>NC_080673.1:67459364-68659364 GCF_030445035.2 Dasypus novemcinctus
CTAAGTAAGGAGCTCCAAAAGTCAGCTCAACCACAGGGCAGTAATCACCTAGAATTATCTAAAACACATGTTTGGAGGCCCCAGAAGGCTAGAAGAGCATCCTGAAACATTCTTGAAAGAATGGAAGGAGGAGACACCATCTGCAGTGAAGATTTTTGAGTACAGCACCCCATGCCACAGAGACGGATGACCATCCTCCACTGGTGGTGCAAGCTGCCTTAGGAGCTATTCTGTGGCTGGAGTTGGAAGCTCCATTTCCCAAAAATGGGGGAGGAAGAAATGGTTAGTCACTGACTTAAGGTGATTAGTAAATTAGGCCGGCTAAAGTATAATCCTAAGAACAAGTAAAGTTTGAACCTGTCCAAGTCAGAAAGAGGCTGGTAGCCGCCATTTTAACTCCACCCCTGGTTAAGGGGAAGTGGGTCTGACTAAAAGTCGCAGTGATGGTAGAGGCCAACCTCTTTCCACCCATAGCAGATTGTAGCCCTAGCCTAGACCCCACCCTCCCCAGCAGAGACAAAGATGGTGGAACCTGCACCAGCCTCTCTGGGCAACTGCAGGTGCTTTCGGCCTACATAGACTAAATAGACAGGGGCTCCATCCCTGCACCCCAAGAGGGTAGGAGATGAGCTGGGTTTCCTGGGCCTCCCTGGGCAACTGTAGGCACTTTCGGCCTGCATGAACTGGTTCATTGAGAGCCTTCAATTGCATCACCACCTCTTCATTCCCATAGGATTGGAGGAGGCTAATGTTTCTTAAGCCTCTTTGGGCAATTTCAGGCACTTTCAGCCCACAAAGTCTGGATCCTTCGGCACCTGTAGCTCCACCCCTGCCCCCCAATAGGATAAGAGGTTAGTTGTGTTTCCTTAGCCTTTGTAGACAACTGTAGGTTCTTTCGGCCTGCATGAACTGGCTTGTTGAGTGCCTTTGATTCCCTCTCCACCCTAACCCTTCACTAGGATAGGAAGGGAATGGTGTTTCCTCAGCCTCTCTGAGTGACAGCACACACTTTTGGCCTATTGGGACTGGACTGTGGGCATCTGTGGAACCACCCCTATCCCCCAGTAGGATAGGAGGGGGTTGGTGTTTCCTCAGTCTTTGTAGAAAACTGTAGGCACTTTAGCCTACATGGACTGGACTATTGGGCATATGAGGTTCCACCCCTTCCCCCAGTAGGATAGGAGGGGACTGGTGTTTCCTCAGCCTCTCCAGGCAACAGCATGTGCTTTTGCCTACAGGGACTGAACTATTGGGTGCCTATGATTCTATCCCTTCCCATTAAAGGGAAGAAGGGACCGTACTCCCTCAGCATCTCAGGGCAACTGCAGGTGCATTTGGCACTCACAGATAAGGTTTTTGGGCATTTTGGAGGGTCCAACTCCACCCCTGGTAGGGAGTGTGGGGGGCCAGTGCTACATCTGTCCACCTGGGCAACTGCATTCATTTTGGACCTGCATAGCATAGATTGCTGCCCATACCTGCAGTTCCATCCCTGCCCCAGGCAGCAGAGTAAGAGGCATGAAGCTTCATTAGTCTCTCCAGGCAGCTATAGACAGTCTTGGCCTGCACAACTTGAATTATTACACACAGCTGCAGCTCTGTCCCTACTCCTGGCAGGTGAGAGAAGCTTCTTCAATTCCTAGGCCAATGTGGGCAGATTCAGCCTCCACAGCCTATCATACCAACTACATCCTCACTCCTACTACACAACCAGCAAGGAAGAAAGGGCAAGAAGTTCCTAAACTAAAGAAAGAAACTGCACCCAGAATAAATACACCTAGTAAGCCAGGTGCGAAGACACTAACAAAAATTACAGTCCGTACAAAGAAGCTGTGAGATTTGGCTCAGTCAAAGGAACAAAACAAGCCTCCAGATGACATGAAGGAGTTGACAATCATAGATGTTCAAACAAATCTTAATATATTCAATGACATGGCTAAAGAGATTAGGGTTATTAAGAAGACACTGGGTGAGTACAAAGAGAATTTGAAAAGATACATAGAAAAATAGAGCTTATGGGAATGAAAGGCAAAATAAATGAAATTTAAAATACACTGGAGGCTTATAACAGCAGATTTGAGGAGGCAGAAGAAAGGATTGGTGAGCTGGAAGACATGGCCTCCAAAAGCAAACATACAAAAGAACAGATGAAAAGAATGGAAAAAATTTAAGAGTCCCAGGGAACTAAACAACAGCAAGAGACATGCAAACATACCTGTCATGGGTGTCCCAGAAGGAGGAAAGAAGGAATATTTGAAGAAATAATGGTCGAAAATTTCCCGACCCTGTTGAGGACATAGATAGCCATATCCATATCCATCTGAATAAATACAAATAGACACAGTCCAAGGAACATACTAATTAGAATTTCAAATGCCAGAGATGACAGAATTCTGAAAGCAGCAGGAGAAAAACAACCTATAACATAGATGGGATAACCAATAAGAGTAAGCGCCAATTTCTCATCAGAAACCACTAAGGCAAAAAAGCAGTGGTATGATATATTTAAGATACTGCAAGAGGAAAACTTCCAGCCAAGAATCTTAGAGCTGGCAAGATTGTCTTTCCAAAATAAGGGCAAATTTAGAATATTCACAGATAAACAAACAGAGAGTTTGTAATGAGAGACCAGCTTTGCAGGAAATACTAAAGGGAGTGCTAAAGCCCGAAAAGAAAAGACAGGGGAGAGAGGCTTGGAAGAGAGTCTAGAAATGAAGATTATATCAATAAAAGTAACTAAAATTGTAAAATGAATGGTGAAAATGAAGTGACAGATAAAACCCAAAGGTCAAATGGGTGAAATAAGAACTGCCTTTACAGTGACAACATTGAATATTAATGTATTAAATTCCCCAATCAAAAGACACTGGCTGGCAGAAGGGATAAAAAAATTTTAGCCATTTTTTGCTGTCTACAAGAGCCTCACCTTAGACCCAAGGATACCAGGAGATTGAAAGTGAAAAGCTGGAAAAAGATATTCCACTCATGCAGTAACAAAAAAAACAAACAAGCAAACAAAAAAACTGGTGTAACTATATTTATATCAGATGGAATAAACTTTAAAAGCAAAACTGTTATTAGAGACAAGGAAGGACAGGACATTATATATTAATAAAAGGGGAAATTCACCAGGGAAAAATTACAATCATAAATTTATATGCACCTAACCACAATGCCCCAAATTACATGAGGCAAACACTGGCAAAACTAATGGGAGAAATAGATATCTCTACAATAATAGTTAGAGACTTTAATACACCTCTTTCAGCATTAATTAGAACATCTGGGTAGAGGATCAATAAAGAAATAGATTAAGTCATGTGATAAACAGACTAAACCTAATAGACATATACAGTACATTGCACCCAAACAACAGCATATACATTCTTTTCAAGTCTTCATCGATCTTTCTCCAGTATTGTATTAGTCAGCCAAAGGGGTGCTGATACAAAATATCAGAAGCCTGCTGGCTTTTATAAAGGGTATTTATTTGGGGTAGGAGCTTACAGATACCAGGCCATAAAGTGTAAGTTACTTCTCTCAACAAAGTCTATTTCCATGTGTTGGAGCAAAATGGCTGGCAATGTCTGCCAGGGTTCAGGCTTCCTGGATTCCTCTCTTCCAAGGTCTTGTTTCTCTCTGGTCTCAGGTCCTCTGTTTTCTCCACAAGGTCAGCTTTAGATTATGAGGCAAATGGCTCTGTCTCTCCCCCTGGGGTTTCTGTCATGTCTAAGGAGCAGTCTCTATTCCTCTTTGTTCTTCTCCTGGCTCAGGTCATCTCTTCCTAGGGCTTGCTTCTCTTTCCTTTGTGTGTTTACTTCCTGGGACTCCAGTTCAAGACTCTAGCATCAAACTCCAAATCAAAACTCCAACATTAAAAACCTCCAGCATCAAAAAGCTCCAACTCTGTCCTTTTGCCATGCCTTTTATCTGTGAGGTCCCACCCACCAAGGGGCAGGAACTCAACACCCTACTGACATGGCCCAATCAATGCCCTAATCATAATTTAATCATGCCCAGGTACAGACCAGTTTACAAACATAATCCAATATCTATTTTTGGAATTCATAACTATATCAAACTGCTGCAAGTATAGACCAGATGTTGTGTCATAAAGCAGATCTCAATAAATTCACAAATCAAAATTATACAAAGCACTCTTTCTGATTATAATGGAATAAAGTCAGAAATCAACAAGAGGCAGAAAAGGGGGAAATTCACAAATATATGGAGATTAAACAGCACACTTTTAAATAATCAGTGGATCAAAGAAGACATTTCGAGAGAAATCAATAAATATCTCAAGACGAATGAAATGTGAACAAAACGTATCAGAACCTATGGGATCCAGCAGAGGCAGTCGTGAGAGGGAAACTTATAGCCCTCAGTGCTTACATTAAATAAAAAGAAAGCTAAAATCAATGACCTACCTACACAGATGGAGGAACTAGAAAAAGAATAGCAAACTAATCCCAGAGCAAGCAGGAGGAATGAAATAACAAAGATCAGAGCAGGAATAAATGAAGTTGAGAACAAAAAAAAGCAATAGAATTAACAAAACCAAAAGTTGGTTCTTTGAGAAGGTTAACAAAATCAACAAACCCTTAGCTAGACTGACAAAGAAAAGAAGATGCAAATAAATAAAATAAAAAGTGAAAACAGGGGCATTACTACTGACCCCACAGAAATAAAAGGGATTATAAGAGGATACTATAAACAACGTTATGCCAAAAAAAATAGACAATGAAGGTGAAATGGAAAAATTCCTAGGAACATACGAACAACCTACTTTGACCGTGAAAAAATAGAAGACCTCAACAAACCAGTCACAATTAAAGAGATTGAAACAGTCATCAAACTACTCCCCAAAATAAAAACTCAGGATTAGATGATTTCACAGGTGAGTTCTACCAAACATTCAAACAAGATTTAATACCAATTCACTCAAGCTTTTCCAAAAATTTCAACAACAAAAAAGCGCTATCAAACTCATTCTATGATGCCAATCACCCTAATACCAAAGCCTGATAAAGACATTACAGAAAAAGAAAATTACAGACACATTTCTCTAAGGAATATCGATGCAAAAATCCTCAACAAAATACTTGCTAATTGAATCCAACAACAAATTAAAAGAATTTTTCATCATGATCAATTGGGTTTTATACCAGGCATGCAAGAGTGGTTCAACACAGGAAAATCAATCAACATATACACCACATTAATAAATCAAAGAATAAAAATCACATGATCCTATCAATTAATGCAGAAAAGGAATTACACAAAATCCAGCATCCTTTTTTTTTTTTTAAGATTTATTTTATTTTATTTATTCCTCTCCTCTTGCTGCCTGCACTTGCTGTCTGTTCTTTGTGTCCATTTGCTGCATGTTCTTCTGTGTCTGCTTATCTTCTCATCTTCTCTTTAGGAGGCACTAGGAACTGATCCCAGGACCTTTCGACATGGGAGAAAGGCATTGAATCTCTTGCGCCACCTCAGCTCCCTGGTTTGTTGTGTCTCTCATTGTCTTTCCTCTGTGTCTTTTTGTCGTTGTTGTGTCGACTCTCAGTGCAGCCAGCTCACAATGGCAGGGGCTAGCTCTCTGTAGCACAGGCCAGCTTGCCTTCACCACAAGGCCCCAGGAACCAAACCCAGGAGCCCCTATGTGGTAGACAGGAGTCCAATCACTTGAGCCATATCTGCTTCCCTCCAGCATCCTTTATTGGTAAAAAATGCTACAAAAGGTAGGAGTTGAAGGAAATTTTCTCAACATGTTAAAGGCCATATATGGAAAGCAGATGTGGTTCAAGCAGTTGGGCTTCTATCTACCATATAGGAGGTCCAGGGTTTGATTGTCAAAATAGTGAAAAGGCAGCCAACTCAATGGTAGAAAATATTTGGAAATCACATATCCAATAAGGGTTTAATATTCAGGATATATAAAGAGATGTTACAACTCAACAATAGAAAGGCAAACAACCCAATTAAAAAATGGGCAAAAGACTTGTATAGATATTTATCTGAAGAAGAAATACAAATGGCAAAAAAACACATAAAGAAATATTCAACATCACTAGTGATTAGGGAAATGCAAATCAAAACTACAATGAGATATCATTTCACACCTATCAGAATGTCCACTATTAAAAAGACAGAACTACAAGTGTTGGAGAGGATGTGGAGAGATAGGAACACTTATTCGCAGTTGGTGGGAATGCAGAATGGTACAGCCACCGTGGAGGTCTGTTTGGCAGTTCCTAAAGAAGTTGAATATAGACTCGCCATGTGACCCTACAATACCACTACTGGAATATACCCAGAGGTGAATATAGACTTCCCATGTGACCCTGAAATACCACTCCTGGGTATATACCCAGAAGAACTGAGAGCAGTGACACAAACAGACATCTACACAGTGATGTTCATAGCGACATTATTCAGAATTGCCAAATTTGGAAACAACCCAGGTGTCCATCAACAGATGAATGGATAAACAAACTATGCTGTATTTACACAGTGGAATATTATGCAGCTTTAAGAAGAAATGAAATCATAAATCATATTATGACATGGATGAACCTGGAGGATATTATGTTGAACAAAGCAAGCCAGACACAAAATGATTGCATTACTACAAACCAAATATATTGTGTAACATATTGTATGATTCAAAAAAATTTTTATAGGTATCCAGTACACTTGAGAAATGTATGTTTTTATATAACTGTTTTCTTTCTAGTTTTTATTTATATTTTCAATTATTAAATATACAAAATAAAGTTTAAAAAAAAAGACATGATGGGGAAACAGATGTGGCTCAAGCAATTGGATTCCTGCCTACCACTTGGAAGGTCTCTATTTCAATTCCCAGAGCCTCCTAAAGAATAGAGTGAGCTGGCGTGACAGGCAGATGTGGCAAGCTGAAGCAACAAGGAACATAAAGGAAAGCATAAGAGACACAACAGAGCTGGAAACAGAGGTGGCTCAAGTGATGAGGCACCTCCCTCCCACACTGGTTCCCAGTGCCTCCTAAAGAAAAAAGGTAGACAAACAGACACTGCAAGTGCAAACAAGAGGGCATGGGGAGAAATTTTTTTAAATTTTTTAAAGACATGATGGTGGCTTAAAAAAGGGGAAAAGTGGATTAATTGAGTTTTTTTTAATTTAGAGGTAATAGAACACACAGATTGATTGCTGAGTATGAAAGATGGGAGTCAAGGATGATTCTGGAAGCGGTTTGTACATGATCCTTCTAAGGATATTCTTCCCCCATTCAACACAGGAAAAAAATTTCTTCCAAACCCAAATCAAATACAGTTTTTTCTATACGGCATACCTTATTCCCTGACAGATTGGTTCTTTCCTCTTCCTCTGATCCCATACCATTCTGCTCATTCCTCTGTTATGGTACTTACTGAATTGTAGTATAATTATCATTTATTTCTGACTCTCTCAAAAGACCATGAGCTTATATCTTGCCTGACATATAGGTGTTCAATAAAATTTTATTGAATGAATAAATGAATATACAATATCCATTATTTTTATATTGAATTATAGTATATTTTATATTAATATTCAGTGCTTTTTATACTTTTAGTGAGTTACACAGCATTTAAGACTAAGGAAATCTCTAATTTCTAAAACATAATACATAGTTACACATCTCTAATGTATGACTGCTATAATTTCTTTTTTAAAAAAATCTTTTTTTTAATTAACAGGATGAGAGGCAGCTGCAGGTACTGGCAAATTACAAAATGCATAATTACTAAAAGTAACTGAAGCATATTAAAGTATAATTTAGCAGAAAAAAAACATCTGGCACATACTATGTTAATTTGTCATAGGAGGGTTTTAAAGAAAACACTTGCCACAGCTGGCAGATCCATCATTTCCCTGAAATGAGTATACACCTTTTGTTTTTAATTATCTCACATAATACAGAATAAAGCCTTATGTGATTTAATCTTCAATCTTTACTAAAAGATTTCATGCATTGAGGAATTTTCTCTTATGTTGTATCAACCAAAATCTACATGGCTTATCCTTACCTTAAACTGTGCTTCAATAATAACAGAATGATCAGAGCAATTAAAGTAATTAATTGAAATGTCTAAGAAATTGACCCAAATTTAAATCTCTTATCCCTTGTCTTTAGGAAACATAGCTCTCTTATTTGTTTTATTTATTTAAAGTATTTGTGGCATTTTCAAAGAGACTAATGCATTGCATGAAAAAACCTTGCTGCTAACCTCAAAATCATACCATTCATTTATTATATATGTCAGTGATATAGAGAATTGAAATACATTTAGAATAGAAATTCCCTCTATCAGCATGGGATAGGATATACTTTTCTATGACAGTGAAAGGCTAATTATTATTTTAAGACAACTTCTAAGGCAGATCTTTTTGAGATAAGCTATATTTCTAACTCTCTATTGAGCATTCCATAGGTACATCAAACTCAGTTCTGTGTATTCAAAGCTGAAACCATTATTTCACTCCTAACTCACATTTTTATTTCATCCTATATTTCTTATCTACATTAATGGTAACAACTTCCATCCAATTGCTCAAGAAAATATCTGGGTGTCATCCTGAATTTTCCTTTCTCCTCACTCCCCTAAATCAGGTTTTACTAATTCTACCTCCTAAATCTCTCTTGAATTTGTCCATTTTTTTCCAATTACTATAGTTTGCTATCAGCATGGCTCACCTGAATTACTGCTATATCCCCCAATTTGACTACACAATCATATTTCTTTACAATGTATTTTCTACTGTAATCAGCAGCATCTTCTGCTATTATAATTTAATTATGTCACTTTTATATTTAAAATATTTCAGTGCTATCCCGTTGCATGTAGGATGTAGTCTCTATTTCCTATCATGGCATATGAGGTCTTTTGTGCTCTGTCTTTTTTCCTTACATTTCCAGCTTCTTCCTTTCTAAGCCCTGCTCCCATCTTCTAATCCCATCCGTACTGAGCTTCTTTCAATCTCCTAATTTTATTATCCTCTTTTTCCCTACTCTTTACACATGGATTTGATTGTTTGGAACGCTTTCCTTTTTCTGACTTTGCCTTCATTGACCTAACTTGTATTTATCTTTCATATGTCTGCTTAAAAACCTACTTCCTGTGGAGAGACAGCTCTAAGCACCATGAACTTTTTATAGCATTTCTCAATCCATATTGTAAACCTAATACCTTTTCAGTTTTTCTAGTCATTTGTAAGTTCCATTATGATAGTGAATGGACTTTGTTCCCCCTTGTCCCTGTCTTAGGGTGCCACAAGGCTGCCTATGCAAAGTACCAGAAATGGGTTGGCTTTTATAGTGGGAAATGTATTAGTATAAATTACACTTCCAAGGGCATAAAATGTCCAAATCAAAGCCCCATCAGAGATGCTTTCTCACCCAAGTCAGCTACTTGAGATCTTGTATCCTGCCACATGGCGAAGCAAGATGGCAGCCACTCTCTGCCAACGTCTCTGTCTTCCCCTCCAGAATCTACTATCTCCCAGAGCTCAGCTCTGGGCAACCAGGCACAGGGCTTGTCTCTTTGCAGGCTTTCTCTCGGTCTTGACTTATCTGTTTTCTTGCCAAGTTCAGCTGTGGGCTGTCAGGCACATGGTTTGTCCCTTCAGCCTTGAGCTGCTCTGCGGGCCCAGCCTCTTGGGGGTCTCTCTCCATGCTCTGCTGATTTCTGACTCCAGGACCTCTTTCAGCCTCTCAGGGCTTCTGTTTTCCTGCAGTCCTCTCTCTCACATGGCAGGATCAAATGGTAGCTTCCTTTTGTGTGTGTGTGTTTCTCTCTGTGAATCTCCATTTATAAAGGCCCAGCAAGAGGGCAGAAACCCAACCTAAGTCATGCCTTACTGATGTAGTCTAATCAAAACTAGTCTAATCAAGTGATCTAAAGTGAATCTAATGCAATCAAGGGTACCACACCTACAGGAATAGATAAGTTTAAGAACATAGTCTTTAGGGATTCTAAAAAGAACTTCAAACTGTCACATCCCCTAGCACCTAGCATAGGTCTGACATTAAGCATTCATTTCAGTATTTATTGAATAAATGAACTTTTGAATTCTGCCAATCCTATCCTAAGATAAGCACTTAAAATTAGTTGTTGTGAGGAAAATTTACCCATTGCCTTGTAACTTTGAGCTTATTCTTCAAATAACTTCTTAAAATAGGCTTTATAAATAAAACTTTATAACACAACTATCGGTTTTCCTAGCAGTAGTCTCCCCATTTTATTAACCAATTGACAGCTACTTTGAAAATGTAATTACTGAATTATCCTGTCAGTATAAAGATGAGAGCAAGTAGGTAGCTAAACCTTTGAAAAAACAATATATAGAATGTTAGAAATATTGAATGCTAATCAATGAATTTAACTAAAATTTGTCAAGGCCAAAAACCACTTTGTGTGTGTCAGGTTCTGTACTAAGCCTTGTGAATATAGTTTCCCTTTTGGACCTTTCATTCTATTAATAGTAGAGAGAGATAAATAATAAGAAAGCAAACAAACAAAATGATTTTAGGTGTTGTAAGTGGTATGGAGGAAATAAATGGGATAATGTGATATTAACTTGTATATGGGTGGAGATTGAAAGGACTAGACTATTGTAGGAAAAAACTGTCAAAGATGGTAATATTGAAAGTAAGGCCTAAAAGATGAGAATAAATCAGCAATATGAAAAAGGCCAGGAAAATATTCCAGACTGATAACTTGCTATCATACTCTCTGCAGTTACTGGTTACTAACCATCTTACCACATGGTAGGAATTAAATATAAATATAAAGATATGTCGTTGTTCAAGGAATCTGTATTTGGCCTTTGGGTCTTGATATTATATGATGCCACAGATATGCTTTACTAACATCTCTTGTAATTATTAGACTTGAGATGAGAGGCAATGTGATTTATTTGAGGGTGCATTTTGATTAACAGACTATGTATGGATCCCTTTTTTTTCCCTTTCAATCACTATAAGACCTTAGGAACATTAAGTAACTTCTCTGAGTCGCAGCTCCTTAAATGAGAATAATATCTACTTTGCAGCCTTGAAGTAAAAATTAAAGCCAAAATATAGTAGAAACTGTCTTGGTTGACCTCTGCTTAATCATTTTACCAAGATTAACCAGTAAATGTTAGGCACGCTGACCAATACCTGCAGTATTTTACATACCCCTCCCTGATTTACTGCACTCAAGTGTCCTTATAGCTCACTTGTTTTATAGCTTTCCATTGTGTTTGGTCCCAAATCAGGTTTTACCAATTATAGTTGTTGTGAAAATATATAATTGTTGTATGAGTACAAAAAGAGAAAGTTATGTCTTTTAAAATTAAATGGAATCCTTTGGAAGACTTGCTATTGAATTAGGTATAAATAAGGCAACTCTAAAAAAGTAGAAGAAATAACATAAAAATATCAAATTTTGTACTCAGATTGCCTGCCAGGTGCCTTTAAACACTTACACTTCATTACTGAAACCAAAAGCTGAAATAACTGTAGATGATAAATGTGGATGTGTTGTGTGTAAGAAAGACATTGAAACACTTAAGTATACCCATACTAAAAAAAAAAAAATTATCTGAAATCTTTGTATATTCCAAATGAAAACCCCAGACAGATAATCCTTATCCTTCTTTAGGTCTCCACTTTTTTAAAGAATCTGATAAAATCTGTGGACCCTTTTCCCAGACAGGTGCCAAACCCACAAGATCTTGTGTGTGGTTTCAGGGTATTCATGGACATACATGAAGCCTGTGCCTGGACCACAGATTGAGAACCCTAACCTTCAGCTCTCGCCTATCACCTGCGGATACCTTGGATTGGAGAATTGCCAATTTTTCTACTAGTTACCAAATAATGTTGACGTTAACCCAAAAATGGTCTAATTTGATGACTCATTGGTGTTGATTATGATATTTTGTTTACTAAAGCACTTAATGTTTTCTTTCTTTTTTTTTTTTTATTTCTCTCCCCTTCCTCGCCGCCCCCCCCCCCAGTTGTCTGCTCTCTGTGTCCACCCACTGTGTGTTCTTCTGTGTCCACCTGCACTCTTGTCAGTGGCACCCGGAATCTGTGTCTCGTTCTTTGTTGCATCATCTTGCTGTGTCAGCTCTCCCTGTGTGCGGCGCCATTCCTGGGCAGGCTGCACTTTTTTCGCGCTGGGGGGCTCTCCTTACAGGGCACACTCCTTGCACGTGGGGCTCCCCTATGCGGGGACACCCCTGCATGGCACGGCACTCCTTGCGTGCATCAGCACTGTGCGTGGACCAGCTCGTCACACAGGTCAGGAGGCTCTGGGTTTGAACCTTGGACCTCCCATGTGGTAGGCAGACGCCCTATCTGTTGGGCCAAATCTGCTTCCCTTAATGTTTTCTTAATAGAGACAACATGAATTTCTCTGTTTATGAGTTATTTCATGAAATTTTGCTTACACAGAAGAATTGCAAATACAAAGTTCCAGTTTTAAGAAAGGGGAGGCCCATGTGATTGAAATAAAGGAAAGTGAGAGAATTCAATTATATTTGACAACCATATTCCTAAATTATATTTTAATAACATGGCTATGATTTCCTATCACATGAACATGAATTATGATATATAATGAACTAAAAATGTTTGGGAAAATGATGGGCTAAGCAATTCTCAGTGCTATCACTAATGATTCTTCTTTCTTCTTTATTTTAAAATTACCTTAAACGTTTTAACACAATATATAATATGCCAGAGATTATTGAGAAAATGGGTACCATTTCACTTAAATTCTTTATTTTATGTAAAATACTCTTTTAAGGACCATAATGTCATGCAGAAACTAAAAATTTCATCTATCTCCATGCCTTCTGGCTAGTTCCACTTAACTCACTCCTAGCTAAGAAAGTTTCTGTTTTAAAGATTTCCAGAGAACAGATTATATAGCTTTATTTGGCAAGTGTTTCAACTATAATACCGCACTGAAACTTTCTGGAAAGTCTTATTTAATGTTTATCGTCAATCATCATGATATAGGTAACTCCCAATTATGTTCTCTAATGAATGGAAATTTTCTCATAGATAATATATAGTCACATCATCCTCCTGGGTCTTTCCATTATCCCTGCAATGAAATATCCTGACAGAAAGATAAGGAGTTGCAAAGTACTGACAGGCAGGCTCTAGGAAAGTCACCTGGGGATAGACTTGGCAGGATCACTTTTCTCTTCACCCTTTGATGCCTTCTAAAATTACGTTCAGAAGTTAATAGTAAACTTGAAGGAAATGCTTAACTGAAAATAACCCTTTTTAGCCACTTCAAATCCCTTATTAAAAAAAGTAGAATATAAATAAATCTAAATAGATAAAAATAATCTTTATCTAAAATATGTTTTTGTGGTAGAGTCCTTCAGTAAATGTTTGTTGAGCAAATAAAGAATCAAATTTCTAACTACTAGGTTTTCCATAAAATTTTAGCCATAAATCAGCAGATATTTATTGAACCCCTATGTGTAAAGCACTGTAATAGATACTCTGGAAACTAAAACCAATCCCCTTGAGAAAGAGTCTACTTGAGAGAATGTTTGTGTGTGTACATGTATTTATACACATACACTTTTATGCATACACATACATATAAACAACTAATTAGCATTATTATGTAGGATTGCTAAATGTCTTATACATAAAATAATTATCATAAAGGAAAGCCTGTGGATTTAAGTGAACTGGGAAGGAGGCATGGAAAGAAGTAGAGTAAGTATAGAGTCTTAAAGAATGAGCAGGATCTTGATGGAAAAAAAGAAATAGAAAATGACATAAACATGAGCCTAAAGGTAAGATATAGATATAGATATAGATATAGATATAGATATAGATATAGATGTTTGCAAGACAGAGCCTAACTGAAATGCAAGGTTCCTGTTGAAGATACATTTGGAAGGATAAATTACAGAAAATTTGGGAAGACTTTGAATACCATTATTAGGATTTTGGACTCAGCTGCTGGAAATGATTGCTCAAAGATGCAAATTATGGAAGTATTTTAGAAAGATAAATGTAGTGATCTCTGAATTTCAGGGGAGAAAACATTGTATTAGTTGATCACTTCTGTGTGAACTGTATTTTTTCACTTGATATTAACCCTGAGCAGTTGGCTATTGCAATAAATCCAAGAATTAAATTATAAGAACTTGAATTATGATGGTAACAGTGAGTAGAAATGAAGGATAGAGGCAAGAGCATTGCAAAGGAAGAATCTATTTAGGGGTACACTAGATGTTATAGTTAAAAGAGAGTTAGAAATAGGAAATGACTTTAAGGTTTTTATCCTAGGCAACTAGAACAAAGGTGTTGTCATAAAAATTGAGCATCAAGATGAGAAGTAGGTTTGCAAGACAATGCAAAAAGTTTGATCTTAGGCATATTAAGTCTGAATATAGGACTGGTCCTTTACAGAAGTCAATTAAATTACAACTGGTTTTCCAAATAAATATGTAAATGTTTGTATTTGTAGAATGCCTAATGCACATATTCACACATACAATCTGTTTCACTTATTCATTTAACAAACATTTAGTGATTGTTTGCCATGTTACAGTACAGGGGAGTGGTTAAGAGTACAGACTTTAGAACCAAACGACCAGGTTTTCTATTTTGACTCTACACCTGATTAGTTTTGTGGCCCCAGGCAAGTTTCTTAACTTTATTTTTAAATTTCTGTCTTTTAATTTTCTCAAATATAAAAGTAGGGATTTCATAGGTTGTCATGAAAATTAAGTAAGTTAATTTAGGTAAAGCACTTAGAACAGTGCCTGGCACATAGTAAGCACTCTGAAAATGTTTACCGTTATTATCACTGTCATCATCTTCACTTTTATTTGCAAAGTCCTGTCAGAACAGGTTATAAGGTTACAAAGACAAATAAATAACAAAGTTGCTCACCATGCAATGGAGGTGGGGATTGGGGGCGCACACTATTGGGGAATAGACAGAGCTTGATAAACAAATAGATAAATATTTACACAGATAAAAATTAAAATGACGTATTTATTTACGTGCAGAGAAGAGTAATAATAGCAGACCTAAGACTGCTAGGTTGTAGTGGTGATTTGAAGCTCTATGTACCCCAGAAAAACATGTTTTAAATTTAATCAATTCCTGAGGGTATAAACCCAGGTAGGACATTTTGATGACGTTATTTCAGTTAAGGAGTGGCCCATCTCAATCAGGATGGGTCTTAATCCTTTTACTGGAGTCCTTTATAAGCAAAATGAAATTCAGACAGAGAGAGAGAAAACCACAGGAAGCAAGAAACTATATCGGCTTTGTATCCTTTCACTGAGAGTATGACTATATACATATATACTATATGTAAGTTGACTTCTAGAAAATCATAGAACTGGGGAAAGGTCTTAGGGAACCCTGACCCACTTACCTTTCAGAAATCAGTAATATTGCTTATTTAATTAATTTTATTTGGCAGGAACAGTTACTAAGTATGTGCTATACTCAAAAATCTATATGTGCACTTATTACTCTGAGGAATTACAAGAAGTATATATTGGTGATGCAGAGATATTATTGCTAGCTGCAGTCAGAATTTGGTTTACCCAAGAGTTTGAAAGAGTGAAAAGAAGACCCATGTAATTATTGCCTAATAGGTCTCTTGGGCATAGTTCCTAAAATGACACACATTTTAACCAACCTGAAAAACTGGGAAATATCTAACAACATCATTCATCCTTCAACAGCATTTTAGACCTTGGGATAATTCTCAACTCCTCATATTGCAAAATATCCTGGAACCTACTAAATATCCTCAGGTACATTTTTAAATGTGGTTTGCCTTGACTGGACCAGAAGAAAGAGACTCTGACATTGTTGGCACTGTCACTGAGAAGCATCTTTTACTTATGTTTCAACTATTTTACAATGTATCTCTGCCAGATTAAAGAAGTTTCTGCTTTCCTAGTCCCTCTTCTAGTCCATCTTTCCCTTAACTAATGAATTCTGTTTATCTGGTTAAAATTTTTCATGTTTCTCAAAATCTCTATCCTTCTGTTTGGGATCTCTTCTGTGTCTATATGATTCAGTAGTCAGCCAAGGATTTGGGTGGGGTTATATGCAAATTTAATATTCAGCTGAGTAGCTGAAATTCCCTTTCATCTAGAATTTCACTGCTAACTTTCCAGCTGGTATTGTGTTGTGTTGTGTTCTGTTCTGTTTTGTTCTTAACCCATATTTTTCTTGCATTTTGTTTTCAAATGTGCTTTATAAAATGAATGTTGTCACTGATACCAGGGAGAGTGTGCTTAAATGGTTATACTTATCAAAGAGTCGTGAAGATTTTTCTGCCCTCTGACCCTCCATCTCCTGAGAACTTGACCTAATAATTTGGTAGAAGAATTTGCACAATGATTAAGAGTCTGGGTTTTGATTAGGAGCACTCACCTTTGGAATCAGATACCCCCCTGGGTTTGTATATCATCTGTGTTATTCTGGTACAGTGCCTGGTTCGATAAATGTTAGCTATTTCAGCCCAAAAGAAAAGGCATAAGTATGGTCCTTCTTACCATCCTCACAGTTACCTGGATGTGATTCATCTGGTTTTTCTGTATCAAAACTCTTGGATCCCAGACTTTAATAGGGACTTTTGCCTTGAGCCACTCAGGCTTTGATATTTATCTTGGCTGTTCCCCACATTTGAATCTTGATTTCTCTCTTTCATTTTTTGACCTAACTACATGTGTGTGTGTGTGTATATATATATGTAATTTTTTTCTCTTTTTTCCCTATTTTTACAAAAGAACATTTTCCCTTCCCTTTTTCCTCTTCTCTCCATCCTCCATATAACCTCTAACCTGCTTTCCAGCACAGCAAATCTGCTAGTTCTAGTCATCTCTTGCGATAGCATACAATTTTTGTCATTATGTGCTTTGCTTACTTCACTGAGCAAAATGTTTTCACATTCTTCCATGATAACAGCACGTCTCATAACTTCATTCTTTCATATGGCAGAATAATATCCCATTGTATATGTACCACATTTTGTTTATCCATTCATTTGCTGATGGACACATGGGTTGTTTCCTCCTTTTGGCTATTATGAATAATACCACTATAGAGAAGTGGATGTGGCTCAAGTGATAGGGCTTCCATCTACCATTTGGGAGGATCCAGGTTTGATTCCTGGGGCTTCCTGGTGAGAAAAGAAAAGAAAAAGAGAAAGCATGCCTGTGCAGCAAGCCAGTGCCCACATAGCGAGTCGCATGACCACACAGCAAGCCTAGTGCCCACGCAGTGAGCTGAGTGCCCATGTGGCAAGCTGAGTGCCCACACAGTGAGCCAAGTGCCTGCACAGCAAGCCGAGTGCCCACACGGTGAACCCAGTGCCTGCTTGGGGAGCCAAGTGCCCATGCAACTGCCTACACAGCAAGCTGAGTTCCTGCACAGTAAGCCAGTGCGCACACAAGTGAGTCACACAGCAAAATGATGATGCAACAAAAGAAAGACAAAGGGGAGAGTCAAGGTGAAGCACAACAGAAACCAGGAACTGAGGTGGCACAGGTGACAGGGAACCTCTCTCCACATCAGAGTCCCTGGAATCAAATCCCTGTGAATCCTAGAGGAGAAAAAAATGAGAAGACAAAATGGGAAATAGATGCAGAAGATCACACAGCAAATGGACACAGACAGCAAAAACTACAGGGTGGGGGGAGGAGGAGGGGAGGGGGAAAAATACCACTATAAACATTGGTACACAGATAATCCAAGACCTTTTTTTCACTCTCTTTGGGTATATACCTAGAAGAGGGATTGCCAGGTCATATGGGAACTCTATATTTAACTTTTTGAGCAAGCACCATATTGTTTCCACAGTGGCTGCACCATTTTGTATCCCTACCAACAATGCACTAGAGTTCCAGTTTTTCTGCATCCTCTATGATACATATTATTTCCCATTTTTTAAACAATAGCCATCCTTGGGGGTATGAAGTAGTATCTTTTTGTGCTTTTGATTTGCATTTCCCTAATGGCTAATGATGTTCAGCATATTTTCATTTGGTTTTGTATACCTTCTTTGGAGAAGTGTCTACTCAAGTCCTTTGCCCATTTTTTTAAACTGGGTTGTTTGTATTTTTGTTGAGTTGAAGTAATTCTTTATATATTCTATATATTAAGCCCTTATCCAATATATGGTTTGAAACTTTCTCCCATTTTATAGGTTGTCTTTTCACTTCCTTGATAATTTCCTTCAGTGCACAAAAGTTTTTAATATTGATGTAATCAAATTTATCTGTTTCTTTTGTTATTCATGCTTTTGATGTAAGATCAATCTATTTCTGAATCCCAGGTCATGAAGATTTATCCCTCTGTTATTTTCTCAGACTTTTGTAATTTTAGCTTGTATTTAGGTCCTTGATTTGAGTTGATTTTTATATATGGTGTGAGGTAGGGGTCTAATTTTATTCTTCTGCCTGTGTCCTTTGTGTCCAATGGACAGCCTGTGTCCTTTGACCATCATTAAACACCTAAAGAATACTTTCCTTTGAGAGTTTTCTCTCAAGCTTGCTATGTTCAACAACAGCCTAATGGTTAACTTTTTATAAATATGATCATGTGTTCATCTTTACTTTATCTCAAAAGAATTCACAGGTTAATTCTCATCAGCACTAATATGCATAACTTTTACCTTAAATAACATTTGACTTAGAAAACTGGCCACTTTGGTCATTTTGTTTTTCTTTGTGTTGTTTTAGGTGAAGGTAGTACTTTTAAGATGCACAAGATACTTTAATGAGAGCACAATAATTTATTCTGTATTATCATTACCACCAAAATAAAGCTAAGGTAAAACATTTGGGTTTGTTTGTCATGGAATTAATGATAGATATTCAAACTCCACCTAGACAGAGAACCTGTACTGATGAAGCCACTGAGTTAGAATAGGCTGTCTCCTTAGACTGCAGGTTCCATGATGGCAACGACGATGCATTCACCCCTACATATCTAGCACCTGGCCCATATAAAAAAAGTATTCAGTAAATATTTGTGTTATTGATTAATTATTCTATGCTATATATTTATAACCTAGCCAGAAATTGCTTGCTATTTTAACAAGTATCCATTCAAATATAGGACACTTGAGGAACTTACCAAGTTTTTAGACTATTTACATGCTCATTTGAAACAAATCAAAGCTGAGTTATTTTGGAAGTGTTAATTTTATGATTTATGAAACAGAAGTAAGGTAAATCCTGAATTAACTAATTTCAAACGAAGAAATTGATTTTTGTTCTGATTTTTATCTTTTTTAGTTATTTTTAATACTACATTGTATCTGCTCTTAACCTGGGACTCTTGAAATTGATCTTTGGCCAAATGCAATATAATGCTTGTATATTGAAAAATAAAAAATTAGATGACAGCTTTGCATAAGATAATTCAAACTAATGGAACATAAGACTATGAATGCATAAAATATAGAGCATATATAATCAAAACATAAATACACTACACTGACTACACTACACCGAGATGATATTGGAGTGATTAATGTTACTTTAAATTTCCAAGAGTTGAGCTCCTTTAAGAAGCACTGTATATGAATCTTAAAAATGCATTCTGTAGATAAGAAACCCAGTAGCTTATGTGATTTTGTAATAAGAAATATTGTGTTAAAAATGAATTGACTTTAATTTTAATGCCTAATCATATCTCAAGATAATATTGAAAACACTTTTGCAAATTTAAAATATATATGCATTTAATTTTAAAAATAAATGAATCCTTTGAAATATTAAGGAGGAACTTTATTTTGCACATCAAGGTACTTTTGTTCAGACCTCAAACATGTATCTTGCTAATAAAGATTCTATTTTGTTAGATTTTGAACAATTAATGACATTTTTGAATTTTTTTTCTCAATTAATAGGAGTGAGCTGAGTCGACAGAAACTTCATACACAAGAGCTCCTTTCTCAGCTGGAAATGGCAAATGAAAAGGTAGTTGAGGTAAGTAGTCACTCTTCTAGGAAGTACTTTCTGCTGCAGCTTGATAAACATAGAAATTTACCTGAGGCAAGTCAAAATTAATTCTCTACTTGGAAATGTCCATATAAATGTACTTCTTGTAGAAATCACCCATAACCTAAAGGTCCACACTTAAAATAATGTGAATAAATGCTTTGAAAGTCAATGATTAATTATATGTAAATGATAAAAGGTAGACCTCTTATTTCAGTTTTACCAGTGCAATTTGTACAGTACTTCACAGACGTGGTTGCATCCTCTTTATTTCTATGTACATTTAAGATTATTCTTTTTAAACTCATTCCTCTTATTTTGTTTAAATCTGTCACAAAAACACATGGAAAATGCATTTGCCTATCAGAATATATTAAAATACCCCTATAGACTGATGCCTTAGAACTAAGTACAGCAAGAGCTCATCCCCTTTTTTTTTCCTTTGCGGCATTACAAAATGAAACAATTACTAGATTATTATTAGGGCTTTCCAGAGCTCTAGTTCTTCATTTGATGTTCTAATTTTGAGTGTGTTTTTTGGAATTAATTCTTTGTGGACTACTACAGGAACCACAGTGAAATTATGCTCTTAAGCATTATAGCATAAATTGATATGAGCCATTTAGAAAACAATTAAACAAGAGCCATGAAAATATTCTTTGATGTAGCTCCCACTTTCAGGAATCTGTTCTAAGGGAAATAATCTAAAATATGAAAAACTTTAAAGAAAGATATTCAACACAATAATATTAATAAAATTGAGAGGTCAAAATCAACCAAAATGATCAATTGAAATGGATTAATTGCATATATTATATGATTTACCCAATCTGTACTGTTCTTTAACCATTATGGTAGCAGAATAGAAAATTGCATGTGCTATGTATTTTGATGATAAACTATGAAAAATATTATAGATGATGGAATTTTTTGCCCAAGTTTTCTCTAATTATATGATGATCCTCTTAAAATTTAAGACTGCATATTTAAACATCTTGGTAAATTAGAAGAGACAATATAGATCTCTTCATAAATTTTAATTTTTGCTTCTGGGCATAATAAGAAATGTAATAAGCTCATTTTAACAGGATGCTGTTATTTTAATATTTTATATTACTAGACATGACATTCACTGTTATCATTTGTATGTTAGGACACAAAAACTGTCTAGTTCTTCATAAGAAAGTATGTTTTTCTTGCTATTCCTGATTGGGCTTATTTTATTATCTCAATTCAGATAAACGCCAGAGAAGCTGTTTGACAATTCTAGTTGTAAAAACTTTTTTTTGTTTCAGAAAAGTCTGTGTGTATAATGTAGACTTGAAATTTACAAGCAGTAGTGCCAATTAAAGTGAAACCAAAGGGCCAAACCTAAAAGAAATTAGAACAAGAAAAAGTCCGAGTAAATACTATTCCTAACACTATATACTGCTGTAGGATGTTAATATGTACTACCACAAATGCACTATAATCAGGCTAGTAAATATGGAGAGGACTAATACATTTTTTAGATGAAGATTCTTTGAACTTGTCTGCATGATAGCATGTTGTGACAAGTTTACATTCATGAAGCCAGATAACTCTGTTGACCCTTACAGCCTCTGGAATATTCAAACATATTGAGGAGCATGAACAGAGTTCTTCCTTTTTCATACTTTTCTTGTAGAAATCATTTAAGGCTCTCTAAAAATCAGGATTTCTAGAATGACTATTTTCTGTTCCTTGAGCTTTAATAATGTGATGTCACAATTTCCCCAGAAGCTTGCTCTAGCATAGTGTTTCTCAAAATATGGGCCCCACACCACCAGCAGAAGCATCACACTGGAATTTAATAGAAGTGCAGATTCTTAGGACCCATTCCACTCCTACTGATTGCAAAGTTCTAGCTGTGAGGCCCAGCAACCTGTGTTTTCACAATCTCTCCAGTGGTTCTAAAGCACTGAACTAGCATCACAAGGTTAACAGATCAGCTCAAAAGTTGGAAGTCTTGATCTTAACTTCTGATTCACTTTGCTTTTGAATTTGTTACTTTACTTTCTTAACTAGCTGTGTGAGGAAAAACAATGAAGTCAGAATGTAAAACCAACTTTGTACGCTGAAGCTCATAACTTGAAATGTGAATTTGGAGATATATTGTCTTTGCATTTTTTAAGTGTCAAAGTGATGTCCAGATTCTTCATTGACTGTTCCACAAAACACATATGTATTCCTAACTTGTTTGTTTTATGTAATTTCCTTGTAATAGAATGAAAAAGTAATTCTAGAGCATCAAGAAAAAACCAACAGACTCCAAAGGCGTCTGAGTCAAGCAGAACAGAGAGCTGCTTCAGCTTCACACCAGGTAGGGAGCATCCTCATCATCCCCTGATCTGAGTAGATCAAAAGCAGTGTTACTCTGTGTTGTTCCCAGAGAGTGTTTTTATTTTTACTTGGTTAAACCACTTAAAATTAGTCTCTTTAATATTTGAGGTTGAAAAACTAAACTTCAGATGCGGAAATAAACATTCATCCTCCAAATTGACTCCTAAATCTAGAACTGCCACTAGCCACAGATGGCTATTTAGATTTAAAGTAATTAAAATTAAATAAAATGAAAAATTCAGATCCTCAGTCACTAGCCACATTTCAAGTGCTCAGTAGCCATATATAGCCATGGCTGTCACACAGGGCAGCAGAGATAAAAGACATTTCTATAATTATAAAAAGTTCTGTTGGGCAGCACTGCTCTAGATTTATGTTCTGTCTAAAACAAGGTAGACATTCACTGCATATTGAAAGCAGATAACATTACTTTGAATGTGGTATTTCAAATTATACTTCCTCCATTTTTATTGTCATTTTTAAAGGGAAAAAAAAATTGCTTGGTTTACAGGTAAACTTCATTTAACACACATTTGTATCTGAACACATAAATCTAAAATATAATATAAAAGTTGTCCAATGGGGAATAGAGTCGAAAACACAGAACATCAGTGAAATACTATGGGGTAATTTCTCATAAAGCAAATACATCATATAATGAAATAGGCCATTTGTTTAAAGTAGGAGCAATAATCCCTCATATTAGGAACAAAATGAGACCAGTTCAGTTATTATAAATATAGGCTGGAATCAGACAGTTAAAAAGGTAGGTAGATAAACAAAAATAACCCAAATCACATTTGCTTAAAAATATACTGTTTCAATCAAAATTAGTTATTTTTAGCTACTACAGGATCTTAAACATTATAAAGCACCTCTAACTAGTCACCGAATTCAGTTTATAGATTTTTTTTTTTTAATTCACTTCTGGTGTGAACATGACATGGCATTCAAAGAAAAATCACTAATAATTCACCCTTCTATATCCCTCCTCTTTAAGAATAATTATAACCTTGTCAAATAATTTAATTTTCTGTGAAGTGCACTTAATTAATTGATCATTCATGAATTCATTCATTTTGTTTACATTTTAAGGTAACAGTAGTCAAGATGCCCTGGGCAGTATCTTGAGAATGTGTATATGGTATCAAGAAAATCCCCTGGTTCCGTTCTGTAGCCATGTGACTTCAGGCAGATCAATTTCTCCAAGCCTTAGCCCCTCCTGTTTAATATCAAATATTAACACTTCCTTTATACTGTTATTGAAGGATCAAAAGAATGAATATATATAAGGCATTTAGCATACTCATAAAATGGTAAGTGGATAGGTAGATATTTATAAGGAACTAAATTTCTGTATAACATTCCTAAAAGTTTTAGGTTTATCTTTTTCTAAGGAAAATGGTAAAGAAAATATCTACTTAAAATCAAACTACCTTGTTTCCTATAGAATGAAAGGATATAGTTACAGAACCTTAATTAAATAATCCATTCGGCATTAGTTTAGCCTCTCCCTCCTGACAGGATTAACTGTAAACAGTCCAACACAGATGTTTCTTCTGTTATTTAAATCTCCAATGGCAAAGATTCTCCATTCTTTCTTTTTTTTAATTAATATTTTATCAGTAACCACTTCACAAATTTTCCTTTAAAAAATTTTTCCCTAAGCTTTTTTCTTCAATTCTGTCCTTATTTGAAGATGGAAAGTAATCATTCATCTTTCTCCCCAAACCCTAATAGGAAATTCTTCCTGGGAGTTAATAGGTTTTTTTTCTATTTCAAACGAGTCCAGTCAGGTCTTATAAACTTCCCTTATAAGACATATAATCAATATTTTAAAATATTTATCTGTGCCTTCTGTGAACCTTTCTAATTTTCCTATTTTCCTTGGTATAATTGGGAGCTGATATCAGAAATAATTTCCTACTGAGGCGCTGATATTTAATGAAGTGAAAGGAATTAAAAGATTATTATTGCCTCTATTATATCATACACAGTGCAGCTCATCATCATGTTACTGGTTCAACTCCAGTCCTGCATTTTAGTGTTTCAGTCATGCTTTGAATATGCTGTTCTGATTAACTTTATTTTTGCATTCATCATCCAAGGAGCATGCCTTTGTGTTCTAAGTATATCACTCTGAACTACTGAATGCCATACTGTGTTCTTTTTGACTGTATGGTATTTTTAAAAATCAGTGTGTGGTAAAGCCTTTCTAAGCAAGAACACAAAACCTAGAAACTTGGGGGGAAAAAATATTAATAAATGTGACCACATAAAATTACCAGTCTCCGCACAGAAAAGAGTCATAAGGTCAAATGACAAACTGAGAAAAATATTTGCAATACGTGATAAAAGACCAATATCCTAAATACATATAAAGAGTACCTAAGTCAACAAAAAGAAAGTTCTGCAATCCAGAAGACAAATGGATAAAGGAATTCACAGAAAAGAGAGTCATATGGCTTTTAAACATTTAAAGTGATACTTATCCTCACCCATAGAAACAGATTTAAACTGTAAGTACATATCATTTCTCACCTCTCAGATCCTGAACCTTTGATATTTGATAATGCATAGTGCTACCACTTTCATACTTCACTGATATAAGTGTACATTAGTACAACCTTTTTGGAGTCCAGTTTGGCAGTATATTTCAAAAATTGTAAATACGCATAACCTTTGACCCTGTAGTTCTAAAAATTTTTTCTGCAGCTGGTATGCTTTCACTTGGGCAAGTCTTTGCAAGGAAGCATGTAAAAACATTGCATGGTCCATAATGTTAGAAGATTGGAACCATTTAAATGCCTATCAATAGGAGACCAGTTAAATTACGACATATCCATACAGTGGAATATTACACAGATGTTAAGAGGAATAAAGCAATTTTAATAGGGACCTATAACTATGGTAGATTGTTTAGAAGGAAAAAAATAAGAAAAATGTGTATAGTACTTTAGCATTTTTTAACTGAGAAGGGGTGAGGGAATATATAAATATACTCTCATTTAGAATATTCCTAGAAATGTACTTAGAAAGTGGAAATAGTGATTGTCCCTGGTGAGGGGGCTATCGAATGAGGGGCAGTGATGGGAAGGAGACTCTTTTATCCTCTACACTCTATTGTACAGTTTGATTTTTTTAACATTTGTACATACTACTCTTATAAATAGAGATTATTTTTCCTATTAGACTTTTTTTACAATGATTTATCATCATCTTTTTATTGGCAGCTCTGCATTGTGCTAGGCCATATATAGTTTGTATTTTAGGTATTTTTCTGATGAATTTTATCTAGGTGTTTTCATCCATTTATGGAGTGTGTTTTGGAATTCTAAGTATATCACCCAGAGGTATGGAATATTGTCCTTTGACCTGCATTTCTCAAATGTAATGTGGTCATTTTTAATTATCATGTGGAAAATAGAAATGAGTATAAAAAGGGACCTCATATATAAGACCCTTTCCAATTAGAAGATTATTTTCAATAATTGTAGGTTGTGACATATTATACTTTGTATTAGTCTAAAATTTCCTTAGGAAAGGTAACTTCTTACTGATTGTTTATTTTAATTGCAGCTCAGTGTGATTACAGTGCAGAGAAGAAAAGCAGCCTCCATGATGAATTTGGAAAATATTTAAAAATATGTGTAGTTCGTTTACAGCACTTTAGAGTTGGGAAAACTGTTGGACTAGAAGTTTATTGAAATGGTAAAGCCTTCAGAGAATAGTTAAGGCTTTTGTCATTTTGCATAAGCATTTTCCATTCTGTTTTGAGGGTTATCGGAAAACAGAACAGTGACAGCTTCCTGTAAGTAAAGAAAAGAATAAGACTATATTGAGCTTCAGTGGAGAATAAAGCCAGCTGAGAAGAACTCATTGCCTTCATCAACGTGTCTATTTTTTAATTGCCCCATTTTTTCCCCTTGGAAGAATGTATAATTTTCAATCATGAGAAAGAGGTTTAGAGAAAATGCTAGAATTTTAATATTTCAGGTTCCAAGCCTTGAGAATTTTATATCTGTTACTTCTAACACAGTTTTAAAGTTCCTAAGTATCCATTTTCCTTTATAAATTCATAAATATAATAAATTATGCATTTTCTAAACTTATGCTGTCATGGATTTTAATGTATAAATGTAGTAATTCATTTTTAACTCACACGGTTTCCAGTATTTATAAAACTTGATATCTAAGAATTTGGGAGGGCTTTTTTTTCCTAATACTCAAAGCAGTTTTAATTAAATGAGATCTTAGGTTCTGAGAATGCATGGGCATTGAGCTATCACAGTCCTGTTGATCTCTGTATATCCATGTAGTCAGTCCCTGGTCCAACTTGAACTTGGTGCACTCTGATTTCTGGGGATTAGAGCAGATAGGTTTGTATCCAGAACACCAGTGAGGAAAGGAGACTGTTACAATAGACCAAATAACAGATAATGAGTTTGAGATGACATGAAAACATCCATTTGTAGATAATCAACCAGCAGTTGGAAGTTTAGAACTGATGCTAACAAATTGTGATACTAACCATGGAAGTCTTTGGCATGGAGCCAAGAAGTAAGGCCATGAGAGTACTCATTTTGGGGTCTCAAGTGACGTAGCTAGCTGCCTCTTCAGCCTCTTCCCACACCATTCTTCCCTTCTATTTCTTGTGCTCTTTTTGTTCTGTCAATGCATCATCTTCCCTCCCACCTCAGTCTCTGCATATACTGTCCCATTTACACATTCTGTAGATCTCTACTCAAACACCACTTCCTCAGAGGATCCTTCCAGAAAAGGTTAGGCCCCCTTTCTCCTTGTTATATTCATTCCTCTTAATAGTGTGCTATATTCTCCTTCATAGCACTTCTCAAAATTTGTAATGTTTTCTGAAATGTCATCTCATTCCCTAATAGACTGCAAGGTCCCTGTAAGCAGAAGTCATGTCTACGCTCATTCATCATTGTATCCTTAACACCCAACATAGTACTGGCACATGGGAGTATTCATTAACTGTTCAAAAATAAAACAAAACTTTTAAGGACAGGACCTTAGGAAATGTCTTTGTTTATTGAATGAGCTCAGAATGAGGCATCATTGAAAGAGACTGAAGAGGAGCAATCAGAGAGTTCTTACAGAAAGAATCCATATATAAAAACTAAAGGGGGAAGCGGCTGTGGCTCAATTGATTGGGCTCCCGTCTACCATATGGGAGGCCCTGGGTTTGCACCTTGTGCAAGGCAGGCTCGCCCACACACCAAAAGCGCCACCCGGTCTGAAAGTGCCAACTCAGCAAGGTAATGCAACAAAAAGGGAGACAAGCAAAAAAAAAAAACACAGAAGAGAGCAGTGACGGACACAGAGCACAGACAACAAGCAAGACGCAAGGGAGGAGGGGAAATAAATTAAAAATAAATACAGACACAGAAGAACACACAGCAAATGGACACAGAGAGCAGAGAGCACCCAAAAAACCACAAGGGGGGATGATTAAAAAAATTTTTTAAACTAATGGGAGGGAGCCGATGTGGCTCAGTGGTTGCACACTGGCTTTCCCCATACAAAGTCCTGGGTTCATACCCCAGCTCTGGTACCTCGAAAAATAAAAATAAAAATAAATTTTAAAAAAACAAAAAACTAAAGGAAGTGGATGTAGCTCAGTGGTTGAGCAGTTGCTTCCCGTGTATGAGGACCTAGGTTCACTCTCCAGTACCTCCTAAGAAAAAAAAAACTAGAGGAAGGAAGAAATTTCATAACGTAGGTGGGGGCAAATGAGTCACGGTGTCAAATGCAAAGATGAGACCAAAAAGTACAAATGTGGCAATTGAGGGACACCCTTGACTTAACCTCCATTCCTTAAAGAATTTTTCATTTGAGTCTCTAAAGCAAATTCTGTCCCACACCATTCACAGGCTAATCTACACATAGCAAGAGTTATATTCATACTCCTGTTACAGAATATAGAATTTATTTTTTAAAACTTTCCATTAGATAAGATAGTAGAATTATGTCTGAGAAAAAAAAAAATGAGACATAGGAGAAAGAACTACAGAAACTAACACCCTAGATAAAAGGAATATAAGTATTATCATTTTTAGTATGACTTTCAAAAAGAAAGTCTGACCTCCCAGACTCATTTCTTCAAGATAAAATCTCTGAACAGGGCTATTTTCTCCCAACTCTGGCCATAGGGAACTGCTCTTCAAATTCTAATTTGAATAATCCCATCCTCCAGTTCGTTCTCTCATACTCAGGCATTCTTCTGCGCTGAGAGGCTATGCTACTGATACACAGAGAATTTGCCTTTCTGACCTCTGTTGAATTTGAACAGACTTGAGCTATCTTTAGCAACAGAACTCAGTGTGTGTCCTTATTTTTCTTTCAGATAACTGCATGAGTAAATAATTTCTAATGTAATAAAGTATGGAGTTTTTCACATTTCTCATATTGGTCAGTCTTGACTTCATTTACACAGGCAGTATCATCCGCGAACTGTTTTTTAGGAGAAAGGGAGAATGAAGAGGAAAGAGGAAATGATATAAATCAGAAATTCGGACTACACAGCTAATTCATTTTACTTATTCATGTTTCTTTATTGTGTCTCCCTTAGGAAGAAAGGAGATATGATTACCTCCTTTTCCCTTTGTATACATATATGCAAACTGGGGCAGCCAACACTCTTCTGAATTCTCCTCTAGGGTGAGAACTATAACTACCCCAAATATGGGAGAACATTAACAACAATTCAGTCATTAGTTTATTCAGCAAATATTGAATATTTCTTTCAGGCAGTCTGCCAAGCAGCTTTTAGACAAATCAAGGAAGAGTGAAAAACCCTTTAAACATTTTACTATAAATTCTGTTCTTTTACCATAATGTGTTTTTATCAATTTTCTAAAATAACCAATCTATAATAAGCTTTACCACAAATTTTACCCCAAAAAATCACAATTAAATGTTTTAGTTTACGTTAAAAACATACACACAAAAATATACATACACACACACTGATATAAAGAGAGGGAAAGCAATACCCTGGGGTTACATATAAAATCTGTTCCTTACTAGCCCTTAAAAAAAAAAATGTGTGGGTTTTGTGAAAATGTAAATGCTCCTGGTGTTTATATATGAAGGAACCAAATAATATGTTTATACTTAGATAACAAAAAGCATATAATTGAAAGGCATCTTAAAGGTAAATTTTTACAACACTGGCATCAACCCACTTATCAAAAAAATCTATACTAAGTAAGTAGCCCCCTAGCCCAAGTGTTCGCCACCTTTTTTAACAGAACCTCACAAAGCGTTCACATGTGCCTCACGCTTCCATAGGCTCCCATTGTGCTAGCTGTAACCCCACACTTGTCTCTTTCTCTCAAAAAAGTATATTGGAATGTAAGCAAATGAGAATGACATTAGAATGAGAACTTTGAATCTGCCTAGTTTATTTCTTTTTAAGTACACATTATTAAAGTTCAGTATTTTATTTTTGATAACAAATTACTATGGCTATTGTGCACAGCTGTTGAAATTCATTGAGGGGCTGCTCACTCCCCCTTAAGATAGCCCAATCCCTTTCTATCACCTTTGGCCATTAGAAAGGTCTTCCTTACACTGAACTGAAATGTGTCTTCCTATCTTATTTCCACTTTGTGCAACAGAGTAAGTCTAAACCATCTTCCACATGGCAGCTCTTTAGACTTTTGAAAATAATCATCATGTTCTTCTCCCTGCACTTCGTAAACAAACAACTGCCACTTGGTTTTCAGTCCTTGCAATGACCTTGTCATTGGTCTCTGAAGGCACTCCAGTTCACATATATCTTTCTTCATTCATTCATTCGATAAATATTGAGCTCCTCCTCTACTACAGCTATACTTGGGTTGCATCAGTTTTATGCCCAGAAACAAACATTATATTCAATATGTTAATTCCCTTATTTCTAGATCATGATTGAGAGGGATAGGAAAAGGTAAGTGAAACCTGCATGAGTTGGGGAGGGTGGGCAACAACATATTAGATTCTCAAGGGGTGGCATTGGCTTCAAACTACAAATCCTTTCCCTTTGAAAGTTACTACAGGTAACATTCTTGGAAATGTACTTATATAATAGTTCTCACTAATGTTCAGGATGAGAAAAATGAAAACTGTTCTAGAGTACTTGTATGTTTCATTAATGCAGCTTGAAAGCATGTTAGCTGTTTTAGAAGTTGAATCACACTGTTGGGCAGATATCAAGCATATTGTCAACTAAAATTGTAAATCTTTTCCAAAGGTTTTATTGCGAAGCCAAATCTTAGCAAGCTAGCCAGCTTATACTTGTACAGTTGCTGTTTTACCCCCGAAACAAGACTGACCATTTATCCCTATTAAATTTTTTACGTTATTACAGCCTGCTGAGGTCATTTTAAATCCTAACTAAATCCTATTTGTTACTGTGTCTGTTTTATTTTCTTTTACTGCTATATTTCTTACACCCAGGATAATGTTTGATTTACAAGGAATGCTGTCTATAGATTTAATAAACATGCCATCCATCTCTTCATGCAAATCATTGAAAAGAGGAGCACCATACCAGACAAGTCTCTTAAAGTACACCAAACACCAGCTCACTTACTCGGCACGGACATTCAATCTGTTTTTTATCTGACCCCTACTGCTGCTTGTACACTATCAGAAGAACATCAAGAAAGACCATGCCTTCTGCCTAGCAGAAATTCACTTATGCCATACTTGTCATATTTTCCAGATATACTAATCTAACAATCCTTTCCAAGAAAAAAATTCAGTCAGATCCTTTTCTTCTTAGTAAATCCATGTAGGTCCAAGTGATCACAGCTTGTTCTTTTTTGAGTTTATTAAAACATAAAATTCCTTTGATATGGCACCATAGAAATTTTCATTCAATATTTTCATTCAATGGCAGCATAATCCTTTTTTCAAAGAATTAAAAAGCCATCAGAGCAAAATGATCTATAAGGAAATCTGTTAGCACTTAGATCTGTAAAGATTAAAAATAAGAGACTAGCCTCTCCTGTCATATTAAACTATACTCCAGGGGATAAAAGAGAAGAAGTTATAATTATATTTCTACAGATAACAACTATATGAAACCACTGTAGAATTTTTCCCTGGATTGCAGTAAGCATGCTGGGTATTATTAATAATAATGCATTTTTACTGAGTAACTATCATGTGTCAGGCATTGTATTAGCATTTTGCATTTATCTCATATTATCCAACAGCCCTGCTAGTAGGTTTCACCATTCTCTTTCCAAGGATATGAAGTATCATAGAAGTTAAATGTGTTGCTTAGGGTCATGTAGATGGAAAGTGGTACAGCTGGATTTCAAACCAAGTCTGTCCAACACCAAAATTCCTTGTATTGTGCAACATTACTTTTTTGGAGTTTGCAGGATCCATACTTTTGACATCTCTCCCATTTTCTGATGATGATTCAGCAGTCCCCTTTATAGGTTCTCTGAGTGCCATGGCATACAATTCATCTGGGTCAGGAGACTTGAACACACTGTGAACAGCTAGAAGTTCTCATCTAAGTGCTTCATACATCCTAGACTTGAGCTGTCAGTTCAAGGATCAGTGTTATTAGGGGAAAATACACAAAATAAGATTTGAACAAATCACCTTCCCCTTTTTCATTCATCATCTTTATAATAAGAAATCTGAGCTGTGAATTCCCCTTTTTTAGCCTTTTCTGACTCTGAATCTAACCCCAAAAGTCCTTTTGGTTGTCAAACTATTTGCATTACATAGAAAGCTTTCTAGAAAAAGCCTCCTCATATCTAACAGCATTTACTAATTTTTCCAAAGCTAGAAAAGAAATTGGCAATAATCTAAAACCCAGCCAAGTAGCCTTAATAAAAAATAGTTATAGATACCTATAAGGAAAGGGAGTTACAATAATTAATGGGATGCCTCCCTAGATCTGTTTAATGGAGTGATGACAATTTCAGCAGTTTGAATATACCAAAAACATTATGAAGAAAGATGTGTTAAATTTTATTTAGCAGTCATTGAGTGGTTGATACATTATTATATAATTTCCTGCATCAAAATAAGCATGGTGTTTTAAAAACCAACTTGAAAAGCTATTTACTCACTTTCTTTGAGTACTTGGGACTAGTCAAGGCACAAATATCACAAGCATTTCATATCAAAGAAGAAAAGCTCAAACAATTCAAATAGTTAAGTTGAAGCAGAGCCAAAATGGGCAAGAAAAAAGAAAGGAAGCTTCCTTTGAGGCTGCTATGTTGTGGTAAAGAGAAACAGGAAAAAAGTCATACTTTGTGAGAAAAAAAAGTTTCATAACAATAATAATGATCATGAAATTAGAACCATCACCCACATTAATGGGTAAAATAGCGGCATTAACTCTTAAGTATAAATGGATTATTTAAAACTCAGCCATTTATCAGCCAAGTAATAGTGAGACTATTTTATACTGGTAATAGAATATTACTTCATGTTGGTATATGAGAGTACACATTACTTATTTTTTTATCTTCACTACTTAGCTTGGCATTGTTTGACTTATTTATTTGTAAAAATAATTGGGTTATAAATACTTTATATCACAAAAAAAATATTGATTTGGTTGTTTCTCATAGCTTCAGTTTAAGGTCTTAAGACATTTGTCCTAATTCCTGGCTCATCAAGAAACTGTGATTTTAAGTACTTCTCCCTAGCTTTCCCAAGAATGTCTGGATATAGTGAGAACTAATTTATTCTCACTGCTTATTTCTGGTTGAAATGTTATTTTTATCTCTGCTAATATATGCATGTATTTTATCTGTATCTTTGTGTTTGTATTTTTGTGTGTTGCATAAATTATGTATATGATTAAACTAATTTTGTTTTCCCTAGTGTAAGTCAGGGACTAACTGACCATAAGCAGACTATATTGCTCATTATCCATTAGTTTATGCTCAGCCTTTTCATCTGTACATGATTTAAGGCAAAATTATTAGCTTTACTTTATAGGAATACATTGAACTAAAATTCATGCAATTATTTTTTTTTAATTATTTATTTTTAAAAATTACATTCAAAAAATATGAGGTCCCATTCAACCCCACCGCCCCCACCCCCCACTCCCCCCACAGCAACACTCTCTCCCATCATCGTGACACATTCATTGCACCTGGTAAGTACATCTCTGAGCATCACTGCACCCCATAGTCAATGGTCCACATCATAGCCCACACTCTCCCACGTTCCATCAGTGGGCCCTGGGGGGATCTACAATGTCCCGTAATTGTCCGTGAAGCACCACCCAGGACAACTCCACGTCCCCAAAACGCCTCCACATCTCATCTCTTCCTCCCATTCCCCAAACCCAGCAGCCACCATGGCTACCCTTCCCACACCCATTCCACATTTTCTCTGTGGACATTGGATTGGTTGTGTCCATTGCACATCTATGTCAAGTGGGGGCTTAGATTCCACATGGATACTGGATGCGCTCCTCCTGCTTTCAGTTGTAGGCACTCTAGGCTCCATGGTGTGGTGGTTGACCTTCTTCAACTCCATGTTAGCTGAGTGGGGTAAGTCCAATAAATCAAAGTGTAGGAGCTGAAGTCTGTTGAGGCTCTGGGCCTGGGTGTCATATTATCAGTCCAGAGATTCAAATCCCCTAAATATATCTTAAACCCCAGCACCAACTACAATTCCAATAAAGTAGCATGCAAGTCTTGTGAAAAGAGATCCCCTCTGAGTCCAATTCCATCACGCAGAAACACCAGCTCCAAAGAAGGGCCATCTGCCATGGCAGTGAACCCCATCTGCCATGACCATAGAACCCGTGGGTCTCTTTATCCCTCAAAAGAACCAATACCTGGGGTTGTATCTACTTTATCTGTCTCTTAGACTCTGCTCAGTTGTGCATAAGGGCATTCCTTCTGATCTCCAGACTCTTTTTTAGAGACTCATAGCCAGTAGAGGTCAGGGTGCCCAGACTGGCTGTAATTGATTCCCAGCTCTACCACCCACTGACCTTGAGCAAATTATATAATTTCTGTGCCTTGGTTTCCTCCTCTGCAAACTGGAGATAATAGTACCTGCCTCACATGTTAACAAGCCCAGTGCCTGCCACTTGATAAACCCTTTGTGACTGTTATTATTCTGCCAAACAAAACCACAGCCTGTCTCCATTCTTTTATTGACACCTAATGTTCTCTGAGAGTTTGAAAATATATTTTGAATTCAATTATATCAAATTATTAACAGAAGACCCATCAGATGGTTAATCTTGATTTACTCTTGGGAAATGGAACCTAAGCCTCAAGCCCCCCTCACTATTCTTATAGCCAGTCAGCTGCGCAGGATTCTTATTATTCCAGGATCATTACAGGCAGAGGGGATGAAGACAAGTGAGACATGAGCCTTGCTCTCAGAGAAAATCAAAATGCAGCAGTATGCTGCCAAGCATGCTGTGAAACAAGTTATCTGGGTACAGTGGAGCACAGAGGGGAGAGGTACCTACCCAGACCAGGAGAGTTGAAAGAGTTCCCAGAGGTGACAGCAGTGGAGCTGTGTCTTGAAAAATAAAAATGTTCTCTAAGCAAAGAAAAGGAGGGCATTCTAGGCAAAGGGAGCAACGTAAAAAGTCATAGAGGAGAGATCATAGTGCACTGAGCAAAGTGCGTAATTCGCTGTAGTTTTGGAGTTGAGGGATTAAGGGCCTTGGGCCCTGCCCGAAGAAGTCTTAAATTTACCTTGAAGGCTATGTAGAATGACAAAATCATTTGTTCTTTCAGAAGTTTTCACGATAGAAATAGCACTGGCAAATTTGCAGCTAATAAGGGGGACCTGGGTCAGGGAAACCACATAGGAAACTGCTGCAGTAAGTAGTACAGCAAGAACGACGACTCCTGAACTAAACAGTGAGGCAAGTGACAGATTAGCAAAGCAAAAAGTACCTAGGAAGTGTGACGTATGTATAACACATAGATCGCCTTCACCATTTGGCTGTGGGGGTTGAAGGACAGACAAAGAATGCCCAGGTTTCAGGCTTGTGTGACATTCTCTAAGACAGGATATAATGAAAGGATGAGTTCCCAAATCTCAAGTACCAGCATACATCCAAGAGGAAATGCCCAACAAGCAGTTCTCTCAGAGCTCAGGAAAAGCTGCATTGCAGAGGTATCAAACTCAGCAGCATAGAGACTATTTGCAGTCAAGGAATTAGGTAACACTGGATATGCTTTTATCCTCTTTTTCAATAATCAATCAAAGCTCTTCTATTCTACCCCAGCCTAGAACACATCATCTAATGCAATTCTAAGAATTAAAGAGAAATCATATTGAAGATTTCAACCTTGAAGTTAGTTGCAAAATTTGTTGCAGATGGCTAATGTTTCAAAGGTAGAAACAGTTTTCTAAGTGACTTGGGTGAAAACATGAACAGGAGTCCCTGGTGCTACATTTTTCCATCATAGATTGCAGAATTGCCAACAATTGAACCCTTGCTTTGCCTTCTGGGGACTTAATTTCCCTAAGGAACTATTATGGTTATTCAAATTTAAGACCTTGTAGGAAGAATCAGTTATTTCTCTCTGGGGTCTTACTAAGAGTAAGACACATGGGAGTAAATAGTCACTAAGGAGGAACAGGGAAAAATAAACAAGCTTTTAGCCAAATGTATGAACAATTCATGATTTTTTAAAAGGGGGGATGGGGCCACATTTAACAAACATTATAAATTAGACCCAGAGAGCAACACTATGCTGTTGTGGCTCCCGTTTATCATAATCAACAGGAGGATGTGTGAGTCACACCAGCTTTGTGGTTCCCAATACAAAGAAAGATGCATTTCATTATCTGTTAAATTCTGCAGTGTGTGGTTGTATGAAAGTTTTAGGCAGGGAGAACTCAACACTAGAAATCAGAACTAGGGCCCTAGCCCAGTTCTGTCCTAATGCCTAACACTGTGATCTGTGGACGAGTCTTTGTTAAATGCAGAGAATATCTGTTCTTTTCCCTAGTATTCAATTTCTGTGACCAAATGAAAGGATTTCACGAAACTGCTCTCTGAAAATTTATTTTTTAAAGTGCTTTATAAATGCAAGTTTCCATTTAGGAGTAACTTTTTTTTTTTTTTTTACCTCACCAAGCCTCATCAGTTAAAACTGTGTTGTAAAAATCAGTATCTTATTCCTAATAATGGTAATAGCAGCTTACCATTTGCTAAATGCCTACTACATATCCTGTATGATTTGTTCTATGAACTTTCTTTAACTATCACAATAACCCCAGTAAGATGTTATCGTCTTTTTACAGATGGGAAGACAGGCTCAGAAAGGTGAGTTGGCCAAAGTCAATGACTGGTAAATTACAGTTCAGCGTTTAAGCCCAGGTCTGTCTCCACCCAAAGTCTATGTTGCTTCAACAACTAGTTTTCAGATCCAAAATTGTATTCTGGAAAGAACTCCAGGTGGGAAAGACTAAAACCAAAACATATCATTTTCACATTTTCACATCAGGGTTGAGCCAGAAAGCAGCCCAGTCAATCTGTGCTCTTCCACAATATTGATATAGTTCCCTACAGTTCTTATTCCTTATCTAAATTGTGAGACAATAAGTATATACCGATTCATGACCATTAAGTCATATGTTTAAATATTTAGCAAAAGCAAATTTCAAAAGACACTTAAAAATGTATTGCAAAATGTACAGCATTTATTCACATACAGACAAAAGGCACAAATTCTACTAAATAGTTCAACAAAAAAATACAGCTGTCCTCAACTAGTTTTATAAATACTTTCAAAAAGGGGATAGAAATAAATACAGGATTGGGCCATGTAATATAAAATAGTCATCTCTACATATACTTTGTTTAATTTCTGATTTTTAACTCTTCATGCACCTTTTTTTTTTTCAATTTTAGCTGAATGGACACCAAGCTAGGCACATAGTGAAAAATCCTCTGTACAAGGTTACAAATGTAATGACAAGTTTGTCCATTTCAAAATAATTAAGATTTGTACACAACACATATAACCCTTCATTTAGATTTTGTGTTTATAACCTAACAAATGACATTCCAGGCAACTTTACAAAAGTTTAACTAGCCTACATTTTGACATAATACACTGATCATAATCAAAGATATTTCTTGGGCGGGATGCACAAGGAAAGATAAAGCTTTAAAAAAAAAAAAAATGGTTCCATACTAATAGAATGCAAGTGGGTAGGTTGGGTTGGTTGCTTCTTATGGCCACCTCATACAGAGTTCCCAGCATGACATAAAATTAACTTACAAAGCTATCATTATACTGTCAGAGAAACCATGGTCTATACCAATTGCATTTCGAAGCAGGAATAAAGGTGTGGGCTTTTATTTTGTGTGTGTTTCATGTGTGGGTTTTTGTTTTGTTTTTTTGGTTCAGCATAACTTGGAACATTTGAAAGCTTTTCAACCTAAATGTGGGGAAAAAACAGGTAAGGCATTATTTTTGCACAAAACTAGCATTCCTAATAGTGCAAATGAATCTGATACCTCTTAAAATGGTGAGAGGTCATACGCTCACTACAATTAATTTAGATTTTCTTTGTATGGCTTGACAAATCATCCCTCTATAAATTCTACTCTCACCCAGAGCTGTTGCTATAGTCAAAAGATAACTGTAGACAGAGTTCACCTTCTCCTGTATCCAGCAAAAGGTTTTTGCTCATATGCAAAAAAAAAAAAATCTGATTTTTTAATTATGCTACTAGTGAATGTACAATTTGGATTCATAAGAACCTTCTAATGTCTGTAGCAACAAGCTTATCTGGACAGCAGTCTTTCAAAAGGAGCCCTATAGCTTAAAAATAGTCAATCTTTTTAAAAATCTGGGTCATTCTTTCCCTCCCCTGAATTAGCTACTAAACTGTATTTGAAAAGTTAAGACTTGGTTTGAAAATGTCATACATACAATGGGGATGCAACAGACCTACTATTTGATCATCTGATAAAACTTGCATAGCAAGATGGAATTGATTTCATTCAGCCTTTTTGTTGTTGACAAGCATCTGGAAGACTTGAAAGTTAACCACAGAACGCAAAGTGTTTTTCATTAAATATCAGAATGTCCCTGCCACATGGAATCAGATGGATAAATGAATCAGGAATCTGAATACTGATATTAACAAACTAAGGGTCAGTTTAGGGGAAGTCGGGCTTGTTCCAAGTGCCCATAATTCTAAATCTCATTGCTATTTAAACTTTCCTTCTCTTAAATTTGATTCACGACTACATGAAATTCCAAAGAAAATTAACATGACCTTAACTATCCACTATCTTAATACATATGCACTACACTGAGTGCAAAAACAAAACATTGTACTCAAATTTAATGCTAAATTTATTATTGCTGAAAACTTACTAATTATTGCCATTTGCAATTAGAAAGTACAAGTTGCGAATAAGAGCTTAGAACTCTTGACTCCAGAAAGCCTATTCAGAGATAGACTTCAGTCCCCTTCCTGTATAACCTTGGCTAATGGTAAGGGCTTATCACAACTTATTGCCTTTCTATTGTTTTTAAAATATAACCTATTTCCCTTTTTTTTTTCTTTTCTTTTTTCCCTTTTTTTTGCTTTCTTTCTTTAAGGTATCCGTTCATGTTGAGAGCTCAGATTTCCCCAACATGTGCACTAGTGGCTGGCTCTGGAAAATATGAGTCACCAGAGTCTGCAAGTCCATTGCTTTGAATTGAATAGCCATGGTGCTGCTGGAAGTCAGATGGCCAGGTATTGCCAGTGGTGAGGGAAACCCCAAGCTGGACTGAGGGCCGTGCAGTTGAGGAAGAGGAAGATCAAGAGGACTAGTAAAATTGGACCTCTCTGATAGAGCGCTCCTAAATGGCTTCATTCTCCACCAGTCCTATATCCACAACCCACTCAGGGGTTTTTTAGGGAGCAGGACCTTGTGCTACATTTACCCTAACTCTCCAGCTGCAGCAGCTCTACCCTGTCCCTTCAGCTCTTCCAGCAATGACCTTTAAAAAAAAAAACTCTTCCCCATCTGCTATATTTACACTTAATTCCCTTGTTACTGACACTTGAGAGCTGCTGCCTATATACTATAATGCAACAAAATAGCCTTGTGAGCCAAAGTATACATAGGATTTTAAGATCTACCACAATCCTAGAAAATAAGTTTTATGGGCTATTAAATGGTATACGAGGGTTTCTCGAGAACCATGTCTGATTCCATACATATTCAGGTAACCAAGTTTGTGCTTTGGGAAAAATGTAGAGGGCAATAAAAACTCAGGAGGCTTATTTAAGCCTTGCCCTCTTTAGAACTTATTCATTCCTATTTTAGTGTCAAATTCAGGTTCTAGTCAAAGCAGTGTCTTATGGTTACAATCTACTCTCGTGTTTCCTCAACAAGTTGCAAATAACATAAACTTCTCACAATGATTTAGATAGAAATGACTCAGGAAAAAAAATCAGTCTGAACTGCAAGTAACCGTGTTGGTGTAGCTCAGGAGTAACGACGGGTTCCTGCTTGTCCACTGGTCAGCTCTCCTCCAGCACACCCCATCAAAGCTGGCAGTGCTGCCGAGGCCATCTCTGCTCCATCAAGAGGCCAGGATGCTTCTCCTGATAATGTCTGTCCTCCTGTTGATAGTGCTGCTGGCGTGTATACATTTCTTTTCTGATGTCTCACTCTCTGAGTCACTCATTTCTACATCAGGGACATACCCGTCATTCTCATTGTCAGATTTTAATTTGCTTTTTGCCCTTTCCTTGGCTGCAACTCGGCCTAAGCCCAAATATGGGTAGTCTGAGTGCTGGTGGCAGGCCCCCTCATGGGCCTCTCCCTGCTGCTGCCGCTCCCCCTTCTTTGGAATCCGGAATCCTCCCCAGTTCTTCACTGGACTGGCAGGTGTTGTAGGCACTTTGACTGCAGTCTGGTTATAGTTTACTTTGATTAGGGAGCCATTGCACTTGGGTACTGTCTCCTTCCTTGTGCCAGGTGCTGACTGCCCCACTCCAGGGGAGGTGGCAGCTTTTGTGTTGTCCAGATGCCTCTGGGACATGTCTGTGGACCTGAGAGGCTTGTGACTCTGTTTAAAAGATTTGTCCTTTAAGTCTCCCTTAATGAGATCACAATGAAAACGATTGTCTCTTCTTTTCCCATGGTCTGACATCACCACACCATTCTTCTGTTGTGCTGATATGATACGTGCTTCTGCAAAGGTCTTTTCAAAACTCAAAAAGCTCTCTGGGATCACCATCCCCTCCCTTCTACCACACAGATCTGGCTGTTTTAGCAGAGTTTTGCCTTCGCTTCCAGCACTATTCTGCAGTGGATCTCGCTTATGGGGCTTTTTCAGTGATTGAACCAAGGAAGTTCCCATTTGTTTCCTGAAGAATGCAGAATGCCACTTCAAGTCCTCTATCTTGGGAGCATCAGGGCCCACAGAAGGACTGTTAAACAAAAGTATGTTTTCCAGTGAGGAAGAGGAGCAGGAGGAAGAAGGCACACCTATGAACATAAAACCACAAGTAAAGAGAAAGTACAGCAGAAGCAAATCCAAAAGAATAAAAATCTAGACGTAGAATTCTAGCACAGTTCTAGCCTGATTCTAAGAATGGCCTTATTTGTGTAAATTTCCCACCCAAAAGCACAACATAAGCTGCACATCTCAGTTTGTAAGCCTACGGTTCTTATAGTAAAAATATGACCTGTTCTGAGAAGCTCCATGTGCTCTGCATATTCCATGTAATATGCCACAATTTCTATGATGGCTGAAGTTTACGTAATTTTTCATGAAACATCTTTACAAGGAATCCATTTTCCTTCAAACAAAATAAGCAATCTTATTTTCAAAGATAGAACCAGTGCAGTCGTCACTCCCTCCCTCCTTAACCTCCACCTTGTTACAGAACATGGGCTTCAGGAACCACGAGTCACTGTCCACCCACTTGCTCCCTTCCCACCCAGGGAGCCCCAGAAGGGCAGAAACTGGGGCTTTTAAATTTCCTTCTCCAAGTGTCCATACCCTCACAGGGTTACTATGAGGATTAAACACATGTAGATATGTGGATTAGATAAACCAAGGTGTTTAAAATAATTCTTGACAGACCAGTAAGTTTAAAAAAGATATTTACCATACATAAAATAATCCATTTGTGAATTTCAACTGAATTGTCATCCAGCTTGAGGATAAGTTAGTGTTTTTCAAACTTTTGATGCAAATCAGTAAGAAATTTCATAACATAACCCTATGAACGTTCACGTTTCATGAAATAATATAAACCTAATATGTACTCTGATATTTTCTATTCTATTTCGCTTGTTTTTAATGCTCATGACCCACTGAATTCATCTCATGACCCATTAATGAGTCATAACTCAGTTTGAATACCAAGATGAATTCATAACACTGGAGTTTACCAGGAGAGGACCGTGTTTGTACAGGAGCCTCAAAGAGCATCTATAGGAGTGGTTTTATGTTTTCCATCTTCTACACAGTATGAACCACCAGGAGAACAAGGTTCAGTCCCCAAAGCATGAGACATATGGTGCCCACCATATGAGAACTGAGCAGGCATGGACACTGCAATCCAACAAAAACCAGCTAGCACCTGTGAATTTATGACTATCATGACCTCAGGTGATGGCATCTATTTTACAATCTGCTGGCTTAGAAATGCCTGCTTTCTCAATGATCAAATATTAGGGCCAATCTTAACACCTCAACTTAATATATTTCTCTTAATCACCTATCATGGGGAAAACAGAAAGGTAAGAAATAGAGCCAACGGTTTCTGAAATGTGATTCCTAGCTACTTGACTTGGGATTCATATCTTGGAAAAGTCTCTGGTGACCAATCGCCGTCTCTACTGAGAACTCACTTACATTCAGTTGAATCTCTCTCACACATTATGACCCTGCACAGAATCGCATAAGAGTTTAAACCATGGACCCTAAATGACATAAGTCATGGCACCTGCTCTGCTTGACTTGGAAGCATCTATCGTACAAGTCAGAGATTAAAGTTAGACAAGAATAAAAATGCAAAGGAAAGTCTAAAGCCAGAAAAAGGAAAAGAAATAAAACAGGCATCCTAAAGGGTTGACTTCATTCCCCGTGGCAACCCACAGAAAGATTAATGTAGCTTTAAACCAATCATACTTAGTATGGTTCTTACCTCAGAGTGAAGGGAAGATTTGTTTTCCTTTTCTGGAATTGCATATGACTGAATGCAGATCTACATTACAGCTGTGTTACACAAAACACTTCCTGACCTTGTTAGGAATCTCATTCACTCACTCAACTAAAAACCTCAGCCATGAAATGCAAAAAGCTGCCTGTAATATCCATGAAAAATGACCCTTAAGTGAAATCAGATGAGAATAGTCTTTACAGCTTATTTTTATAGGTAATCACTCATTACACAACAATTTCACAAGAGTCCCAGCAAGCTCTCCAATGGCACAACTCCACAGACACAACTCGCATTAATGATGCCAGACAACAGCGGCTCGGCATCTGCTGGATGGAAGCTGGGCGAGCTGCACCAGAGAAGCCTTCCATGTTAGTGACTGACGTAAAGACACAAAGGCATGGGATAAAATCAGATCCCACCAATTTTTATCCAAGTAGGCAGAATGAAGAGAAGGATGTTCGCTTCAATAAAGAATCTGAATAGAACTGCTTATACCTATGAAACCTCCTTATAAGAATTTAATTTAAAAGAAAAGTTTACAGGTAAACTCCAAACTCTAGCCACTGATATAAGCTTGAAACATCTGGAAAATATTTCTTCCTGGGGAAAAAAAATCTAGGATAATATTAATAAGTTAATGTCCATGAAGCTATGTAACACTTGAAGAATATCATTTTTTAAACTCCCTAAGTGCTTTGCTATTTGCTCAGCTGGCCAGTTTACCTCTGGTCACATACACCTGGTTAGATAAGCCATAATTTGAATTTCAACATAACAGATTATAATACCTACATTGTTGTTTCTATGTGTCATAATAATCTAGTACAGAGATCAAAAGGCACAAAAACAGAAAAATGAAAAGAGTAACCTGGGAATCTCTCTACAAAGCAAGGACTGAGAATGTTGCTGTTAGTTTAACTTTAAAGAGCAGACAGGATAGGAGAGAGAAGCGCACTGAAATCCAACCAGAGGCCTTCTTGCACCATGAGCCCGTCATTCTTACTGATACCCCCACATCAGATCTCCTTCTCTGAAATCCTTATACCTACTCTCTGGTGCTTGTGATCACAGAATGTTAGTGCTGACAGGCACTTTAGAGGTCATGATTCTGGACCAAACCTCTTTTGCAGATAAACTGAGTCCCAGAGAGGTTAAACAATTTGGCCAGCTCTGCACTTTTATTTAACTATTTCATATCATGATGTGTTGCCTCAGAACCAAGGGAAGTATGTATCTTTGTATTCTTCTCTTTGCCTAGCATTGTACAATAGAAGGTTTTAAATAAATACCAGGCATCGATATTAGAAAAACTCAAAATCCCATCTATACTAAAAGAGACCACTGTGAATGTTACCTAAACTTGGATGGCCATTTATACTTAATTACAGAGTCTTAAGATACATATATTCACCATGTTACAGATAAATCCAAATGCCAGATAATCTGTAAATCTTTTGAGCTTCCCCCATTTTGCATTTGAGAAAGTTTAGATTCAGAAAAGTTGAGACTTATTTGGCCTGAAGTAGAGGATATGGGGGTTCAACCCATATTTAGGGCCAAATTCATAGTTCTTTCCCTTATACCATGATGCCGCAAATGCCATGATTTTCTTTAAATATGAAAGCCTGTGTTTCTCAGATTTCTCTAGAGGGCAGGTAAAAGAAAAATTAGAGAAATGATGCTGTTTGCCCTAACAGAGTTATGTACTCAAGGCTCACAAACCCCTGCCCTATTTTTTGACCTACAAAGGCTTAATGCATACCTGAAACTCTTTCTTGCTCCAAGAGCTTAGTGTAAAGATTGAATATCTGTTCCTGGACTTTGCACACAGATCGTTTAATCTTTTCCCTGCGGGTCACCATGTAAGTGAGGTTCCGAACCTAGAATACAGAGAATAAAGATTCTAAGTAAGTGTTACATTATGACAGTTCTTAGGTGCTTTTTCTTTTACCTGAGAGAAACTTGTCCTACTAGGGTCTTAACAGACATCTGAAATCAAGGGTCAAAATGAACTTTAAACATTTTATCCAATCTCCAATTTCCTTTTGGGTGGCTAACAAGAGTCCACATATACTCCTTGATTTAGACAGCAGCAGCATGGGAGGTGGTTAGATTGGGGGAGGAATGCTTCTAGAACTTGTACAGAAGCCCTACCGCCTCCACCACACCCAGCCATTCATCCCAACAAATAGTAGGTCACTGGTGTCCAATTCAGGATTTGCTACCTCCTCTTGCCAAAGGACTTTGCTTACCACCCCTCCTTTTCCCTTTTTCCCACTAATTCTGTTAAAGGTTTTAGAGCAGTTCAGAAGCCACCTTAGCTGCTCTTTTCTCAAGCATCTTCTAAAGGTGGAACTAGGTAAGCTCAGGGTCAAAGGCCGTCAGAGGAACCCCTCCCCAGCCCACCCCTGTGAAATGTCCCTGCACAGAGCCTACTAAAAGACCAACAATCAAGAATCCAGGAAAAACACCTTTGCCAGCTGGTCACTGAAATGCCTGGAGCTAGTAGGAAGCTCAGCATTCTATAGGGAGGCCAAATGCCTAGAGAACTTCCTTCTGGCTTTCTCAGCCATGTGCTGTATCCACATTTCAAGTCTAGCTCTCCATATCACCACTTAAGAAACTGAGGAAATGGTAGTGCCCTCTTTCTGACTCATGTGTAAGTCACTGAGGAAAATCCCCAAGTGCTAAGAGTTCCACTTTGTACCTGGGGACCACCCCTGAGTGCAGGTGAGCATGCTCACTAACCACTTAGATACAGGCCCCATTTTTAAGGCCATCTGTGATTGGTCAATACAAAAACAAAACTTAAGTCAGTAAACCTTGATCCTTCAGTCCTAAAATCTTCTATAGGCAAACTTGGCCATATTATATGGGCCTGAAAATGGTGTCAAATGCAACACACAGGCTATACAATAAAACCTTTCCTTGGCAGAATGAGCCAGGCCCTCCCAAATTATCTCAGTGGCAGGAGTGAAAAGGACCCATCCAGCTCCTACCATTAATGGCATGACAATGCTCCTAAAAATCTCATCTTCCTTATGTTGGGCAATCCCTTCCCTTATCACCTGACTTTAAATGGAAGACATTCAAAGGTCACCAACCTGTTCTTTTGGCAATGAGGATGGTACCAATTCATTCATACAAGACTTGGCACTTTGGCTTAAGTACAGACACCTCCCCTAAGACCTTCAGTTCGTTCTGAGCCCTAACCACTGCAGACGTCTCTCCCTGACTTGTGTTCAAGGTAGTCTTACTTGCAAGAGGACTTGAGGCATGAGAAACAGAAAGGGCTGGCTTGCTTGCACACCGGCATCATGGTATAACTCTCCAGCCTGGAACGCGAACATGGAGCCAGGCTCTGACCCAAACCAATTCACTTACTGTTAGGATCGTTCTGTCCCCTCCCGCTGCACCCCCTCCCCCCCATATAGATTCCTTATCTTACTATCACTTTCCTTGAGGAAAAAAAATGATTTTAAAATTAAAGACAAGAAGAAAGTCACTCTCCCCATCTCAGATTAAATGTTATTTTAATGCCATTCACCCTGGTCGAGGCATGTCCCTTCTCCTGACAGTCTCCCTGCCCCAGGCCAGGTAGTACATGTCCTTTATAAGAAAACCTTGACCGATCTGGAGATGAAGGTAGTTAACAGACTATTCTTTTTGATAAATTTTATCCAAGCCAGAAAGAGTTGAAGCTTGAAGAGGAAGGGATAGAACCTGGACCCATAACTGTTTCTACATTAAAAAAGGGAATCAGACTTCGACAGAAAATAGAAACAAATTCTCTAACATCCTAGGAGTATACAAAGTTACCCTCATTTTCAAGTCAGATATAGACTTACAACACTCTTAAATTATCCATGAAAACTGAAAATAGGGAAATCATGGGACCTGAAATTTTTGTATTATTCAAAATGAATTTGAGTAGCTTCACCCTTTCCCCGGGAAAGACCTCACCAGGGGAGCTAAGTAGGAAAATCCCACCTCTGTTCTCCATGTTCTCTAATGAGAAATGTCTACAAATAAACCATAAAAGCAAAAGTATTCATTTTCAATTGGAACAAATCAGGTCCTGAATTAACCGGGACTGGCTGACCACACTCAAGAATAGCAAGTTAAACCTTCCTTCCCTTAATGCACCAAAAATCCCCTTAAAACTACACCTTTAATTAGCCACCTCCATATAAAGAGATGAGCTGAGGTTCTATTATCCTTAAAACGTATCTTGCTTGTCCCTTCCTAAACACTGTTCAACCAAGCTCCCCCACTTCATCTTCTAGTTGCCAGCAAGGAGGTACCCCAAAAAGCCAGCTCTTCAGTGCAACTCTCCCATGTTAATCCCCTAAAGTGGTGATTGTCAAAATTAAGCACACATCAGAAACACCTGGGGAGCTTTAAAACAGAGATTGCTGGCCCCCACCTGCAGAGTTTCTGGAGTCAGAGGTGGTGTCCAAGAATCTCCATCTCCAGTAAATTTCCAGGTAATGGTTACCCCCTTTGATAACCACTGCCCTAAAGGAACCCAAGAATGCTTTCAATAGGTTTTCTCGAATGACAAAGACTACCTGCAACAATGAAGCATAGTGTGTCCTTTTTTCAGGGAGAACTGTAGCCTCTATGAGATATTTAAAGACAATTCTACAGTGTCGAGTAGGACAGTGCTCAGGACATGGTCCCTCCCGCCCTACATCACTAGCTGGAAGTTGCAGAAGTAGTGTGTCTTCACCTGAGCAAGTACTCACTTGCTGACCTCCAGTTTACTGCATCTTTCAGAAATAATGTTTAAGGAAAGAGAATCCCACGAGAATGAAGTGGTAGTCTTGAGAACCTGATGTGGCCACCCACCACATCAGCAATCACGTCTTCATAAAATTTTGGGTTCCCATACTTTCCTGTTAACCATTTCTGTCTTCTAACTTGATCCAGAACTGGTACCAAGGTGTACAACACCCCCACTTGTGAATTTGCAGGAAAGAGCAATGACCATAATCAGAGTTGCTGGCATTTCCAATAAAAGTTACTCACTTGTTGGTTTAAATGGCCAGAAGTCTAGTCACATGTGTCAACTGATCCCGTATACCTACTAGGAAACCCTATTGTGCAAAGGAGAGAAAATTCTAACTTACTTGGGAAAACAAGTTGGCAACAATTTATGATTTATTTCTTATTGAGGCCCCTGCCCTGATAAGACTTTGCCCTTATGGTTTGTAATTACAAAGAACTATGCAACTCTCTGGGGTATGGCAAAGATTTCAGGTCTTTTTTTTTTTTTTTTAAGCCTCCACCATCATATGCCTCATGACAAATTCTGAAAAATACGTTTTTCATTATAATAGGCTCATTTTCAACTGCCACTAAACTTGCTAAAATTTCCTAGACTCTTTATACAGTAAGTGTAAGTAATGCCACACATACACACACAAATCCTGATTTATTCCCTGTTTCTCATACATCATTGGCAGCATTCTACTTAGAAAGCAACAGTGATGACTCCAAAAAAAATGTTTAAAATTTAATCATAAGTGCGTGTTAATCTGATTGACTGAAGTACAGAAAAGAGTTAGTACACCACAAGCATTTTCTACACTTTTATTTTGTGGTGGTTTGAGACAAACAGTCCAAACATTAGACTTCTCGTCCTCCCCGCTCCAGAGGACTATCTGCCGCCATAGCTCATGCACCCCAATTACAGCCGTTGTCGGTTTGGGATAATGGCTTCTCACAGGATTCCAAATGATCCTTCTGAATCCCTTTCTCATCTCTTAGCAAAATTGCCACACATACATGTGGTTGAGAGGAAAGGTCTTCTTTACACTCACCACCAGGGGGTATATGGGAGCAGAAAAGCCTCACAAACCCATCTCCTGCTCCCTCCTCCAGCTGCTATGTTCCTTGAATCCTACCCTGGGCAGGGCAGGGCCACCACCATAACCCAGCCCTCAAGTCATATTCTAAAAGGATATTTTATTGAACACTTAAAACTCGGTTCACTTCTGTGCCTTTTCTAACAGGGCTGTATAGGTCTCTTTTTGAGATATGAATCTTTTGGTTCAATATGTCTCCAGTTTATCCCTATTCTTTGCCCACACTCTCATTTCAGATCATCCATGAGTCAGATTCTCTCCCAGGCAGGTGAGTCACTCCCCAGTAATAGAGCAGGTGCTTGGGGGAGATGCATTAACTGTTGTGGCCACTTGGGTACCATCCGGCATAGGGTGCTTCAGGCCAGAAAGCCTCGTTCCCATCTCCTGTGCCCTAATGAATTTAATCGCAGTCAGCAGTCAGGGGAGTTAACGCAGAAGGTGCATACTAAGAAGGTAACAACTCCCCCCCAATTAGCAAGCCTCAGCCAGAAACTACCCACAAGGAGTGAGAGGCCCTGGGGGATAACGAGGCAGCCCACTACTAATTATTCCAGTAGCAGGGAGGGCAGTCCAGCCAGCCAGACCACACGGGACTTGGACTATGAAGGCTATGGAGACGGGGAGGCACAAAGCAGCAAACAGCTGAAGGAAGTGCCATAGCTGAGAATGCAGGACTGCATTCAGCAATCCAGCAGTGTGACAAACAACTTATCTGTAGTGTTCTAAGCATTACAGGGGCTCCTCAGGAAGCTCTGATGCCCCTGTGCACGTGAAGTGCCACCCCACACCCACACATAGACACCCCCCCACACACACACCCACACACACATATACACAGCCTCAGTGATGACTTAGCACCTCACTGCCAGAAGTATATTCTGTAACAAATATGCGCGTGTGTATAAGTTCATACACACATATCAGCACCCATACCTACTCTGCTCCGTGAGAGTACTGGCAATAACCCCGTGAATGAGCCAAGAAATAAATGTGGGACAGTGAGAACCAGTACTTAGTGCTCCCTAATGAGCCCATCACCAGCACCTAGTATTTCCCCGGACTGAAAAAGAGATTTTCCTACCTCTGTCCCCATAAATTAAATCCCTTTTGTAAATAATGCTAAGCCAATCCCTTGGCCGTTTTCCTGGGCCTCAGTTCCCTCTAACTGAATGCAAAAAAAAAAAAAAAAAAAAAAAAATGACATGCCTCATTTGATCTTGCAGAAGAACAGTAAAGATTAATGGTAAAGTGTAAAAAAAAAGTCACAGAAAAACTGCCCCACCCATGGCAGTCTTGCACATAAGTACAATGAGTTTACCGGCCCATAATTATATTTAACCAATACAACCTCATGCTGCAGTATGTACAAGGGTCTGAGAGTAAATGAAACTGGCTATCATTTCTTGCTCTGGGCAAGCATTCGCCTCTTTGCAATCTTCTTCTCTAAGTCACTATAAGGTGTCAGTGTCAATCATTACCCTCTCCAGGTCCTGCCGCAGGTGAGTGAACAGCTGCAGCCTCCTAAACAAGACATCCTGCTCCCGCTTTGCTAGATTGTCCTCTTCATCTTTCTTTGGAGTGATCAGGGGCTTATTGAAGTTGACCTTCCTCTTTAACTTCCAGTACTGGTACAGGAAATCCACTACTTCCTCAGGCAAATGCAGGGCCCTGGCCACATCCAGCAGGTTGACGAAGGTGTAGAATTCATCTTCCAGCTGTTGCAGCTTCTGCTTCCGGACACTCACCCGGTGGGCCTCATCCCGATTCTGCTCAAGGCTGGCAAAGGGCTCCAATGGATTCCGGGGGGAGCACTCAGGGGCCCCATTTTCCTGAGCAGACCCCTCACTGAGGCTCTCCTCAGGTTTCCTATGTGAGCTGTGCTTCGGGCAGTAGGACTTGAACTTCACTTCATCATTCTCTGCCAAGATGGTCTTCATCTCCAGGCCCCGATCAAAAGCACAGGTCACATGAAAGGCTGTGCGGCAGTTCTTCACAGAGCACTAGAAAGAACACAGAGGGAAAAAGAGACGAGACCATTACAGAATGATAGGGACTGAAGCAGCCCTTCATGTTACATATACCCATACATACATGCACAAAGGAGTATTTCCAGCATTTGTTATGACAGAAAAGTTTTACAGGGGTTAACCCTGGCAGATCAAATCAAGTTTTAAATAAAGTAAGGCTTGGGATTTAAGGGAACAGCCCAGTTGAGAGGATTTTTAAACCAAACCATACCGTGGTTAGAAAAGTAGCCTTATTCTAAACCCCTCTCAAAGCAGATGCAATTACACAGATGGTAGTGTAGATGAAGGCAGTGTGACATTCAGGTTATACACAAAAGACCATGTGATCAATATGCAGTGTGTTACTTTCTGGCATTAATTTGGTTTTTCTTATAGATTTTGAGCTTTTTTAGTGTTTATATCAGATGTTTCAGTGATAAGGATCTCCTCAGAACTAATCTCCTGATCTCAGGAAGAACTCTAGTCAAGAGTTTTAAAAGGAACATGAACCCGCATTTTTAACCCCTGGCCAGGAAGAGTCCCAAAACAGTGGGAAAATAAATCCCTTCCTCGAAGTAACAGCCAGGGGTTAGAGCTGGGAGATTCGGGTGGGAGATCAATAAAACACCCAGAAGCTGTGAGGCTCAAGCAGAAGAGTGAAAAAGAGGAGACACATGAGCCGAGCACAGAAAGGGTGGCCTTGGCACCAATGAGGAAGCTTTCCTGGATGAAGAATGCTTTGGGGAGCCAGGAGAGGGCTCTGAGCTCCATTTTTGGTTTGTGCCTTCCATGCCTGGCAGGGCTGGCCACACCCAGCATCCTGCTGGACTGACTGAGGAATGGGCAGCAGAACCCTGAGGGAACCACTTCCTGTGGTAGTCGGAAGGTCAACCTGGAAGCTAGGCAAGATCAAGCTGCGCTTTCTCTCCTCCTAAATGCTTCCCCTTTCACTACTTAATCAGGGCTACAATTCAATGCCTTTGATCCACACAGAGAGCCAGAGGCCTAGCAGGAGATCTTGCTGAGTGAATTTCTGGAAAGAGGTTCCTTGTGACAACTGAGGCCAGTCCCTTACAAGCAACACTGTATTGTGTGAGACCAAGTAATCCCCTGGGCCCACTAGGACTGCAGAGAGAAGCAAAATCCAGTGGTGCCAGGCCAACTGAAAAACTTCAATTACTCACTCAAAAGACCCTGGATCACAGAGGCTAGACTTGTGGGGAGCTTTTTCTCTAGTTGTTTTAGTATTTAAGAGATGACTTCACTGCCAGTCATGATTTCTTCCATTATTAAAAAGTCTCTCTCTTCTACTCAGAAGTATAAAAAATTCAGCTCCCTTCACCATTCCCCCATTACAAGCTGCTAAAGCACATAAATCTGTAGTTTCATCTATGAATAACCTCAAGCCCAAAATATGTGTGAATTGAGCTTTGGTGGCAGAACACACACACACACACCTGGCCACTATCATTAAAGAGCAAAGTGCTCCTCCCTTTTAGCACGCAGCCAAGTGGGAAGTGGGAACAAATGACTGAGACACTATCTGTGTATGGCTTAAACTACACTTAACCCAAGTGCTCAAACCTTAAAGAGAAATGAGCTACAGCAGAATATTTACACAAGACTTTGTAAAGATGCCAAATGGCCTTCCTCTGGGTTTTCCTATTCAGGTTGACTCAGCAAACAGATGTTTCAGAAACACAAACCAGAACCTTCACAGCTGCAGACATTTCAGAGAAGGATTCTTTAATAAAATCAATCCATTCTGTGAAGATACAAAAAATCATCAACCTTCCTTGGTCTCTTTTCCTTCAAATTAATGTTCTGGGAAAAAGAGGTCAACAGCAATAACAACAACAACAGAAAGTCATTAGACCATCTCTCTTCAAAAGAGAAACAAAGATCCCATTTGCCCACCTATTTTAAACATCAATTAACGACCAGTATTGGCTTGCTGAGGAAAGGGCATAAATTCTACCCTCAGAAGAACATCAGGTAACTTGGAAGAAAGTGATTTCCACTTTCCATGATTTGCCACAGCTTGTCTCCTGCAAGTGTACACACAGCACTAATGCCTTTTTTATTTCAAGACTGTACTTGAGGATCTCCTCCATTAAGTAACCCCAAACAAATCCCACCAGCTGCCCAAGCCCCGCCCTCTGAATTTGTCACAAAAGTTTTAGATTCTTAAGAGAATCACACCAGTGCAAGTGATAACAAAGAACATAGAGCCACCTGGCTGGTCAAGAAATCAAGTCTTTAAAAACGGCTGGACTGGGGGAGAGTATGGACTACAATGTGGACCACTGTCCATGTGCTGCAGCGGTTTCCAGAATGTATTCGCCGGGTGCAGTGGATGTGCCACAATGATGGAAGAGTTTGCTGATGTGGGAGGGGTGGCGTGGGTAGGGTGGGGGTTAAATGCGGACCTCATTTTTTGAATGTAACGTTTAAAAGAAAATAAAGACAGGGGAAAAAAAAAAAAAGGCTTTCAGCATCAACTTTTTCAGAGTGTCCAACTTGCAGCCTGCCCTATGGAGTTCAGGCTTGCCAGCTCCCATGGGCACATGAGCCAATTCCTCATGATAAAATTCAAAATAAATATACTTATTTTCCTAAAAAAAAAAAAAACCATTAAATAATGAGTAACTTACCAAAAGAAATAGTTTCAGCCCAAGCACAAACTAGGTTTGTCAAATGAGGTTATTTTTTTTAAAACCCATGACTGGCAGTTTGACCACACTCATGGAAAGTGTGGTTAGCTATGTGTTTTCTGCATCAAAAGAGAATCAGCCCACAACAGAGCCTCTGCTCTCAGAGTGCAATGAGGAAACTAGGAAGAGCCTGTGACCCTGCACTGGTACCTCCCCAAAAGAGGTGGTGTTGCTCAGTGGTTTGAGCACCTGCATCCCATGTACAAGGTCTTGGGCTCAATTCACAGTATCTCCTAAAAAGAAAAAAAGAAAGAAAAAGGACGGGGAGGTGCAAGACTCAACTTTTAGGGTCAATGCCAGTAACACACAACGCTTGAGACCTTGTTGTGGAACAAAACTGCATACCTCTCAAATCACAGGTGTCTAGATGCCAGTAACGTGAGATTAACTTCTCAGGCAGAGAAAAAACAGACAGCAAGCCATCTACAATCACTCCTTAATTCTATCTACCTCATGACTTTCTATGCTTGCCTATGTCTGGAAATCAAAAACACAAGCAAAATTTCTACATGCAAGCCATTTTTCTCTCTCTCCTCCCCTCCCTGTCTTCCGTCTCCGCCCCCCAACACACGATACCATAAAGGATCAGATATCCAGATTGTGTTCAGATAAAAACTTAAGCAAAGAACACTTAGTGCAGCACATCGTATAGGCCCTTCTACCCAGTAGGCGCTCCAAAAGGGAGTTCCTATTTTACCAAACATAAAAGCATCAGCATCTGAGGCATGAACACAGCTCAGAAACCAGCAGGGTCAAGAGGCAGCCCAGGCACGGGTCTGCAGCTGTGCACCTGTAACACCCACATGGAGGATGCCCAGGAAGAGGCCTGAAAGACTCATGTTCTTCCCCAGAGGTACCTCGCCTGTGGAAAGCTGCTGTAATGCCAGGCTTGGGACATAAAGAAAGAAACTAGAGTCAAACAGTAACTGCCTCACAGCTTAGGCAGACTTCTGAATTACCCTGTAACTGTTAATGCTTGAGTTCTGGTTACATGGGATGCAATCAGCCAAGTAAAAGTGTTTACACCAAGCTGGAGTCGCCCCAAAGGAACTTTATAGGGCTGTCCAAATCTCATCCTACACTCTTGATTCTAGTCCCATCTCCAACACCTCTGATAATTCAAAACCCTTCCTCATCCTGCTTACCATGGCACAGGAAAGGAAAATGAAGCCATTCTTGCTAGGCTAGTTACCTGTATGGAGGCCCCAAACTTCTCGTTGCAGAGGCTGCACACTAACGCCCACCGACTGCTGGGGATGTGAGACACTTTTGTGATGGGCTCCATCTTCTCGGGGCTGCCAATGCTCACCTAGAGGGCCAAGAAATAACAAGACAGGGTGGCAAAGCCCATCAGACAAGAGGCTGAAATGAAAAGTAAGAGCTTAAAGAGATTTCTTATTCTCCTGCACCCCTCCTCCTATCACATAAGCAAATGCTAAGGGATGCTCACCCTCTTAAAACAAATCCCTAGTCCAACAGCATCAGAACAGATCCACGGCTAACAGCAACGGATGGCCCAGAGCCTCATCCTGCTCCAGCTGTCCATGTAGTTACCTGACACTGAAATCCACATCTGGAGAAACACTCGGGTAACTGAATTCCCACTTCTCACCTGAGCGGGAAGTAAGAAGGAAGCTACACTTATGTAACAGAACAGTGTAATCTTCTATACCTTCTGGCCCATGAAAAACTCATCAAACTAAATATCCATCTTAAACATATTTAAATTGGTTGTTAACAATGGCATGGGTAAATGTAAGCTATCTTTAATATCTCTCTCACTAAAGAAAACCATTCTCTTCAGTCAGAAAGCATTAAGACATTCAAAGTGGAAAACTACCAAGATAAATAAGGTATCATCTCTTCATTTGGCCTGGATTGCCAAACTGTAACCATGAGATCCGTGCTATCAAGATTCAAATCACAACTGCCTGCCTCTTCTCAGCCTCAATCCAAATCATCTCCCATGTAATTTTCCTCAGGAGGAACTATGCACCAAAATCACATACCAAAAAATGCTGAAATTTGAATCGCAAATGACATGCTCATGGTGAACCATGCAAATTAAATTAGTCAAGGTCTGGGACTTACAATAAATTAAACCAGACCTGAAATTAAATAAAAATCACAAACACGTGACCCAGAGCAGTGGTTCCTAACCACAAGCCATGAGTGTGGCCAGCCAGGGGCACAGATTTACAGGCTATCCATAGGGAGAACACAGCCACACACAGGCCACTGCTGGTAAGTGACCCTGGTCAGTTCTCGGGAGTGTCAGGAAGATGAGGCCAGCTGTGATGGCTATCTGAAGCCAAGTGTGACCACCACCAACCAACAGTCTAGCTCATGCTGCTTCCAATTAACATTTCCACATATTACACAATGTGAAATTCAGTTTTAAAAAAAGAAAAAGGTAGCAACTAAAAGATGTCGCGTATTTATGAATGATGGCCCCCACCCTACCCAATCCCATGACCTCCTGAGCTAAAGTACTCTTTAGTAAGGACCACACCTACCTCGGGGATCCACAGAGCACAGCTGACATGGACCCACTTTGTCCCACTACGAGTAGGCTTCATGGCTCCACCTTTCTTGGGACACAGCAAGCACTTTGGCTGAACTCCCAGGGCACAAGTCCGGCACAGCCAACTGCCCTCTGGTACCTTAAGGATTCCGTAACAGGCCTGTTATCCGCAAGGAAAATAGAGAAAAAGAAAAGATTAATTTTAAAAACACCTAGAGGGACGTTATAAAATGGAACCACCACCAAAATAGAGGCACCTCCTTGTCTACACTACCCTTGAGGTCAGGAAAAATGCCAGGCATCGTGACAGTAGCAATGGGACGTACTTGAGACAGGGTGTATCAGACCTGCAGACAATACCCACTTGTTTAGCAGGAGGTGCTCCTGAAAACTACTTGAGATCAGAACAGTTACAAAGAATCCACTTTCATGAGCTGCTACAGAAATCTAACTCTACCAAATTTATAAATATTTAACAGTAATCCTCAAAACACTTTTTAGGGTTAAGTGGGAGGAAGCTGTTCCCCTGATAGGGAGAAGGGGGATGCAAAGGGAAGAGAAAAAAACACAAGGCAGTTGAAAAACTCTCCCAAAGCTATTACTCAGACTGAGGAGCATCTCCATTCCCAGGGCTACACAAACTCGACTCACTAAGTACCACACTCTCTCCAGCGACCACAACAGGCATAGAAAAATGAGCTATACTAGACAAAGAGAGAATATAGTCTCTTTCAATGATACTTGAAACAAAGTCTATTTTGCACAAGATGGCAAATTACACAAGGTGGGAGAAAATGTAGAAAATGTAGAAATTAAGGCTTTCACAACTAAAGTAAGGTAGCTTAAAGAGAGAAAAGGCAAATGTTAAATAAGTGAAGAAACAAAACACGATGGTACCACAGGCACACTTAGAGCCTTTTAAAAACCAAACTGTCCAGAACTTTATCCTTAAATGAACTGGAAGTCAGGAAGTTGAGAGTCACAGTAACATAGCCCAATTCTCCAGACAGAAAAAACCCAGTCAGCTATGCAATATGAATATCCAGGATGAGAAAGGAAACCACAAGGAAGAACGAGTGAAGTAAAGTGGCACTAAGGAGGGCCTACGTTGGTGCCATGAATGAGCCATTGTCGACACAAATTTCCTGGAAAATAAAATTTTAAGGGGTTTTTAAAAGGCTTTGAATACCATAGATCAAAGGTTCTTAACCTTTTTTGTTCCACAGACCCCTTTGCCAGTCAGGCAAAATGAACACTACTATAATTTATTTATCATATACATTTATATGTAAAGGAAATGCTAGATTTCAGTTAGAGGTTCGAGAAAATAAAGATAATAAGTTGACTTTTCTCAATTCAAGCTCACAGACTCCCTGAAATCTTTCCAGACCTCTTGGGGTAATGTGGACCCCTGGTTAAGAACCCCTGCCATAGATGGCTATACACTGCCTAGAGCAGACATTCTTAGAGAAAGTCACATTTGAAGAGAGAATTGTTTTGCCAGAAAAGCAGTTCTAAGCTAATTTAAAGGATTAAATAAAATATGCTTAATGACAAGCCATGAAGATTTCTAAAAAGGAAAACGAGTAAATATTAAGGAAAAGGAAGAGACAATGAGCAATGGCAGAAAGTACATAGGGTCTAACCCTGAAGAAACCCACCCTGGCATCGGTTAACTCTTTCATAGAATAGAGGGTTTGACTAATGATTTTCAAGCCATTCTTAGTAGCAGAACGCTTTTTTGCTCACAATATTTTCACAGAAAAAAATAACATAAAATGGTAGGCGAAGGATTCAAAAAGTCATCCAAGTAAATATAAGAACCACAAGCAACAAATAGCAGCCATAACATCCATGAACAAGATGCAACAAACCCACTAAGAGAATCCTCATTATCCTAAGAAAACTTCCTAAACAATTTGAAAATTCAGGGCTACAAGATGGGCTTTAACATGACGACCACAAGAGTGTATGGCCTCAAGTCTCCTTCGCCAGATGAGCAGGGACAGGCCACAGGTGGTGAAGTCTTCAGGCAGAGTAAAGTCCAAGAGGCAGACAAATTACAAAGAAAATGGTAGTCAGGAACCTCCACAGAACAAGCTTGAGAGGTCATTCAAGCAACTAATCTCTTTTTTTCAAAATCTCAGCATCAATAGGTAAATTCAAAGGAGGTACCTCAGGACAGCCCTTTATATCATAGGAGCCTATGTAAGCACATATTCCCACACAAATCCAAATTCCTTCAATAGTGCATTAAGAACAAAAGAAGTGGATGTGGCTCAAGCAAGTGGGCTCCCATTTTCCATATGGGAGGTCCAGGGTTTGGTTCCCAGGGCCTCCCTGGTGAAGGCAAGTTGGCCTGAGCGGAGTGCTGGCCCACATGGCCAGCTGGCCTAAGCAGAGAGCTGGTGCAGCAAGATGACGCAACAAAAAGAGACAGAGTAGAGACAATAAGAGACACAGCAGACCAGGGAGCTAAGGTGGTGTAAAAGACTGAGCTCCTTTCTCCCACTCCAGAAGGTCCCAGGATCAGTTCCTAGTGCCTCCTAAAGAGAAGACAAGCAGGCATAGAAGAATGCACAGCAAATGGACACAGAGAGGAGACAATGGTGGTGGTGGTGGGGGATAAACAAATAAATAAATCTTTAAAAAAAAAAAGAGTTTAAGAGAGAATGAGACTGTCAAAAAGCTTTTTAAAGTGCCAGGTGCACAGCCTCACTGAAATCGAAGGATTTACCTCTCTATGGATGGGGGTAAGCAACCACCAAATTTTACTGGCATCAAGGAGGTCAGGAAATGACCTTCAAGAAAAGGGGCTTCTGGCAGCGGACTTGGCCCAGTGGTTAGGGCATCCGTCTACCACATAGGAGGGCCACGGTTCAAACCCCAGGCCTCCTTGACTCATGTGGAGGGAGCTGGCCCACGCACAGTGCTGATGTGCGCAAGGAGTGCCCTGGCATGCAGGGGTGTCCCAGCATAAGGGAGCCCCACGCACAAGGAGTGCGCCCCATAAGGAGAGCCACCCAGTGGGAAAGAAAGTGTAGCCTGCCCAGGAATGGCGCCGCACACACGGAGAGCAGACACAACAAGATGACGCAACAAAAAGAAACACAGATTCCCGTGCTGCTGACAACAGAAGCGGACAAAGACGACGCAGCAAATAGACACAGAGAACAGACAACCAGGGTGGGGGACAGAGGGGAGAGAAATAAATAAATAAAATCTTTAAAAAAAAAAAGGGGTTTCTTTTCTCCCCTTTAACAGCTCATTTTATAATTGCACAAATTAGCAAAAAACCCCTTCCAAGGGTTTTTTTCCCCTAGTGTTTTTGATACCTAAATTCAGGTGTTTCAGCAGGACAGAGAAGGCTCATATATTCTTTTGAAGTAAAACCTGACTTCTGTGGAAAAGAAAACAGAGTGAAGGATGAAGAATTTCCAGATGATCCTAGTCCCCTGGTTGTAAAAGTAGCACAAGATGAAAGAACCTAGGGGAAGAAGAATGTTATCTATAGGGCATATTTCTTTAATTCACTGTAGACAGTGGGGAAAATAGACCCTGTTTGAAGGAAGATCCTTAGCCTCCCTGGGTTCTGGGCATGCTCTCTGTTGGCAGACAGGTACACACTGGGGCTTCTGTGTCACACTGTCCCACATACCTGGTGCACACAGATGTTGCATTTGTCACAGAACACCATCTCATTGCCATCCTCACCATCAGGCGACTGGCACACATCACAGACCACATCTTCATCATATTCAATCCCTAATCCCTCTTCAGTCTCTATAGCATGATTCATATTGTCATAGCAGCGCTGTTCAAATTCCTCCAGGACCCTTTCCATGGTGTATTCATCTAGTTCAGGCATTCCTGAAAGAAAAATACCATGTGACAATCCATTTCAATATATCCATACTAATAAACACTACAATAAATATCACTTTGTTTATATTTATAAATAATTTTACAATAAATAATATTGTAAGTAAACCCATCCCTGAGTGCCCCAAATATTTTCTACTGAAAATCAATCAGACCCATCCAAGGAATGAACTTTTAAATTAAAAGGCAGAAAATATTCTCCTATGCAACAGTTTGTTCCTTATGGTAGGGCACTGAAAATGTACAATAAAAAGAAAAGCAAAAGATAAATCCCATAACAGTTCAAGGATATTAAATGCATACAGTGTTAAATAAGTCACTTTATAATAATTGTTATGCATAATAACTAGCATAGGTGATTCTAAAACCATGACCACGTATTATGGGTTGGGTGTTTGTTTTAAACATTCCTTTCATGGTGCTTAAAACAGAATTCACTGTGAGCAGTCAAATGTTGTTAACTGGGTTATTGAAATGCACAGTTATTCAGATGCATGAAAGACAGGAACACAGGGAAATGTCTGAAGCAAAGGAGACATATAATTTGGCTCAAATAAAATACATTCTTAAGCAAGAATGATCAAAAACAAATTTCAAGTGGTTATCTGGGTTATAGCTAGTGGGTGGGATTACATTTATATTTTCATCTATTAGTGAATATTTTCCAAATTTCATACAATGAAAATACTTGTACAGAAAGAAAAAGATTACAAAAAATATTCAAACAGGACATTTAAATGACAAGAAATAATGGTAATATAATTAGAGCCAACAACTTTCATGTATTATCATGAATTTTAAAGCAATCACATTAACTCAATTTTTTTTAAATTAGGAGAATACCTTAGGGCTAAAACCATGATAAGCCCTAAACATACATACAAAAAAGCCTCCTATCATCTCAAACCCTATATAATTAGGAGAAAGTCAGGCACTTTCTATTCCAATTCCTCCTACCCATTTTGAAAATAGGCTTTGGAAATACAAAATTATGCCCTATAATTAATTTTTTCTGTAAAACAAGATCAATAAAGTATTTAAGATTGTATTTAACTTATTAGTTATACAACTACATAATTTATTCTACCAAAGTATTTGGCAATATCTTTAAATCTGATGAGTTAGTCCAGTAATTAGCTTTAAACCATTCACTAAAGACTCAAGCGTCTTTGGCTTTATCCTCCAACTTAATACGAGATTCAGTCAAGTACATTATAGCGGTTTTTACAAAGCAGAGCTTTATAACCTATGAAGCTGAAATATTCAGTTCCAAATGAGCTCTGAAAACTTCTGAACAAATTCTATAAAACAACCTCCTGGCCCGCTAACTTTCTGGCCACTGATACCTAAAAGCAAGCACCAAGAGAAAGGAAATCTACATTCAGTCTATTAAAGTACCATAGTAACCAAACTAGTAGAAAAAGGCAACATTCCCAGCTCAGTCCACACCTCTCTATACTGCCACTCCCACTCAACAAGCTGGTGACATCACAGCAGGACAACAACAGGCACCTACTACATGCCAGGCTCTGTGCTAGGTTCCATGGAGCAACACAGAAACAAAGCAGTCTTTGCCCTCAGAGCTTGGAAATCTACCACCACCAAACATCTCTTAAGTATTTACTATGTGCTAGGCTGTAAATAAAGAGCCTACGCAACAGGTCCCAAACCTAGACCCATGCACAAAATGCTAAATTTATCTTCATAGCTGGTCACATTAAGCCCGGGTCTAACCTCAGTTTTTCTCATCACAACACTCAAGGTAACCCTTCACTATTAGAACTGGCATGCAAAATGAAACCTATTTGACATCCTGGTCTCAACACAGTGAGATGCAAGTAATTGAACAGCAGAAGCTCTGACTTCTACATGCACAAAAATGAATCTTATAGAAAAGAGATGGTGATGGGCTGAACACTCACCTAGGGAAAGGCTTTGGTGAAGAAAAGCCAGGACAGACACAAGAAAGTTAAGTAGGAAAAGCACTCCAGGTTCGGGGCAGGACTTAAAAGAAAATCATGAAGGAGAAAATACGAGTGATATATTTGGAAAACAGTGAGATGGCAGGTGTGGAGTTCATGTGGAGAAATAGCATGTCATGGCTGAAGAGGGGATTTTAATGACACTGTAGGGGGTAAATAAAACTAGAGCAGGAAATTGTACAGACTAGATGCTTTGTGGCCTGGGGGGAGTCACTTAATTTCTCTGGCTTCAGTTTCTTCATGGTACATGAGTGTGTGTGTTGCGGGGGAAGGTTTAGATCAGAGCAGGGCTGGTAAATCCATGGCACCTGAGCTACAAGGCACTCTGCTAGGTTCTTGGAAACACTCCTCATCAATCCCACCACTCTCTTCTACTGAACTACACACAGGCTCTGAATCCATCCAACACATCTCCAACTGCAGGCAAGCCTGCGAGCTAAAAAAAAGGATCATCATTCTGACAATAACTAAAGCAGTGAGGGAGCTGGCATCAGACAATGAGGAGCTTTTACTACTCACCTATGCCTGAAATACTTCTCTTCATCATCAGCAAAAGTGCCAAGTGCCTGAATACAACTATAATAATGTAATACATAGTCTCTCACCCATCTCCTTAAATTCTTCATTGGTCAATTCTAGCCACGCAGCATCCATGTCATTGAGGTCATAACGACACACACTGTCAGCCAGTGTCCGGATGTCCACATAGCCCAATTCCGGAGGCTCAGAGCCTGATGAGACGATGTATTTCTTGGGCCTGATGAACATGAGGGATTTCTCTTCAGATACAACCCTAGTTAACAAGAAAACAAGGCAGCCAGGTTATCTTTTCTACCACATAAAAGGAAGCCTGACAGAAGGCCCCAAATGTAGTTTCCTCCTCCAACCCTCAAAACCCCAGGTCATCACACAAACACCACCACAGGAGGACCCAGTTAATAAAAAACCTAAATGCCACTGCTAACAAAACTCTAACTAGAAGTAGTCAAAGTCCCCTAAAATGGAAATAGATAAAAATGAAAACACTGCAAGCAGCAAATGTTTTCAAAACCAGCTTCTTCTACTTGGCTTCCCAGGATGCCACCATGCCCTGCCATTATGTAAGATAGCAGTTGCTCTGGCCTGCTGGCAACACCAGAGAACAGTGATCTGTACGTTTCAAGGGCTAACCATTAAATCACTTTCTATTACTCAGACCTGTCCATTCCTGCTGGAGGCCATTAGAACCAGACTGCTTGCCTAGCACTGGGTTTTCAAGAACATCGGAGGAGACATGAGCAACATCACCAGCCACATAAGCAGGGGTATACACAATAGAACGCTGGGGGACCAAGGGAAGAAACCTATCAACTCTGACCTTAAAAAAAGAGAGAGAAAAAATCAGGCCTTGGCCATTACTAAGAAATCTAAGAATCAGAGCACCCCAGCCAAGTAAGGGACCCTACCTAGAAAAACTGTGGTCCCAGGAACACACAGGTTTCATGGAGACAGGTTTGTATTCTTCTCACACTGCTACATGCTCTCCCCCACCCTGTCAGCACCTGGAGAAGTGCTTTCTCAAAATCAGTGACAGCTCATGAGAACATCAAATCACTCTCTACTTGGAATGAAAGGTCCTCCTTGTAACACACCCAGAATATGAGGCCCCACATGTTCAACAAAGTTCCTCCACATCTCTCCAAGGTTTCAGCAGTTTGCGTTAATATCAACAAGCTGCCCAAAGAATATGTTGAAGTATTTCATCACTCTTATAACAGACTGATTGTTGTCTATACTACACTGAGATGGGCAAACTTAAGAGACTATATTTCTCCTACTCAGTGAAGAGCAGAATTTCAGGTACAATTTTTCATAAACTATATTGACTCATTTTCCTTTTTTCCTGGGCTTGTAACTGAAATTGAACAGTTCAAGTGGGATCAGGATTGCCAATGCTGAAACAGTTGCTATTGCATCTCAGATAGAGACTCTAAAGCAAATACACTATTTATTGTGCAGAGCACAATGACAAGCTCTGCTCTGCTGTCAGGATTCTAACCTATGGAGGCCATGTTGATGCTTTCTGATATCTCATGTAAGCCTATGTACTGATGACGGACTGTGGTAAGATATGGGCATTTTTTATCATTGGATAGATTCCTCACAGAGAGCCCAAAATGACAACAAGCAAAATCGTCAAGTGCCTGAAAAGACACAATGAGGTAAAATTTAGTCTGTACTCAGCAACAATGTGAGACCATTTCACACGACAGATAGCTGACTGACAATACAGCAAAGAAACCAGGGGCTAGCTGAGCAGAGGGCACTCAATCCTCTCTCCCTAAGATGAGTCTCCAGGTCAGCGGAGCTATGTGGTGAGGAAATGAACGGGCTCCAACCTTATTCTGAGCCAAGTTTGCTGAGAATCTGACTCTCAGAAACCCTTTAATGGGTGATTTGTAAGTAAATCCAGAGAAAGTAATTCCTCCAAAGTGAACTGCTCCAAGACCCAAGAAGCACCACTGCTGGTTCCCAACAAGTCTAGATATTACTCTCCAGTAGAGACCCTCTCCAAGGTGAATAGGATCTGGATGAGGAAACAAGCACAGGAAATGAAGCAGCAGCCATGTGAATATCCAAATGATCCCTCTCCTCCAGCCAGTCACTTCCCAGAATGTCTTGGAATTTGGTCTCCTCTCACAAAAGAACAGCACCTTCCCAAGATGGCTTTAATGTTAAGCTCAGAGGTCCAGGGTCCTCAAAATTACTACCCTTTGGGCCTAAAGTGGGTTTCTACTATATTTCTATTTCTATATGAGACCACAATTTATTTTACTGGGAACTCAGAAATGGCCTCTTCTCAGATACCGTTTACCTGCTCTGGCTATCAGGGAAGAAGGGCAAGGGGATGGGGGTGTATCTCGCCTTGAGACATATCTACCTGGCTACAGGCTGAGGGATGGTCCCAGGGCTCACTGGCACCTGGACGCCCTTCTCCCACTCCTGTCTCCAGGGGTCTGCCAACACATAGTACTCATCCGGGTTCAGCTGGTAAGAATCATGCAACTTCATAGCGGTGATCAGGTCTGTCCTAAACACCTGGAAAGGGAGAAAAAGGGACAATGACATTTGATATTTGCATTCTTATTCAGATTGCTGACAGCTGCAGGGTAACCATGGAGCTGCCATGTAACGAGGTCACTGTATCAACATAAAACAAACCTGACCTATTACAGAAAAACCCTTACACCCTCACTCAGGCACAGGCAGCAAGAGCTGACAGATCCCTGCCCTCTCACTCCCTCATTAACACCACAAGACACAGCAGTGTCTACAACATCTTCATCATCAGCAACAAAGCAACTAGTTGTCCTCTTCCAAAAAACTTCTGCAGATTCTCAAATTCACCAAGATGGCTGCTAAAATTACGGAGGGAGATAGCTCACTCAAGGGTGCTCGTTAGGCAAATGTTTAGAAATAAAACTTCACTAACCAGATAACAACTGCAAGCTGAAGCCTTCTCTAACTACCAGAGCTTTGTCTACCACACACTGCTCAGGTTCAATGCTCAATTCAATGCCCACTCAAACTGCCACCACCCTCCCCCTGCCTTCCAGGATACCAGGGCTGATGCAAAGTGTCTGGTGAGGTCAAGGTTCTGGTTGGCTAGTGCCAGGCATAAGTATAGGCCTGGAAAAATGTGGGAGAGGAGCAACAACAGACTGTTGGAATGCCAAGTCAGAGGACAGGCCTGCAAAGAACATGCTTGTTTACACACCTTCACCTGGTCTAACTTCTACAGGGGAAGCAGTATTTGTGGGCAAAGTAGATGGCAGAAAAAAAAAAAAGAGGAGGAAGAAAACAAAAAGCCACTACACCCCCTTCCCACCCTGCCAAAAACAGATAGACCCACAAAACTCAAGTACACTACTCTGCCAAGACAATTACTCAATTCACAGACCAAAATAAGGAAAAACACCAAAGGCAAGGCGGCCCCCAACCCTCCCCACCCCCAGTGCCTGCTCCTCAGTTCATCAGCCTGTGGCCTCTGGTAAACAAGGCCTGACCAAGCAGGGAAAAACAGCAGGATCACAGCTCCATCTCACAACTGGAGATGCACACGCAGCTTCCTCTCCAGCCTCGTCCTCAATCTAAGGGGCTACATAAGGAAGCCCTAACCTTGGCATTAGCACTGGCCAAAAATTGTGTTTGGCACAGAGCAAGCCTGTATCTGTACGCTACACTCTCTGTTTACACAAGTCACAATACTGAACTCTCTTCTCAGGACAGGCAGTTCTTTCTTGTGCTGCTAAGCACAGTTCACATTATATGCCTGCTAATGGGTCTATGTTTGTTTTTTCTGGTGGCTTTTCAGGGTGGTGATCATTTTAATAAACTTCACCATAATAAACTCGGGAGCAGTGTCTGAATAAAAAGACCATTTCTCCAGAGCCTGCCATTCTTGACACCAACTTTTCCCCAGGATACCATTCCTCCTTTCCCAAGTCCCAATAATGAACAAGAACTTGGCCTTCCACCTTCCACAAAATCCCGAGAAGATCAGGTTACCTCAAGGCAATGAGCAGGTGCCCAGCCCAGAGAGGCATTACCTTCATTAGCCATGCCCTTTCCCATCCCCCCACAAATGAAAGTTCTTTAATGCCTAAATCACAGGTCTACACCTTCAATAGGCAAATCAGATAAAAACATATTCCAACTAAGTCTTATTTGTAAAAAAAAATAAGGAATTTGCCATAAAAGGAAAAGCAATCTGAAGCAAAGAGATAAGAAAAGACATCCCACCATTCCTTTACTTAAAGATTCAGGTGAGGAAATGATCAAGAATTTAAACAGATGCCTCAAGAGTAAATTCCTGAATCCCTGGCAGAGTTCAATATAAGTGCTTTTAGTATAAAGAAATTTGAACCCAGGGCTAAACTCAAAAAACTTTTAGCAGTAGATCTGGACCAAAGCAGGGATCCCGGACAAGGCCAGTGCGCTGTTCCCTGCTGCTCGGCCTCCATCTCATTGCTTGGTGCGGCACGGGAAGGATGGCTCCAACTACACTCCCAGGGCAGTGGTCCTCGTCCCGCCAAATAACAGCTCCTTATTACAGTCCCCCTTGTATTCCTGTGCTGAAATAACAGGAGCACAGTGTCAACATCAGGAAAGGATTCTGGGGGGTTGTGGAGAAATAACATAGGGAATTAAAGAAGAAATAAAAAAGAGCAACAGAGACACTCCAATACCACCGGAAAGGAAGTAAGTACGATAGGTTCAAAAGGGCTGGGATAAATCAAGGTGATAAAATGCCACCGTCCCATGAACATGTTTAAGTGTCCCCAATGGTGCTTTTCTGTAATTCTAAAGGACGTATACTGCTTCCTCGTGGAGGATGCTATTCCACAGCTAAATAACTCCACCACTCCTCAACACAGCGCTGCCATGACATCCCCCATTACATCCTGAGAAAAAGAAGGGCCTCTGTGGAATGCCTGCCTCAGCCTCGCCATTACAGGGTGAGGCTGTCTTTCAAGCCATTCCTTTAAGAGGCAGTACAAAATCAAAGGGTATAACAGAAAACTTCTTCCCATCTCCTGCTCACTGGAAAATTAAATGTCATTTTTTTCAATGATTTAAATCCTCACAGCCCAGCAAAATTTTCAGGACTGGTAGGGCCCCTTAATCAACAAAGGCCAACAAAGAGAAATGTACCTGAAAACGAATTTAAAAACACAGATAAATAAAATGTAGGGTAGCAGGGGAAATGTAAGATGACCACAAATTGGGAAATTAGGGAAAAACGCCCTAGCATAATTCCCAAAACAAAACACCCATAAATTATACTAGGTTCTTCTCAAATAAAGCCACAAAATCTGTGGCTAAAACTATCTTGGCGCTGGCTATGACTGGCAGCAGCTAAACTCACTGATCTCCTGGCCAGAAGAAAAGTTGTTGGGAACCAGCGAAGATGAAACAGAAAAGGAAAAAAGAAATCGAATTAATAATAGCTAACATTTATAGAGCACTTTTTGTGTGTAAGGAACTGTTTATGTGCTTGTATATATTAGCCTGTTCAATCATCACAAGAGTCCTGAGATAGATGGACACCTGTTATCTCCCATCCTACAGATTTGGAAACTGAGGCAGAGAGGCTGAATAACTTGCCCAAGATTGCACAGACAGACATCAATCAAGCAGGGGTATGTGTCAATAGAATGTACTCATGCACACATGTGTATAACATGCACAGTCACACAAGCATTCAGGAAATACCTCCGAAGGCTTTCGATCTTCATGTCTGGAGCATGAACTTCTCCTGTGCTGGGATCTGGAATTCTGGGACCATGTAGTTGACAGGCCTAAAGATACAAATATATAAACAGAACAATTAAAAACTGCTCAGACCACTGGATATTCACATGGGTGTTGTTTTTTTACACAGACTCACCTCAGCAGCACACCGTGGATGACCAAAGATTCATCCCCTCCCTTTTTCTCTGATAGAACACCTTCCTCCACTCCCACCACTTACTTAATATCCATTTCCCAAAGCAGACCCAACAGGAGCACAGTGGTCTGCGCTGAGCTCAGTAACACTGCATCCCAGGCACAGCACACAAGAGAAGAGACATGGAGCTATCATCCGTAAGTCTGCATTTTTTAAACAGTTTTATTCATATACCATACCGTAAGCCTGCACTTTTTAAGTTAAGAGGTTCAAAGTCTCACAAGGGTAAATATAAATTGGAAAACATTTTACTGACTTTTCAGTAAGCTTTCTAAATGCTGGGATCATTATGCTAAATCCTAAGCCCGTCCCCAAAACATAAAAACAAAGTTATTACTCCCCAAAGCAAAAAACTTAGTATTCCCTGCAATAGGGAACCTCAGATTGATAAAAATTTCTTCAAGTGCTATGGACAAAATCCTTAAAAGTCAATGACTCCACTTTCTCACAAAAAGGCCAATTGGCTCTTTTCCCTAAAGTACTCTAATACTCTGCAATCTGCCTTCTTACCCCACCAGACTGTTGACACTGGGGACCCGACCAAGACACTGACACCTCTGAAGTGCCACAAGTTTGAGCTCTTCTAGGCCTTAAGACCTCTCTGCAGCTCCAATAACTCCGTCCTGTTTGAAATGTTCCCTATGCCTCAGTGGCAACTGTCTTTCCTGAAGTCCCCACTCTGTGAGTGTCTAGTCTTCCATGTCAACTCTCTCCTCTCCCGACTCCCTAGGGACCCCTCATTCATGATCACCATCTTACCCACACACCCAAAGGACACTAGTCAACATTCCTAGACTGACTTAACCTCCCTCCCAAGCTCCAGACCCAACTGTCACCTTCCCATTAGACACCATCCGCAGGCTGGGGTTCCCTAGATCTGCCAACAAATTCACCATTACAAAATCTGGGCTCAATATTTTTCCCAAATGAATTCTTCCTCTTATATTTCTATTTTGATGACTATCACCATTTCTACTTACTCAAAAGTAAGAGTTATCCTAGATTTGGACATATCCAATCAGTGGCCAAGTCATATTCAACTTCCCAGTACCTCAAAATTCCTGCCCCTCTTCTCTAATGCTGCTGCCACCTTCTGTTAATTCATTATAGGGACAACTGCAAGGGTCTCCTATTTGTGGTTGCCAATGCTGCTGCTAGAGATCCTAAACCACCCTCACCCACCTGTGGTATCTGTTTAACTTCCTATAAGTCCCCTCCACTTGTTTAATTATCACGACAAACCTGAAAACCTAATGGTATGGTTTCTCAGAATTAACAACCGATTCACCCCGCCCCCCCAAAAAAAAAGCCAAAAACCAGAGGGAACAGTCATTCTCCCAGTAAAATCTCTTGTCACTCATCAGGAAGTCCTTATCACTACAGATTTCAGGGACAGGGACACAAGACTCAAAGCATCCATAAGACCTTGGAGATAATAAGACATAGATCCTGCACATGAGCCTATCATCAGATTTGCTCTGACTGAGACTAAAGGGAATTGCCAAGCTTCCCTCTGAAGGGAAAGATCACCAGTTCCAAGGTCCCTTACTGGGTCAACTTACTCTTAACCAGACTTAAGATTTCCTACAGGTGGCCCCATTGCTGGTACTCCTGCGTATCTCAGCAAATATTTTAGAAAATTCTTCCAAAGAAAATAATAAAGCATGTCTCTTATATTCCAAATAAACAACAATGTTTCACTCCCACATTGAAAAAAATATTCTGGGCACCAAGAAAGAAATATTCTGGGTAAGCCCAGCTTGCAGAAATTCTTAATCTGGTCATTACTGGCAAAAGGGAAAACAGAAGCCAACTTAGGAACCTGGAGATGAAGGTGGTTGGGTAGCTCACAATGTCTAGAGAGGCTTCTCTTTCACCCTCTGATCCTGGAGACCATCCTCCAGCCGATACACAGCCCGAGAGAAGAGAAAGACAGGGAAGAGCATATGCCACGTCTGGTTGGGATTCCTAGAAGATTCAGGGAGCAAAAAAGAAGAGGGCAGGGCAGAAAAAGATGGCCCATTTACTTTGAATTACTATGGAAAGAGTTAAAGATAAATGATAAGGAACAAAGTCAGAAATTCAAAAAGAATCATTCCATTAAGTATACTTTAGAACTAACACAGTTGGGAAAGTTCCTTACAGTCAAATACTTTCAATGTTAAAGCAGAAACATTTAATTCTTGCTTTCTGTGACTCTTTTGCCCCCTTCTTAGGGACCTGTCAGGACCCTTCCTAGATCATACCCAAAGTTCCCAAGAAGCATGCAGCTTTGCTGGCAACAGAATACAACCCAAATAATGGTAATTATTTAGAAACTTTTCCTAGAACTCCTTTTATAATCTTGAAAAAAGGTATCTACACTAGGTGTACTTTTAATAGAAGAATCCAAAGATGCTACAAATTTGGTAGCAAACAGTATTAACTAAGAGATAGTCTGGTCCATCCAGAAACAGTCTGTTTCTCTTTCTTTGATTTACCTAGTGTTGATATAATTCAAAAGGAAGAAGACAAGTGAAAATGAATTTTATTCAGAGCCCAAAGTAAGCTAGTGCTTACCAGGGGCTGGGGGAAAGGGGGAGTTATTGCTTAATGGATATCATGTTTCTGTTTGGGTATAATATTTCCGTTTGGGGTGATAAAAAATGTTTTGGAAATAGAGAGTGGTGGTGGTTGCACATTGAAAAATGTAATTAATGTCACTGAGTTGTGTACTTAAAAATGACAAATTTTGTTATATATATTTACCACAATAAAAAAATATATTTTTTAATGAATCCTATTGAACTCACTTTGCAGAAACAGAAAGACTGGGGGGAAAGTTAAATTTAAATTATCACTGACATAAGGAACAATTTTAGCTGCTTTATTTATAAAAAGCCCCAAACTGGATGTCCATCAACAGACCGTGAATGAATAAACAAATTATAGTATATCCATGCAATGGAATACAACCCAGCAATAACATAGAATAAACTACTAATACATACAACAACATGAATGAATCTGAAAATAATTCTGTTGAATGAAAGAAACCAGACCAAAAAAAAAGTACATACTGTATTGTTTTATTTATACAAAGTCTAGAAAATGCAAACTAGTCTATAGTCAAGAAAGTAGATCAGTGGTTGACTGGGGAGAGGTGTGGGGGGATCTCAAAGATGAAGAGAGAACTCTGGGGGGTGATGAATGCTTTACTACAGATTCCAGTAGTAAATCTTGATTATGATTCATGGATGTAAACATGTCAAAACCTATCAAACTGTACACTTTAAATATATGCAATTTACTAAATGTCAATTATCCCTCAATAAAGCTGTTAAAAAATTGTCACTGACAGAAAATAATTGATGATTTCCTATCATCCATGAGCAGTAAAGGAAAAGAAAATGCTCTAGTTTACATAGGCATAGGTGATTTGTGTAAAGCCTTAATGGTGCTGCTGAACCAGGTGGAAATCTGGAATGGGTGACAAAAGAATCAGTGGGGCAACTGCTCTTCCTTCCAAGTCCAGCAGAGGTATTTGTGCTCATATTTCTCTTGCTCCTCCCAAAAATGGTCACTATCTTAAGAGCCATTGGTACCAGACACAGAATGATGATTTAGAATATATAGTATACCTAAGTCAGTGCTGTGGACACAAATTCTCGATAAATATTTCTGAGAAGTGGAGTAGACAAAAATACAACACCATGGTTCAGCATAGTCAGTCATGCTCAACTAGAACCACTACTGAAACCCTAGAACTAAAAGCAACACAAACCAAGAATACACTCCTGATTTGCCTATCAGAAGGTATGCTTTTGAGCTCAAGGAAAATGAGTTAAAGGAAAGTTAAATAATTAAAGAAATAATTACAAACTGAAATTTAAAAAAAGACATAATTGGTGGGGCCACTGCTTCCTGATTAGAACGCAAACACATGTACAGAAACACCAACTAAAGACCCAAAGCTAAATCTTGACCTTACTACACCAGTACTTCTTCCTGCAGCCATGCCCTCTCCAAATACCTCCCAGATGGTCAAGAAGCATTCAGAATATTATCAGAATAAAAATAATCTGTATCCCTTTTAATTAAAACTAAAAGTTATGTTATAGGGCAGCAGATGTGGCTCAAGCAATTGGTCTTCCACCTTGCACATGGGAGGTCCTAGGTTCAGTTCCCAGTGCCTCTTAGAAAGGCTAGCTGGCGCAACAAGAAATGATACAACAAAGGGACAGAAAGAAGAAAGACAATGAGAGACACAAAAAACCTGGGAGCTTCGGTGGCTCAAGTGGTCCCAGGTTTGGTTCCCAGTGCCTCCTAAAACATGAGCAGACATAGAAAGTACACAGCAAATGGACACAGAAAGCAGACAGTGACCTCAAAAAATGGGGGGGGAGGGGGGACACAGAGATAAATAAAATGAATCTACAGGAAAAGAAGTTATGTTATAAAGCACTCTTTTGAAAGCATACTGGGAAAAAATCAAATTAAAAAAGAGAGTATTAAAATACCAAAAAGATTGGGAAACAGTGATTTTTATGCTATAGCAAAACACCAGCCTACTGTCATTTTAAAAACTGTGTGCTAATATTATGCTGGGTTGGTGCTGCATTGTTTTTGTTTTCAGAGTGCTAACTGAATGACAAAGGTATCAAAGGTAAAATTTTGTTTTATTTTCCTTTTTGCTTTCAGGTGAGGAGTTAGGAACTCGGAAAATTTGGTAACTGTCTAAAATTATATGTTACCCACATACAAGATTATTTCCTAGGGTTTTAAGTCCACTCTAGAGACAAATTTAAGTGACTCAGAAAAATTCTTGACATGTATATTGTTTCAGAGTTAAGAAACAATCTTATATTAACACTGAAAAGACTAAATGGAAAAAATAGTGGTTTTTGTTTTTTACTTTGCCATCTTCCACCCTCCTCCTTAAAACAGAACCCTTCATCTTTCATCATTTGTAAAAAATGTGTCACAACAATGGAAGGTGTTGGTGATGGGGGGATGTATGGGAATTCTGTGTAGTATGCATGATTGGTTTGTTAATTCACAACTTCTCAAACAAACAAACAGAACTTTTTGAAGTAATAAAAGTTTATGAAAGGCTCATTTACTGCAGCATCATGACTATTTTTCAAGCAAATGGATCCTGCCCATCCATAACATTCTGCACCCTGCTTTCCGGTCCTATTACACAGGCACCTGGAACATGCTCCTTTAACACACTAAAAATAGCCAAGATTCCTTCGTCCTAGATTTAAAACAAGGAAAAACCTCATGAGTAAACCTAATATATACTGCACAAACCTCCCATATTTAGTAGTTCGTATGTGTTAAGCCTCTCAGGTTGCACAGCACATGAGAGGTTCAAAAATCAGAATCAATGGTGGTCTCAGTGTTAACACAACCACAAAATTCAAACTAGGAAAGAACCTCACCTATGACCAAATGGCAAAACTTGCTGGCTCTCCAACAGAGCTCCTGGGCTCTAAATAACATGCTGGTGGCTTTTGGAGTGTTAAACTAGCTTGACAAAGTTAAGACACAGGACCAGAAGTATCTAGTCCAGCAGGCTGGTGTCACAGCAACAGTGCCCAGATCCATACTCCAGCACCTGTAAGTTCCTTAAAGGCTGGGCTATTCCTGTGCAAGGAAAGCAATACCATATAAATTCCCATCTGGAAGTAAGCAAATTTAATCCAGTTACCATTGCTTTATAAATAATGCCTTTTTCTCCACCCATTCCAATAAGTGCATGATTGAAGACAAACACAACTTCATTTATATTAGGGGCTGACACTACACCTACCATAATTCTTATATCCCAGCTCCATGGCCCAACTCACTTCCACCTTCCAAAAAAATGTTTAACAAAGGCATAATAAATATATTCAAAGAACTGACCCAGAAACCTTTCAACATGTGGACCTTCGAACAGTGGCACACAAATACTTCATTGTCACCCTCCACTCCTACTGAATCCAAGGGCCACAGAAGAGAGTAATCCATCCACAAGATCATTTTTACCAATTGCTCCCAAAGTCCAAGGAGATGCTCTGTAGTCAATGTCAAAGAAAAGTCATAACATACAGATGTGAAAATAGGCAAAGCCACCTCTGTGCACCTTGAAGAGATGTGGGTACAATACATACTCTGCAGAATTCGAACCAAAATTCCCATATTTCAAGAATTCTTCCACAACTTCTTGCACAAACAGGAATACAACTGGAGGCAAAAGAGAAACCAAAGCACAAAGAGCACAAAAAAATAAGAAACCAAGTTATCAAAAAATTTAAAGGAATTCATTAATTGCAATGATATATGTTTCATCCACCAAGCATTTTATTGTTTATCTACTAATAAGGCCAGAGAGAGCCCAGAAAAACAGAAGCTGTCACATAATCCCCAAACATCATACTTGCAACTCATCAATCTGCATTACCAAGTGACAAAATTAGTAGGTTTGAATTTTAGTCAGCTCCCTTTTCTGCTCATTTGTCATCACTGGTGGTGGAGAGCCCAGTACTGATAACTGGGAAAGGCATTTCCTGATATGGAGACCACAACAGGAAAGGCCCCACAGAGCCCCACCCTAGACTTTCTTCCACTGGGAGGACAAGAAGCCCAGATATTTGGGAAAGTAAACAAGAAAAGGAATCCTTGCTTTACAACTTTAGGAAAAACTTTAAAGTATCAGCACACTTCTAACATTCCTTGTAGAAAGTAAAGGAACAAGTTTCCCTCTGGATCTTTGAGACATCACATTTTAAAACAGAAAACAAATAAAAACACTATTTATAACTCACTCGCACTACTTCTGTACTTTATCCTAGCCAAAACCCCATATTTTGGAAACAATTTGCCAACTGAACAGTCTTATTAAGTACTACTTAATTATCTTCTTATTTTTATAGGAAAATATATAAGGACAATGATCAGAGCTAGTAACTGGCCTGAGATAACCAATAATGTACAATTCCTGCCAAAAGCAGGGACACAATGTTTTAATTAGCCTCTGCAGATTTATGAAGGATAAAATGCAACCTCCTTTAGGTTCTGGAAATACTAAAATAGCTGGTGGAACCCATTCCTACAGTTGCCGGAACCCATAAGGACGGAGGATCCTGGGCTGGGAACCAGGAAATAAAGTGCTTGTTTCCCTGGGCCCTACACCCTGGTACAACATGTAACTTCAGAGATTGGCTGAGCCTCCCAATCACAGGAGCCTAGCAATTACAGACACAACCTGCAGGCACCTCCAAGCTTCACAATCCAACTGCAGGGCCTGCCTCCAGGGCAACTGGATAAAGCTTCAACAACTATGGCTACAGCTTTATAAGGGCTTGCACCTGGCACAGAATATGCTTCTCTATCCCCTACTGTAAATACCGCGCTGGTATTCCCCTGAACCTGGCCAGAAAACAAAGCGAAGGACTCCAGACCAGGAGGCCAGCCGGGCCCAGCGTGGCTGCCGCTGGTACCACAGACCCATGCTGATGCCTGCAGCTGCCTCACCCTCTACTTGGACATGCGCCGCGTTGAGCTGGGAGCTGCTGCCAAAATTCTGTCAGGGCTGCAGGCTGAAGCATGGCCACTGCCCAGACCCACTCTTCTTACAAGCAGGGCTTTCCAAGTGTTCAAAACTGACATGGTGAGGTTCCAGAAGGAGAGCTCACTTCTGTGGACATGACTCGAGGGGCACAAGGTACCCTCCCTGCCACCCTCAAAGCCAAGGGGGGCCTATACAAAAGCACTGACTCCCACTCAAACAGGCAGGCTGGAGGCAAAGGCCTAAACTGTGACCAGCTGTGCTCAGAGAGGGTAGAAATGGGAGCGTTCTGTGGTGTGGCTGTGTGTATTTTTATAAGGCCCGGCATTCCAGGGGTTTTTAATGAGAGTTGTTTGTTCACCACTCTAATCACCCAACATTGAACCAACTGTACAAGAAAGGACAGCCTACCAACTCCCAGCAACTATCATCTTCCCCTCCTACCACCAAGAGATTTCCACATCCCGCAGAGGAGTTTCAAAATCTATGTAGGTTAACCTTCCTCTATCCTATAAGATTTACTTTAAACCCCTTTACCCCACAGCTTCCTCAGGAAGTCCAACACCGACAGGAACATACTAGGAAGAGGAAGAAAATGCCCCATCAAAGACAGAAGGTAGCAGATGAGGTGACTTTTGATGGACACATTTTTGGCGAGAACTTTGGATGCTTTCTTCCTCCTTTTCTCACCAGAATTCTAGGTGGAAATACTTTCTTAAACTTTGCTCTTCTGGAACCTTAGGGAGTACACATTAGGGGCCTCTGGATAAATGAGAAGGACTAGACTAGGCCAGGGTCCAGAACTGCACTGTCCAGTACAGTAGCTACTATCCACATGAAGTTGCTTTAATTCAAATTTTAATTATTTAAAATAAATAAAAAATTCAGTTCCTAAGTTGCACTAGCAGATACAGAATATTTCCATCCTATTGTGCAGTCTGGCTGGTCCAGAAAGAAAAAGGGCAAATGACTGCTTAGGGCTGGACCAGGATCCAGGAAAACCTACTGTAACCCAGCTCTCCAAAGGAGGTGAGGCAGGAATAAGAGCATAAAGAGTAGGCATAAACCTGTTGCTCAATGCCAAAAAAAATACTATAAAATAGTAGGTCTTTAATCTTTTACTGAGTATTATTAGTATGCAGAAGTAATTCATGAAACCCTCTGATTAATTCTGTACCTAAAACAGAATTAATCCCTCCCTCCCTACTCCCATAGCAGCAAAACCTTGTTTTCTATTGACAGCTTTCACTCTATTCTAAACTTGAGAGACTAGAACACTAAAACAACCCTGTTTGCCCAAAAACTATTCATTCTTCAGGACCAGCTCGACCTTCGCCTTCTCTATAAGTCCCCTGGCCCTCCCCTCCTTCTAATGAGTACCAACATCCATATACACTGCACAGCTCCTCAAAAAGGCATTTCTATTACTGCCCTGATGATTTCAGACCAGAGTTATTTTCTCTATATGTCTAAGACTGAGTTCCTTGAAAGTGTACCCAATTCCTTTCTCATCACACAGTCCAACAAGCATTCATTTAGAGTCTCCTGAGTTTAATTTATAATATAAAATGTAGCTCATGGGCTGAAGTTCAGGTACTGTGCTAGGTACAAAATTTCTTTCTGTTGTCTGCAGGGAGCTTTTCTCCGAGTATGCTATGAGTTTCTTAAGCCACAGATGCTGTGACATTTATTTTGACTGCCTGGAAGCCAACTAACTTCTGGTTCTCAGCTGCACGATGAAACTATGAGGGTGGCAGAGAGCTGAGATGCAGTCAGTGGTAGCATTAAATACAGTCATGTCAAAATCAAGTGAAGAGCACTGACACACAGCCTATTAAAAATATGTACATTCTATTTTCATATCATACTACACAGTCTTCTCTGTCCCCTTGTATTGAGTTGAATTAGTTAATAATTACCTGGCTTTAAGTTCCCTTTTCATAAAGAACCACTGTGGAGTACCATAAATGACGCTTAGGAAAAGCAGGCACACCAGTGACTCCAGGAACTAGATTATTCATCCTTGGATAACAAACAGGAATCCTCAGGAATGCCTGCCTGCAGTCAACCTTACCAGGAAAGATTTGGTTTCAGACCCGCAGTATCACACTCAGATGTGTTTCTCCTGGCTTTGGCTTTCTCCAACCTACCTGATATGCAAAGGGCCTCAGCATTTTAGAACATGACATTAAAAAATCATGTTTTTACACTAACCCAAACCCCAGTAGGCTCCAAGCACAACAAAGCAAGACTTACTGCCATTGTCGTCAGAATCCTCACTGCTGCTGGGAAGGCGACCTCGTTTCATGATCTCCCCGGGAAACAGCAGGCAGCCTGCAAAAGCAATGAGACAGCACTTAACCCAAGATGATAATACACAATCATCAAGTTGTGCTTAGGACGGCAGCCCAGGATTTACACCATACAAAAGCAAACAAACAGCTTTGAGTAGTATTTGAATTGTAAACAGTAAAAAGACCAAAGATACATGATTAGGCACAATCACTAACAGAACAGGTTAAAAAAAAAAAGAAGAGAGGAGTGGGGAAAGAAGGCAATTCTGTATCAGTAGGTCTCCCAGAGGTGCCAGATTTCTCTCTCTATTCCTATGACATTGTTACAACTACCATTCCAAGAGTCTCTTTAGCTGACTGGCAGCAACCACTGCAGAAAAAAATCCACAGCATTGAACACTGTGCTTTCTCACTACAGACAGATTCATATTTTATGTATATGGCCGGGGGGAGGGGAAAAGTGGGAGGGGGGACATGATAGGGGTTGTGCCTGAAAGTGTGAATATCTACACTGCTCTGGGCATGATTATGCTTCTCAGGCAAATTTTGCTAAAATAATCCTAAAAGCAGAATAACCTAGAATTCTAGGTACAAAATACAAAGAGTAATGGCAATGCACACGTCTCCTCTAGCCAGTTCCAACCCCTCAGCTATCCAGGACGGGAATATGACTTTATATAGAATCCAAAATCCTAGAACAGGAAGGGACGGCAGATATATAATTCTGATCGAGACCCCTCCCTTTTACTCATTAGGAAACTAAAGCCAGAAAAGGTTAAGCAGTGACTTGCCCTAGGAAACAATGTGGGTGGGGAGCTTCTAAGTCTAAATCCAATGCTACTTCCATACTTCACCCCTGCCTCCTTTCAGGTCAGGTACAGCTAAACCCAGTCAAACTAAGAAATCAGTTTGTGTATGTACCTGGTCTACCTTGCCAAGTCCTTCCAGATAGCTGGGGGTAACAGGTCTTCACACCCTCCAGGTAAGAGAAAGACAGCATTTAGGAAAGATCCCACAGCTATATTCATACAAGACTGCTCTCTAAACATATCCAAAAATTTTTTCTAAACTAAAATTGATCACCTTGACATCTTCAGGGCCCTGTCCTTATTCCCAGAACAATGATTCTCAATGAAGATTCAGAAAAAGTATGGCAGCCCATCATTTACCCATCCACCCCCTCAGAAAAGAACATACCAGTCTCCCCGCACTGAGAATCACAGCAAGTATAATATGGTATGTTTCCAATGGGAGTGCAGCACAGTATTCCTGTGTGCAGAGAACCACTGTGCTAGAACAAGACTATAAATAAAAAATCAATATTCCATACTAAATGTACATGTAAAAGAGCAATAAAAAATAAAAATTTAATGATTAAATTGTACAGAATTTCTATTTGGGATGATGAAAAAGTTTTGGCAATGGATGGTGGTGATGGTAAGCACAACATTGTGAAGGTAACTAAAAGCACTGAATAATATATTTGAATGTGGTTAAAAGGGGAAATTTTAGGTTCTCTATGTCACTAGAATTTTTTAAAAAACTCATGGCACAATTCACAGAATAAACCCTAGGTTAAGTATAGACTATAGTTTATAGTGCAATTGTAAAAATGTGCTTTCATCAACTCTAACAAATGTACCACACTAATAATGCAAGGTGTTAAAAATAGGGTGGCTTAGGGGAACCCTGTATTTTATGTATGATTTTCTGTAAACACACTTCCTTAAAAAATAAACAGAAAATGCATTGTACAACACAGTCTGTTTCCACAGAAACACACCTTATGAAACACACCTACTTGATTCATTCAAATATTCAGGTCCCTAGTCTATAATCCTAATACCTTATATTTTTTTCCAAAGAACCTCACTCACTGTAAAAAGTTTGCAGGTGGTCGTTTTCCAACTGATTCTTCAAAACCCATTAAAAGAATGTGCCAAGAGGAAACCTGGACAAGAGTCCTCATCTGGGTCATAAGCCATGTAAGACACAGATAGAGGGCTGTAGTTAAGATACAGTGGACAGCATCACAATCCTAAAACACACCCAAACCACCCTCCTTTTAGGCAGAGCCCCACCAACCCATAACTCTAACCCAGCATCCCACAAATTAGCCTGGGGCAGCCAAAAGCCTCCATGACTGACACATCTGTAGCACACTCCTCACTTGCTTGTCTTCCTGGCTCATGGTGATGTAGCAAACACACCAAATGCTGACAGCTGAATTCTCCTCCAATCTTCTAGAGGGGCACCCCTCCTCCCCTCTGGACCCATCACGAAGTACAAAGAGTAAAAGGAAAAGCAAAAGACCACTCATTCCAATATCAGCATCAGCCCTATGTTACAAACACACTTAAAAAAGAAAAATAGGTGCTACCAAAAGGGGAATTCCTTAAAAGTAACTATGTGATGCAACACAGCAAGGAGAATGCACTTTGCCAGCTCACAAGCAAGTGTGAGGAATAAGAGACTGAGGAATAAGAGTCTGAGAAAGCCCATAAAACAGTTCTCAACTAGAAAAAAGGAAACAAATGCTTATTACATCTTCATTGATTCAGACAGCTTAAATGTGCCTAAATAGAATAGTCTGGAAAACTGAGAATCTTTTTGAATCAAAATGCCTTCCTCCCAGCTCTCAAACACAATTCCCAGAGAAACCACTTCAACAGTCACTAAAAAGAAAAATGCAAACTTTGACCAAACTAGAATGAAACTCCCAAACACACATAAATACTCTCTCAAAAATAATTTATTCAAATAAAATAAGAGTAAAAAATAGTATTTTCTTTCTAATGAATTCCATTTTCAACCACCCTGAAAGCGCTTGAGTAATGAAGGTTAAGAATACCATACTTTTATTTCTCCAGGGAACCTGGCACAGTAATGGGGGTTAGTGCATGGCAGAATTTTTCCCTCTGTGGCTCTAAAGCCTTGATATCAGGCTGATTTATCTCACCAGGGGTTACTTATTACAACAGGAAATCAAAGTACACGTTACTATCTTTAAGATACACAATACAGTGGTTGTACACCACAAATAATCCATCCACTACAAGCAGCAAGAAAGTAGAGATCCCTCTGCATTATTACCTTTCCTGACTCTTTTAGGGCAGTGGCTGATTATTATTAGTGGTGGTAGGATAAATAATAATCAATTCAATGGGCTACTCACAACACTCCAGAGAATACAGCAAGAGGATATAAGAGCATATAATACGTCCCACAAACATTTAAATATCCAGTACACTAGGAGATGCTGGAAGACAATGACTATCCCTGACCTCATGGAGCTTCTGGTCTAGTTGGGGAGACAGATAAATCAACAGGAATTCAGCGTCATTAGTACCTGACAGTGGTAGGCACAGGCTCCGTGGGAACAGTTGGTGGGTCAGGGAAGGAATGAGTCTAAGCCAAGTCAGAACAAAGGGGAGGAAGCTAGAAGCCAGAATACAACATTTCACCCAAAGCATTGTTATTAAATATAGAAGGACGTACATATAACCTAGCATATTACCCTGGCAGCAGCACGTTCTTACTCAGAATCTTACTATTTTATCTGGTACATTTCTTTACTAACATCCATCCCTTCTTACCCTTTATTCAATTGCCAAGGCTTGTTGGTTCATAATGTGCAACCCTTTCAAGAACCTCTACTGCTCCACGGGTTTGATCCTCAACCACCTATACCTAGATCTCCAAGCCAATAATTTCTTCCCATTTCTAATTATTACATCCCTAAGAGGTGACCTCATCAAGGCACTCCCTGTGTAAATCTCTTACTCTGTTCCACATTATAAACAAATTTAAGCCCAAACCATCCAGCCAGAAACTCAGAGGTTTCTGCCATCTGTGCCCTCCCACCTCTACCCAACCCTCTCACCTAGCAAGCCCCCAACACTATCCTGCTTCTGCCAGGCCAGGCCTCTTCCCTACAGGTCCCCTTGAAAACATCCCCTTCTCTCAGCTTTCAACTTATGCTAATACTGCTCCTGTTGCCCTTTCCTCTCAACCTATCCCAATTCCACCTTCTCTCCAAGGCTCAACACAAAGCCCCCTAACCATCATGCTAATGTCATCCACTTAAAATTCTGTACCCCTTTGTTTCATCTTTTTCTTCCTTTTTAATGTACTGTTTTCTTTAATAATCAGCCCCCACCTTGTATCATCACTTAAGCATTCCACATGTGAACCCAGGATTATAGTAAATTTCTGGTAAACAGAGATTCCTCAAGTTAAATATGATATAAAGTCATCATGGAGAGAAGCCAGCTGGTGGTCAAAAACAAGGCCTCACAGCGGGGCTCCAGCAGATGCCCCCAGGACTCTGGATACAGCCTTCAACACTGCTTCCCCTGATATTCTGTCTGGCTTTCTTCTAAACTGACTCAAAGTGGTCCAATTTACGGGAAGCTGGCCTCTCCATATACTGGGAGGCAAATCTAGATAGGGAGACAAAAATACTATTTAGTGGAAGACTACCCAGGAAGTAAAATTATAATATGAATGTTGCCTGAAGAGTGCCATGTAGGAGGAGGCCAGAGACTTAGGCTGGATCAGCAAGTAATAATCCCCTGGGGCCTCCATCTCCACTGACAAAAAAAAACACCCCAAAACAACTGGGCATTTGTGGCGGTTGCTCCGGACACCATCTGCTTAGAAAACAAGAATACATTCTTACCTCCAGGCTACAACCCCTATTTAGATTACATGCAGATTGCTCTCCTTCAGTCTCTTCTGTAACATGGATTTAAATGTTGTGGATTAGTTTATAATATTAACTTAATCAAAACTGTATCAAGTTATATGCCAGAGATTTGGTGAACGAGATGGAATGCCTGCTCTCCAGGGAGCTTCCAGTCTGCTTGAGGAAAGACAGTAAGCACCTACTAGACAAGTAGCTTTAGTGTGGTATGTGCTATGAAGGTTACAGGCTTATTGTTCATAGATCATAGCAGGACATGGGATAATAAGGTACCTCAAAAACCTTGAAATTTAAGTTTCCTCAGACTGAAATGGGGAAGAAAAAACCCAGCATGCAATAAATTAAGAGTAGCCATTAGTTGCATGTGACTCAGGAATTTGAGAGAGAACAAGTTCAGGGAGGGGGGAGAGGGTAGCTATGGGAGGCAGGACAGTTGGGTGATTCTAACTAAGAAAATGACCTCAGAAGCAGGGGAGAAGGGCTTATACAAAAAATAGGGTGGTTAAGAATTTGAGGATGTTTACTCAATGCTATTCCAGGAAAAAAGGGAAACAAACCATCCAGATACTAGAATTACTCTCTGTGGTGGAAGCGGGACCATTTATCAGGCCATAAAACTCTACAGCTATAATAAGGATTATACCCTAGTGGTTTTAATTATCTTATGGCTCATATGCAGAAAGGCTGGTTTCCTATTCAAAGTGTCAATTATATCCACTATGTTTTCATTCTTATTTATTTCACTTTCAAGAAGTTCTAGGGAAGCAGATTTGGCTCAACTGATAAAGCATCCACCTACCACATAGGAGGTCCAAGGTTCAAACCCCGGGCCTCCTGACCCGTGTGATGAGCTGGCCCACGCACAGTGCTGATGCGCACAATGAGTGCCGTGCCAGGCAGGTGTGGGGAGCCCCACGCACAAGGAGTGCACCCCATAAGGAGAGCTGCCCCGCGCAAGAAAAAAAAAGCGCAGCCTGTCCAGGAGTGGTGCCTCGCACACACGAGAGCTGATGCAGCAAGATGACGCAACAAAAAGAGACACAGATTCCCAATGCAGCTGACAAGAATACAAGCGGACACAGAAGAACACACAGCAAATAGACACAGAGAGCAGACAACTAGGGTGGGGGGAAAGGGAGAGAAATAAATAAACCATAAGTCCTTAAAAAAAAAAGTTCTAGAAGGTACCCAATTAAAGTCTTCTACACACTTTTATGTCTGTATCCCCTAATACAAAGCTATGTTACATAACCTATTGCATGAGTATATATCCCAGTATATACTTAGTTTTTATACACTGTATCCTATGCTCACTGAGTTTTATAGAATGTAAGAAGCTTTCACTTTAATATCTAATTGACCTTTAACTGGAATAAGTTCTATTACATTAGCTTTAAATTTATTGGTCTCCTGTTCTGTCAAACAGTAAATAATCTAATACCGAATTGTGCTATATTTAAAAATGTATGTTCAAAAACCATGTGGTCTTACATAAAGCTAAAAATATTTGTAATGAGTATCTCTTTCTGTTTTTGCTTGCTAGGTTCACATAGTTTGGAACATTATTTCAATACTAATTATTAATTTGACTCTAAATTATTGATCATAAAACTCCTCTCCCCCAAATAAGATAAATTACATTTTCTTAATAGGTCACCTTCTTGTCTTCTATGGCTTATACCTCACAATAATTTTCTGTCCCCTAAATGAATGTGAAGGGAACCCAGCTGGTTTCTTATCTCAGTTCTGAAAGCAAACATTATTCGCCTACATAGGAAGTTTACAAACTGGGAACATTATCTAATTCATATGCTCACAGAGATGGTCTAAAAATACTAGTGTAGGTATACCTCAAATTCAGATTTTTTTCCTCAATTTAACCAAAAGATTATACCTGGTGGAAAAAAGTGACAAATTTGACTTAACTAGCAACTAGTTTAAATCTTAAGTGTTAAAATTTTAACTTTTTCTAAATGTTTCAACAAAAAAATGGGACTTTAAAAAATGTTCTTCTTTTTTTTTTTAAGATTTATTTTTATTTATTTAATTCCCCTCCCCTCCCCCGTTTGTCTGTTCTCTGTGTCTATTTGCTGCGTCTTGTTTCTTTGTCCACTTCTGTTGTGTCAGCAGCACGGGAAGTGTGGGCGGCGCCATTCCTGGGCAGGCTGCACTTTCTTTCGCGCTGGGTGGCTCTCCTTTCGGGTGCACTCCTTGCGCGTGGGGCTCCCCTATGCGGGGGACACCCCTGTGTGGCACAGCACTCCTTGCCCGCATAAGCGCTTGCTCGTGGGTCAGCTCCACACAGGTCAGGGAGGCCTGGGGTTTGAACCGTGGACCTCCCATGTGGTAGACGGACGCCCTAACCACTGGGCCAAAGTCCGTTTCCCTAAAAAATATGTTCTTAATGTCATTGTTTAAAGAAAATGGTGCCCAAGCTTTTATAGAACCTTTGGGAAGACATCATGAGTGAAAATATTCAATAGAAAAGAGTTTATAACAATAAAGAACAACCAAAAGAAAAAAATATTATGGGAACTACCCAGATAACCATAATCATAGTATTTACTCCTGTAAACATTACTAATTACTAACTAATAAATTTCATGTGCTGTAACACCTTTTAGCTCACTGATAATTCTTTTTATATTATTTTTGAACCCAGACTAAAAAGTCAATAGCAGGAAGCAGATGTGGCTCAAGCAACTGGGCAGCAGCCTCCCACATGGGAAGTCCCAGGTTCAGTTCTCAGTGCCTCCTAAAGACAACAAACAGACACCAAAACAAGCAGGCGCCGCCAAAAGCAGATGCCACAACCAACAAGACACAGCAATAAGCAGACACCAGAATCAGGAGACACTGCAACCAAAAGACACAACTGTCGTAACAGCAGGGAGCGGAAGTGGCTCAAGCAGTTGGGCACTCACCTCCCACATAGAAGGTCCCAGGTTCAGTTCCCGGTAACTCCTAAAGAAGATGAGCAGAAAACAAGCAGAAAGACTAGGGAGCCATCTTGGATGGGGAGTGGGGGATGGGGATAAAAATAATTTTTAAAAATGTTTTACTTTTTTTAAAAAGTCAATAGCAGCATTTTCCAAGATTTCGAAGAATTTATAAATTTAAGGTGTTCTGACTGAATCACAAGCAGTTCCCAATTGCCAATTTCTAGATAATCCAATTGCTGCCTATGAATTGAAGACAATCCATTAAACTAGTCAGGTCTCTATAATTGCGATTCAACTAAAGGGTAAGCAAATGAGGAAGAGCAGCCATGACAAAACATTCTGATTATTTGTATCTGGAATGTATTTTTTTAAAACTCCCCTTGATCCATGCAGTGTGACACTGCTCCAAGGTGTATTCACCATATGCAATGAATGTGCCTTACTGATGAAAGCGGATGGTGATGGGGGAGGGGGGATGTGGGGGGGTGTTATATGGGAACCCCTCATGTTTTTTAACATAACATTTTGTATGGTCTGTTTATCTTTTTAAAAAGAAAAAAAAATAATTTAAAAAAAAAAACAATTAAAAAAAAAAACTTCCCCTTGACATGGGATAAATGAATTCATGCCCAAACAATAAAACTTTCAGTCACTATGGCCTCCAATCTTGAGCCTGTAACCTCTATTTGCATCCACTCAGAATTCCTTTCTATTGGATCTATATGCTCAGGTATGGAAAGATGTAAAAAGGAGAGGGAAACAAAGTATAGAGGGAAAAAAACAAGCTATAGACCCATTTACATATAAAAGGGGGAGGGGAGAGAATACATACACCAAATGCTTGGTATATTCATGGAAAATTTCTAGAACAGACAAAAAAGGTAAACAGTGGTTATCTCTGGAGAATGGGACCAAAGTGTTCCATACAGAATGGGTTGGGAACTTTTAATTCTCTTTGTGAGCTTTTAAATGATTTTAATTTTTTACCATTATCTGTCTTAAACTTAAAATAATAAAGATTTAAATTACAAAACCTTCTTTCCTACTCCTCACCCTATATAATAAAAGACCCCATGTGATACACCAGCCTAAAATGAGTGGCCATCAATAAACTATCTTCCATCTCCTTCCTGAGATGGGGTATCAAAGTTCTTAAAAAAATAGCTGATTGAAAGGTGCAGGAGAAAAACTGGGAACAGTTAAGAGGATAATGCTATAAAATACTATTATCACCTGCTCTGCCTGATTAGGTTATAATGAACATAAAAGCCAAAGTTTTCAAAAGATAGAAGAGTAGCCTGTGCCAATGAGAGGTCACTAAAAATGTGTGCAATAAGAACAGAAATAAATGACCCAGGCAGGAAAACTAGGGTCCAAACTACCTTTGAATAAAAACTTCAACTCCTTAACTATTTCAAAAGTAGTACTATACTGGAAAAAAAATTTAAAAGCTACACTCCAGAGATGGCTAGTAAATATGCTATTCTCTCCACCACAGCAGTCATAGTTAATTAGGACATTTTTTTTTGGCACAAGCTCAGACATATGACTTCAGCATCCTTCTTAACACAGTGCTACCACCCAATCAGAATTCGTACAAAAGATTAAGCCTACTTTGCCCCACATGTCCTGTTCATTTCCTGAAACATCTGATAATTTATCAAGGAAGACTAAAATTCAGAATATATGAAAATGAAAAGTTTATTTTCTAAAGCATTTCACTCAGAAAGTTTTTGGGGAGTGGACAGAGCTCAGTGGTTGAGCACCTGCTTCTCATGTACGAGGTTACAAAGTCCTGGGTTCAATCTCTGGTACCTCCTTAAAAAAAAAAAAAATTGGATTTTATCCTGCCTTGGAGACTATACACAAATCGTCAGGTCAAATTCAAAAAGTTAATTAAAGAATGCTCCTTTAGAAAAACTAAGTATTAACAGAAGAGTTTCTGAACATAAGGGTAAGGATGGGCAAGGAATCTACAACCCATTATTCCACTCTTGATAAATGTAAAGTGTCTACAGGATAATTTTTAAAGAATTTTAAATGCGCAAACCAGATGTTCTTATATGGGGAATATGAAGCAGCTTCTGCAGAAACTAGACTCAACCAGCTGATGACAATTACACTGCACACAGACTGAAAGACAGCTGTTTCTGAAGAACTTTGTGCCTTGATTATAGGTGGTTGTCAAAAACCATTAGTTACCACTAACCATTTTTAAATACTATTAAAAAAAAAAAGGGAGACTCCCAATGTTGTACATTAGAACATCAATATGACACGCTTAACAAAAACTACACTTACACATCATCTGAATTACATATCGTATTAGTTTCCTAGCTACTAAAACAAATACCATACAATAGGCTGGCTTAACACTAGGAATTCACTGGCTCATGGTTTCAGAGACTAGAAGGCTTGCTTCCTCACGGGGTCAGTAACTTCCGGCTGGCTGGCAGTCTTTGGGGTTCCTCGGCTTTTCTGTCACATGGCAAAGCACATGCAGCATCTTCTTTCTCTTCTGGATTCCAATGACTTCCAATGACTTCTTCTGACTGCTTGCTCCCCATGGCTTCCTCTTCCATGCCCAATTTCCTTTGTTTATAAGGACTTCAGCCATATTAGATTAAGGGCCACCCTCATTCAATTTGGGCACACTTAACTAATAGCATTTTAGGAAAGGTCTCATTTTCAAATGGGTTCATACACACAAAACCAGGGGTTGGAAACTAAACACACCTTTTGTGGGAGATATGATTCAATCCCCAACACTTACGAAAACAAACATCTCATCAGAACTGTACAAGTCTTGTTATTATAGAAGAGAAATATAACATAATCTTAAAACCAAGCAGCAGGACTTGGGAAGTGTTCTCTGAGGCTAAAGCTGAAAGAGTCTCACACCACCAAATATATCTACAGAAAATCTTCCCAAAAGAAACTCAGAGAAATGATAATTGTATTGGTAAAGGAGTTTTCAAATATAATTAACCCACCTTTCTTGATATTAAAGATGAATACACTGAATTCTGGAGACGTTAAGCTGCTTGAGCAAATTTGCACAGCTGGGTCTAGGGCAAAATCAGGAGCAAAACCAAAGACTCAGTTCCCAAAGCAGGCACGCATCTCCTTCCAGGTGCCTTCAACCTGGCTTCCCCCTCCTGGACATCCACTGGGATTTAGAAAGAGATTTACTCTAAGATTAAACCCATTCACTACATTATCAAGGAGCAGATAACTAAAATGTAATCAATGAATATTCTGTCAACCAGGAAACTGAAACATAGTTTCCTAGCAGGCTGAGATGAAGATGGTTGCAACTGCTACTGCTGCCTGCTAGAGCATATAAAAAGGTAGGGCTGGAAGCAGAGTGTGTTAGTAGTAACTCTCTGAGCACTGCCACAAGGGTATGAGTCCTTTGACCAGCGGGCACTGACTTCTAACTGGATGGCACATACACTCCCCACTTGGGCAGAAATGACGCCCCGCCGTTTCCTTATGCATGTCCCCTTACACGGGCCTTCTTAACTTGGGCAGGCACGACTACTTAGGTGTGCTCTCCTAGGTATATAGGTTCCCACAGTACACATCCTATTCCCAAAGGGATCTAGGAACCAGTTTAAGAACCACTGCCCTCAGGCTACCCAACTCCCTGTATTTATCAAACTTTCCACTTTCAACTTGATTTCTCAGGTTCCTACCAGAAATGAAACTCAGTCACCAGCAGAAACAAACAATGGGTTGACCAGGAAATTCTGTGTCTCACTATAAATGAGGAATCAGCAAACTACAGCTCACTGGCCCAATCTGGTCAACAGACTTTTTCTACAGCCCCTGAAATAAAAATGACCTCTACATTTTGAAATGGCTGGGGGGGGCAGGGGGGGGAGGAGCAGAGTTTCAAAAAAACACATTTCATGAAACATGAAAATTACATAAAATTCAAATACAAACGTCCATGAATAAAGTTTTATTGTAACACAGCCAACTCATTCTTTTACCTTTTGTCTACAATTGCTTTTGTACTTATACTGACAGAGACAGGTAGCTGCAACAGAAACAGAGACTGTATGGCCCAGAGCCTAAAATATTTACTCTCTGGCCCTTTATAGGAAAAGTTGCTGGTCCTGCTATAAATCAACAGACTGGCAGTGTAATGTTTATAAAGGAGCATTATATGTGTTTAGTTAAATTGTGATTTATTTACCAGATCCTGGGCAACTAAAAAGTAACTTAAAGCTTACAAAGTTATGCATCAGACAAACTCACTCCTAGGAAGTCCCTAAGTAGAACACAATCAAGAATCCAAAGGAAAAAGGGGGAGTAGGAGTAGGAGCAACCAAAATAAAAGACCACATCTTAAAACCCACTAATTTTTCTCAAAGGAAAACCCATTAGGTGTCTACTTGGGGCCAGTGTACAGAAAGCTATAAAAACTTCTAAAACAAGCTTATCTGATTTTCAAGTCAATAACCAATAAGCAGAAAAATGACTGTTCTAAGCAGGCATTTTAACCACAATACATAGTTAAGAGTGACTGCAAAACAATCAAAGAGAAACCATAAAAAGCAGTCACCAGAGTTAAACAACGGAAATCCAAGGATATGCTTAAGGGAATCCACTGAACCCCTGAAATGCATTATTTCTGTACAACCCACATTTTGTGGAGAGAGGATCCACAGGTTTTAAATCTTGAAGGTCCCTTGACCTTTACAAAAAATTACAAACCACCCATACTCAGCCTACACATCTTAAGTGCATCATTAGATTTCAATACTGAAATAACTGAGACTCACAAAGATGACCATTAGTAATCAAAAAAAAAATTAAATCATGTTACTGTACTTTGCAAAACAAAGGCAAACCATGCAGTTCAGCCTCGATCAACTTGCTAACCTTCCCATATCTTGCTTCTTACCCTGAAGAAAGGAGTAAGGAAAAAAATGACCACTTTTTCAGTTCAGACCCTCACCACTGAAATCATCATTTAAAATAACATCTTAGAAATTGGAAGCTGCCATGAATTTTCAAATTAATAAAATCTCCTGTGCTGACATTACAAATGATCAATATTAAAAAAGTATTTTTGCCTGTTTTGAGTGCTTTCAAAACAAGAGAAGTCTGTAGTTTAATTCTCTCAACAAATATGCCCAAAAGAATCTAAGGTTTTAAAAAATAAACTTACATCAACTGTTCCCAATCACCTAGCTATATGTATTGGCTCTACGTACAGAACCAAAAGAAAAAAATTAATTCTGGACTGGTTTTAGAGCAATCAAAACTTTAGTCTTTGAACATGTGTAAGAGTGCACATCATATATGCCATGGATCTACCATTTAATAAAGAATTAAAAATGAAAATATAGTCCTTCCCCACTAAGCTTTCAACTCCAAGTCTGACAGTCTTTGCATTTGTTGCTTTCAAGGCAAGAAAAGACATCCTTAATAAAATTCAAGTCCAAGGCTAGATAAGAACATGACTGAGCCTAAGTTCAATCTCCTCTTAGGCTAATTAGAATTTTGCTATTCCATAGCACTCAACCCCAGTTAACCTTAGAGACAAAGTGTCATTTCCACTCACAGGTAAATAGATCCTCCAAAGCTATTCTTCCTTTATTAGGATTACAGAGTCACTCCATCAGAGTCCACCAATTGTGAATACATCACAATATATGCCCTTATGGCCACAGACCAATATTTTCGCAGGGGAAGTACACTAGGCAAATGACAAGACTCTCAAGTCTCAGATTTCTGATATATTCTAGATCTATCTGTATCAACAGAAGATATTATACAAATTTCAAATCCATGATCACTTATATAAAGAGCGAAAAGATAGTGAAAATGGAGAAAACAGACTGAATAAAACTTCACAGGAAACAGCTTACATGTCTCAGGAATCAAGACTTTCCCAATTGAGATGCCTACTAGAATTCTACTACCTTCCAAAAAATTAATGACTCCAAGCAAAAATACCCTTTTTTTTTTAATGGTGCTATTGAATATGGTGCAAATTTTCTGAGTTACAGGCTTGGGTGGGGAGGAAGGAAGTTTAAAACTGGCAGAGAATTCTCACTGTTTTGGTTTTTTTTTTTTAAGATTTATTTTATTTATTTCTCTCCCCATCCCCTCCCCCAAGTTATCTGCTCTCTGTGTCCATTCGCTGTGTGTTCTTCTGTGAGTGCTTCTATCCTTATCAGCGGAACCAGGAATCTGTGTTTCTTTGTGTTTATCATCTTGTTGCGTCAGCTCTCTGTGTGTGCGGCGCCATTCTTGGGCAGGCTGCACCTTCTTTCGTGCTGGGCGGCTCTCCTTACGGGTGCACTCCTTGCACGCAGGGCTTCCCTATGCGGGGGATACCCCTGCGTGGCACAGCACTCCTTGCGCACATCAGCACTGTGCATGGGCCAGCTCCACACGGGTCAAGGAGGCCCGGGGTTTGAACCACGGACCTCCCATGTGGTAGACGGATGCCCTATCCATTGGGCCAAGTCCGCTTCCCATCACTGTTTTAACAAGACAAACTTTTTTATGAAAATCCATATTATAAGAACAAGATGTATTGGCTAAGATTTTTATAATGTCCTAGGTTTTTCGCCAGAGGAAATCTATTTTATCAATGCTGCAGAAAAACAGGGTTTACAATGCAAATTCTGACAGACCATTAACTGTGATGATGTTAACAGGTGCATCATAATACTAAACGACAGGAAGGTTAGGAAAGCAGAATTGTAATAGATTCATAAGCCGCCGCCTCCTCACTCCCTTCTATAAAACTCTAAAGATGTGGAATATGATCAGTACTTGATGTCTTGATGTTTGCAGTTCCAACCACCTCAGGACTCAAACAAGGATTTCATAACTCTTTTCCCAATTAGTCTGTGAATAAATATTTCAGACAAAGGAATTTCCTTTAGGCACTTTTCAAAGAGACCACCTCCAAATCTAAGACTTTCAAATTACAATGCTATTTTGATTTCAGCTTTTTTTTTTAATCCAGCCATGATTTCCTAAGGCTTGCCTCCTCAGCATCAGATGTTCTGTTACAGTCTATTTGAGAGAAATAACCAGATATAAAGCATGGTTCTCCACTGGACAGAGGTCTGGACAAAGCCACTCTGGTATATTTTGGAACCAACTGGGTAAATCGGAATGTTTTAGTAGTGGATGAGATGAAAATTTACCAAATCGACAGAAAAAGCTCCTTACACATACAACATGATTTAAAACACACACATAAATGCACGGAAAATTATATGAAAAAGTGATACAGTGGTGATATCTGGGTGGTGGGAATATCTTATATTTGTTTCTCTGTATTTTCTAATTGTCAACTATGTGCATGTACCACCACTTCTGTAATACTTTAAAGTACAAAGAGCTACTTCAAGTCAAAATCAATATTTATTCAGACACATGGTCATCTGTTTTCATTCTCACCAAGTCCTCCAAGTTTTTTTTCAGTTAGTCCTTCTCCCTCAATCCTCTAAGCAACAATTAATATTTCTAAAATACAACACTTCCTCAAATATTTTCTCTCTCTGACCTAACTCTTGGCACAGGTATTATTTTTCATGTCTTCCCTTTACTCTTTCAACTTCGGTAATTAATATAAAAAATAAAACACTAGTTTACAGACTGAAACCTGTCAAGTGATAAAGGGGGAAATAATAAGGGTTATCTTTGCCTTTTAAATGAACAACTATGGAGCTTTGTCAAAGCTTAAATTTCTATGGTAACCCACTCAACTTTTCTTACCAGAAAGCAGACAATGATCTTAAGATAGAATCAAGTTCAAGTTCCACTGCATGTTTAGGCAACTCTGCTAGTATAGGGATGAGAGGAGAGATGAAGGAAGTAAAGAGATGTTCACTTAAACAGCTGAAAATTGTATTTGTTTTAGACATTACAATGAAAATCCTATGTCAAAACACACAAAAAATATACAGACTCAAGGAAGATGGCAAGTTACTAACAATCAGAAAGTCATTTGACTTAAAAATGACATTAAAGGAGACTGAGATCGTTAGGATAAAAGAGCAAAAATATTCTGGATGACGGGTATTTGCTAGGAAAGCGCTGCCCACAGACCATCCCATTTAACTCCCCAAGGGATGGTGCCCAACCCCTACCGATTTCTGTATCAAGTGTTAAGTCAGTGCTGGTACTGTTATGCAGAATCCTTTCTTTGAGTAATTGAGTCTTGATTAGTTGTGATTTTATCAAACTGCAGTCTACTACAATAATCTCTAATCATTAGAGGATCACTACCTAACCCAGCTTTCAGGAAATATTTTTCTGTGTATCTAAAAACTAGTTCACTAACATTGAAAGGCATTAGCCTTGAGCTACAAATAGCCAGAGACCTAGCTTTTCACAAAGGGTTTTATGAAAAGGAAAAACAGTTCACCTAATAAAAACCTTTGGGGAAAACCCCTCTAAGCATTGCCATTAATTAGAACCTCAGATCCTTTCCTACTTTCCTAAAAATGTAGCCCTGTCCTAAGTCATTTACGGTTGTTATAATTTTACAAAAAGGACATTTAAATTCCCTCTTGGCCAGGGTACTCTCAGAGCAACAGACCCTCACCCCCGCTGAGGCGAGGCGGAGCGCCTGCCTCCGGGTTACTAGAAAGCCAGTGAAAGCTGCCTTTAAACGGTCTCCGGGTGACAACGCATTCCTAACGGGTTTCGAAGGCTCGTTTAAATCGCCCGCTTTTTTTGTTTGCTCGCTCCATTCACCCGGCCCCGGGACTGCGGCCCACCCCGAGCGCTCGCGGGGAGGAGCCCGGGCTGGGAAAGCCGGGGCTGGGGGTGCCCGGATGGGGGGGGAGGAGTCCAGGGTGAGGGACCCGGTGGTGGGTGAGCCCCGAGAGGGAAGCCTGGGGACCGTGACGGGGAGGGGGCTGAGACAGCCGGGATGGAAGACCCCGGGAGGAGGGAAGCCAGTGGGGGGGGGGGGGGGCTAGGTCGCCGCCCCGCCCCGGAGAACGCTCCGCGCGGCCCCCGCCACTCGCCCGGGTGAGCACAGGGCCGAGGCTTCGCGCGGCGCCGCCCCCTCCCTCCCTCTTCTCCTCCTCCCGAGGCGACAGAAACAACAGCGCGGGAGGAGGGGAAAGTAACTCTCGGCACCTCCGCCGGAATTAGCCCCGGTGCAGTGATGACACCTTCTCGTAGCGCAACCAAGCCCGCTCCCTCCGCAGCGGCGTCCCCGCCGCCGCCCTCTCCATTTGAAAGTGGCCACCCCTCGCCGTCGCCGTCGCCGCCGCTCCTCCCGCCCCGCCGCCGCCAGCTGCACCAATCCGCTCGGCCCCAGTTGCAAATCAAACGCTCTCTAGCATCCAGAAGCCACTTGCGCCGCTGGAAACGGCCGCGCCGTCCCCCTCCCAAATCCCTCCCGGGCGGCACCTTCGGGCTGGGGCGGGCGCGCCGGCGAGAAACGGTTGCGAGATAGGAGCAGCGACGGCGAGCGGCGAGCAGCGCCGAGCGGGCTCGGCTCCCGCTCCCGCCCCCAGACAGTTCTGGAAACTGTGTATCACCTCTGTCACAGGAAGCCATCCGACCAGGAAGGCGGCGCGGAACCAACAAACAAACGCCTGCGGCCGCCCGCCGGAATCTGCGCGGGGACCGCGACCCGCTGCGGGCCGTTCCCGGGGCGGGGGCGCGGCGATCGCCCCCGCGCCACGGGCTTTGTGCGGGACTCCCGCGGCGCGGGCGCGGCGGGCCGGCATCCCCGCCCCCGCAGCCCCCCAGCCCCAGCCCCCTGCGGCGCTGCCGGGACCGTTAGGTGACGCTCTGGCCGCATCCGCGGCCAAGAAGCAGCTTCTCGGCCGCCGCCCGCCTCCATTTCCATACGGGGCCGCCACTCCTCCGACGCCAGAGGCGGGCTACAAAAGTTGGCCCCGGGGCCACCCAGCACCTGTCCACGTGCCGCGGAGGCTCGCTCCCGGCTCTCCCCCCGCCGCCCGCCCTCGACCGCCAGGTCACCTATTACCGGTGGGAGGGGAGAGAAGCTGCTATTTAAACGCCCGCGGAAGTTGAGGCACCCCCACTGGCGGGTGCCGTGCACCTGCCTCCGGCCGCCGCGCTCCGCCACTTTGAGCAGCAGCCGCGTCCTGGGCCCCGCCTCCTGCCCAAAGGCGGGCGGGCGGGGGGAGCGGGAAGGAGGTGGAAAGGATCGAATTTCTCCAGCAAATGGGACCGTTCCGACAGGATTAGGTTCCCCGGTCAACATTCCACATTCCATCCCTCTCCTGCATTTGCAAGCCAGCACCAAACAGCCCGGAAAGCCTGCTGGCTACCGAACAACAGCCCCCAACTCACAAACACACTCACAGGCACAAGACACGTGCACTGAAGGGTTTTGCAACTTGCAGTCCGGGAGAACACACTACACGTTCATTTAAGGCAGCGGGGACTAAGGGACCCCACCCCCACAATTTGCAGACGGTGCCAAAGGTTGCAATTTGGAATCCGTTTTAAGTTCATGATTAATCGGTACTTTGCTCTACCAATGCAACTCCTTCCTAATTTTACCGATGAAGGGTTTTATACTTTCCAGGCAGTCTCGCTACAAGTAAAAGGTCTGATCATTGGCAACCCAATTTGGAAGAATCTAATTGCCAAGCTGTCCCTCCACCCTCTGCTAACTGCCCTTGAATTGATGCAATGAATATTTTGGACATGTGGTGACGCGATGACAACAGCCAAGGCTGCGGCCACCCTACACAGATGTACCTACACACACACCTATGTATGTACAAATATAGGCCCCCTCCCCACACCGTCATACACACTCTGGATTCATATATGTACGCGGACCTGCGTTCTGCCATTGCCATCTGTCTACCAAGTTGCTACTATGCTTTCCACTTTCACGCGGCCCAATGCACTTTGGCTTTTTTTTTTTTAATTAAATAAACTGAAGCCAACTAAACTGGGCTTCTGCTCCTGAACGCGTTTTATTGATGATTCACCTGAAACCCGCATATTCTTCGCAAATCGAAAAGAAGAAAAAGCTCTAAGTCTTCAGTCCCCCCCTACCAAATAGAAAAATAATAATAATAATAAAACTTACTGATCCAACATAGATCAATTCTCAGGAACCAAAATTCATCCTCTCCTCTTGCCCCCGCCCCAGCAATGCCCAAGTTACTGGTGGGATAGTAACGCGGTGCTCGGCGGCTGCCTCCCTCCCTCCTCACTACATATCGAGAACCCAATCTTTTGGCGCCATATTAATGACGTACTAGATTATTTCCACTAGGCAGCGACCTTCGGCATTAAATTACTCTCGAGAACTCCCGAGCAAAGCAACAAAACCATCAAATATGGCTGAGCCTCCTCGGCTCGTCCTGCAGCCGCCGCCACCGCCGCCGCCGCCGCCGCGGGATCGGGACGCGCACACCGACCCACACGCGGACACGCGCGGACACAGGCGCGGCGCGCCCACCCCGCGCGCCCCCCGCGGCCTGCGCGCGTACCTGCTGCGGAGGGGCTCGGCCGAGGCGCTGGGCTCCGCGCCGCCTGCTCGCTCTGCGCCGCATGAGTTCGGGCCGCGGCGGGCGGGGAGCTGGGCCTCTGCTCTGGCCGGCGCTCACACGCCGGGCACTCGCGCACGGAGCCACTCTCGGACAGACATTTGGCTTGTTATGGAGGAAGGACCGTGTGAATCAAACTCATTTCTGGGTCACTGCTGCCACTGGGGGGAGCACTTTAATCCCTTGCCAAAACGAGAGGGTGGGGACGTGAGGGCGGAGGTAGCGCGCCGAGAGCTCTCAGCTCGGAGGGCTTCGTCCCTGATTAACTCTGGACAGCCTTCGCCTCCGCGGGCTCGGCCCTTGAGTGTGCCGGCCTCCGTCCGCCAGGGTAGGAAAGAGCGGCACTCTTCAGATCTTAAAATCGTTTGCTTCTCTGTGAACCTGGAAATTCTTGAGGTGTCTGCAGGCAAGGAGGTGAATTTTTTAAATTACCCCTTCAAACTGCCCCAGTTCCAACTCTTGCTTAACATCGCTACACCTGGAAATGGATTCTTTATATTTTTAGATTATGGAGGTAAAAAACACGGCTATTAAGACGTGTAATTTGGGTGCAAAGTTTTTATTTTTAGGCTGAATGACAAAAGAGGTCCTTTTGTTTTGTGGTAAATTTCAGGGAGTTGTGGATTAGAATGACATTTTCAAATATAGAGGGTCCAGTTCTTGAGCCTGAGCATATCTTTACCTAAATTTAACTCAAACTGATCATTGCAATTATTAATCCATTAGAAAATAGTAATTATTTATAAATTGAAGCCACCTTAATGTATACAGTACTACTGAACTGGACATCTCCTTCCAAATATGAAAATAATTAGCTTAATGCTAATACTGAAGTTGCAGGTTAATATAAAATTAGTCATCAGAGAGTCCCATGGGGGATATTTGTATGTGAAAATGAGGATTACTGATTTTCCACAGAATACAAACTTGATCATTTATGTGGAGGTAAGCATACTTCTTTCATGAACCACCTAAGGAAATAAGGGTGGGTATGACAGTTTCAAAATGAAAAAGACCTGAGTACAGATTAAAATTCCCACTGGGTAAACAGGAATAGTGACCACAAATTACAATATTGAGTATGGAACCCAAGAATTCTGAATATGTTGGGTTTGATTTTACACAAATGCACACCAACCCACATTCAGAACATAAAAACCTGATAAATTTGGCCAAACAAAAATAAATTAGCCTTTCTATTATTTTTCAGAAAACAAAGCCAAAGGAAATCTTAGTTATATTTCCTCCCTCTTCCTCCCATTTCACTAATAAGGAGTACAAAGACTACCTACCAGTCCTATTCATGTGCTCATTTAATCCTGTTCAAAGACATCATTCATGAAAAGCACTGTGTTAACTATCATTAGTAATAGTAGTAGTATTGTGCAACAGTTGTTGTTGTTTTCAGTGGTCTACCCTACAGTAGAAGTAAAACTACACAGGTTTCACAGCTAAACAGACCTGAATTTGCTCTGGCTCTACCAATTCCCAGTTTGTATGACTGTGGGTAAAGTTGCAGAAATCTGCACCTCAGTTTCTTCAGGGGTAGTAAATTAGGGCAACAGCCCCTAACCTGAAGGGTCTTTAAGAGGAATGACATAACCACAGGCACGTAAAAGTACCTAGCAGAAGTTCTGGCACTTGGAGGATATCAAGAGTCTCTTGGTCTTCCCTCCTGTGTCACTTTCTTGGTGTCCCCTCCATGGAAAATTGCAAGTTTTCTAAATTCCAGCCAGCTTTACTTCACTTATTCTTTCTAAAACAATTTTAAAATCACATTTATCACTTACTGTTTTACTTCTTTTATCTCACCATCCTCATGTACTAAACCTCAAGCAACAAAAAGAAAGTATATGAAATAAATGAATGCTAAAAATAGAGAGGTAAAATGGTACACAACTCCCCATGCTGATACATTGATGAGAACTGATGTTCCCTTAATATCCTCTCAACATGCCTTCAGAATACTTAGCAGCTGAGACAATGCCATTAGTAGAAATAGCAGTAGACTAGACGTCAGAAGACTCCCACAAACTCAAAATCTGACCGGGCAAATCTGTTTGAGCCTTAGTTTCCCCAATGTGATGATAGACAAGATGATGTCTAAGTCCCCTTTCCTCTTTAACATTCAGTAAGTTCTGATTGTTCCTACCAAACTTGGAAAGTGATGATGATTTGAAGAAATGAAGGACTACTCAAATGCATAGACACATATAAAAGCATTTAGTCATTAATATCAGCAATTGGCATTTCTTAAATAATAGATGTCTTTTGTCATCAGACCACAAAGAAAACTTTTATGCAAACTATTTCTAAAATGGGAAAAAGTAATGACATGGTTTGTCTTGTGGCAACACAGATAACAGTCTAGAAAAAGAAGTACTGAGGTAGCAATTAGAGAGATGAGTTTCTAGTTCCTTGGCAAATTATTCAAAATCTACATTTCCTAATCTTAGAATGGTTCTGTTAATTCACCTTTATTGTCAGAAATGAAAGGCTATTTAAGAAAACAGTTACAAAATGGTCAGTGTAGTTGAAATACCAAGATTCTAGTGTTTCCTGATCTGATCAGTGTTACTGGTGATAATTACAATTCTATGTATTCCCTACATTTTGCTATAGTCAAACAGGTTTTAATTTTTTGTGATAACAATGAATTTTTATGGAATAAAAATTTTTATGGAGTAAAATATTACTGATTTTAAAACCATACCTGATTAAATGTATGCATGTTTACTTTGTTATTTCTTCTACTTCTCTGTAGATTAAGTAGAAGTCCATGATAAGAGATTGAGAATCGTTCCTGTTTGAAATGAAATAGATGGCTACACTAAAGTCCTATATTATCTCATTCCTTTAGGGAAATGAGCAAGAAAATTTTAACAGGCAAATACCATTGCCAGTTGGTATATATTACAATACAGAATTTTTTATTTTTGCACAAGTGGTCTCCTACATAAAAAGGGTGTTTCCTAAAAGTTTATCTGTAGTTTGTTTGGAACTTTGGATTTATACCCAAAATAAACCTAATTATAAAATAAAGAGGAGTTAGGTTCTCCTCTTTAATAGAATTTTAATAATTCTAATAATTAAATGATAAAAAAGAATAACTTTTATTGACTTTCTTGAATACTATATGGGAAAAAAAGAAATTTGCTTGAGAGAGGTGCAAGTATGTATAACTGTGAACAAGAAGAATAAAGTTGCAGGAAGCAGATTTTGGCTCAACTGATAGAGCGTCCACCTACCACATAGGAGATCCAGGGTTCAAACCCAGGGCCTCCTGACCCGTGTGGTGAGCTGGCCCATGCACAGTGCTGATGTGAGCAAGTAGTGCCCTGCCACGCTAGGGTGTCCCCCAAGTAAGGAAGCCCCATATGCAAGGAGAGCTGCCCTGCGCAAAAAAAGCACAGCCTGCAGGAGTGGTGCTGCACACATGTAAAGCTGACGCAGCAAGATGACACAACCAAAAGAAACACAGATTCCCAGTGCCGCTGACAAGAATACAAGCAGACACAAAAGAACACACAGCGAATGGACACAGAGAGCAGATAACTTGGGGGGGGGGGCGGTGTAAATAAAAAATAAATCTTGAAAAAAAAAAAAAGAGTAAAGTTGGGAACCATATCCAGTACCCCTTGAGAAACAGATGTAGTGGGTAAGAATTCATAATCTGTAGAGTTCCCTGTCTGACCAGAGGATGAGGCCATCAGTCCTGAACAGTCTTGTTGCCCCTTCAGATACATACTTTCTTTTTGCATGTTGATGGGTTTGGTTATTTTAATTTTGATTTTCATACTTTTGGTACAAGTTAAGATGTCAAAGAGGAACAACTCTGACATGGGAATAAGAAAGGAGATAATTAATTTAATTCAGCCAGGCCAAATGGAGATGTCTGAGCCTGAAGTGACTCAAAATAGGAAAAGTTTTTCCCTAATCATAAAAGTAAAGGATGATCATGGAGAGAATTTTGGAATTTTTGAAATTCATCCATAGAGTTAACTATTATAAACATTGCCATATATTCTTTTTTTTTTCAAGATTTATTTATTTATTTCTCCCCCTTCCACCCTCATTGTCTGCTCTCTGTGTCCATTTGCTGTGTGTTCTCCTGTGCGTGCTTGCCTTCTCTTTAGGCGGCAATGGGAACCGACCTTTGGAACTTCTGAAGTGGGAGAGAGGTGCTTAATCTTTCACACCACCTCAGCTCCCTGGTCTGCTGTGTCTCTTACTGTCTCTCCTCTGTATCTCTTTTTGTTGTGTCATCTTGCTCCACCAGCTCTCTGCTCAGACCAGCTTGCCGCATCGGCCAGCTTTCTTTTACCAGCAGGCCCTGGGGATCGAACCCCGGACCTCCCATATGGTAGACAGGAGCTCAGTAGCTTGTGCCACATCTGCTTCCCCATATTTTTTTCAGTCTTTTTTTTTCTATGCATTTTAAGAAAATTAGAATGATGTCACACATTCCATTTTATAGTATTTTTCACATAACATCTTTCTTTTTTTAAAATTTGGTACTCAACGTTTTTACAGTATTTTGCAGGTATTTGACCTCCTCCACACCATAACTTCACCTGTAGTCACTTCAACCATCCATTCTTGTATCTACTCCTTAGACCTTGTCAACTATTGGAAAGTTCTGCTGTCCTTTTTTTTTTTTTTAACTTTATCTTGTATATTTAATACTTGGAAATATAAACAATAATTTAAAAGTAAAAAGAAAATACAGTTGGATAAAAACATATGTTTCTCAATTGGATATGCTGGATACATATAAATTTGTTTTTTTGAATCATATGATATGTTACACAATATATTTCGTTCATAGTAACGTAATCATACAGTATTTGTCCTTTTGTGACTGGCTTGCTTCCCTCAACATAATGTTCTCCAGGTTCATCCATATCACGTGCTTTACAACTTCATTTCTTCTTATAGCTGCATGATATTCCATTGTGTGAATACACCACAGTTTTTTTATCCATTCATCTGTTGGTAGACACCTGGGTTGTTTCCAACTTTTGGCAATTGTGAATAATGCCACTATGAACATCAGTGTGCAGATGTCTATTACTGTTACCACTCTCAGTTCTTCTGGGTAGATACCCAGTAGTGGTGTTGCAGGGTCACGTGGCAAGTCCGTATTCAACATCTTTAGGAACTGCCAAACAGTCCACAATGGCTACACCATTCTGCGCTCCCACCAACAGTAAGTGTTTCTATCTCTCCACATCCTCTCCAACACTTGTGTTTTTCTTTTTTTATCTGCTGTCCTTAATATCATTTTCAGATATTTCCCATTCTTACCACTACCTCTAAGTCTTCCAAATCTTCTGCTTACCACCCACATTTCTTTTTATGTGAAGTCACTCTAATCTACCCCTGCAGCCTTCTTCTCTTCTTACTAGGTGCACAAAAGTGTTATTCAAATGTAATCAATTACCAATCACCACCAGCAGTGGCAGCACTTGGGAACTTGTCAGAAATGCATTATTTCCAGACCCACCCCACACCTTCTGAATCAGAAACTGGAATCCTGTAAACCAGTTTAACAAGACTTAAAAGCAATTCTGATGCACATTCAAGTTTGAGAATCACTGATCCGTCTTACTCCTAGCCACCACACACTAATAGTTTTCTTAACTTTATTGCCTCATTTTCCTTCATTCACTAAGCAAATATTTATTAAGCAACTCTTATGTTCCAGGCACAGGGCCAGGAACTGAAGGCAAAGTTGTAAGTAAAGCAGGCCTATTCTCTGCCCACAGTTCAGTAGAAAACATTAGTAATTACAATAAACTACAGGGTTTGGGGAAGTATATAATAGGAGGTGGGGAGGGCAAGGAGGAGTTAAGAGAAGATTTCTAAGAACAAGAACAGGAAAGGTGAAACCTGAGCGGTGATAGGTATTGGCCAGGTGAGGAGGGGAATAAGGGTCGAGTGTTCCCCGGGTTCTACAAATCCTCTGGCTGCGGGGTGGAGGTGGGGGAAAAGGGGTGAGACTGGAGGTAGGGAGGCTACTTAGGAGGCGTCTACCTTTACCAGGTGAGAAATGACAGAGGCCTGGACTATGGTCATTGATTATAGAGTGGAAACAAAAAGACAAATCCTGTGATACGGGCATCGTTCACAGTCTCCCCGGCGCCCAGTCCAGCACCTGCTCCCAGGAGGGGTGTGGGACCCTTTCCCCACCCCCTCAGGTGCCCAGGGGGGTGTCTCTGGGGCTTGCAGGGCCCCTGGGGCATTACAGGAAGGTGTCCACGAGGTAGGAAGGCGGTCGTTTGGGAGAGAACGAGGCCCGGAGGAAGACCAAGCCGAGCCCCTACTGGGCAGTCAGTACTGAAACCGCGGCAGCGGGGGAGCCGAGCCCCTGCGGCTCGCACAGCCGACCTCCAGGGCGCGCCCGCCCGCGTCGGGCTAGGCGCTCCCGGGCGCGGCGGGGGCGGGCGCGCAGGCCCCCGGCCCACCCCCCAGGCCGCCAGGCCCCGCGTGCCGGCCGCCCGCTCGGGCTAGGCGCTCCCGGGCGCGGCGGGGGCGGGCGCGCAGGCCCCCGGCTCACCCCCCAGGCCGCCAGGCCCCGCGTGCCGCCCGCCCGCGTCGGGCTAGGCGCTCCCGGGCGCGGCGGGGGCGGGCGCGCAGGCCCCCGGCTCACCCCCCAGGCCGCCAGGCCCCGCGTGCCGGCCGCCCGCTCGGGCTAGGCGCTCCCGGGCGCGGCGGGGGCGGGCGCGCAGGCCCCCGGCTCACCCCCCAGGCCGCCAGGCCCCGCTGTGCCGGCCGCCCGGGAGCGCGTCCCAGGCGCCTCGCCCGCCCGCTCAGGTCGCCACCCCCACAGGCTCCTGCTCCCTTCTTCGGAAAGCTTTATTTTCCTCTCCTCTCTCACAATACACCTTAATGGTCCATTATAACCTGAGCCCAAATCATTAGCAAATGAAAAACTGCTTCTCGTTCCTCTCGGCCCGCGGTGGGAAGCAGGGGAGGCGGGGAGCGGGGGCGAAGCCGGCCCCGGGGCCCTCCCACGGCTCTGGTTTGAATGTCAATGAGGCAGACAAAGGGAAGAAAATGAAACGGTTAACTTTCTCTGTCAAAATACCTTGAAAGTCACTTTTCCTTTTTTTTTTTTTTTTTTTTTGTCTTGAGGAATAGTTGGTTGCGGACAACACTTGATTGACAGAATGTCGGAGGTGAGGAAGAAGTTAGGATAAAAGATGACACCCAGGTTTCTGAGTTAGAGAATTGAATGGATTCTTTTACTTATTCACATACATTCACTGAGAACTGAGCTGGGGGGTTACAATTGGGAAATAAGACAAACACTGCCCTCCTGGAGCTTACATTCATTCTGGAGCTTGTGATTCATTCTCAGAGAAAGGAAAAGAGAAAGTGGGAATATGATGAGGTCAGTTGGGGTGCCCAGAGGCGCGGGCGGGCAACAGGAGTCTTGGTGCTCTTAGAGAAAGGCTGGGGGTTGCAAATATTGATTTAGGAGTTATCAGCATAGAGGTATTAACTGAGGTTTTGGGAAGGGGTGAAATCAACAGACAGAGTTTGTAACAGGGAAGAATATAGGGTCTATTAGAAACAGAGGAGAAATCACATTTAAAGGATGGGAAGAGAGGAACAGGAAGCTACAAAGCCGACAGAGCCCATGTGAGAAAATGAGGTGAATGCCATTTCATTAGATAAATTCAACTGTTTTAGACTTCTTCATGCCTGAGCCTGAGCCTGAGCACCAAAGGAGAATATCACAAGCTTGTGCAGATTGGTGCCACGGTGTACTCGTGATATACCTCCTCAATGCCCTGAAATCATTCTCTACTCCTCTCCTCAGTTCAATTTCCCATCCGTCTCAGGATCTTTCTCAAACTTTCCTTCCTGTCTTCAAGTCTGACATCCTGCCGCTCCTTGGCCCTTTCCACAGAGCTCCCAACCTCCTATATCACAGAAGTAACAGAGATCATGAGACAAAAATGCCTTCAACTCTACACCACAGAACTTAAAGAAAATCTTTCCTGTAGGCCCATCCGTGGCTTAGAATCTCCTCCCGAGTGCCTGAGACTGGTCCACCTTCTCTGGTCTCTGACATAGGATTAGCCCTTCTCTAGTACCTTCTTCTTCTCTCTCTACTAATTCCTTCCCAAACAGATTTAAATACTCTTATGTCTCTCACTAAAAAGAAACACTTTCAAAACCCGCTTCCTCCTTTCTCACCATTATAGCCATACTTTTGAAAAAATAGTCTACACTCACTCTTTTTTTAAAAAGATTAATTTATTTATTTCTCTCCCCTTCCTTCCAGCCCCTGCCCCACCATATCTGCTCTCTGTGTCCATTCACTGTGCGTTCTTCAGCAGCACCAGGAATTTGTGTCTCTTTTTGTTGCATCGTCTTGCCGTGTCCGCTCTCTGTGTGTGCAGTGCCACTCCTTGGCAGGCTGCACTTTTTTCATGTGGGACAGCTCTCCTTGTGGGGCGCACTCCTTGCATGTGGGGTTCTCCTACGCAGGGGACAGCCCTGCATGGCACGGCATTCCTTGCACACATCAGCACTGCGCATGGACCAGCTCACCACACAGGTCAGGAGGCCCTGGGTTTGAACCCTGGGCCTCCCATGTGGTGGGCAGATGCTCTATCAGCTGAGCCAAATCTGCTTCCCTACACACACTCTTGAACCCAATGAAATCTGACTTAAGCCAGCAGTTGTGGTTTAGAGCTATGTACCCCAGAAAAACATCTTCTTAAATTTAATCCATTCCTGTAGATGTGGACCCATTGTAAAATTCAAGATTTTACTTCAGTCAAGGTATGGCCCAAATGAATCAAGTTGGGCTTTAATCTGGATTATTGGAGTCTTTTATAAGCAGAAGGAAAGACCGGGGGGAAAAGCCACAGGAAGAAGCTAGAAGGCAACAGAACCCAGAGAAGCCAGATAAGGCTGCCATGTACATTGCCATGTGACAGAAAAGCCAAGGACCAAGGATTGCCAACAGCTAGCCCCTGAAGGCTACAGTCTTCTGGGAGAAAACATCATCTTGATGGCATCTTGATTTTGCACTTCTCCTAGCCTCAAAACTGAGCCAGCAAATCCTCATGTTTAAGCCAACCCACCACATGCTATTTGCTTTAGCAATGATGCTAAAATGCCAGCTATCAGCCCACTGAAATTGCTCTTGTCAAGGTCACCATTGACATTCTTATTGATAAAACCTGTGGGAACTTCTCAGCCTTCTTTTAGTTGACCTCTCACCAATATTCGATGCTGTGATCCATGTAGTCCCTGTTTTTTGAAATATCTTCACCTGACTTCCATAACAACAACATTCTTCTGTTTTCTCTCCTACCTCTCTAGCCTCATCTCATTTTTGTGCAAGTTCCATTCTCTTTTGATAAAAAAATACCCAAGATAAATTGTTCATGAGCACATGGGAAGAGGCTTTCTAAAAAAGTCAACTGAAAAAGAGTAATTTTGATAGAGATGTTTTATAAAGAATAAATAATGGTTCAATAACCATTTTCAATGGGTTAAAAAAAAAAAGAACATCTGGTTAAAGATTATTAAGCTAGTCAATCAACTGGGTGGGTAACCCTAGCTTCCCAGAAGGAGTTCTCAGTCTTATTAAAGTCTGTCAGAAAACTGTTCACGCACTTTATCAGGAATGCTAATTGCTTCCCAGAAGGAGTTGTAAATTATATCACACAAAAAAGTTCTGTCCCAGACCAGGTTTGAGTCAATTTTCTTTCTCACTTTCAGTCTCTTAAATGTTGATTTTCCTTAGGATTCTATCCTAAGCCCTGTTATCATTCTCCATATGTCTCCTGAATGAGCTCATCAGCTCTCATGACTTCCCAAGCTTATGTCTATACAGTTAGTTCCACACCTTCAGACTCTATGTCCAGTTGCCCCCTGAACATTTCTTCCTGGGCTTCTGAGTAGCATTTCAAACTAAATGTCTCCCAAGCTCAGTAGTCAATGTGATCTTACTAGAAAAAAAATCCATGCATGCCATTCTCATATAAAACCCATAAATGTCTTTTTTCCCCTTCCTTCCTTCTGTCCTTCCTTCTTTCCTTCCTCCCTCCCTCCCTAAAGGATAGCAAGTCCAAATTCATCAGCATGGACTATAAGGAATTTCATTTTCCAATTACTACTTACTTTTGCTAGTCCTCTTTCCAAACCGTATCCCCACCTCCACCCCATCATGGTTTTTAAATTTCTTCAGAGGTATCCCTTCAGAACCTTTGAAAATGCTTATCCCTAAATTTGGGTTATTCTTCCCTATCTATACTCTTTCTATTGGTTCTAACTAATTCAAGTACCACCAAAAAGCCTCGTCCTACCTCCTTAAGCCCCACCCTTCACTAAGTTTCTATGAGTACTGTCTTTATGTTGGCACATCCCTCACTGTTTCATAATTGTTTATATCCCTCACTAGACTGTGATTCAAGAATTTTGTCAGTTGTGTTCTCCTTTGTGCCTAAAAGACTGTCCAATAGGAAAAAGATGATAACTTTTATTCCTGTTTTCTTATGATAAAATTAATAAATGCATATTAGAGATGCCAAAATTTAAATTAAATTCACCAAAAAGAGTTTACTCAAAGACAATCATCACTAACATTTTATTGTATATCTTTCCTGTCTTTGTATGTATAGGTACACGTATATACATTTTTTAAACAAATGAGATCATACTGTAATTTTGTGAGAATATATCTATATAGTTGGACTTTTAGATTATTTCTACTTTTTTGTTATTATAAAGAGTGCTTTAGTCAATGTCCTTATAGCTATACAATCTATGATTAGAAAAACAGCATTTTATTGACAGCATAATATTCCACCATACAAACGGAATTTGTCAAGATTACTGGTGTTTTAATTGTTATACAGTTATGTTTTTCTAAATCTTTACTTTTACAAATAAGGCTATAAGAAATATTCATATACATAAATTTTGGTTCAAGTGCCTAACCTTTCTTTGGATGGATTCTGGAAAAGGTAAACTATTGTGTTAAAGGGTTTAAAGCTTTAGATTCATTTTGCCAAATTGCTTTCTACAAAGCATGTTGTAATTTAGATCCCCATTTTAAATGTATTAGACACTTTTTGAGTATTTGCCACTTGCTCAGCGTAAAGCTAGACACCACGGAAGGATAGGGGCCTCCCCTCAAGAAGATACATAGTTGGTGAGATACATTAAACAAATATATGAAACAAAAAGTTTACCTGATCATATATGTGAATACCACCAAAATTTCTTCAAATAGAAGACTCTATCAAAACTGCCAAAGTAAGTTGAGAAAGTTTCATAAAAGAGGTCAAATATTTAGGACCAGAAGAGTTAGAGAAGAAGGCATAAGGACTGTGAGGGGGGGGCGAGTAGCTTGGGAAGGTGCTTGAAAGATCTTTGCATAGGGGGAGGAAAGGGGAGACCCTAACGTTTATCGAACAGTTTCTATGTATGTGCCTGCCAGATACTGTGCTAAGCATTTGACACCTATTTCATTTACTTCTCACAACAATCCTGTGGAGTAGATATTCTTATTTATTTCATCCAGATTTGAATGATGTGAAAAATGAAGTTCAGGGGGATTAAGTAACTTGCTAGAGATAGCAAAACTATTGAGTGGTGGTGCGAGGATTTGAACCCAGACAGTCTGACTCCAGAGCCCACACCCTTAAGTACGTCACTCAAGTGACTCATGAGCAAAGTGAGAATCATGTACCCAGTCAGGAATTATATCCATGATTTGTTATCAGTGACTTGAATCCTAGATGGCACGGAATAGATACTTGAGAATGAAAATGAGGACAGAGAGGTCTCCACATACTAAGGCCTATTTCAGACAGCAGATATGTCAGTCATGCTCTAAAAACCCACTTAAAAATATGTGGCCAAGGACTTAAATGTGAAAAGTAAAGCTATGAAACTTTTAGGGGAAAAAAATAGAAGAAACCTTGAGGATATAGAGCCAGGCAAAGGGTTTTTAGACTTAACACTAGCGCATCCATATCAAAGAATATTTCTCAGCAAGAAAAAGGAAAAAAAACAACATTATTGCTACACAGAAGGACTCTCCAGGAAATTATGAGGGTGGAAAAAAGTCAATCCCAAAAGGTTACATACCATTTAATTCCATTTATATTACATTCATGAAATGACAAAATTATACAAATGAAAAACAGATAGAAATTCCAGGGAATAAGTGACTGGGACAGAGGGAGAGAGGTAGTTCGGCAATTAAAGGACAACATAAGGGATCCTTGTGCTGATGGAAATGCTCTGTATCTTAACTGTATCACTATCAATATCCTGGTAGTGATATTATACTATAGTTTTGCAAGACACTAGCATTGGAGTAAACTGGGTACAGGTACATGAGATCGCTTTCTATCATGTCTTAAAATCGACAACACGTGAATCCACAGTTATCTCAAAATAAACAATTAAATGTAAATATATAAATATGCATAATTAGAAGACAAAAAATTTAAACACTGACATATTCTTAGAAAGGAACCTAAAAAGTAAAGGAATTTCCCTAGGTCATTCATCAGCACCACATGAAGGAAAACACCATCCAGCCCTAAGAGTATGCTGATGTACAGGCATACCTTGGAGAGAGTGTGGGATTGGTTCCAGACCTCTGCAGTAAAGTGAGTATCACAATAAAGCAAATCACATGAATTTTCACATGAATTTCCTGGTTTCTCGGTGCATATAAAAGTTATGTTTACACTATACTATACTGTAGTCTCTTAAAAGTAAATAATATTATATCTAAAAAAATGCACATACCTTAACTTAAAAATATTTTATTGCTAAAAAATACTAGCCATCATCTTTACTTTTAACAAGTCATAATCTTTTTGTTGGTGGAGGGTTTTACCTGGACTCTGAAGTTAGCTGACTGATCAGAGTGGCAGTTGCTGACGGTTGTGGTAGCTGTGGCAATTTCTTAAAATAAGACAACATTGAAAGTTTCCCACATTAATAGACTCTTCCTTTCATGAAAGATTTCTTTGTAGCATGCAATGCTGTTTGACAGCATCTTATTCACAGTAAAATTTCTTTCAAAATTGGAGCAATTCTCTAAAACACTGCCAATGCTTGATCAACTAAGTTTATGTAAATTCTAAATCCTTTGTGTCAGTTTAACAATGTTCAGAGCATCTTCAAATTCTAGTTCTTTTGCTATTTCCACCACATCTGCAATTACTTCCTCCACTGAATCCTTGAACCCCTCAAAATTGAAAATTGGAATCAACTTCTTCCAAATTCCTGTTAATGTTGATATTTTGACCTCCTCCCATGAATCATGAATGTTCAATAGCATCTAGAATGCTGAATCCTTTCCAGAGGTTTTTCAATTGACTTCGCTCATATCCATTAAAGGAATGACTATCTATGGCAGCTATAGTCTTACAAAGAGTATTTCTTCAATAACAACGCTTAAAAATTCAAATTAGTCTTTGAGCCCTAGGCTGCAGAATGCATGCTGTGTTAGCAGACACAAAAACAACATTTCATACATGTCCATCAGAGCTCTTGGGTGACTAGGTGCAGTGCAGTCATATTTTGAAAAGAATCTTTTTTTCTGAGCAGTAGGTCTCTACGACTGTGGACTTAAAATATTCAGATTCAGCAAGCCATGTTGTAAACAGATATTCAGTCATACATGTTTTGTTGTTGCATTTATAGGGCACAGGCAGAGTAGATTTATCATAATTCTTAAGGAATTTGGGATTTTCAAAATGGCCAATGAGCATCAGCTTTAATTTAAAGTCACCAGCTGCATTAGCCCCTTACAAAATTCAGCCTGTCCTTTAAAACTTTGAAATCAGAACCTGACTTCTTCCTCTAGCTATAAAAATCCAAATGGCATTTTCTTCTAACAGAAGGCTGTTTCAGCTCTCCTGAAAATCTGTTGTTTAGTGTAGCCGCCTGCATCAATTATCATAGCTAGATATTCTGGATAACTTGCTGCTTCACCTTGCACTTTTATGTTATGTTCTTTAAACTTCATGAACCAAACTCTGCTAGCTTTAAACTTTTCTTCTGCAACTTCCTCTCAGCTTTCAAGGAATTGAAGAGAATTAGGGCTTTCTTCCATATTAGGCTTTGGCTTAAGAAGGGAATGTTGTAGTTGGTTTGATCTATCCACACCACTAAAACTTTCTTCATACCAGCAATAAGGCTGTTTCACTTTCTTTTCATTCTTTCATTTGTGTGTTCACAAGAGAAGCACTTTTAATTTGCTTCAAGAACTTTTCCTTTGCATTCACAACTTGGCTAACTGTTTGGTACAAGAGGCCTAGCTTTTGGCTTATCTCAGTTTTCAACATGCCTTCCTCACTAAGTTTAATCATTCCTAGCTTTTGATTTAAAGTCCCAGATGTGTGACTATTCCTTTCATTTGAACGTTTAGAAGCTTGTAGGGTTATTAATTGGCCTAATTTCAATATTGCTGTGTCTCAGGGAATTGGGAGGCCTGAGAAGTGGGAGACAGATGGGTAAAGACAGGATGGTGGGGCACAACACACATTTATTGAGTAAGTTTGCTGTCTTTTATGGGAGTGGTTCGTGGCACTCCAAAACAATGATAATAAGAACATCAAAGATCACTGATCAAAGATCACCATAGCAGTTATAAATGGAAAAAGTTTGAAATATTGTAAGAATTACCAAAGTGTGACACAGATACATGAAGTGAGCAGATGCTGTCGGAAAAAAATGATACCAATAGACTTGCTCCATGCAGGGTTGCCACAGACCTTCAGTTTGTAAAATCTGCAAAATCTGCAAAGCACAGTAAAAGGAGGTATGCCTGAATACATTCCTAAGATTTCCCTTCTGTTGCAGGGAGGCTGGTCATTTTATTACAAGTAGAAACAGGAGGACAAGGAAGTTTACAGAGGTAAAGAGAGAAAATGAGCATTGAAAATGGAGAAAGAAAAAATTAGAGAGATTCTTCCTAGAGTCCTTTAAAAATATTCTCTGTCACCTGGCTTTCTGTTTTCAACCTAAATGGCCCAAAGGAATGAATGACTCTGCCCTTTCTGTGGTAGAGGCGCACCAGGGACTGGAGGGCAGGGGAAGAATCTAAGTTTTGCCTCACATCAGCCGAATCTTACATAACTTCTTGCACATATTTCTCCACTCCAGTCCCCAAGGCATCACCCTGAATGCCCTCTCCACTCTCCCAGAATCCTGTTCCTCTAGCCGCCCCATTACCCAGAACAGAGCATCCATGCCGATATCTAATATAGCTCTGCCTGGCTTCTAATCATGGGGTGAGCCCACTAGGTTACTCTGTAACATACATTTTGGTTTTAAAAACATGAGCGAAAAATTGTTGGCCAAAATCCAGGGGTAATGAATTCTATGTTCTAGAAACATAGAAACTGAGCTCTTTCAATTTGAAAGTAAGAACTGGCAGGAAACCAACAGAGCAAAGTCCTTCGGGAGGAAAAGCAGGCTGGTTAGTTAACTTATAGGTCTATAAGGTGGGCAGATTTCTTTAAAAACAAACAAAGCAATTTTAGACTTAATTGGCATCCAAGGCCAAGAACATGAATAATGTTATATAAAAATCTTGCTCAAGTGAGAATTTGGCAATCGAAGCATTCTGACTCTAATAGCTAAAGTTTAAAGGAGAAGAGTGTAGAAAAGGATGTTTATTTTTCTGTCATATATTATAATAAATAGCATTCATGGTATCAACATATAAATCTACCTTTTTTTTTGTCATGGCAACAAAAAGGTGATGCTTTTCAGCATTTCTACGTCCAACAAATTAAGAATTAAGTTACTTTTGTAGATTACAGACAATGCTGGGAAACTCTTGTGTTTGTTCCTTCTCCAAAAATCAGAAATCTCACTTATGTGTAAGGTAAAATTGAAGAGCTAATAGTGGTTAAAAGCAATTCTATATCACTTCGAAAGATAGGAATAGCATATATAAACAGAATTTAATGATAATAAAAAACTGTTTGCTTCAACCCTTTCTCATACACCTCCATGTCCACCTAAAATATCATCAGAGAAACGAGAGAAAGGCATAGAGAAAAAACACAAAGCAAAGAACATGGGAAACTAAACCTATATCATCTTTTAAACTATGTAAATACCAATAATGAACAGAGATTTATATATAAAAATGTTCATTTCTGGGTTGTTAATTATATTAAATGAAAAAATGGGCTACAACCCTATTGTTCCCAGATAGAAAGGTGTTTAAGTAATTTGTGGTGTATTGATATGATGGAATATTTTGCAGCCAAAAAAAAAAAAGTTCACATTTGCAAACAGCAAAAATTAAAGAGTGAAAATACCTAGTAGTGGGAATAAGAGGGAAAGAAGACTCTCATACAAGGACAGTAGAAAAGTTCATTATTATAGCCAGTTAGGAAAGTAATCTAGCAATACATTCTCAACTTAAAACTATACTGTCCAGGGAAGCAGCTGTGGTTCAATCAGTTGGGCTCCTGTCTACCATTTGGGTAGGCCCTGGGTTCAAGTCCCGGGGCCTCCTTGTGAAGGCAGGCTCACCCGCACGCCGGGGAGAGCCACTGGCCAGGGCACCACAGAGAGCCCACTCAGCAAGGTGACCCAACAGAAAAGGGAGACAGGCAAAAATGCAGAACATGTAGTGAATGGACACAGAGAGCAGACAGCAAGCAAAAAGCCAAGTGGGGTGGGGGAGGATCAAAAAAAAACTATGCTATCCATCCTCCGGGATCTTCTCAAGTCTGGTCCCAGCAGGATTGACATCAGGGCTTGTCCAAGTTCAGGAGCTTCCCTGCTTCACCTCCCACCTGTGTCACGAGAGCTGAGTCCTTTATGCTGCATCCTGTGTCCTCCAAATATCAACAGCTCAGTCACTGTTGTGGGTGGAAATGCACTGGAAAGGTTAAAGGGCGGCCACTTAATTTGTTGACTGCAGCAGGAAGAATAGGCTTTGAGATGCTCCAAGATCTACACCACGTTATTTTTTCAGAGAGGCCCTCCTGCCCACTGGGACCAAAACGGCTGCCATGCCCCTCCCGGCAGCCTGCTCTGTATCAAGTCTCTGTTTACTTCTTTGATGACAGGACACCTGTTGCCTTTTTTTATATTTATGCTTCATCGGTTTCCACCTGGAGCGTGTAAACTACATGGCAGCACAGAGGCATCACCTGCAGGTTCACCACCGTATCCTTAGCCATGCCCCAGAAATAACTGTGCAGTGAACAAAAGAAAGAGGAATGAATTAATATAGGCTATTAGACATACAGATGAGATTTTGCCTTAAAATTTTAAAAAATGTATGTATGTATACATATTCATATAAATTTTTATTCAGATATGTATTATTCAGACAAGGACCATGATGTGGGTAGAGTATTTAAAAAGCAAAAATAAAAGCAGGTAAGTGTATACCATGGAATTCTTTTATACAAACACAGCATACGTTTCATAGAAGCAATCCAAATAGAGCTTACTTCCAACTCCTGACTTCTCTTATAATACCTACAGGTTGGACCCATGCAGGATTCTCAAGTTTTGCACTTGTCTTTTTTTTTTTTTTTAGATATGTTTTCATTTATTTCTCTCTCCTCTCCCTGCTACCCCATGTCTGCTCTCTGTGTCCATTTGCTGTGTGTTCTTCTACATCCGCTTGCATTCTTTGTCAGGTGGAACCAGGATTCTGTGTCTCTTTTTTGTTGCATCACCTTGCTGCATCAGCTCTCCATGTATGTGGCACCACTCCAGGGTGGGCTGCATTTTTCGTTCAGTGTGGCTTTCCTTGTAGAGCGCACTCCTTGCGCATGGGGCTCCCCTACTCAGGGGACACCCCTGCGTGTCACAGCACTCCTTGCATGCAGCAGCACTGCACATGGGCTAGCTCACCACATGGGTCAGAAGGCCCTGGGTTCGAACTCTGGACCTCCTATGTAGTAGGCGGACGCTCTATCAGTTGAGCCACATACACTTCCCTGCCCTTGTCTTTAATATCAGTCTTCTGAGAAATACCATCTCAGACTTGGCAACCACTTAATGATGTTTATGGGCTACCATGAACATGTAGACCCTTCCCTTCCACCTATCCCACTATACAATTAATTGCCAAGTCTGGTTAACTCTATCTGCAATGTCTCTCACACCTTCCCTTTTCCTTCATTCCTACAAACTCTAACCTGGCTCAAGACCAGGTTACCTTTCACCTGACTTATCAAAGGGTATAAGGAGGAGGTGTTCCTGCCTCCTTAGTGCTTCCTGCTCTAATTTATTTTACACTCCCACCAAAGCAGTCCTCTACAAAACTCTGACAGTGACACTCTCCTGTTTGGGACATGGTATGCCTCATCACCGGTTATAGAAGAAACCTCAGAATCTTCAGCATCACTCCAAGCCTTCGGGTACCTGGCTCTAAACATGGCCTCAACTTACAGCCCCAACGCCTTTAGTTAGGAGCTTTTTGGTGGCAAAAACAAAATAAAACAAAAACTCAGTTTACCTTAAGGAAAAAGAACGTTGTCATAAAGATATTAAGATAATTCAGGGAACCCAAGGACAGAAATATAGTTAGTTGTGCCTCATGTACTATCAAAATCTGAGACACAAGGCTATCAGGGCTCTCTCCAAGACATCTGCCCCCCTTTGTATCTACTTCATTTCTCTTTCTCTCTTCCCTACACTTCTCAAAGTCATGGTGATCAACAGCTCCCAAGTTTACTGTCAGACTCCCAAAGAGAAACTGACTTCTTTTCTCCATTTCAGTTCCAAAATTCCCAAGGAAGAACTCATTGACCTGTTGGCTCAGATGTACATCCACCAACTAATAATTATGGTTAGACAGTAGGATCATTTGGTACCAAGAAGATGGTTCTTACAATAACCATGTGGATTAAGTGGAAGTGGAGAAGGAAGGGGAGAGGAGCCAATAGTCCTATCAGTGTCCTTGAGATTCATGCTTCCTTTTTCTGGAAATCCCTTTTTCTCTTATTCCCTACCTCTGCCTGTTGAAATCCTACATATTTCAATGTCTAGCTTAAGTGTCACTTCTTCCCCAAATTATGTCAGTCTTTGCCATTTGACCATGAATCTTGAAAGGTGAAGACTGTGTATCTAATTCCTTCGTATAGTCTCTTTCCCCTAAACAGGCCTCAAAAATTTGTGGCTTCTCCTGGAAGCCTTCCTGGATCTATCAATTTGGAATTCATCCCTCTCTTTTCAAGGCTCTTGTAGTATTTTGCTTGAACTTCTTTTGTAACACTTGCCATCTTCTGTCTTTTATCATGGATATTTGTGTAGATATTTTTCACCCTTTTCTAAGGTTATCAATTCATTATAGACTGCATCTAGTACTTAGCACATAGTAATCACACAATACTCTTTGTTAACTATAATGCTCCATACCCACCCCACCCCCTCAAAAGTCCAAATAATAGTAAGTAAAAGTATTTTCAGTTGAAATATAGATACATATATAACACAATTTTTTTCGGAGGTACTGGGGATCAAACCCTGGACTTTGTACATAGGATGTAGGTGCTCAACCACTGAGTTACATGGCTACCCAAATGTATTTTGTCTCCAGCGTATAACCTAATTTCTATTCTTCTCTATTTCAATGGTAGATTCAGGTCATACCTTGAACAGTGTAATGAAAACACCTCTTGTGCCATCATGGCTCGGTGTGGAGCTTAATGCCCAAGTTAAGAAGGTCCTTGCCAGGAGCCCTTCCCTTCAGCACCCCTTGTGCTGTGAGGAGGAGAAGGAAGACAGAGAAAGGAAAAGAAGACACCTAGAGACATGGTCCAAAATGGGAGGAATATCATCTCAGATGTATGGGAAGTAAAAAACAGAGTGACTTCTGCCTTTGTTAAAGAGAAAAATGTCAAGAGACCAATGATTGAGGGCTGAGTGGGCAGGTTTTACTGCCAAGCGAGAAACCTAATCCAGCATAGAGTCCAGACTCCAAAATATGAAGTCGGTTGAGGAGAGATGGGGAAGGAAGGTCTTGTCAAGCCAAGATTCCACAAACTGTCTCTGTCCCCTAGGAAGGAAATTCTTAATGAACTGGAAATCCCTGGAATCCTGACCTGGGTTGGAGGGACGTGTCTGCAGCTCAGGATTATGGCATCCTACTGCCTTTTCTGGGGCCCAGTCAGGTCAGCAGGCCAGCTGGCCATTCTGGATGAGATCTGAGGAGAAGCCCTGCATGCCTGGCCTCTCAGAGACTTTCTGACAGCCCATCCTGTACCCTGATGCCATCCCAGGCAAAAAGCTTGGACCGGGACCTGAACTTTGAATATTTACCCAAAAGAGACTGTTTGAGGTGGCAAGACACAGAAATAAAGTTAATTGGAAATTTAAAGTGCCCCTGACTACTACACAGCTGGGTAGTGGGTTCAGGAGTAAGACTTGTCATAGAAAATTTTAAAACCACCATATTACAACCCATAACGGTAAATGTGAAACTCTGCTACCCTCTATTAATCAGTGTTTGGTGACATTTTTGTTTTATATTCATCAGTTATTTTACTACAATGTGGTGAATTTGCAGCTTTTATGTCCAGGACCCTCTGCAGGTTTTTACTGTACTCTTTGCTTAATACAGCTACAATTAGTCCAGCAGGTCAGTGAAGTCCCTTGGACAATCAAAGAGCAAGTTAATTAAGAAAGACCATTATACCATATGCTCAGCTTCTTTGGAGAGAATAAGAATCATGCTGTGAATTGGTATTAAGGCCAGTGCAGCACTTATTACATGCACAAAGCACAGTGAGGACAAGTGGGCAGGGTGGGGGTGGCAGACAAACCCCGGCAGGGACACTGCTCCATGCTTCCCTTCCCCCACCCTCTGGCCCTGGCATCTAGGAGTGCAACACAATGGTCCAGCTGAGCTCTCCAGGCAGGAGCAAGGGCTAAGCCCCAGCTTGTGTAATTATCCAGGGAGGGCCTGGCGCATCAGCCCAAATCTCTCACCCCCTTCTCCATCTCCCATTTAAGTGCATATATTTGCTCAAAGATTACTTTTGTGCATAGAAAATATTATTCAGAAGTTACTTTGCTCTTGAAAATAAATATTTAACTTATTAAAGTTGCAAATTCAAAACCCAAGGGCGTTTTTCTCTAAGCTTGTAAATGCAACTTAAAACTTTTATAGATATAGCTAAATTTAAACAATCATTTTAAAGGAATTTTTGATTACTATTTGGTCATATTTACAAATTTACTTAACCTACTTTAAATATTTTAACTGCATTTATACATTTAATTATTCAATTTATTTTTAAAGTACTTTAGTTGTCTGACTCACAAAAAATACCTTTCCAAGTACTTAGGTAATTCACGTATATCCAATAAACTAATCTTATAAATAAGTCCATTTTTACATCTTTTATTTTATTATTATTTTTTATTTATTTTATTTTTGTATCCTTTGGTTTTTTATTGTCTTTTTTTTTTAAGATACATAGATCACAGAAAATGTTACATTAAAAAATATAAGGGTTCCCATATACCCCCACTCCCCACCCAACCCCAGTCTTCCCACATCAACAACCTCTTTCATCAGTGTGGCACATTCACTGCATTTGATGAATACATTTTGGAGCACTGTTACACAGCATGGATTATAGTTTACCTTATAGTTTACACTCTCCCCATTCAGTGGGTTATGGCAGGATATATAATGTCCTGCATCTGTCTTTAACTTCTTTTAAATGTTCCAATATTGCATTTACATTTTGAAAAAGTTCCACTTAAAATCGCAAATGTAATCAATTACTTAGATTACACAATTTAAATAAGTACTACATGTCTAATCTGTTTTTCTAATAGGTCATGTTCTCTTGCACATCATAAATACTTAAAATACTAAATATTCATATTCCTTTATACACAAGTATTAATACTCTGTGTTTGATTTTCTAAAACATTTCTATGTTTAATCATAAATCTTTTCAATGTTTGAAAAAAAATGCTACTGCTTAAACAAAAATTTTTTTTCTCAAACTTCTTTTAAGGTTACTTTCCAGTGCTGGTTGAGTTGCATATGAGGACTAGAGCCACAAATACCTATGGGAATTTTGTTTATGACACCACTGTCAGGCTGAATGCCTTTTATACCCTTAATATGTCATAAACTCCAAAACTTAAAAGGGAGTTGTAGAATTGCTGGGTCAAATGGTAAATGGCTGTTTAATTTTATAAGAAACTGCCAAACTCTTCCTAAAATGGCTTTACCGTTTTGCATCCCCACTGGTAATATATGAGAGTTCCAGTTGCACAACATCCTCTTCTGTACTTAGTATTATCACTTTTTAAAAAACCATTCTAGTAAATGTATAGTGGTTTTTTGTTTGGGTTTGGTTTTTGTAATTGAGGCAAAGGTCACACACAGTGAAATGTGCAGTTCCTAAGTATACAATTCAATGAGTTTTAACAAATGTGCACACCCGTGTTATCAAGACAGAAACCATTTCCATTACCTTAATAAGTTCCCTAGTAACCACCTCTTAGTCAATCCCCATCCCCTAGAGGCAGCTATTGTTCTGATTGCTATCCTCGTAGCTTAGTTTTACCTCTCCTTTTGAGCTTCACATAAAAGGGATCATATACTAAGTACTGTTTTTGTGCAAGGCTGTTTTTCTTCAACCCAACGGTTTTGAGATTCATGCATGTTATTGCGTTTACCAGTAGTTCTTTATTTCTTATTGCTGAGTAGTATTCATTGTGTGGACATATCACAATTTGTTTATCCATTCACCATTTGATGGACATTTGGATTGTTTCCAGCAATTCCATTCCTAGGTATTTACCCAAGAGAAATGAAAGCATATGTCTACAAAAAGACCTGAACAAGAATGTTTATAGTAGCTTTATTTATAATAGGCTGCTTCCTCTCTTGATCCCATACAATCCATTCTCCATACAGCAGCTAAAGGGATCTTTTACATAAATTATTTAAATCCATCATTCCTCTACTTAATACCTTTAGTGACTTTCCATCCCATTGAGAAGAAAATGCAAACTCCTACCATGGTCTGTGATTCTCAATCCTAACTGCCACTAAGAATCCTCTGGGAAGTTATGATGTCTGAGCTCCACCCCAGACCAGCTCAATCAGAATCTCCGTGGGGAGAGCCCCAGGTAATTTTAAAAGGTCCCTCAGGGTATTCTAACACTTTCAGGTTTGAGAGTCCCTGTCCAGCAGGATCTGGCCCCTGCCTCTCCCCACATGTCACATACCACCCTCTCCCTCTGATCCAGCTACACTGGCCTCCTTTCAGGCCTCTGAATGCAGCAATTTTATCCCCACCTCAGGGGTTTTGTAATAGTGTTTCTTCTGCCTGGAATGCTCTTTAGATCTTAGTGTGACTGGTTCTTTCTTATGATTCAGGTCTCAGCTTAAATGTCACCTACTCAGAGGGCCTTTTTCTGCCCACCCAATCTAAAGGATTCATGCTGTCCTACTTCAGCATGTTACCCTGATCAAATGCTCCATAACATAATCTTTCTAACAGTGCCTCATTCCTTTATTTATCTGATGTTTGTGATCTGTCTTCCACTCTAGAATGTAAATTCTTTGAGAACAGGGACCTTCAGTCTTGTATCTATAACAAAGCCTGGCACATAGCAAGGGCTTAATAAATACTTGTTAAAAGCATGGCTGAATAAATGAATAAAATGTATACTATTACCTAGGACAGAAGGCAAAAATCCAGAAGGATTCTTTTCATTTTCTTTCCCCCGGGGTGTTAGCAAGAGGAAGTTGTTCTACATTTAGGAAGATGGATAGACTCTAGCCTGGGGGGATTAGACCCAGGGACAGGAGTTCATTAGGTTCTTTTTATTTTTTTAAGATTTATTAAAATGTGAGCTAAATGTACACAATGGACCTGGAAATAATCAGCTGATATTATCTCATAATTTGTAACAAATATTCCACCGTGGTGTGTTGTGTTGATAGAGGGTATTGTTTGGGAATTCTTCACTTGTGCATGATTGTTTTGTAAGTTTACAACTTCTGTCATAAAAACATTTAAAAAATAGTAATAGGGTGGGTTGGGGGAAAATACGCCAAATGTAAGATAAGAACTATAATTTATAGTAAGATTTTGACAATATTCTTTCTATAATTTGTAACAATGTCCCTTGACAATGCAGGGTTTTGGTGGAGGGTTGATGTAGGGGGCCACTATATGATATTATGCATGTTTGCTTTTAAGTTCACAATTTTTACTATACACTTATTGTATTTTGTTTGTTTTTTTAAAGATTTATTTTATTTTCTTTCTCTCACCTTCTCCCCTCCACCCCCCCTCCCCCATTGTCTGCTCTTTGTGTCCATTCATTGTGTTCTGTGTCCACTTGCATTCTTGTCAGGAGGCACTGGGAATCTGTGTCTCTTTTTGTTGCATCATCTTGCTGCATCAGCTCTCCATGTGTGCAGCGCCACTCCTGGGCGGGCTGTGCTTTTTTTGTGTGGGGTAGCTCTCCTTGTGGAGCACACTCCTTGAGTGTGGGGCACCCTTACTCAGGGGGAACCCCTGCATGATACAGCACTCCTTGTGTGTGGGCCAGCTCACCACACGGGACAGGAGGCCCTGGGTACCAAGCCCTGGACCTCCTGTATGGTAGGTGGACGCTCTATCAGTTGAACCACATCTGCTTCCCTCAATAGGTTCTAAAAGGCAAAGAAGTTGTTTTGGGCTTTTAGTGTATTTTCTTCGGACATGACCTGAAGCTGTGCACATTGTATATACTCACTGAATATTTTACTATTAACATTGGAGTGTCTGTGCTCTATTTTTTATTTGGGGGGGTGGGCAGAAGGAATATGGGAGGAAGATGTGGTAAATATAGGGCTGGAGACCAGGAGAAGGCAATAGTATATAAATGAGGACGATGGGATCTTGAGAAAAAAAGTGACAGAAGTATGTTACACCTCACTTTAGGGAGATGCCACAAATTTAATTTGGTTTAATCTATTCTATCCTATTGGATCTCAATACTTTATTCTACATGTAGTTTCACAAGGCAATATTAAGGCAACATTTTAAAAATATTTTAAATGAAAGAAAGGAAAGAAGTGACACAGAAAGAGAGGGAAGAAACAAGAATTTATGAACATCAATGTGCTTGACAGAGTGCTAGGCATGTTAAGGCATTTAATGATCACAACCCTATGTGAATTAAATATAACTATACTCATTTGACAGATGAAGAAACTGAAGCTTAGAGAAATATTACTTACCTTTTAAGTATTCTTACCAAGTAACTGTTAAAATAGGTTGGATAAAAATATACAAGACATACATATCAAATACCTAGATGACATTAACAGTGGAAAAACTATCAAAGTGAGAAATGACAAACCCAAAATTTAAACTGATGTTGTCAGATTAAAACGCTGGACTAAAACCAACAGTTAAGTACATTGCAATCGGTAAACTATAAATCCTGCAGTCATCTACATAGATACAGGAAGAAAAAGACCTAGTTTGTCTGGAGTTTGTGGGAAAAAAACCCAAAAACTTAGTTGACTGCTAGTTAATATAAGCCAAAAGTAGATGCTAAAAATGCTAATAGAACAACATTTAAGCATTTCCTTATCTTATCTGACTTCTTTCCAGCTCTTATCATTAGAGATATTCTTAAATTTCTCTTCTCTCTTGGTTTCTGTAGCATCTGATTATCTTTCCCTCTCTGATGCAGACCCTCACTGATACTAAAACTAACAATATAATAGTCCTCATTTATGAAGGGTTCTGTGGTAACTGCTTCACATGTATTATTGCATTTAATCCTCCCTCTTAACAACACTAATGAAATAGGTCTAGCTGTTTCCCCCATTTTGCATATGAGAAAACTAAGGTTTGGAAACCTTAAGTGATTTTCTCAAGGTCAGACAGCCAATGTTAGTAGGGTCCAATCCAGACAGTTTGCCTTCATAGCCTTAACTAACAACTCTTTAATAACTGCATTCTTCTGCCCCAGCTCAGTTTCTCAGAACTTCCTTTTCATTTTGTTCATCTATAAGTGACAGTCCTGTCCTCAAGCCTCAGCTAATCTTTCCTTATTTCCTCCCTGGTTAATAACTACTTGATAATGGGACTTCGACATTGATGATCCTATAGCTGCCACTGAGAGGTGCTCACCCAACAGCACGTGCCCTCTCCACTCTCTTCCTTGATGATATTAAGGCCTCTAGATACTCCAGAGGAAGTTGGACCCAGTATCAACCCTGATGGCAGGGAGTGAATCATGATTGGTTTAATTTTGAACTAAATATGGTACTTCTGTCTTCCTTTCCAGTGATTGGCTTAAGCATTGGGAGAGTTAGTTAAGGGATTTTTGAGAAAGATTTAGTTGGCTCTTAAAAAGAAATATTCATTAACAAATAATCTCTCTTCTCTCACAATGTTAGGTCTGCATGTGATGTCTTTGAAATCTTTAAATTTTTTTTTTTTTAGTCACCCAGGCCGGTTAATGAACCTGGGATGTCATATGTGAGAAGCTGACATGCAACCACTGAACCATATCAGTTCCCCTGAGTTGTTTTTTTCATTTGTTTGCTTATTGTTTGTTTTTGTTTTTAGGAGGCGCCAGGACAAATCCGGAACCTCCCATGTGGGAAGCAGGCACTCAACTGCTTGAACCACATCTGCTCCCCTCTAATAATTTTTAAGAGTGTGAAGCGTGTCTCAGGCCAACCTGTTTGACGACCCCTGCTTAGTCCATACCACTGTCGTTCCTGACCAGCATTCCTCAGTGGTTTCGCTACTTCTAATCTGTCCACGGTCAACCCAATAGGCCCATTCTCCACATTGCTATCTGGATGATCTTCTCAATGCTAATCAGATCCCCCGATTAATCCTTCAGTGGCTCCCTGCTGCTTTTAGCTTAGCATTTAGGGTCCTACCTCTCTAATTTTATCTGCTCCTCCTCTCACGAAAATCCTTTACCCCAGCCAATCAAAATTAATTGCAGTTCCTAATCAGAAATGGCTGCTGTTTGCTTTCTTCATATCTCCCCACCTGCTCTTTTTTTCTTTTTCTTTTTGGTCTTTGAAGCAGAGGACATTTAGTGCAGGGAATTGGTTACACAAGACACACAAGAACTGAGAAGCCAACTGGGATGGTGAAGCTGCCTAGAGATGAGCAATAATAGCAAGCCACCACTAACAGCAAGTCCTGGGGTTGGAGGGACAAAGGAAGGAGCCACTAGACACCAAAGGTCAGGGCACCCAGGGAAATCTAGGTTCTGCAGGGGCTGGGACTGTTGAAGAGCCAAGCCACTGCCAAAGTTGCCTTCCAAAGCCAAGGTTCTCTACCTGCTCTTAACCTGGACTGTTCAGGGTCTTTTGCTCATACCTCCTGCTGGAGAGCTCATAGACACATGCTTTATGCTCCCAGCTCTCCCCTCTCCTCTCCCCCACCGCCTTTTCTATTGTGTGAAGATGTCTGGGGAAGATGTTAGGTCTACTGGAAAGGCCCAACCCAGAAATTGGGAACTAGTAGCTCCAGCTACTTATCAGGACAGACTCCCTCAGTGGCAGGGCTCCCTCCCCTTGGTGTGTATAAATACCCACTGCTCAAAGAGCACAGATTTGTCTCTCCTCTCCAAAGCATAGTGGAACACAGGGAGATGCCATCCACCGACCCTGACTCGAGCAGTTGACTTCCCCAGGAAACCGGCCAACTGGGACCTTTCCTTTCTCTTTTTCTTTTCTTTTCTTTTCTTTTTTTTTTTTTTTTGGCACAGGAGTAAAGAGTTTATTAAGAAATGAGAAAAGAGATAAGTACATAACCTGAGACATGGATCCACACGTGCTAGAGGATGAGGCATGCATAGGGTCCAGGTTAGGCTTTCTAAGACTTTCCCCCTCCCCCTTTCTAATGTTGGGGAGGGACCCCAGCTGTTTGCTGTTCTGATTGGTTCTCCCACCTGTTAGCTCTCAGGGGCCATTCTATTGAGGTTGAGGGAAGATGGGTTTGGTCTGGTGGTTGGAGCTGGCTAAAATCCCCACATGACAAATATCTTGTTCTGGAAGGCGTTGATTTGAGGTCATTGAAGTCTCAGGGGAAACTGATTTTCTCATGACCTGCTGCTTTTAGGATTCTTCATGCTCAAGGTGGGAGGCATCCCACTCCTTAGAGATAAGAGGACTCCGATGGCTGCTGGAATGGAAGAGGGGATGTCCAGCTCCCAGGGTCGAGAGTTCCACTAGGCAGCAATCTCCTCAAAGGTTGTGGGGTCCCTCTGGGCACTTGCCCAGAGTAGGTAAATTGGAGTCCACACCTCTTTTGTCTTCTGGCTTAGTTTGCCAAATATGTTAACAGAACACTCTGGGTTCTGGACTTCTAGGTTCTTGGTTATGTTGCATAAAATAATTTAAGGACATGCAATAGGGTAAGTAAGAGAGTAAAGAGTTTATTAAAAATGAGAAAAAAGGTAGCTACACAACTCAAGACATAGGTGCTGGTGTGCTACAGGGTGAGACGTGCCTCCCCTGCTCTTTTGGACCCTTTGTGCTGTGTAAGTAATAAAGTAGTCATTTGCTGAAAGTTTCTGTTGTGCACAAGCCTGTGATTCATCCAGCAATTCACTCCATACCTCCTTTCCATTTCTTCCTATAACCTTTGAGGGAATAAAAAAGTTATTATATTTAGTTTCTTTTTTAAAAAAAGATTCACCAGGAGGCCCTGGGAATCAAACCTTGGACCTGCCATATGGTAGACCGGAACCCATTTGCTTGAGCAACATCCACTTCCCTATATTTAATTTCTTAACACCATCTTTATAACTGGGGAGGACACTTTAATTTCATTTCACCTGTTTTCTGGAGTTCCAAGCTCATGCTTCCCTTCATACTCTGCTCCCTGGGCTGTAGTGTGACTGGCTGGTTACCAATGGTTAATTCTCACATTATGAGCATTTCAGTTCGTTTTACAAACCCACCTTCTAAAAGAAGAAAGAAACTTTCTCCTAACCATTCTGTTAGTCTTATACCATTTGTGCTTTTTTCTTTCACTTTGGATAAAAATAGTAGGTAACAAAGGTTTAATTATATTTTGTGGATTCATTCTTTCCTTTTAGGAATGGCCATTAATACTAGTGCCTTGAAGTGTGTTTGAGACATGTGCCTGCATAAATACTAAGGAAAGCTCTTTGGAGAGTAAATCAATGGCATAGTTTGAGGATGAGCAGAGCATACAGATAGACAGTTCTTGCTAAATACCAAAATGGGACTGGCCAGTCACAGGAGAAATCACTGTGCACAAATCTGTTCAGCTTTGGTGAGAAAAATTGAATTCTTCCTGGCAAATTTCATTGGTACCTACTACTTGGGCCTCTCTACCTAAACAAACACTGTCAGCTGGCATTGGGCCTTATAAGAAGGTGAAAAAGTAAAAAAATAATCAGAATCCCCCAAACCATTGTATGACTTTTCAGCAATGAAATTCATAAGAAAACTACCTCATACTGTTTCTTCATAAAGTTCTAGTGGATTCCCTAAGTATAATCAGCAGGGAGGACCATGATAGTATGGGGATTAAGCTTATGTGAGTATAATTGTTATTTACTAGTGTACTGTGACTCAAAGAGTGGTCTCCTAGACTGCAGCAGCAGTGTCATCTGGGAACTTGTTAGACATGCAAATTTCTAGGCTGTACCCCAGATACGCCATATCAGAAAACCTGGGAGTAGGGCTCAGCAAATCTGTGCTTGAACAAGCCTCCGGATGATTCTGATCTACCCTCAAGTTTGAGAACTACTAACTATTTCGCTGGTGTGGTAGCAAAGTATTGGTACATAACATAATCTAATTACTGACTTGTTCTATTTTGTATCAAATGTATGTGCTCCACAGATAAAGAAAAACACCATATAGGAGCTAAATAGCAGATTGGGATACATATACTGAATTTCTAACCATTTATATGACAGGTACCAATTTTACTATTCCTCCCTCCCATCTTTCTTTTCTTTTAAAATAATGCTTTGATAAAAACTTATTTAGAAAGTAAAATAGCATAAACCCTTTGCCTTTGCTGGGTTTATTTCCACTTCAAATTGAGAAGATTTTGGTATTTCTACAAATCTTGGTTCAGGAAAAATTAATTCCTATATGCACTCACATCAGACACAGGTCTCCAGAGACTGCTTTTCTGGGTGAATGTTTTTTCAGCACAGAGACAATATCAGGCAGTGTATTTTTAAAGCAATTGGTAGCATGATGCTTGAATTGATAAAATACCTAAAAGTTCACTTTGGACACACCAGGGACTTTATCTAGTCCTTTGTTCTGAAGACCAAATACTTTTTAGACACCCTGAGGATAGTCATTACCTCTTTCAGAAAGAGCACAAGAATGGCTTATTCTCAGTTAATCCCAAATAGGTTTGATTCATGGTTAGCAGTTTTTAAATTCTTCTAAAATATGCCTTAAATACTTAGATAAACATATAATCCTGATAAAAACAATTTATCAAAAATTCACTATTTTGTGGTTCTTTTGGAATAGTAGGCATTATTTCCCCAGCATCTAGTCTCATTTTTCTTTAAATATGATTAGAATTGAATTCTAAAACACCTTAGATATATAGTATCCTGTCATGTATCTACCATACATTGCATTGCAGTCTTAGCTATCATTTTCTGTATCTATGTCTCATATATGAACTAGACTTACTCTTCCTATGGGCAATAACAAATTCTTTTACACATTTTTGTGGCTCATTATGTCTACCAGGTGTCTTAAACATAGCAGACACCATTAAACTTGTTTTTGTTGATTTATAGATTTGATAGTAACTTGAAACACCCATTTCTTCAGTTAGGAATAGAAATTTTCTCAGATTAGGTCAGTTAAGAAGAGATACAGCACACCATTTTACAGACCTCCAGGGACATAAAGTAAAGCACACCTGGGCCATGTGGGGCATGGCCCTGGATATTCAGGACCTAAGACCAGTCTTTAGTCCCTCTTAGGGCTTCGTGCATGTGCTTCTAACTGTGTATCTCCTTTCTCAAGCTGCTTTGCACAGATCAGCCTCTTCTTTATTGTGGCATCTCCATCCCTTCAAAACGTGAGCTTATGTTTGACTTTGGTCCATCATGGTTGGTACCTATCCAGCCTTTCCACTTCAAGAGCTCATCAGCTATAACTGTTTCAGTCTTAGTGGCCCAATTCCAAATCCTCTAGAGAGATCATCTGATTGGGATAGCTCTTCAGCCCCTGTACAATTAGCTATTAGTAGAAAAGTAGGAGGTGCTGAGGAATTCACATAGAGCTGCCTCTCTCAGAACTGTGGGTAGGGATCATTGTCTATGAAGGGATCATGGCCAACAAAGTAAAGACAGGTATATCTTTTATAATTTTATCTACTACAACCTAGAACTCTGATATGTATGCAAAAATTAGGTAAGAGGTATGTAAGATCATAGATAAGCATCTTCCTTAATCTAAATCAAGGATTGGCAAGTGATGTCCCCCTGGTCAAATCCAGCCAGCTTTCTGTTTTTGTAAGAGCTAAGAATGGTTTTTGTGTAAAAAGAATAAGTGACAGAGGTCTTATGTGACCCACAAAGCCTAAAATGTTTACTATCTGGCCCTTTGCAGAAACAGTTTGCCAATCCCCATTCTAGATGATCTACTTCCTTCTTTATTCATTTAACAAATATTTACTTAATCTACTAGGTTCTAGGCATTGTTCTAAATACTGGAGACCAGTGATGTCATGTGATTGCTGCCCTCAAGGAGCTTAAATTCTGTTGTGAGTGGAAAGAAACCAAGAATAAGCATATTTTTAATAAATAAATAGGCTAATTTCAGATTATAAGTGCAGTTAACAAAATAAAAAAGGGACGCTAATAAGGAAAACTAACTAGAGGAGGGGAAGCTCCTTTAGACAGAATGGAGGGGATGCTGCTTTAGACAGGGTGGTCAGAAGAGTCTGGATTATGAAGATGACATTTATGCTCAGACTTAAGGGTCAAGAAAGAGCCAGTCACGAGAAGGGCTGGGGTCAGCATTCTAGCCAGAGGGAGCAATAGCAGAGTTGCTAAGACAGATAAGAATTTAACCATGTGGCATTTTGAAGCTAAGTGGACCCCAGAAGATCATGTCCTTAGAGCTAATCCACTCCAGTGTCTGTAAAACTGTTGTAGGTGGGCTCTTTTGATTAAATTACTTCAGTTAAGGGTCTTTGATTAGGTTGAGTGACCCAGGGTGGGTTTTAATTCTCTTACTGGAGTCCTTTATAAATGGAGAAACATGTAGAGACACAGAGAGGAATGCTGAACAGAAAGCTGAAAGAGAAGGCCCTAGGACCCAGAAGCTGAAATCAATGGAACATAGAAGCTGAGAGGAGCCACTGAAGCCAGAAGTTGACAGTGAGGCCTGTAGGAGAGGGGAGAGATGAGCAGATGCCACCATGTGCCTGATCATGCACAGCTGCAGCTTGGGGAGAAAGCCTCTCCTGATGATGCTTTGATTTGGACACTTTCACGCCTGATAACTGTAAGCTTATAAATTAATAAATTCCCATTGTAAAAGCCAAACCATTTCTGGTATATTGCTTTGGCAGCCTTTAGCAAAGTAAAACGCCCAATCAAAAAACCCCAAACAAGCCAAGGGTGTTAGGGAAGAGAGATAAGAAGTAAAGTGGGGAGGTAAATAGGGGCCTTGAATAGCCTTCTAAGGAATTAAGGTTTTCTTTAGATGTAAAGGGAAGCTTTTAAAAGTTCCGTGACATGATCTCACGAATGCATTAAAAATATCATTCTGGATGCAGAATTTGAGAGAACTCATCAGCGAGATGAGCACACATTTCCACAATCAAATTACTGAGGTGAAAGACAATATGGCCAAAGAGATAAATGACACCAAGAAGACATTAAGTGAGTGTAAAGAAGAATTTGAAATCTTGAACAGAAAAATAACAGAACTCATGGGAATGAAAGACACAAGAGGTGAGATCAAAAACACATTTGAGGCATGCAATACAGATTTGAAATGATAGAAGAAAGAATAAGTGATACTGAAGACAGAACAGCTAAAATGGAGGAGAGAAAAGAACAGAGGGAGTAAAGAATGGAAAAAATTGACAGGGGCTCAGAGAGTTGAATGACAACACAAAATGCAACAACATATGTGTCATGGGAGTTCCAGAAGGAAAAGATAAGGGAAAAGGGGAAGAAAGAGTATTTGAGGAAATCATATCTGAAAATTTCCCAACTCTCATGAAAGAAATGAACATACAAGTCCAAGAAACACACCATACCCCAATCAGAATAAACCTGAATAGACCTACTCCAACACACAACTACTCAGAATGCCAAATGACAAAAATAAAGATAATTCTCAGAGTAGCAAGGGAGAAGCAAACCATCATGTACAGGGGACATCCAGTAAGACTTAGCGCAGATTTCTCTTCAGAAACCATGGAGGTGAGAAGACAGTGGTATGATATAAGTAGAATAGAGAAAGAGAAAAACTGCCAGTGAAGAATTAAAAAAAAATTTTTTTCAATTTATTTCTCTCCCCTTCCTCCCCATTTTCTGCTCTCTGTGTCCATTTGCTGTGTGTTCTTCTGTGTCAGCTTGCATTATCTGGTGGCACTGGGAAACTGTCTCTTTTTTGTTGTGTCATTTCCATGTGTGCAGTGCCACTCCTGGGAAGGCTACATTTTTTTTTCACATAGGGAGGATCTCCTTATGGGGCACACTCCTTGCACATGGGGACACCCCTGCATGGCATGGTACTCCTTGCGCATGGCAGCACTGCACACAAGCCAGCTTACCACAGGGTCAAGAGGTCCTGGGAATTGACCCTGGACCCTCCATATGGTAGACAGATGCTCTATCAGTTGAGCACATCCACTTCCCCAAGAATTCTTTATCCAGCAAAATTGTCCTTCAAATATGAAGGTGAGTATAAAATATTCACAAACAAAGAGAAACTAAGAGAGTTTGCAAAAAAGAATCCACCTTTGCAGGAAATATTAAAGGAAGCTTAGAAACTGAAAGAAAAAGACAGGAAAGACAGACTCGGAGAAGAGTGTAGAAGAAAGAGTAGCAGAAAGGATAACCAAAATAGTAAAAAGACAGACAGAAATAAGATTTAACATGTGAAAACCAAAGAATAAAATGAAGGAAGTAAATAGTACAAAAGATACAGGCTGACAGAAAGGATAAAAAATATGAGGCAACCATATGCTGCGTACAAGAAACTCACCTTAGATCCAGGGTTACAAACCGGCTGAAAGTGAAAGGTTGGAAAAAGATACTCCACACAACTAGTAACCAGAAAAGATCAGATGTAGCTATACTAACATCAGACAAAACAGACTTTAAATGCAAAAAAGTTTTAAGATACAGAAGGCCATTATATATTAATAAAATAGACACTCCACCAGGAAAATATAATAGTCATAAATATCTATGCACCTAGCCAGGATGCCTCAAAACACATGAGACAATCTCTGGGAAAACTGAAGAGAGAAATAGACATCTCTACAATAATCATTGGAAATTTCAACATCCCATTCACATCATTAGGTAGAACAACTAGACAGAAGATTAACAAGAAGATAACTTAAACAATATAATAAATGAGTTAGTCATAACAGACACATACAGAACACTGCATCCAAACTCAGCAGGTTATACATTCTTCTCAAGTGCCCATAGATCTTTCTCCAGGTGACACCACATGTTAGAGCATAATGCAGTGCTCAATAAATATAAAACGATTGAAATTATACAAAGCATCTTCTCAGATCATGATGGAATGAAACTGGAAATCAATAATAGACAGAAGAAAAGTAAATTCACAAATGTATGGAGGCTAAACAACACAGTCCTAAATAATCAGCAGGTCAAAGAAGAAATTGCAAGTGAAATCAGTAAATATATTGAGATAAATGAAAACAAAAACTCAACATATCAAAATTTATGGGATACAGTGAAGGCAGTCTTGAGAGTGAAATTTATAGCCCGAAATGCCTATCTTAAAAAGTAAGGAAGAGCTAAACTCAAAGATTTAACTGAACAACTAGAGAAATTAGAAAAAGAAAAGCAAACCAATCCCAAAGCAAGCAGAAGGAAAGAGTAGAGCAGAAATAAATGAAATGGAGAACAACAACAACAAAAAAAAATAGAGAAAATTAACAAAACCAAAAGTTGGTTCTTCGAGATCAATAAAATTGACAAACCCCTCACTAGACTAACAAAGAAAAAAAGAGAGGCGGTGGACTTGGCCTCGTGGTTAGGGCATCCATCTACCACATGGGAGGTCTGTGGTTCAAACCCCGGGCCTCCTTGACCTGTGTGCAGCTGGCCCATGTGCAGTGGTGATGCATGCAAGAAGTGCCCCCCCACGCAGGGGTGTCCCCCGCATAGGGGAACCCCACGCGCAAGGAGTGCGCCCCGTAAGGAGAGCCACCCAGCGCGAAAGGAAGTGCAGCCTGCCGAAGAATGGCACCGCACACATGGAGAGGTGACACAACAAGATGATGCAACAAAAAGAAACATAGATTCCCATGCTGCTGACAACAACAGAAGCAGACAAAGAAGACACAGCCAAGAGACACAGAGAACAGACAACCGGGGGTGGGGGGTGGGGTGTGAGGGGGAGAGAAATAAATAAAATAAAATAAAATAAAATAAAATAAACTTTGAAAAAAAAAGAAAAAAGAAAAAAAGAGAGAATACAACCAGAAACGAAGGGGGGAAATTACTGACCCCATGGAAATAAAAAGAATCAGAAGAAGATATTATGAGAAACTGTATGCCAAAAACTAGACAACCTAGATGAAGTGGACAATTTCCTAGAAATGCACAACCAATGTACACTGATGCTACAAGAAATACAAGAACTTAGCAAACCAATCACATTTAAGGAGATTGAATCCATCATCAAAAATCTCCTAGTAAAGAAAATTCCAGGACCAAATGACTGCACAGGTGAATTCTGCCAAGCATTTTGAAAAGAATTAACACCAATCCTGTTTAAACGCTTTCAGAAAATTGAGAGAAAATTACTGAACACATTTTATGAAGCCAACATCACCCTAATACCAAAGCCAGATGAAGATCCTACAAGAAAAGAATATTACAGACCAATCTCTCTAATGAACATAGATGCAAAAATTCTCAACAAAATACTTGCAAATTGAATCCAACAGCATACTGAAAGACTTATACATCATGACCAAGGGGGATTTATTTTGCAAGGCTAGTTAAACATAAGAAAATCAATCAATGTAGTACACCATATTAACAAATTGAAGGAAAAAAGCACATGATAATCTCAATTGACACAGAAAAGCATTTGACAAAATGCAGCATCCTTTTTTTGATAAAAACACTTCAAAAGATAGGAATAAAAGGAAAATTCCTCAATATGCTAAAAGGCATGCATGAAAAACCCGCAGCCAACGTTATACTCAATGGGGAAAGGTTGAAAGCTTTCCTTCTAAGATAGGGAACAAGACAAGGATGCCCACCATAACCACTGTTATTTAATATTCTACTAGAAGTTCTAGATAGGGCAATTAGACAAGAAAAAAAAAATAAAGGCATCTAAATAAGAAAAGAGGAAGTAAAACTCTCACTGTTTGCATAAGACATAGTCCTGTACTTAGAAAATCCTGAAATATCCATGACAAAGCTACTTGAGCTAATAAATGAGTTCAGCAAAGTGGCAGGATACAAGATCAACACACAAAAATCAGTAATGTTTTTGTACACTAGTATTGAACAAGCTGAGGAGGAAATCAGAGGAAACATTCCATTTTCAATAGCAACAAAAAGACTCACCTACCTAGAATAAATTTAGCCAAAGCAGTACAGGACCTATATGCAGAAAACTACTAAAAAATGATAAAGGAAATTTTAAAAGACCTAAACAAATGGAAGGACATTCCATTTTCATGGACTGGAAGAATAAATATTGTGAAGATGTCAATCTTTTCCAAACTGATTTATAGTTTCAATGCAATGCCAATCAAAATCCCAACAGTTTACTTTACAGAATTAAAAAAGGGAATTACCAAATTCATTTGGAAGGGAAATTGCACCCAAATAGCCAAAAGCATTCTAAAGAAGAAGAGTGATGTAGGAGGAATTTCAATGCCTGATCTTGAAACATATAACAAAGCTATAGTGGTCAAAACAGCATGGTACTGGCATAAAGATAGACACATTGATCAGTGGAACAGAATTGAGAACCTAGAAAAAAACCTTCACCTATACAGTCAACTGGTTTTTGACAAAACTACCAAGTCAATGCTAATGGGACAAAACAGTCTTTTCAACAAATGGTGCTGGACAACTGGATATTTATAACCAAAAGAATGAAAGAGGACCTCTATCTCACTCATTCCCTATACACAAATCAACTCAAAATGGATCAAAGATCTAAATATAAAAGCCAGGACCATAAAACTACTAGAAGAAAATGTGGGGAAAAACCTTCAAGATCTTGTAGTAGGCGGTAATTTCTTGGACCTTAAACCAAAGCACACACAACAAAAGAAAAAATAGATAAATGGGACCTCCTTAAAATTAAACACTTTTGCACCTCTTAGGACTTTGTCAAAAGTGTGAAATGGCAGCCCACGCAATGGGAGAAAACATTTGGAAATCACATGTCAGATAAGGGTTTAATATTCAGGCTATATAAAGAGATGTTACAATTCAACAATAAAAAGACAAACTATCCAACTAAAAAATGGGCAAAAGACTTGAATAGACATTTGTCTGAAGAACTACAAATGGCAAAAAACCACATGAAGAAATGTTCAACATCACTAATGATAAGGGAAATGCAAATCAAAACTACAATGAGGGAAGCGGACTTGGCCCAATGGATAGGGCGTCCGTCTACCACATGGGAGGTCCACGGTTCATACCCCGGGCCTCCTTGACCCATGTGGAGCTGGCCCACGTGCAATGCTGATGCGTGCAAGGAGTACCTGCCACGTGGTGTCCCCATGTAGGGGAGCCCCACGCACAAGGAGTGCGCCCCATAAGGAGAGCTGTCTAGCGTGAAAGAAAGTGCAGCCTGCCGAAGAATGGCACCGCACACATGGAGAGGTAACACAACAAGATGATGCAACAAAAAGAAACACAGATTCCCGTGCCGCTGACAGCAACAGAAGCGAACAAAGAAGAACACGCAGCAAATAGACACAGAGAACAGACAATTGGGGCGGAGGGGAGGAGAAATAAAATAAAATAAAAACTACAATGAGATATCATTTCACACCTATCAGAATGGTCACTATTAAAAAGAGAGAACTACAAGTGTTGGAGAGGATGTGGAGAGATAGGAACACTGATTCACAATTGGTGGAAATGCAGAATGGTACAGGCACTGTGGAGGACTGTTTGGTAGTTCCTAAAAAAGTTGAATATAGACTTGCCACATGACCCTGCAATACCACTACTGGGTATATACTCAGAAGAACTGAGAGCAGTGACAGGAACAGACATCTGCACACCAATGTTCATAGTGACATTATTCACAATTGCCAAACGTTAGAAATAACCCATGTGTCATCAACAGATGAATGGATAACAAACTATGGTCTATTTACACGATGGAATATTAAACAGCTGTAAGAAGAAATGAAGTCGTAAAGCTATGACAACATAGATGAACCTGGAAGATATTACCTTGAGCAAAGCAAGCCAGACAGAAAAGGACAAATACTGTATGATTGCATTACTTTGAACCAAATACATTGTGTAACATATTACATGATTAAAAAAAAAATCTATAGATATCCAGTACATTTAACTGAGAAATGTATGTTTTTATTCAACTGTGTTTTCTTTTTAGTTTTTAATTGTTTATGTTTTCAATTATGAAATGTACAAAATAAAGTTAAAAAAATCTCTCTGATATAAAGGTCTTATAATTGGAAAACTTCAAAATATTGCTAAAAGAAGTTCAAGAAGGCCTAAATCCATTGTGGATTAGAAGGACGCTGTGTGTTTTTGGATTGAAAACTAAATATTGTTAAGATGTCACTTCTACCCGGAGTGATGAACAGATCCAATGCAATCCCAATCAAAATTCCAACAGACTTCTTTGCAGAAATGGAAAAGCCAATCATCAAATTCACATGGAAGAGTAAGGAGTCCTGAATAGCCAAAACCATCTGATGAAGAATAAAGTTGGAGGACTCACATATCCTGATTTTAAAATTTATTACAAAGCTACTGTAACAAAAATGCATGGTACTGTTACAAGGACAAGTGTATAGACCAATGGAATCAAATGGAGAGTTCAGAAATAAACCCTCACACCTATGTCCAACTAATTTTTCAGTTTCCAAGTTCACTCAGTGGAGAAAGAATAGTCTCTTCAACAAATGGAGAATTGAACAGCAAAATGCAAAAGAATGAAAGTGGACCATACCTCACACCATATTAAAAAATTCACTCAAAATGGATCAAAAGCCTACATATAAAAGGTAAAACTCTAAGACTCCTTGCAGAAAACACAGGAAAACAACTTCAAGATCCTGTGTTAGGCACTGGTTTCTTAGACTTTACACCAAAAGTGCAAGCAACAAAAGGAAAAATAGATAACAGGGACTTAATCAAAATTAAAAACTTTTGTGCATCAAAGGATTTTATTATGAATGTTAAAAGACAACCTAGTCAATGGGAGAAAATATTTGAAAGCCATTTATCTCATAAGTGTTTACTACCTAGGGTATGTAAAGAAATCCTACAACTCCACAACAAAAAGACAAACAACCCAACTAAAAAAATGTGCAAAAGATTTCAAAAGACATTTCTCCAATTTACACATGAAAATATACTAAACATCATTAGCCATCAGGGAACTGAAAATCAAAACCACAATGAGATATGATTTCATACTTACTAGAATAGCTATTTAAAAAAAAATAAACAGGGAGCGGATGTGGCTCAAGTGGTTGAGCTCCAGCTGCCCAGATGTGAGGTCCAGTGTACAATCCTCAGCCCTGGTACCTAAAAAACAAACAACAGCAGCAACAAAAAAACCCAAAACAAAACAGAAAATAACAAGTGTTGGGGAGAATGTGAAGAAATAAAAATCCTTGTCCATTGTCAGTGGAAATGTAAAATGATATAGCTACTGTGGAAAACAGTTTGGCAATTCCTCGGAAAGTTAAATATGGCATTACCATATGACCTGGCAATTTCACTTCTGGGTATATACCTTCAAAAATTGAAAGCAGGGACTTGAACAGATTTTTGCACACCAATGCTCATAGCAGCATTATTCACAGTTGCCAAAAGGCAGAAGCAATCCAAGTGTCCATTAAGAGATGAATGGGTAATCAAAATGCGGTATATACATACAATGAAATATTATTCACTTGTAAACAGTAATGAAGTTCTGATGCATCCCGCAATGTGGATGAACCTTGAAGACACCAGGTGGGGTGAAATAAGTCCGACACTAAGGGGCAAATATTGCATGATCCCACTAATATTAGATAAGCAGAATACGCAAATTCATAAAGTCAGAAACGATTATATAGGTTACCAGGGTCCAAGTTGGGGTGGGGAATGGAGAGTTAATGTTTAATTGATATGGAGATTCTGTTTGGGCTGATGGAAAAGTGTTGGTCATGAATGAAGGTGATGGAGGCACAACTTTGAATGTAATCATAACCACTGAGTTGTATATTTGAAAGGGGATAAAATGGGATATTTTAGGTTGCATTTAAGTTACCAGGGGGAAAAAGCCCATGGAACTGTACAACACAGTTTTTATATACTGTTATTGATAAAACAATAATAATAATGTTTCATCAATTGTAACCAAGGTATCACATAAATGTAAAATATTAATAATACTGAAAACTATGCATGTGAGGGGGTCTATGGAAACTCTACTTTCTACATGATTTTTCTTTAAACCTACAACTGCTCTAATAACATATCTGTATGTGTGTGTGTATATATATGTGTGTGTTTGTATATATATATATACACATCTTGGGCTGCTGTGAGGTAGATTATAGAGAAGCAAGAGTGAGTTCTATTTAAGAGGCTATGACAATAATTCAGGTAAGACAGCTGTGATTTAGATAAGAATGGTGCCATGGAAATGGAGAAAAATAGATGAATTTAAATATTTTGAAGGAAGAACTAATGCAACTAACAAATTGTGTATGAGGGGTGAAAGGAGAGGAATCAGCATGAATCCTAGATTTCCATTTGAGCAGCTGGGTGGATGGTGAGGCCTATCCATGTAATATTTTGATAGCTGAGTAACTATAACTCTAGAGCTAGGAAACTTGCTTACATATTAGGAAAATTCAAAGCCAGTAAAAGAAATTATTCTCAGTTTTGAATTTCTTTAACTTTTACATACGTACTTTTCTTCAGGGATAACCTGAGTGAAAAACATTTCTCTGGAAAACTCCAGCCTATCCCCTTAGAAAACTGGAAGTACTTTTCTCCTTTCTAGAATAATAGCTTCTCTGTGTTTTCTGACAGTGAAATGACCTCTTAGGGCTGCCATATTGTACTGTAACTTTGTGACTCTGGTTCTGTCTTCGGAGATTACTGTGAAAAGGCAGGGAGTCATGGGTCCCTGTCCCATAGGCCTCCCGTGGTCCTCTCCTGCTTCCCCTTCAAGGACTGAGTGCAAGATGAGAACAGAATCAGCCTCCTGATACTGAGATTAGTTTAGAAGCATTCAAAGAGGAAGCGAATGCTCAGGGGAAGCTTTAAATTTCTTCCTACTTACAGAAGTTGAATTGCAAGAGCTATATCTTTATCATTAATCAGGAGTTTAGTATGAAGCCAGACAACATCAGAGAGTTAGTTAAAAAAGGTAACTAATGACTCCAGTCTCTCCTTATCTCACTTTCTCTTTAGGTTTGATCTCATCAGACACTCAGGCTGCATTTAACCACTTTAACAAGAGCTCTACCAGGGTTCTGCAGTCTCCAGGGAGTTCTATTTAAAGGGGCCGGTCCTGTACCCACTTCCATCCTACTGATGGGGAACTTCAATGCCCAGCCCAGGTCACAAGTGGGATGGAGAGTGGAATGGCGAGTATACTAGGTCCCTAGAAATGTTCCATTTGACTGTGATGGTTTAAGCATGACCTAGAATCCCTGGGATGTCTTGATCATTTTAGTTGAATAATTTGACCCTTATTATAGAAAGAATCTTTTTTGAAGTTGGTTCTTCTAAAATTCAGCTTTTGGTCTATGCTCACTGATTCTTGCAAGTGCTTATTTTAGAGGTAAGCTTTCATGACTCTTATCTCTCCCTATTGACTCTCCCTATTGTTCCAGCTTCAATGATCAAAACACACAATACTGAGTTTTGATTCTACTCTAATCCTTTGTAGCTATTTTATCGTGTCTTTCTGATTATTAGATTATACTAAGCAATTATTAGTTACTTTGAATCCACAGATTCACTACATAACCTCTGATCCAAGAATTGCTCTTTCACTGATATTCCACTGGAGTTAGTTGTTCAAATCACACATATTTCAATTATGTCTACTTTTCTTCATAAAAATGGGGCTCCTGGCTCTGCTTCCCTCCACACCCACTGCACACTTTTTACGTAATGAAGTCAGCAGGGAAAAATAATGGATAAATATATACTCAGTTTATGTCAGTGAATTTATTTAACTATTTAAGCCTGTGTCTCAGAGTATAAATGTATGGCAGTGTTTTGCAAAGGAGGGCTTATCATCCACTGAGCTTTCAAAATAGCTTTCTTTCCTATTAAGCCTGCATTGAGAAGAGAGGTTAATTTGCCAGAGTACTTTTTTTGTGATAATTACAGGACTTGCAGATTAGCATGATTCAATTGGCAAGGTTCTGTAGCTAATAAAAAAACACACAAAAATTGTAACATTCAACTGCTTCAAGGTTCCTCATGAGGAAAATATTACCCATTCCTGATAGGCCATTTTGAATCCAAGCTAGTACATTAATACCTACTTAGGGAAAGATACCTTTCAAGTGACATATGGTTCAACATTCCCCATAATAAAAGACATAGTTTTGCTATTCAGAGATTTGAAACTAACAGTAGATGAATTAATAAAAGATAAATGTCAGAGCATGAGTGAGTCCCAATGGGGGAGGACAGACTAGTGTGTCAAGCCCCCAGCATTGTTGCAAGTATCTATGAATCTTGTCTTTCAAGCAGTGAAGCTTGGGTGTCACTGTGGGCCCCAAGGAGAGGAATAGAATAGATGGAAAAGGGGGTAACTGGGGGGGCAACAGAAGTGTTCTGCATGATTGTGCAATGATGGATACATGTACCACGTTAAATTTCACTAAAAATTTATAAAAGTGTATAGCCTAAAATGTAAACCATAATGTAAGCAAAATTTTATGAAAGTGTACAGTCTAAAATGTAAACCATAATGTAACCATGGTTAATAGCTATATTTCAATATTTGTACATCAGTTGTAGCAAATGTAAAACATCCACATGTAAAAAGATCATTGCAGGGGCAGGGGGGAAAGGGGGAGGATGTTGAGTACATGGGAGTCCCCTACATTCTATATATGACTTTACTGTGACCTAAATGTTTTTTGAAGACATAATAAAAAAAAAAACAAAACTGATGTAAGACACTGAGGAAGAAATAGAAGAGATTGCCTTGCCAATGTATATACAGGCAATACCTATTACAGTGATGAAAGGCAAAACACCAAAAAAATTTTTATGATATTTTTCATTTTTTAAATACCCCAATTTATTTTTTACTATATTTAAATTTTCCTAAATTATTATATATTTTATTTCTAATCTTTAAACCTATCATTACTATTTCATTTTCCTATTAATTGAATTTGGCAATATATTAGGCTTCATTTTTGAAGAAGTTTCAGATCACAGAGGGGTTAGACTATGGCAGGGGAGGAGTATTGGTTTGGGGTATCATTGATGGGGAATGCATGGGTGGGAGGGAGTTCTCCAGGGCATGTATATAGGGTATCTAGATATGTTCGGATATCCGTTGGGTATTGACATAGTGGGTAGAGTTTCACATGACAACTGAGGGAGTGCTGAGTTCCCATCCTGGAGAGCTCTGTCACATTCCCCAATGGAACAACAACAATCACCCAAGTGCAAGGGCAAAGACCAGTGAAGAAGGATGGTCCCATGATGGGCCCTTGATACTGATGACTATGCTTATGAGCCTGTGTACTTGAAATTTCAACTAGGCCTAGAACTGCAGGGTGCCTAAGAGTTACCTCCTGAGAACCTCCATATTGCTCAAATGTGGCCAGTCTCTAAGCCAAACTCAGCATATAAATGCATTACTTTCCCCTCAGCGTGGGACATGACTCCCAGAGATGAGCCTCCCGTGTGCCAAGGGATTACTACCAAGCACCAGCTGGTGATGCAACTATAAAAAGAACTTGAATAAAAGGGGGGAAATGATAATGACAAATGAGTTTAGATGGCTAAGAGACTTCAAAATGAGTTGGGAGGCCATCAGAGGGGTTGCACTTATTCATGTCTCAGCAGAATCTCAGAGACAGTCAAAGTAGATACAACCCCAGGCATCTGCTCCTGAGGGTTAAGAAAACACCTAGGGCCCATGGTCATGACAGATGGCTCTGGAGTTCAGTGCCTTGCCATTGGGCTCTACATTGGAATTTGTGTTCCTGAGTATGATGGAATTGGACTCAGATGTGTCTTCTTTACACATCACTCTTCTGTCACTTTTATTGAACCTGTGGTTGGCATAGGAGACTTGACCCTCTAGGCTGTCCATGTGCCAGCTGGGCCCTGAACCTCAGTAGAGTTGCAACACCTACTCTCCAATCATTGGACTTTCCCAGGTCAGCTAGCAAGGAGGTGAGGATGGTCAACCACCACACCAAGGAACTGAGAGAATCTACAACTGCAAGTAGGAAAATCTCATCCATCAGCCATGTGGGATCTAAGCCCCCCCTTTCAATTTAGAGGTGGAGTGGGCATTGCCATCCCAGGGTCCTCAGGATGGAGGAATAAAATATGGATTAGAGTGGACTTACTGGTATTCTACTATAGAATTATTGTGACTCTAGCAACGGAAGAAATTATATCTTTGATGTGAAGACAGTGGCCACTGAAGTTGCTGAAGGCAGGGAGAGGGAAAAGGAGGTGGATATGGGGGCATTTTCAGGACTTGGAGTTGTCCTGAATGAAATTGCAGGGTCAGATGCAGGACATTATACATCCTGCCATAACCCACTGAATGGACTGGGAGAGAGTGTAAACTACAATGTGAACTATGATCCATGCTGTGTAGCAGTGTTCCAAAGTGTATTAATCAAATGCAATGAATGTACCACACTAATGAAAGTAGTTGTTGATGTGGGAGGAGTGGGGATTTTGGGGAGTGGAGTATATAGGAACCTCTTATATTTTTAATGTAACATTTTATGTGATTTATATATCTTTTTAAAAAGATAAAAATAAAAAGAAAGAAGATATTTAATAAATGTTTATTTAGGTGATAATTGTTTTGCCATCCAGACTATACCACTCTTTAGTTTATCAGAAAAACAAGTGAGAAAAGTGGATGTGGCTCAACAGATAGAACATCTGCCTACCATGTGGGAGGTCCAGGGTTCAAACCCAGGGCCTCCTGACTCGTGTGGTGAGGTGGCCCACGCAAAGTGCTGCTGCACGCAAGGAGTGCCAGCCCAAGCAAGGATGCCCCCACATAAGGGTGCCCCTCATGCAAGGAGAGTCACCCCACACGAAACCACCACCCACCCAGGAATGGTGCCACACACTTGGAGAGCTGATGCAGCAAGATGATACAACAGAAAAAAAGAAAAAAAGGAAAAGAGACACAGATGCCCAGTGCTGCCTGATGAGAATATAAGCGGACAAAGAAGAACACACACCATGTGGTGCAGCAGTGCTCCAAAATGTATTCACCAAATGCAATGAATGTCCCACGATGATGAAAGAGGTTGTTGATGTGGGAGGAGTGGGGTGAGGGGGGTGGGAGTATATGGGGACCTCTTATATTTTTTGAATGTAACATTTAAAAAAAATAGAGGAAAAAAATAACAGAACACACAGCAAATGGAGACAGAGAACAGACAATGGAGGAAACAGGGTGGGGGGGAGAAATAATTAATCTTAAAAAAAAAGAACTACAGGTGATACTTTACTGAGCAATTAGGAATAGATTACCATTTATTTAAATAAAATTTGTTAAGTGCCTGGTGGCTGCCAGGCACCTTGCTAAGAAAGGGGCATGAAAGCCACAAGTCACCCTTTGTGAACACTTCTTCCCCCAATCTATAATTAGAATTACCTATGTTATTTCAAATTGGCTAAAACTATCTTTCTTGCATGTGACTGAAATTTGAGGACTGCGAAGGTATGGTCCATTGTTCTGTTTAGAAGCTATTGACCATCAGAATCACAAGCTCCATTTCTCAGGAACCATGGTGGTATCTTCAGGTTTCAACTAGTTATATTAGCTACTAAAGGGCATCTGCCTTCAGTTTTTATAAGCTCACTTATGAGACCAAAGTGGGAGAAGAAAAATACTTTCTATGTTTCTGAGCAGAGATCTCTTCTGTGTTTAGCAAGGAATAATAACAAAATAAAAACAAACAAAATCCTTGCCCGGCTAGAAGAGAGGAAAGGAAGCTTTTTTGTTGTACATAGAGGAGATGGGAGACACGATCAGGACACATTTTTTGCAAAGTATTCCATTGACACTGACTTCATGACCCTTTAAAAAAAATACAAACAGTTTTAGATTTACAGAAAAATTAAAAGGGTAGTACAGAGCTCCCAATACCATTGCCCTACAATTTCCCCTAGTATTAACACTTAAATTAGTATGGTACATTTGTGATAATGAACCAATATTGATACATACTATTAACTAAAGTCCATATTTATTTAAATTTGCTTAGGTTTTACCTAATGTCCTTTTTTCTGTTCTAGGACACCACATTATATTTTAGTCATCATGTTTCCTTTTGCTCCTCTTGCTGTGACAATTCCTTAGACTTTCCTTGTTTTTGATGACCTTGACAGTTTTGAGGAGTACTGATCAGGTACATTGTCAGATGACCTCTGTTGGAATTTGTCTGTGTTTTTCTCGTGATTAGACTGGGTTATAGATTTGGGAGGAGGGAGTGGGGATCACAGCAATAAATGTCATTCTCATCATGTCAAGGGTACATACTATCAATACTATTTATAGCTGTTAATACTGATCTTGGTCACCTGGCTGGAGTAATGCTTGTCAGTTTCTCCACCATAAAGTTATTCTTTCCCCACCTTTCCATACTGTACGGAAGGAAGTCACTATGTACAGCCCACTCTTAAGGAGAGAAGAGTTATGCTCTTTCTCTTTTACAGTGGAGTATCTACATAAATCATTTGGAATTCTGACTCTTTTGGAATTTTTGACTCTTTTCTTTCATATATTAATTTATTCAATCATTTATTCATATCAGTATGGATTAATGGATATTAGTTTTATAGTTTGTATCCTATTTCAGTACTACCTTGTTTTTTTTGTTGCTCAAATTGTTCCAGCTTGGGCCATTGGGAGCTCTGCATTTGGTTCCTGTGTCCCTTTGACATATCTCACATCAGTGTGGGTTTTTTGTTTTGGAGGGTTTTTTTTTTTTTTTTTTTTTTTTGAGTACTTCATGAACCCTTTTTACTCTAAGAAATAATCTTTTTTTAAAAAAGATTTATTTATTTATTTTCCCCTTCCCCTCCTCCCACCCTGCTGTTTTTGCTGTCTGTGTTGTCTTCTCTTTTCATTTTCTCTCCTCTAGGATTCACCAGGATTCGATCACGGAGACCTATGAAGGGGAGGAAGGCTCCCTGTCAATTGTGTCACCTCAGCTTCTAGTTTCTGCTGTGCTTCACCTTGACTCTCCCCTTGTCTCTATTTTGATGCATCATCATCTTGCTGTGTGACTCCCTTGCACAAGGCACTGGCTCACCACCCAGGCACTCATGCAGGCACTGGCTTGACACATGGGCATGCTTTCCTTCTTTTTTACCAGGAAGCCCCAGGGATCAAACCTGGGACCCCCATACGGAAGGTGGAAACTCTATCATTTGAGCCACATCCACTTCCCAGAAATAATCTTTAATAGTCTCTAACATTGAGATTCAGGTATGGGGGGAATATTTTTTTTTAAGGTATTGGGTCTAGTATTTCAAATCTTGTGATGAAGGTGCCTACCAATTTAGCCTCATTCAAATATTTAAACTATCTCTGGCTACGTGGTGCTAGATACCTTCTCTGCATCCCCCACCCCTGTCCCATGCCTGGGTGTAGAAAGAGGAGTTAACCAATTTACAGCACTTTATTATCATTGGTCTGTGCAAATTTCCTCTCTTGCTCTACTTATTTATTCTCTTTTATCCCCAGATTCTGTTTCCATTCCCACTTCCCATCAGCAACTGTTCCAGTTTCCCAGCTGCTGAAACAAATACAATACAATGTGCTGGCTTAACAACAGGAGTTTGTTAGCTCACAATTTCAGAGGCTAAAAGTTTGGCTTCCTCTTGGGGTCGCTATCTTCAAGCTGGCAGTCTTTGGGGTCCCTTGGCTTTTCTGACACATGGCAAAGCACATGGAGGCATCTTCTCCTTTCTCTTCTGGATGACACTGGCCATCTGGCTGCTTTCTGTGGTTTCCCCTTTGGAGTCCAATTTCCTTTGTTTGTAAGGACCTCAGCCATACTGGATTAAGGCCCACCATCATTCAGTTTGGGAACACCTAACAAATAATATTCTCAAAGATGGTTCTATTTATAAATGGGTTCACATTCACAGGACTGGGGTGGGGACATGATTTAATCCCCAGCAGCAACCATGCTAATATACCTAACCTGTATTACTTTGTGGTATGTACTCTTGCAAAATGTGTATTGTTTTGTGCTCAATAACATTAATTTACACAAATTGTTTGTAGTATATATTTCATTCTTTTTTACTCAGCTATATTTTAATGTCTATCCACATGGCCATGTGTCCATCTGATACCTTGCTTCTAACTGCTGATTAGTACCTTGCTTCATATATTTACTCTCTCAGTGGTAAACACATAAATTGTCTCTGACTCCCTAGAACCTTAAATAACTGCCGAAAACATGCTTGTAATGTTCCTGAATGGCACTGTGTAAAAATTTCTTATACACACACACACATCCAGGAGCAGAATTTACTTTCCAGATTATAATGATCTCACTCCCACTAGCATATATCCCTACCAATACATGGCATTAGCCAGCTGATTTTTCCATTATAATCAGTGAAAAGTGATATTTCAGGAACTGGGCAACTTCCTCTTTCTTCTTGCTAATATAGGGTTGAATTAGTGGCATAGTGATATGAAATTCTTTTCATGTATGTGTGCAAGTATGCATGCACAAATAGCTGTTACTCCTATTCTGTATCATAAAATATTCTGGAAAGCCCTTTTTCCTTTCTAGATCCATCAACTTTTTAAAAACTTTTTTATTCTTTTGTACTTTTTTTCCCCATCAGCTTTTGAAGTTTGATTTCTCTAATTTTAAAAAGATAATTTATATAATTCAAAATTTTAAAAATATAAAAGTGTATATGGTAAAATTCTTTCTCTCCTTTCTGTTCCCATTCCAACCAACCAGATTCCATTCCTACAATCAACCAATGTTATTAGATTTCATGTATCCTTTCAGAGATATTTTATGTACATAAAAGAAAAATATATAGATACATTCTTTTCCTTTTTCCTTTTTACAGAAATGACAGTCTATTTTTCTATTTTAAAGATTTATTTTTTATTTATTTTTCTCTCCCTCCTTTCCTCCACGTTGTCTGCTCTCTGTGTCCATTCGCTGAGTGTTCTTTTGTGTCCACTTGAATTTTTTGTCAGCAGCACTGAGAATCCGTGTCTCTTTTTGTCACGTTATCTTGCTGAGTCAGCTCTCCGTGTGTGCAACGCCACTCCTGGGCAGGCTGCGCTTTTTTTTTTTGCGTAGGGCGGCTCTCCTTGCAGGGCGCACTCCTTGCGCATGGGGCTCCCCTACATGGGGGACACCCCTGCCGTGGCACGGCACTCCTTGCGTGCATTAGCACTGCACGTGGGTCAGCTCACCACACAGGTCAGAGGTCCAGGGTTCAAACCCTGGACCTGCTATACGTCAGACGCTCTATTAGTTGAGTCAAATCCTCTTCCCAACAGTCTATTTTATATACTTTTCAGTTGACTTTATTTCATGTAAAAATAAATCTTCCTTTTCCTCTAAATTAAACTTTGTGTATTCCTTTTAAAAGTCATGTATTTATTTCCAGGATACACATTTGATTTCTTAGGAATTTAACCCAAACAGAATTTCTACTTGGTCTTTTTTTAAAAAATTTTGAATTACATGGCAGTTCTGTCATGGTTCTACTTAGAATTTTTTAAATAAAACATTTTCCTGCTGAAAATTATGTGGCTTATTTTTAAACATTCTTCATTATAAATTTATCAGAATCATGGATATGAACAAAGATTTAGTAATGAAGATATCAGCATTATTTATAATAGTGAAAAAATAGGAAAAACAAAGTATTTAAAGGAACTGAAGGCTTTTTATTATCATTGGACACCATTTAGTTCCCCACTGTCTATAACCTGAGGATATCCAGTGGAAGTCTTTGGAATATGGTAAGGTTCAAATAATTCTTAAGTTGCCCAGTCCCTGAAATTCATCTTTCTACTGAAATATCCCAGGGCTATTGGTTACTAGCTGTGAAACCCTAGGCAAGAGGTTTAACCTTTCTGTGCCTCAGTTTTTTTACCTGTAAAATTGGACTAGTTATGGTATCTACCCAATAAGTGTGTCAAGAAGTTTATGAATGAATAGATAAAGTCCTAGAACAGGTGTTTTTTTTTTTCCTCTTCTATCTGGTTTGCATCACCATCTTTTTGGTACATCACTTTGTCACACAGGGGCCTTGTGCATCTTTGCACAAGTCTGGGACGTCTTTTTTCTTTTTTTCTTTTTTTACCAGGCGCTTCCGGGGATCAAACCTGGGTCCTCCATATGGTAAACAGGAGCTCAATTGCCTGAGCCACAGCTGCTTCCCCCTGGAACAGTTTTGATGTAGTAAGTTTAGCTATTTCTACCCAGTACCATAAAATTTTCAAATAAAAGAAATAGTTTTGGAATTTATGATCTGGAACACTAATTCCTTCCTTCCTTCCTTCCTTCCTTCCTTCCTTCCTTCCTTCCTTCCTTCCTTCCTTCCTTCCTTCCTTCCTTCCTTCCTTCCCTCCCTCCCTCCCTCCCTCCCTCCCTCCCTCCCTCCCTCCTTCCTTCCTTCCTTCCTTCCCTCCTTCCTTCCCTCCTTCCTCCTTCCTTCCTTCCTTCCTTCCTCTTTCCTTCTTTTCTTCCTTCTCTTTCCTTCTTTTCTTCCTTTCTCTTTTTTCTCTTTCTCTTTCTCTTTCTTTCTCTTTTTATCTCTCTTTCTCTTTCCTCTTTCTTTAACTCCTTTACATAGTTTTCCCTTTTTAGAACAGTTCTAGATCCCCATTATCATCAGAAGATATTCAGCACCTGTATTAGCACACTCCAATTTCCCAGAGTAAGTGGGCTGTGACTTTACAAAGCCCAAGCAAGGGTTTGGTGAAGCAGGTCATTTTTTCACCATTCTGTTTCTTTCTCTGAATTCTTTCTTCTCACTTTCAATCAGATGCCAGTTAATGTGATAGTAGAATTGAGAAGCAAGTTAGGAAGGAAAAAGCAACCTGACTTTTAGAGCTCTGAGAGACTTTACAAGCTAAATGAAGAAATTTCCAGACATCATACATTATAGTAAGTGCTCTGAGAGGAATAAAAAGGGACAACTTCAACCTCAACCAATAAAACACAGTTACTATAAGGTTTCCATATCAGAACATGGTCTGAGCCTACACTGAGAGATTTTTGCTACTTAATTCTTTCACAGGCATTATATAAACTAGAAGAGTAAGAAGATAATAAGCCATAGAGATTCAGAGAAAATAAGGTATTGAAATTCAGAGGAAAAGGAAAAGGATAGAATTTTTTTTTAAATAAGAGGGAGATTTGACAAAGAGGTAATTGGAAAGGGTATGGGGTACAGGAAATGAAATAAGAAAGCTGCATATGCAGGAAGAAAATTAGGAATGAATGCAGTATTAGTAGATGGCAACAAACACAGTTCTAAACTTGAAAAAATAAATCAAAGGGGAAAAATCAGGGAACATATGGGAAAATAACTAGAAAGCAACTAAAAGGGATGAATCTGGAAAGAAGCAAAAACTTAAATTTAAAACAATGTATGAGTGAAGAAAATTTTCTTCCTTTTCAAGAGTCCCATGCCCTCAGAAAATACAGCCAGTAAGAAGCAGCAATATTTCTGATATTCACTCCCTCAACCTCATTTCCCCCACATTTTAACATTAATTTTCATTCAAGTAAGCTGCAAGTCATTGATACTAGGAACTTGACAAATCCTATTTCAGTAGTTTATGAACGACTTGACGGTCTCAGGAGTAGGGCGTTAGTGGATTTGGTCACACCACATTAGGCTATCCCTGAATAGCCACCAGGGCAGCAAGCAAGCTGACAGCTCGCTAGGTTGGGGTTAAGGGCTCAGGTTACTGCCTCATGTGACCCAGCTGGCTTTGCTTGCTTGTGTGGCAGCAAACTGAATCTCTAGCCCTGGCCAGCTGTCACAGAGCTGCTAACCGTCAAGATCTAGCTTGGCTCTTAACGTAGCCTGAGGATCCAGGTACACCTTAGGCCAGAGAGGCTCCAGGACTTAATCAGAATCTGGTATCCTAACTCAAAATGCTAGAAGACTGCTATTTGGACAACTTTTTTTGTTTGTTTGTTTGTTGGCTTCTTTCCCCACCCTCTCTTTTTTCCTGCCTTCTATTAAATTGATAATGTTTTCTGTCCCCCACCCACACCTCAGGCTCTCGGGCCTCCCCACCTCCTCCCCCCACTGATTTAGCAGCTATGATGTTTCATTTCTTGGAGTGTTTTCCATGAATTAAAAAAAAAAAATACTATGGAATATCTCAAATACATAGAAATCAGAGATAATAATATGAATTTCCAAATGTATCTCTCACCTTGCTTCATCAGTTCTCAAGAAATAGCCAGTTTTGTTTCACCTATCCTTCTCTCTACAAACTCACCCGATCATTTTTAAGAAAACCTAGACAATATATCATTTTACCTGTACAAATCTTAGTATATATCTCTAAAAGGACTCTTTTTATAAAAACATAGCCATAATACTATTGTCATGCCCTAATTATTTTTATTAATAATTCCTTTACATTATAAAAATATCCAGTCAGTGTTTCCATTTCGTCAATTGACTTCACCTGTCTTGGAATTTTTTTTCTTTTTCCCCGTTTGTTTGCATTGGGGTCCAAGTAAACTCTATGCATTGCAATTGATTGATTAGTCTTTTAAGTCTTTCTCTCTCTGGTTTCCCTTCCATCTCTATATCTATTTTATCTTGCAATTTTTTTTAATTGAAGAAACTTGGTTTTTGACCTACTAAGTTTCTCCATAGTCTAAATTTTGCTGATTACATCCTCAGTGTTTTGTTTTCTGTTTTTTAAAAAATGTTCCACTGTCCCTTGCATTTCCAGTGAAATGGTAGTTAGATCTGAAAACTTGATCAAATTCAAGGATTTGCTTGTTTGATATGTTTGTTTTTTTTAAAAGACTTATTTTATGTATTTCTCTCTCCGTGCCCCCCATTGTCTCCTCTCTGTGTCCATTCGCTGCGTGTTCTTCTGTGTCCGTTTGCATTATCTGGCGGCACCCAGAAACTGCATCTCTTTTTTATTGCGTCATCTTGTTGCGTCAGCTCTCCGAGTGTTCGGCGCCACTCCTGGGCAGCCTGTGCTTTTTTCACGTGGGGCAGCTCTCCTTGCGGGGCACACTCCTTTCACGTGGGGCTCCCTTACATGGGGACACCCCTGCGTGGCATGGCACTCCTTGCACGTGGCAGCACTGCACGTGGGCAGTTCATCACACATGTGAGGAGGCCCTGGGGATTGAACCCTGAACCCACCATATGGTAGGCAGATACTCTATTAGTTGAGCCATGTCCACTTCCCTATGTGCTGTTTTTATTAGAAGACTACTTCATGGGTGATGTTGCAGACATCCATCAGGAGGTGCATAATATCTGACTATCTCTTTTTGTGATATTATTAGACATTGATGGCCATTGTCTAGGGTCTTTGTTTATTAGCTGAAATATTATTGTAGAGAATATTTCTCCTCATTAAATACTTGGTCATACTGAGACAGAAATCATATAGGAAGGACAGAATAAATTCTTATTAGTCTCTTTATTTACCAGATTTTAAAATAGCAATTTGGTTCCTTAACATCCTCCAAAGGTTTCAATAAGGTTGTAGTTTCTTTTTGGGAGAAAGTGGATCTCATTATAAACTAATGGATTTAAACATATATTTTAAGCAAATAGAATAAAATGGTTGTGGTTTTTTTTTTAAATTTAATTTATTTTTCTTTCCCCACCCCCCTGTTGTTTGCACTTTTGTGTCTGTTCATCTTCTTTGTTTCTTTAGGCACTGGGAACTAAACCCAGAACCCCCAAATGTGGGAGGGAGGTGCCTAATCACTTAAGCCAACTCCGTTCCCTGCTTTGTTATGTCTCTCACTATGTTTTTCCTCTTGTGTCCCTTGTTGCATCATCTTGTCACATCATCTTGCTGTGTCTGCTTGTCCTCTTTAGGAGGCACTAGGAACCTCTGCTCCCTGCTTTGTTGTGTCTCTCATTATGCTTTTCTTCTTGTGTCTCTTGTTGTGTCAGCTTGCTGCACCTGCCTGTTGCGCCAGCTCGTTATCTTCTTTGGGAGGCACTGGAGAACCAAACTACACACCTCCCATGTGGTAGGCAGGAGCCCAATTGCTTGAGTCACATCCACTTCCTTGGTTGTGGTTTAAGTCACATTTTTGGGGTAGTTTGTTATGCAGCAATAGGTAACTGTAACAGTCCCTTTTAGTTTAAATTGGAAACTTTAGGAATAGAAGGATTAATCAAGGCATTTTTCATGATTGTTCCCCTTGTCTTTTTTGCTGCATCATGGACTGGCATTCCAGCCTTGATGGGCAGGAGGTTTTGCCATTTGTTCTAGAAGCTGTTGCCTATTTTGTGCTCAGTCATAAGTAGCTAAGTGCCTGACCAGTCCAATGTGTTTCTCATGAGTCCTTTCTGCCATTGTTGCTTTGTGGACCACATAGTACATTTGCCCCCTGAAAGTCAGTCCTGCACTCATGCCAGGTAGCAGGTTGTCTGGTTTCTGCCATTGCCTCGAATTTATTGATGATCCACTGACTTCAAATCCAATGTCTGGGAGGCTCTTTTGTCTAAAGGGAGAAGCAAAATTAGTCAATCTATTTCACTCACTCAGAAGCCATGTCTAATCTGTTGGTGGATAATTCCAAAATTATAATTCTGTTTTCCTGTCTTGAATGGCTAGTGATTTCTTTGGACTCTCATTTAAGAGTGAGGCATTTCTATTCAGCTTTCAAATAAACTCTTTTTGGAACCCATGGAGAGATGGTGAATCTAAAAGAAATAACATGCTTATAGTAACTTTTTAAGTGCAGTATCTATAACTTCTTGAGTCTCCAAATTTCCAACTTTAGTAATTAAGCTGTGACTAGGTTTGGTCAGTAACTAAGTGACATTCACCCACCAGCTTTCAAACTTGGCTGATTCTTTCCTGCAAAGTACTTTGCAGGTATCATCTCATATAATTCTCACACAATCCCTATGAAACAAGTATTCCTATTACAAATGACAACTTATCAGGACCCTTTAGAGCACCTGCAAATAGCAAAGCTGCAAATGTTAAACCAAATATGCCAGGGTTTTACGCTATTCATTGTAATGTGAACACCATTCAGTACCATTATAAAGGTTTGTTGGCCACCTAACTAACTATGGGAGTTACTAAAAAAGTATGAAACAGAACCTTAGGGCTAGCGATCTTAGTCCTTTAAATTGTGCGTTAAATGGATAACACATGCAGCCCAGCTTGGCTCTCTGGACACTCCTGCTTTTGGTGTGCAGAAGTTTGGGCAGGTGGGGGAAGAATGCTAATGCCAGGCAGAAGAAACAAAAGAAGGAATAGGAAAAAGAAGTAAAAGAAGAGAAAAGGTTCCCTGCCATAATAAGACTTACCTATAAACTATACTACATAAAATACAGGCATGAGGGAAATATAATAACTTATATTCTCTCTTGCTATGTGTTTTATTATAACTCCATAAGATTATAGCAACACCGAAAACACTTAAACAAGAAAACACTGAAATTAAAAAAAAAAAAATTTCCCTGACAGGCTGCTCATCTTCCTCGTTTTCTTTTGAACAAGTTGCTTTCCTTTGATCAAGTTGTTAATGTTGTGATTAGGAGTGAGGGTGATTGGGAGAAGAGCAGTGAGTATATCTAGGAATAATTCTTGGAGATCTTCAATCAAACTCAATAGCATCTTGATAAACCTCAAACCCAGTAAGTTATTCACACACTTACACAAAAACGCACTCTCCTGCCCTGGTTCTTTATCAGAGAGAGGGCAGCTTATAGCTGAAGAGAAAGCTTAAATTACAAAGACTTCATTACTTTTACAAAATATGCACTGAAGGACATTTACTAGTGCACTGAGAGCTATGATCATAAATAATTAAAACTAAATTATTCTTCTCTAAATAAATAAATAAAGTACATTGGGTGATTCAGTGCAAAAAGCTTTTCAACATACTGCTTATACACTTACAAAGGCAAGGACCCACCCAGGCCATTAAAATCATATTCCTGGCTCTTCCATAGAGACTTTATGAAGCAGAATTGGCTGGGGCACAAGATCTTAGGATGTTGAACTCCCTGCCATCTATCTACTCTATTTTCCTAATGGAGACAATAATTATTTACAAGAGAATGAAAATGTTTATAGACATTTTCCACAAGGGACTCTCTTATTAACCCAAATACTTTGAGGGCACAGCTCAAGAAAGCCTAAATGTCAAGCAATATGACATTACCCGTCATGGAGGCCATTGTGATTTGTGTTAAGGGATTTCCTTCTGGAGTTTTCCCTACTCAAAGATATTAAATGAAGAGCTATCACAGTGTGGCCAAAAGGACTCCCTATGTCCTTTAACCCAATACACATTCTCATATTTTACTCAAAACACTGAATTGGATGCTTAATGACAGCTTGACTTGTGTCTGTGTGGGTCCTGGAGGAAACTGAGGTAGTCTTGAGAGTGAAGAGCCACTTTTGTATAGATTTCCACAGTCAGGATATGCCTTAGTTTGTCAGTCAACTTTCAGGCTTAACCTGTTTTGTGTTCGCTGAAGTGAGAAACTTTTAGGAATCTCAGCAACCTTGAGGTCTTCTAGAGCTATTCTGAACCAATTCAATTTTTAGACCCCAACTTAATTTTAAAACAGCCTATAGAGAACCTAGCCTAGGTTTGATTCTTGGGGTCTCTTCAAAGAAAACTAGACCTCTCCTTCTTATATATCCCTCTTAAATCTTTAAACTCTACAGAATTCCAATGAAGAAAACAGGTTTTGTAAATCAGAGCTATGCTGTTCAATGTCTCCAAATTAGAAGGATTCATGAAATTGTCAGATTTCAGGAAAACTCATGTCAAAGAAACATCACTATCACGACAGGGTTAAAGTAACAAACAAAGGATAAGCTAAGACATATAAGAAGACTGATACATATTTTTTAAATATCATGACATTTGGTGTCATTAATCGGAGATAATGACAGCAAAACAAAGTACAAATTCCATTTTGCCCGAACTTTGAAACTCATCCTTAATTAGGTTCTTCACCAAAGTTGCAGTTATCATGATTTAAATTGCCCTTGTCCCTTCCACTTTAACCATATCACCTACCACCAACTTCGGTAAACTCGTAGTCTAGGATGTTTAAACATATATTAAATCCAACTTTTTCTCTTGGTCTCTGCTCATTCTTTCTCTTTTTTCTACAAAGTTCTAGAGGAATATGTAATTCTGGAAAGGCACTTGAGCCTATGAAATTTGTCAAATTGGTTAAAAAGTCATTTGGCAGATTTGTATTATATCTTATGTGGCAGTATGAAGCTCTTATGGACCCCAGAAAATCCTGTTATTAAAGTTAATCCATTCCTTTGCACGTCAGCTTATTGCAGGTAGAAATTTTTTTTTAAAGATTTATTTATTTCTCTCCCCTTACCTGCCTCCCCCGCCCCCGAGTTGTCTGCTCTCCGTGTCCATTCGCCGTTGAGTTCTTCTGTGACCGCTTCTATCCTATCAGCTGCACCTGGAATCTGTGTTTCTTTTTTGTTGCATCATCTTGTGTCAGCTCTTCGTGTGTGTGACACCATTCTTGGGCAGGCTGCACTTCCTTTCACGCTGGGCGGCTCTCCTTACGGGGCACACTCCTTGCACGTGGGGCTCCCCTATATGGGGGCACCCCTGCATGGCACGGCACTCCTTGTGCACATCAGCACTGCGCATGGGCCAGCTCCACACGGGTCAAGGAGGCCCGGGGTTTGAACTGTGGACCTCCCATGTGGTAGGCGGACGCCCTATCCATTGGGCCAAGTCTACTTCCTGAAATTTTTGATTAAATTTTTTCTGTTACAGCTTTTGATTAGATGGTAACTCAGTGTGAATTTTAATTCTCTTACCAGAATCCTTTAAAAATGGAGGAATAAAAAGCCACAGACAAGTGCCCTGTCAGTTAGAGGCAGAGTGGGCATCACTATCTCAATCCTCACAATTGGGGAATGAACAATGTACTAGAGTAGACTTACTGTTATTCTACTATAGACTTACTGTTAATCTGGCAATAGAAGAACTTTTATCATTGATATGGAGGCAGTGGCCATCGGAGGTTCTGAGGGGAGGGAGAGGGAAAAATAGGTGTAACATGGGGGCATTTTTGGGACATTGGAATTGTGCTGAATGATGTTGCAGTGACAGATACAGGCCATTATATACCTCGTCATAACTTTATCCACATTAGTGGCAATGCTCCAAGATGTGTTCATCAATTGTAACAAATGCACCACACTAATGAAGGAAGTTAATGTGGGAAAGTAAGGGAAAGGTAGGGAGTGGGGCATATGGGAATCCCTTTATTTTTTATGTAACATTTTTGTAATCTGAATATCTTTTAAAAAATTTTTTTAAAGTTTATTACAATAAATAAGTAAAGCTGCTTCTGAGTAACTTTTTAAAAAAGTCACAGACATGGACAAAAAAGCCTCAGAGATAGAAGCCTCCAGAAGGTGAAATCAATAAACCCACAAGAGAGAAAAGCCACAGACAGAGCAGACAATAGCTGAAGGCAATGAGGCGGGAGAAGAGCATAGAGAGGAGCAGATGCCACCAAGTGCTGATCACCCACAGTTGCAGCTCGGAGAGAAATGATCTCCTGATGATGCTGTAGCCAAAGCTTAAGAATTAGCAAATAATCATGATTACTAAAAGATTATATAGGCACTTTTTAAATTAGCCAAAAGGGTTAATAAACTTTGTTAATAAAAGGTGGCTGGACTGACCACCTTTTGCATGTGGCCATTTCCGACTAAAAACCTGCCATTATAGTGATTATTCCAGGTAGATCTTACTCTTGTGTATGGCCACTTGTACCTGCTATTATAATTATTACTCCAGACAATGTTACCTTCGTATATCAATGTTTCTATTGAAATGTGACCACTCCATCTTCCTCTGATATCCACATGAAAAACTTTGTAGCTGACCTTTGTTTTTGGTATCCCCTTCTCATGGATACATTGATCTCTGATGAACATACTATATGTTCATCGGAGTCATACTCTGTGACTCACACACTTCTCCCCCACCCCCATTGGTACCTGCCCCCATCCTGGCTCAGCCCCTTAATGTTTATTAATGAAAGAGCCTGTGTACACTCCACCCCAATTACCCATTAGCATCCTGATGTTATAAAATACTAGAATTTCTGCACATCAGGGAGGCAGTTTTGGGCCATGATGCTTACCGCGCTCCACTGCTTGCATAACCAAATAAAGTCTTTTCTCTTTGAAACCTTGGTGTTTTGGAATTGGCTTTAAAGACGCATTTGGAGAAAAGAACCTACTTGTGCTCAGTTTCAGTACCTTGATATTAAAGCCTCAGTACTGTGAGCTTTTAACCTAATAAACCCCCATTGTAAAGCCAACCCATTTCTGGTATATTGCTTTGGCAGCATTTAGCAAACTAAAACACCTAAGATGTTCTGTCACCCCTTCCATCTTGGTTTATGTACAATTACAGGGGAATCATCAAAAGATGCCCAACCAAAAGGAGGTACGACCATGAAGGCACATCATTAAAAGCCAAGGGGTATGCACAGTGAGATTTTAGAGACATTAAAAGACCTCTCAGTCCAGAGAGCCTTTCTTTGTTTCCTACCACATGCTGTTTCCACCATCATGTTTGAAAATGTCATATCCCCTTTGGGTTAAAGCAGGGTTAGAAAATATGTGGCACCCATGCCAACACCCCCAGGGCAGACAGCACTACTTTACTATAATTTTATGTTTTGCTAAACTCAGATGTGCCCCTACAGTAATTCTCAACACACTCCAGAGAGCCACTATCAGCTGTTGGTGTTAGCTCTCTAGAAGAAACCCACTTGTTATTCTGAGGTTAAGGCTTTGAAGTCTTAGAAACTAAATGAAATGTCAGACACAATGCCATTCTCAACAATAAAGACTCTAAAGCTCAAATGTGTATATTAATACACTGTAAGATTGACAAAGCAGTGAAATACGAAATACGTTGGTAGATAAGAAAGGAAGCATGAATTCAGGGAAAGGAGCGATTTGCTGGAAAATATTCTATGAAAAGGGAAGAATTAGGTTGCAACACTAATAGAATAATCACTCTGTATGCTGTCTGGTACAGATGAAGTTTTCATAAGGAGTAATTTGATAGATTTAAAATACTAGACTATCATCTACTTGTTATTCTGTTTTAGCTAATCAGAAACTAGAATATGAGATGTTTTTATAAATACTTTAAATATAGCAAGAAAGGAGAAATCAAGAAATAATTTTACTTTCAAAGATAACTTTACCCACGCACACCTTTCCTGTGACGCTTGCCCTGTTCTACAAAGAGAAAGTGAAGAAGACCGGGAGAAAGGGCAAGTTCTAAAGGCAGAGAAGAGGGACAGAAAAAGCAAAGTGAACATAAAATCAAAGAATCTTAGTGTAATAATTACAGCAGTAAAAGCTTTTGTTATCAGGTGGCTGGTGGAAATGGAATCTTCAAATGTTTGAAGTTGGAAATCTGCAATTTGGAGGATTGTTTCTGCATTCAGGATAAGGAGAAGGCCCTGGATTTTGTTCTTAGGTCAATTTCTCCATCGTGTTCAGGAAGTATCACTTAGGTAAAGTTTTTAGTTGATACAAACCTGTGACCATTAATCTCAACTCCTTAAGGGAAGAAATAGGAATGCAGATGATTCCCACTGACATGTTAAGTTTTTGCTTAGTAATTTAAATCGTTATACTATCAGTGGAACTAAGCTTTACAAGGATGGAAAATATTTCCCTGTATAATCTGAATTTCAAATGCCCTATGCCTAAAAATTATTTTGTTCTAGGGAGACATGTGGTGGACCTTGTCCAAGCATTTGTTCACATGGAGATCAGGAGACCAGATTTTGGCAAGAAGTATGCTCAGGCTAAACTTTTCTTTAGTTTATGCCTCAGGAAATACTAATTCAAGGAACTGGTCTAAGTGTGCAGCCATGCTATGGGAGCTCCATACACGGTTGGCAACTGTAGTTTGTAGGGCCCAGTGCAAAATTAAAATGCAGAGTCCTTGTTCAAAAAGAAGGAAAAAATTCCATGAAAGGTATTAAAATATAAAGCTTTTTCCTTTTTCCGTGGTCTCAAACTCTCACGGTGTTTTAAATTTGCCATTGTGCCTGAGACTCAGCCCTACCAAAAGCAGGGAAATTGAGGCAGGCGTCTGTGCCAGGAAGTGGGTATGAGGCAAGGTTTCCTCCTCTCTCTGGGGCAGAGGGCAAGATAAAGACCTCAGTGGCAGATCCATTTGCAGAAATCTGTGCCCAGCAGAATAGATGGGTCACTCTGACAAGAGTTGCCGTTAGCACAAGTAAAATGAAGAGTCTGAGCAGAAAAAAAACTGAGGGATTTGCTCTGGAGCCCAAGAGGAAATCCCCTGAGACATTCCAGGAAAAGCAGAGGAAAGACTTAAAAGGGACTAAATTTCAGCACACTGGTCAATGATAATTTAGTTACACAAGTAATTTTATTTTGAAGTGACTCACTGCTGAGACCAAAATGTATGGGTTGCACATTCCAGAAAATATGAATTAGTATTTTCATTCCTTTTCTAAAACACAAAGAAAAGGTCTACAGCTATTTACCACTTTAAAAAGCAAACAAAAAACCCTAACTACCGAAAAAACTTGAATTTATTAAACCAATAAATTAGAAGATAGTTATTGGACTAAAACAGGATTTGTCAATTTTCAAATGATTTCCTTTAAGTATATACTCTCTAAGGGCTTTATTGTCTCTTTACAAATCATTAAACATTTGTTAATGTGGTCAAGATTGGGTAGAAGGAGAAAGAGAAGAAAAAGAGAAAATATTCTAGGGACCTTTGCAAAATTATGCTTGTTTCTTAACAAAGCTATTAAGTATTCTTTTATATGGGTTTTCTAAAAGTTTTGTTTTGAAAAAAATGTGAAACTTACGTATATAGTACAATGAACCCTTCATCTAGGTTCACCAATGGTTAAAAATTTGCCACATTTTCTCTCTCAATATATATTCTTATAATTTTATTATTATTTTTATACACTTTATTTATCTCCTGCCTCCCCCAGGTAGTTCTTTAGTCTGTCTGCTCATTGTTTGTTTGCCTTCTCCAGGAGGCACCAGAAACCAAACAAAGGACCTCCTGCATGAGAGGCGATTGCCCAACAGGTTGAGTCACACCCGCTCCCCTTGGGCTGGCATGTCTGCTGGCTTGTGGTATCTGGGTGGGGTGGAGTCTAGCTTGTTGTTGCAGTGGAAAACAGCATCTACTTTTCCTCTTTTTGTAGGCAGCACCAGGACTGACCTGGGATCTCCCACATGGTAGATAGGGGTCCAAGGGGTTGAGCCATGTCCACTTCCCTTATTATTATTTTTGATGAAGTATTATCTAGAGAGTAAATTGCAGACATCATGCAATTTAGCATGTATCTCACAAAAACAATGACATTGTATTACATGACCCCAATAAATTCAGGAAATTTAATATTGATGCAGTTCTTTACAGTGCATATACAAATTTCTTCTGTTGTCATGTTCCTTAGTCTCCTTTGCTCTGGAGCAGTTCTTTGGTCTTTCTTTCATGACATGAACAATTACAGTATGTCCTTCAATTGGAGCTGGTCCGATTGTTTTTCATGATTGGTTTCAGAAATACATTTTGACAGGAACACAACGTAGGTGATGTGACATTTTTGGTGAATCATATCGGAGGCAAGTGACCCTGGTTTGTCCTTTCTTCTGTGTCTGTCTCAATTAAGGTAGTGACCACCGGGTTTCTCCACTATAAAGTTTCCATTTTTTTCCTTTGTTACTGTAAATGACTATGTAAACATCCTGTCACACTTGAACGCAATGGTTTTAGCATCCATTGATGATTCTTTCTTGAATCAACTCCTTTGATGGTTCTGAAATGGTAATTTTCTAACTCCACCATTTTTTTTACTAAATGTTGTTTGTGAAATGTAAGATTTTTATAGCAGATATATCAGAAATAAATTGGCACTTTCAGAATTAAATTTGTATTATGATTATTAATGTGAAAAAAAGTGTATGACATTTTTGACCCACACAAGACATGGGAAAGGCCATTAAAGAGGTAAGGAAAAATGATCAATTATTTCAATCTTCTTTCTTTTGGATGAAAACAGTCATATAAGATAATACTAGCATTTAATATAAGCAGCCTAACTCCATAATAAGGATTTAGAGAGCAAAGGAAACATTTTTTTTTTTTTTTAATGAGCACTCACTCCCTAGAAGCTTGCCCCTGTGCCAGATGCCCCTTTAAGCACTTTAAACTCATAATACTTCTTTTTTTTTTTTTTTTTTTTTTAAGATTTATTTTTTTATTTATTTAATTCCTCTCCCCTCCCCCGGTTGTCTGTTTTCTGTGTCTTTTTGCTGCGTCTTGTTTCTTGTTTCTTTGTCCACTTCTGTTGTCGTCAGCGGCACAGGAAGTGTGGGCGGCGCCATTCCTGGGCAGGCTGCTCCCTCCTTCGCACTGGGCGGCTCTCCTTATGGGTGCACTCCTTGCGCGTGGGGCTCCCCTACGCGGGGGACACCCTGCGTGGCGCGGCACTCCTTGCGCCCATCAGCACTGCGCATGGGCCAGCTCCACACGGGTCAAGGAGGCCCGGGGCTTGAACCGCGGGCCTCCCATGTGGTAGATGGACGCCCTAACCACTGGGCCAAAGTCCGTTTCCCCAAAGGAAACATTTTAAAGAAGTCTGATTATAAGCAACCAAGCTGAGAATAAGCATTGATTGGTAAAAATTAGGGATTGGTGAGAAAGGTAGCAGATTTGTCCTGGGAACTTATTCTTCAAAGCTTATTTTTAAGTATTATTTTAAAATGGGGTTTAGTAATTCTAATTGCATTTGATCGTTTTAATAAACTACATTTTAGTTAATTTTTTTCTTTAAAAATTTTGAGTGTGCTAATATTTTTCTCTCACTTTTTTATATCTTGATCTTGACTAGAATATGGCCGGCAGAGCCAAGGAATCATTACTCAGTTAGTTGCAGGATACAGTAATTGCACATAATATACTGGAAAGAAACATCTTCAGGTGCTGAACTGCAAAAATAAACACACTAAGAGAGAAAAACCTTAAATCAGTGGTTCTAAACCCTGATAGCACACCAGAAACACCAGGGATCTTTAAAAACACTCATGCCCAGACCTTGCCTCAGAGCACTTATGGCAGGGTCCCAGGGAGTCTGACCCCAGCGTGGGGAGTGGGTAAAAGCTCCCCAGGTGATTCTAATGTGCAGCCAGAGTGGCGAAACACTGCCCTAAATCCATCACCTATTGAGAGACAATTAGACCTAAGGGTGGTTAAAGGGCATACGTACTTCTCCATTTCTTTTTCCATCCCAGGCTAACAGCTCTTTCTTTTTTCCCAAAGCTCCTTGGGATTGGCCAGAGGGCCTCCTTCCTGCAGCCGTCACCACCTGTCCTATCTTTTATTTCTCCTTTAGGGTAGGACATAAATAAATATTTTCATTTCCCTTGATCCTCTCCTGCAGCAAATGAAATAATAAAACATAATTGTGGAAACTGTAAATATTGTAAAGGTTTTAGTTGAAAGTCTTCCAATATCTATCATTGATTGAAATATAAACAAAATTAAGCTTACTATTTTCTCTTCCCAACCTCTCTGTTCTTTGATGATATTATAGAACTATCCTCTACACTCTCGTTCTGGTATTTTTACAGTGCTTGAGTTCATAGGATTCTCCATTCCTGTGTAAGAATCCCCGAACTCTCCATCTCATACCCTTCTTAGAGATGCCAATGATTTTACTAAAGCAAATATATCAATACATACACATTAGTTATATATAACAAAACATTCAACTGCTATACCACGAATTACTTGCAATTGGGGGGACTGGGCCTGTGCAATCTCAAATTTCCCTCTTTTGCACAGGAAAAATCACTTTATAGTTATCCACTGCTGCATATTAAAATTCATAACAGATATGAAGATAAAATACATGTAAAATTAAAATCTAAGCCAATGATATACAAGTTTTTTTGATTTACTAAACTCATTTTCTAACATGCCCAACAGCAGTCAAATTAACATTGGATGAGAGTGAAAACAGAGGGAAATATAAATATTAACAAGCCATGATAACTCCTGATTGGTAGTTAGAGAAGTTTCTTGAAATGGCTTAAAATCCTAATATGAATATTTTAACACCATAAAATGCATTTTTGAGGTAAGCCAGTATTATAAACTCTTGTCCAAATGTAAAACATATTCCTGAACACCTGATTTCAGCAAACTTATGTTCATCTAAGTAAAAATGCTGGGAAAGTAGAGCTCTTTCAAGTCCAAAACAAATACAGGTAGAATTTTAATAAGGGTTCTATTTACTCAACAATTTCCATCTTTGAGTAGATTGAAGCATTTTGCTATTCTGATCACAAGCAGTCCTGGATGAGGCTGGTTTTCTACAGTCTCTATCCTGGATAAATCGACTACTAGTCCAATTATCTGATAAGATGCTGTTAATGTTGTTTGTGTGAAAAGAGAGAGAAGAGATGAACTATCATAGAACTTTGAAATTTTTCATCCGACATTTAAAGAGCTGTTTTCCTTTAACATGTTCACTTCTTTGCACCTCAAAAATCTACATAGCCATAGTAAGAAAACCACATCTAAGCTCTCAATGTTTTACTCACTCTTTTAAAATGAGATGATGACTTCTAGCTCAATATTTACTATAGTATAATATACCGTCTCAACACACCACCATGCTGGTTGTAACGGCATTTAGTCTATGAAATTAACTATTAGAAATTTAGAAGCTGAAACTTGTAAAAAAAAAAAAAAAGATCTGATAAATATTCAGGAGAAGGTAAGGTTTGCCCCCTAGCACACCCAATGTAGAGCTGAATTATTTTGAAGAGATTACTAAATAAATAAAGTACCTTATAAAACAGGAATTCAAAACAGAAAAGACATAGGAGAAAATTATGCAGAATCTAAGAAATATAGTCTTTGGATAGGAAACACTTGATTGCCTACACTTGGTTTCTTCCTGAATTATGCTTGACTGAAATTCAGCTACACTTAGGGGATGGTGTTGGAAAGTTTCTTCCCTCATTGGTCTCCAGGGTCTTTTGTGTCAGTCTAAAAGATGCTTCTCTAATGCTCATTTATTTTCCTTTGAAGGTCCATAATTGCAACAAAATGCCGATGTGTTTTATTGCTTCACTGCAGTAGAGCCATGTGGCTCAGACAGGTGCCTTGGTGATCTTTCCTCAGCTCTTCAGCAATGCAGTGATCCCCTAATCTAGAACAATCCTGACTTCTTAGCCGTTATGGGTGTCTTTGAACATAAAATGTGTAGCAGCTTTTGATAACAGATAGGCTTCCAAGGGACAAAGCTACAGTCACAATAACTGGGTCCAGTTGTACTAGAAAACACCAAATATACTGGCCTTCCTACTAAAAAAGCCCACATTTTATTTGTCATTTAGTCAAAACCCAGCTCATGAACTCTGAGTCAGTGTCCAAAAGGTAGCAAAACCTTGATGGTCTTCTTTAGGAATGATGAGAGTAGAAAAAATTATTTTATTTCAAAATAGCATAGAAAATCCCATTACTTATTACCCAGTTTCAACAATTATCAACATTTTGCCAATCTTGAGAAAAATAATTTTAATGCTAAGGAGAGCTACAATGATATAGTTGATACGAAAAATCATAGAGTAGAAAACTAAAAGAAATCACTACAAAGTTCTTTTCATTTGGCCCAGCATTCAGTTTTGGTCAAATCTGTAAAAGCAAATGCTAAATGGTAAAGACAACTCTCAGCTGAAAACAACAACATAAACATTGCCTTTACTGTGGGTTTTATGAAACCTTAACTGGAAGAGTGAGGTGTACTTCTTCCAAGGCTGCTGAATGGTGTCATTTCAAAAGAGTGTGGTGGACGTGAGGTATAGGAAAAGGGAGCTCTGTCCTTCCAGAGGCATCCAGTGATGGAAGGAGCCAGGATGGGACCTGGGAAGATTTAGGTTCTAATCCCAGCTCACCCCATAACTGCCTTGGTGTTTTTGGGTAAGAAACTGTTAACAGAATGAAGCACTATATAAAATGTAAGTTAAATTAAAAAAAAAAAGTAGAAGCAAGTTATGCAGAGTCTAAGAGCATATTAAACTAGAGCAGATTAAGGTTTAAAATGGCTGTGGTAGTTAAAAAATTTGAAAAAATAAAAAAGTCTAATCAATCTCTAGAGTAGAACCAGTTAAATAATCATGATAAAACAGTCAATCAAAACCAAAACAGGGGCATCAAACAGATAAAAATTAGCCAGTTTCTATAATAAATCAATGCATGAAAAAAAAACGGTAAGAGGAAATTTTATTTATACAATTAAAGAGGGGAGCAGATACAGCTCAAGTGGTTGAGTGCCTGCTTCCCACGTACGTGGTTCAGGGTTCAAGGGTTTAACGCCCCGGACCTCCTAAGGGAAAAAAAAAAGACTTAACTATAACAAACAAATTAGTTGTGTGGACCTAAATTTGGATCCCAATAGTAAATAAGCCAATTATAAATGATATCTTTGTGACAGTTGGAAAAATTTGAAGTTGATTTGGGCATTAGATGTTATTAAGGAATTAGTGGTATTTTTAAGAGTGATTTTTACATGGTGGTTATGTTGTGTTTTTTTTTTAAGGTGTTGTCAGTTAAATAAGCTTACTAAAGTATTTGCAAGTGAAATGATATAATATCTAAGACTTTCCTTAAAAATCTCCGAAAGGAAGGAAGAAGGTGAAAAGGGAGGGAGGGAGGGAGGAGAAAAGGAAGACGAAAAGTATGTGGGGAGGGAATAGATAAAACAAAATTGATAAAAATTTAACTTTTGTTGAAATTGGGTGATGGATACCTGGTGATTCATTATGCGTTTCTTTCTCCTTTTGTGTATGTTTGAAAATTTCCGTAACCAAACACATTTCTAAAATGGCTGCTTTGATGCATTGTGGGACATATGATATTGTTATCAGTCCACCTGCTTTTTGGGATTTATAGGCTGAGAATCTTTTGTTCTATTTTAAAGCCAACAACGTAGTGGCACTTAAGGATGTGTGCTCCCATGATTTAGGTGAGGCTTATTCCAGTGTTATTTTCATGCCATAATTCACTCTTGTTGACGTACTGTTTATTTCCTGCTTTTTACTATTTCTTTAACACAGCATTTTCTAGCTCTTGAATTCTGTCTTTTTTGCAATACTATTCACAAGTGAAACCCTGCATGAGTCCCCCAAATGGGCCACCTGGAAAACAAATGATGCAGAAGGAGTATCCATCCCTCCAGAATGTCCATGAAAGTATTTCATTCTGAGAACATATTCAAGCGTTTACAGGAGGAAGCATTGTGAAAATTTTAAGCCTTGCTAGTTAAGGTGGGCAAAACCCTGTCAATTCAGTTCCAAGTCCTGGGCAAACCTTATTTATGGAGCTCTCCCTAACAACATACTTACCTGGAGAATTTAACTTCATTCATTAACAAATTTTAGTTTTATCAAGGGCCTTTGTCCATACAAGCAAAAACTACTAAATAGTAGTTGGCAAGACCGTTACTTCCTTGTACCCAAGCCAGATATCTTTCACAATCCAAAGTCTGACAAAGTCCGCTACAAAGGTTTCTTTTTTTTTTTATGCTGTTTTTTTAAATTTAATTTTTATTTTTGCTTTATTTTTAAAGAAGTTTTAGATTACAGAAAAGTTACATTAAAAATGAAAAGGATTCCCATATACCCCACCCCAATTCCCCTCTCACATTTTCCCCTATTAATAACATCTTTCATTAGTACATTTGTTAAAACTGATGAGCAAATATTGAAGCATTGCTACCAACCACGGTCTATAGTTTACATTATGATTTACACTTTGCACTGTATAATTTTATAGGTTTTGACAAATTATATAATGGCTGTATCTGTCATTGCAATATCCTGTAAAACAATTCCAATGCCCTAAAAATGCCCTTTGTTCCACCTCATCTTTCCTCCTCTTCTCCTCAGAACCTCAGGTAACCACTATCTTTATATCAATGTTACAGATTCTTTGGTTACCACAATAATAATAGCTCTACTTTGGTCCATGATTTCATTCCCCTCTTATGTTTGTTCATTCCTCAATCCTGAGGGTTTGGGCATAGTGATGCCCACTCTGCTTCCAATCGAGAGGGGACTTAGATCTTATGGGGTAGATGGAAGGAAATGTTTTGCTTGCAGTTGTAGACACTCTTCGTTTTTTGGGGATGGGCATCATCTATCATTGTCATTTTGGGCTGGGCTGGTACGAAGAACTGGAGAGGTGTTGGTTTCAACTCTGCTAAGATTCAGAGCTCAACTGGCTTATCTTCATAGATTTTTTTAATAGGAAGGAGGTAGAGGTCAAATAATTTGAGATATGAACTTGATTTAAAAAGTATTAGGTTTTATACACTAATTTTCTCTTAAAATACATTCATAGCAGAATTCTAAACATTCTGTAGCAACTATTAAATTATGAATGATAAAAAATGTGGTTACCCTTCCTCAAAATTGGAAGAAAAGCAGTAATTCTTTCTGGGTCTTTAAATAATTACAATCTTCTTTAATGCTCATGCCCTTTTGAATAGAGGGCAGAAATGGGAAAATTGAAGTAAGGCATAGAGAGGCCAAGAATACATTCTAGAATGGAAACACTGAACAATTAGCATTCAATAAAATATATCCCTTAAAATAGCTGGTATTTATTTTTCAATATTCTTTTCGTTATTATTTTTTATTTTCAATATTCTTTTCCCCCAATATTATTTTAATAGAAGTGTAACATAGGTGCTGAATATGCACGTATCATAAGCAAACATATCAATAAATTTTTGCAAAGTGATCACAACTGTGTACCCTCTACACAGATTAAAAAACAAAACCCATGGGGAATGGGTATAGCTCAGGGGTTTGAGCTCCTCCTTCCTATACATGAGGACCCGTGTTCAATCCCCAGTACCTCCTAAAAACAAACAAACAAAAATTCAGAAACCAGCAAATTGCCACCTACCTGACTCCCATTGTTAAGCCCTATTCTGTGCTAAATCACCACATTTTATTTTTACCTGTTTCAAGATTTTATGTGCATGGAATCATACAGTCTGATTCTAGTTGCTTCTAGTTTCTTTCATTCAACATTGCTGTAAAATACATCCATGTCATTGCAGTTGTGGTTATTGCTGTTATATTCAGGGCTGAACAGTATTTCATTGTATGACTATAGCATAGTTTACCCATTCTCCTGTGGATAGGCATCTGGAATGTTTCCAGTTAGGAGAATTACAAATAGACCTGTTATGGAATTCTTATACTATCTTTTGGTGCACATATGAATGCATTTCTGTTGAGTATAATGAGATGGCACATACTTTAATAAAATCTGAAATTTACAGTCAGGGCCTTTAGAGCAGAGACCATCTCTTCTTCATCTTTGTGGCCCCAGGATCAACCAGTGCCTGTTACTTAAAAAATACTCAATAAATCTTTGCTAAATGAATGAATAAATGATATTGGTGGTTGATTATATTCCCTTCCAGACTTAATGCCACATCACCCAAATTAGTGGTTGTTATTGAAGTCTTTCTGGTTATCCAAATATGTCAGTTTTCCTTTCAGTTAGGTTTTATTGCAGAGGTTTTCTGTATTATGTGTCTATGTGTTGTAACTGAAATGATTGATGGCTTGCAGGCCTTTCACACAGCAACATGCATATTAAGACTGCCCTCCACCTACTGCTGTTTACAGCCTGCCTTTTTGCTTTGTGAACGGTCTGACACTTTTGCTCAAAAAGTCATTTATCATTTATGGTACATTCTACATCTATCTTCCTGCTACTCTTTTTCCAGTATACTGTAACTAGATTTTCTTACTTGAATTTATCTCTGGTTATAAGACTAGCTCTCACAAGTTGGTTATATAAACTTTTAAGAAATGAACTTTAAACTAAAATTTTTGACTTTTATCTTTTTTGCAATGTAGGCGTGGGACAAAAAAGAGCACTTTTGAGGCTATATTTACATGAGATGGGAAATGCTAAGGCATATGCTGCAGGTGCTATATGTCGTCAAAAGAAATGTCTAGCAATATTAGTATCTTACTTTATTTTGCTCTCTCTAGTTCAGAAAATGTTACCTTTTTCATTGTAGGTGGCATTCATTAATATAATGAGAAGATGGTGGAACCAGACAAAAAAAACCACAAGCTCTTCATGAAGCTGCAAACACTGACAAGCTGCCTCCCCAGGTACACTTCCAGGGTGTTGCAGTGCTTGGGCTGATGTGACTTCTTAAATTAGCAATCATCTACAGCAGGAGGCCCAACATAGTTGGTAGCTCAAAAGAATTTGCCCTAAAAACTTTGAAAATTGAAAATTTTACACATTTTTCTGAAAAGAGTGCCTTCTTGAAGAGGCTAGTATAGAGAGATCAACCCCAAATCCTCTGAAGGGAGTAGATATCTAAAAGGCACAATCAGTGTTGATGGCTTGTCCAATTAACTTAGAAATATTCTTGACATTTTTCCTCTGGGAACACAGACTGTGGGTGATTTTTCTTTTCCTTTTTCTTTTTTTTTTTTTCATGTTACAGTTGTTTGGGGATGTGGGATTTTCTTCTTCTTTGTTGTTTTCAAGCCTTTAAGCAATGGGTGGGAAGTGGCCTTGAACCTAAGCTCTGGAGTTTTATACCTACTTATTACATTCAGATAGCTACTTTCTGGGTCATTGAACTTACAGTTTCTTTCTCTTTCCCCCTGTTAAAGGCATTTTGATATCTCCCAATCATTTAAAAACTGCCGTTCCCGAAGCCTTCCCCCAGTTGCCTTTTGGATGGCTGATTACAATCAGAAAGGGAAAAAAGTAAAATAAACTTTAAAATAAAACCTACAAAGAAAAGGGGGAAAATCCAAACCACTTAAATCAGTGCCATAAAACTATTTCAGAAAACCAGCTTTCTATATTTTAATGCTTTCCATGTCTGAGGCATTTCTCCAGACTTTGGTGCTATAATTGTAACACCATCTTGACACTTCTACTTTTAAGCCATAAAGTTTTTGCCTTTTCCTTTTTCAAAGACAAAAAATTGGAGCCAAGTGACCAGTATGCACGCTCCTGCCTCCTCCAGGGATTGATTGGCCAGGGAGGCGGCTGCGGAAGGTACCAGTGAACAAGCAGGTCTAGGCCCTCTGCTGCTTGGTGGGGGATGGGGTAGGGAAGGGTTCAGGGCACTGAGGGAAATGTCAGAATGGCTCTGACAGGGCATCAGGGGACACTGCCTGCAGGGCAGAAACCATCAGGGAAGATTCCTTTGTCAGATTCAGAAAACCAGGCCCCCTGCAGGTTGATGCCCCTTCCAAGCACACCTGTTAGAAATGGACCCCCTTTCCCTGATGGCTGCAATTGGCCCTCAGGCTTGATATTAGTCCCTGCTCAAGCCCTGGGCCACGTGTCCTATGCAGGATGCAACCTGCACAATCATAGACCGGGTTCAGTCCCATGGCAGCCTGGCAATTTGCCATTCCTTTGGCTGTCCCACCCCAAAAGGGACAAATATCTGAGTCATCCAGAAATGATCTTTCAGCCCTGCTGGGTCAGGAATTTTGGGATATAAGTAGCTCCCTGAGCAAGCAATTTAGGATTGTTGGAGAAGAGTATTGGGAGTACTTTCAAAAATTAGTCAGAAAAAGGAGCTATTGTAGGCAGAATGGAGGGCATTACTTATAATAGATAGAAGGGATTAAACTTCTATTTACTGAGTTCCTCTCATATGACAGGGCTGTTAGATGCCTTTGTTCTTTTAAGTATTGCCTCTTACACATCAGGAAAATCTATATATTAGATATTGTCTTTATTCTCTCAATGTAAGAAGAATCTAAGGCTAAAAGAGTATGTGTGCAGGGTCACCCATCTAGTAAGTGGCAGAGCCAGCTCCCACATAGTACAACTCTCAACGACCAGCTCTTTCAGTTCTCTCACATTGACCCTCCCCAAGCCACAGATGTGACATAGGAGACCAGGGTCAGCATGGTGTAGCAGAGACTACTGGTTGCTTTGCAATGTCCATTCTTGTTGCTTCTTAAGAGCAGAACTCTGATTTCAGCTGTACACCTGGGCACTCAGCTAATAGACCATATTTCCAAGCCTCCCTTGCACATAGGTCACATGGCTGCATTCTGGCCAATGAGATGGAAGTGGACGTGTTATGCAGAACTTTCTTTGTCTTTTTTCTCCGTAGTGCTATTGGAAGATGGATGTAATCTTGAACCATAATGATACCTTGGGAATAGAAATCAAATACCGCAGAACAAAAGATAGAAGCAGGGGAGCAGATGTAGCTCAAGTGTTTGAGTGCCTGCTTCCTATGTATGAGGTCCTGGCATCCCGGTAGGTATTAAAAAACAAACAAACAAAAAAAACCCACAAAAACCAAAAAGGATCAAAGCACCTTGGAACCCTGACAAAGACTATCCACCTCTAGACTTTCTCTTTTTTATGAAAGAGAAATAAGCTATCTAGTTTAAATCACTTTTTGGGCTATTTCTTTCTTGCCCATGAACCTAAACCTAACATATATATATATATATATGTGTGTGTGTGTGTGTGTGTGTGATCTGCCACCTTATGGACCCACAACAACTAATACCCTCTGGTTCAACTTTCCAACACTTCAAGCCAATTTTATCCCAGAGATGTTGTTGCTTTTATCTGACACTGAGCCTTAGTTAGAACCCTCTGGTCCATACTAATAATAGGTTTCTCTGATTTTGAGTCTCAATTAGGAGGGGTTAATCTTTTCCCTACTAGTAGACTATGAGTTGCTAATCCTTCACGGCAAAAAGGTCTGCTTACCTAGGGGTATTAGGGGGAGTCCCTGATAGATCCCCAGATTCCCCCACACTCCTCCTCTAGAACCAAACTTATGTAAGTAAGGGACATCCGTCACTCCCTGAGAAAGTCAATCTATTCCTAGATGACTTGATTTTCTACCCAGTCAGAGAAGCAGAGTCACTTTCTGGTTCCCAGATTTGTGATCAAGGATGTCATGTACATTTGTGTAGGATAGGCATTGCATTATGGCATCTGGCCAGAGAAAGGGGCACTGTCTTATAATAACCACAAAAAAACTTATCTGCTGGCCAAGCTATTGCCTTCAGGGCTATATCTGCCCAGGCTTTGAATGGGATAGTTATTACCTGTCTGTGACAAGACTGACCTCCATTGGTCTTAGTTTTCTCATCTATAAATATCGATAGATTTCCAGGAACTATGTTTTCTCATTTATTAAATGATCTTAGAGGACTCTAGAATAGAAAACTTTTAAAGTTCTTCACAAAGTCTAGGAAATTCTGCCCTATTTTCTCTTTAGAGAGACTCTCTGTGACTACTTGCTCTAAAAGAGCTGCCCCTCCAGAGTCATTCTATATTATGTCACTTTGTTTTATTGCCTTTATTTTAATTTTTTATTTTTGGTTTAAACAATGAGAATTTATTGTCCCACAGCTTTGAAGTCTAGAAGTCCCACATCAAGATTCAACAGCCATGCTTTCTCCCACTTTGTAGCCTTCTGATGCTGGCATGGCGCAATCCTTGAGGTCCTTTGGCTCACACCCCTGCCTCTGTCAGGTGGAGATCTGTCTATTGTCTTTATTTATCTGGTCATTAACAGAAAGTATTTTGTTCATTTATTGTTTACTGAATTATTGTCTGCGTCCCTCCCATCCCCCACCATTCTAGAATATGAGCTACGAGGGAGCAGGCACCTTGTATGTCTGTCACGTTCACTGCTTTATCCCTATCATTCAAAAGTTCCTGGAACAGAGTAGGTTTTCAATAAATAATTGTTGATAAATGAATGAAGAAATTTGATAGTATCTTGAAATATAAAAACCTTCCACAAATACAAATTTCATATGTTTCTCTCATCAAGAGTTTGGCTTTCCTTTAAGTCACCTATCATATTCACCACAGAGACTTAAAATTTAGAGGATAAGAGGACAGGAAAGAAAGACTAACGTATGGATGAAGGGACAGTGGGTAAATGAAGAAACCAGTGCTTGTTTATTCACTTTTATGCTTTGCCTGAGTTGCAAGCAGCAGGTATATTATTTTACCCATTCAGAAACATCATTTTAAATACGCGTCCAGGAGACCTTCAGTTCAGGCATTTTGCCACAGTGGAAGCCTACCAGAGAATTACCAAGAGATGGCTGCCTTGCTCTGAATGTAGAAAGGAAGCCCAGAGGTGATAGGTGAACCTTTATTTGTTTTGTGTGGGGAATGCCTAAGGGGCAGCCTTTATTTTAAGGAAGGTCAGTTTTTTTGCATGCCCTCTTTCCTCTCTCAAACTCTTCTCTTTAACTGAGCGGCATCTCTGTCATTGGTTTCACATTCCAGGAGCCATGCTGACGTCATACTTGTGGAGCAGCCTGTGCGAATATGTGTTATTGTCCTAAAAGCTCATCTCGCCCCTCCCCATCACTTTAATATGAAATTCCATTTGACATAACTTAAAAAGGTTATATTACTGATTTTGATATTTAAAATCTTTTACAAAATGTCAAATAAACTAAGCAATCTTACAATTGTGCAAGATGTGCCATTTTATTTTGTGAGTCCAAGTATCCTTGACACATTCCTTTTCTTTATTTCTGCTTTTGACGAATATTTATAAAGGGCCTACCAGGTTCTAAGCCTGTGATAGGAGATATAATAGTGAGCAAATGAACCACAGTCAAGATTTTGTTAAAGTACAATATTAGGAAAGTAGGAGTCATTCGAGAAGGGAAACCAGAGCTAAGGGATCTAGAACGGGTCATCCAAAGACATGTGTCCTGAAAACAGACAACTTGAGGGGATGGGTATGATGCATTCTGACATTCAGGGTGTTGTCCAAAATTTAACTCAGGATTTTTTCCCCAAACATGCACTCTTTCCGGTATTCTCCCATTCTGTGCATAGCACTGCTACTGACTCATTGGGTAAATCAGGAACTTAAGAAGCACCCTTGACCCTGCCACCCCACCTCCCATCCCATATTAATCAGCGAGTTCTGAATAGTTTTTGCAGCCACCATTCATTCCTTTCCACATCTGTTACCCTATCCGACCTGAGTTGCCAACATCTCTAGTCTGGATAACAGGATGATGGCCATCCCTTTTTAAAAGTCAGTTTTCCTTCAGTTTCATATAGATACTCATTCAGGGAAAATTAAAAAAAAAAAAAAATAGAGAAAGAGGGAGAAAGTAAAATGGAAAAATAAGGAGGAGAATGTCTGGTCATGACTGCTGTCACGAAATAGTAAAAATGTCAGGAAACTGAGCTTACTAATAAACAGAAGAGAGATGCTCAGGCGGAGTTTTCAGAGTGTGATAAATGTCTTACATGTAAGAAGGCATAAAAATGGAATGGGATAGAAGACAGACCAAGGGGAAGAAAGCATGAGAAGATGAAAATAAGCCGTAGAAGAGAAACCCTTCTGAATTCCCAAATTACTTGTTTAATAACATTTAAAAAAGAGAAATAGTCCTAAATGACTTAATCTCTTTAGTATTTTGAACCTTTAGTAAAAAAATAGAATTTTGCAGATGTACTGACTATATGAAGGGAATTTCTTTTTTTAAATAAAGATGCTACAGGATAATATATTAACTTTTAAGTGGGTGTTTGAAAAATGTTTTGGCCATTTGATCATTTTACAAAATGTAATAGGATATAAATTATAATTTCTAGGTTAGACTTTTTAATAAGATGAACACACATAATATGTCTATGGATGAACTATTTTAAAATACATTTAAAGGACAAGTATGTGTCCAAAACAGAGAGTAATGTATATGACAGAAACAGAATAATGCCTTTAAACAGGGAAGACAAATGAGCAAATTCATGAATTGAAGTTCGGGCTGTATTTTGATTTTAGAATAGATATTTGTTCACTTAAGTAAGATCCTAGATCTTGATTAGCATGTCAGTAGACAAATATTATTTGAGCTTGGTTTCTGCTTTAAAACAAAACAAAAAACCTTTTATGATCTTTGGAACAATTTCACTTATGCTTATTAATGATAGAATTGAGAGAAAAACACGATTAGAAAAACACAAATAGAATTGAGAGAAAAACACAATTAAAAGCAGTGATGGTGTGGAAAGGTAAAAGTCAGAATAGGCTTTGAAATCAGGGAGACCTAGGTTACAACCTGAGTCTACAGGCCTTGGATAAATTGCTTAAACTCTGAGCTTTGGTTTCACCAGCATTAAAATGGGGAGCTTTCTATCCGTCTCACACAGTTGGTGTCAAAATTAAGATAATGTATTTGAAGGCATCTTGGTCTCTGCTGGACACATTGGTACCCCAAAAATATTAGTCTTCCCAGCTTATGAACCTGCTCAGGAAACAAGCTTATATTGAATTTCCACATGCAAAATACCCTAATTTAAAATAGCAGCCACCTTTTCTGAAATCCAAGAACCTAGAATAAAAGACATCTATGAGGGAAAAAAATTACGACTCAATTTACTAGAGGATATATTCTTAGTAGTGTAATTATAAAAGCCTTTAGAAGTCAACCAAATGCAGATCCTGAACTTAAATATTTCTTTTTTGAAGCCTAAAGAGTTTAGGAAAGATATATGCCATGACATAGATGACTATCACTGCTAAACAGGTTTCAACTTTCTAGGTTTAAAAATTCAGAATAGGCTAGGTTTGGCCGGGCTCAGACCAGATGTCTGAGCTGGTGCAATTGGCTTCTGACTCACCAAGTTCTTCTCTCTAAAATGACTGCTATTTCATGAATTTAAACAAGTGCTACAAGTGCTCATTTCCATGTGTGACATTTTTGATAAACTTCCAGGGTTTCAAACTGACTAAGAGAGCCAGATTACAAGCCAAATCTGCTTAGCGTGAACAGAGAACTAGCTCCAATATATCCCTACTCAAGCCTTTCAGTTAAATTCCTCAAATATTGGCCAATTACTTTAGTAGGAACACAACTGGCTAATCACTTTCCAACTAATGTAAGAAATATAATGGAGAATGTATAGATTACAAAGACTCCTGACACCACCTGCAAATGAGTGCAGGGACTTCAGACACTTCTGATGAAGTGCGTCCACCTGGAGTTAGGCAGACACGGCAGGTTAAGGGCACAGTCCACCACAGGACTGCCCTCACTCAGACACAAGCCCCAAGTTCAGGGCTTCCCAGGGCCACCTGCACTTCTAACCAACTGGCTACAAATTTGGTTTCCACAACCCCCTCAGATTCAATAATTGGCTGGAATGACTCACAGACTTCAGTAAAGCATTATACTTTTGATTATAGTTTTAGTGTAGCAAAAGGATAGAAATAACTGGTTAAAAGAAGAGACATAGAGAGCAAGGTCTGGGAGGGTCTCAAATGCAAGTTTCTGTGTCCCCTCCACGTGGAGTCAGAATGTGACAACCTCCTGGCACAGCCATAAATTTATTAATCACGAAAGCTCACTGAGTCTTTGAGTTTATATTGGGTTTATATTGGGTTTCATTACATAGGCATGATTGGTGAAATCAATGATCTTATGGTTGAACTCTCTCTCCAATCTTCTTCCTCTCCCAGAGGTCTCAGAGATATGCTGTGCCTCAAAATCCCCTAATCACATGGTTGGTCTCCTGGTGTGGCCAGCCCTTCCCATGCCCTAAGATTGCAAGTGTGGCTTGCCTCACTCTGAGTCACCTCATAGCAAATGAACTGTCAGGTGTACTCTGGGGCTACCATGAATAATAAAGACACTCAAACCACAAGAACTTCCAAAGATTTACAGGTTATCCCCTAGGAACCATGGACAAAAACCAGCCAAGTTATCTATTTTACTACAGAGAGGAAAGGAAGTGCTTTGGAATAGAAAGATCTTTGGAGATACCCAGGACTGCATGGAACCTTCTAGAAGCTTGGGCAATTAAAACATTATGGGGGGAAAGTGGATGTGGTTCAAGAATTTGGGTGCCCGCTTACCACATAGGAGGCCCTGGGTTTGGTTCGCGGTGCCTCCTAAAAAAGATGAACAAGACAGCAAGCAGATAGCAAGTCGACCTGATGGGCTGGTGCAGCAAGATGATGCAACAAGATGACACAGCAAGGAGACACAAAGAGGAAACACAATGAGAGATACAACAAAGCAGGGAGCTGAGGTGGCTCAAGTGATTGAGCGCCACATGGGAGGTCCCAGTTTCAGTTCCTGGTGTGTCCTGAAGAGAAGATGAGCAGAGACAGAAAGCACACAGTGAATGGGCACATAGAGCAGACAGTGAGTGCAAACATTGAGGGGATGAGGGGGGAGAAATAAATAAACAAAATAAATCTTAAAAAAACCAAAACATTATGGGGAAGTGGATGTGGCTCAAGCAGCTGAGTGCCTGCTTCCCACATGGGAGGTCCCAAGTTTGATCCCTGGTGCCTCCCTAAAAAAACAAAAGAAACATAACAAGCAAACAATGAAAAAACCAACTCAGGGTTGCCCGTGTGGCTCAGTGGTTGAGTGCTGGCTTCCCACATACGAGGTCCTGGGTTCAATCCCTGACCCCAGTACCTAAAAAAAATTATGCAATTCAAAATAAATTCATTTGTAATTCCAAATAATTCAAAATAAAAACTATTCTCAATCATATAATATGAATAAGGAAGTCTAACAAAATTCTGATTTTTCACATGTTGATTATGGAGATCTTTTTAAAGAAGTAACAAATGTTAAATTAAAAAAAATATGTTTCCCTCTGTTTCTCTTGCTTTGCTGGTTGATGCACTACATTTTTGCCTGGCAACTCCCCAAGCAACCCCCAGCATAATCTGCTGATGAAATAGCGCTAAGTTCATTAACCTTACTGCAGTGAGAGAGAGCACCAGCTTGACAGAGTCCTCTCAGAAAAGGAAGTCTGAGGCAGAAATTTATAGAGTTCGGTGTGGGTCTTTTAATGTGTGGGTCAGATTAAGATTGGAAAAATGTTTATAATATTATATTTATAATATTATAGTTGAGAACTGATAGACACAGCAATGGGAAGGTCTTGAAGCAGGTCTTTTTAAAAATTATTATTTGTTTATTTATTTATTTCTCTCCCCTTCCCCCCCAACCCCTCATTGTCTGCTCTCTGTGTCCATTCACTGTGTGTTCTTCTGTGACCGCTTCTATCCTTATCAACGGCCCTGGGAATCTGTGTTTCTTTTTGTTGTGTCATCTTGCTGTGTCAGCTCTCCATGTGCCGTTCTTGGGCAGGCTGAACTTTCTTTCTGCTAGGTGGCTATGGGGTGCACTCCTTGCACGTGGGGCTCCCCTATGTGGGGGACACCCCTGCATGGCACAGCATTCCTTGCGCACATCAGCACTGCACATGGCCAGCTCCACACGGGTCAAGGAGGCCCGGGGTTTAAACCGAGGACCTCCCATGTGGTAGGTGGATGCCCTATCCATTGGGCCAAGTCCACTTCCCTTGAAGCAGGTCTTGAAAAAGAAACTGTTGCTTGAGAATCATCTGGCGAGGTGAGTAATCTATTGTCTGGAGAAGAAGTCTGCTTGCCTGTCAGATGAACAATTTATTGTTCAAATAAATTGGTTTTCAGGAATTTCCTGAGGCAAACAGTAAAATTCTTTATTGCACCACAGGTTTATCTTTTTGGGCAAGCATTTCCTAGAACAAATAGTAAGTCATGTTGTTACAGGTGATCTCAGTTCTTCATCCTGATAGTTAAGCTATGGGGATGCAAGTGGTATCAGGTCTCGTTGTCTAATATGGAATCCAATGTTGGTGAAACCTCAAAAGCTTGTATTGAATTAGGAAAAAAAAAAAGGAAAAGAAGGTATGAGGTTAGTGTCTTAGATTCCTAGGACTTCCATAATAAAATATCACAAACAACAATAATTTATTGCCTCACAGTTCTGGACACTAGACATCTCAAACCATGCTCCCTCTGATATCGCTAGCAAAGAATCTGTTCCATGCCTATCTCCTGGTTTCTGGCAGTGGCCAGCAATCCTTCGAATTCCTTGGCTTGAGGCAGCATAACTCCAATCTCCACTTCTACCTCCATGTGGTCTTCTCCCGGTGTCTGCTTCATCACATGGCATTCTCCCCTCCTGTGTCTGTTGTGTGTTCAAATTTTTTTCTTATAAGGGCACCAGTCATACTAGAGTATAGGCCCACCCTACACCAGGATGGCCTCCTTTTAATGAGCCTTGTTCCACATATAATGACCTTGTTTCCAAACATGTTCACTTTCAGAGGTACTGAGGATTAGAATGCAACACATTTTTTTTGAGGACATAATTTAACACATTACAGTCAGTCAAGAAAGGAATAAGTAAAATAATTTCAAGGAGAAATTGGATTGATTTGCCTGCCTTGTCTAAGCAGCAGGATTGAAGGACTTCAAAGTTGTTGAACTTTGTCTCAAAGTGTCCAGATACACTGAGCTCTAGGGATCAGGTGGCCACAGAGAGAAGATTCAGCTGCAGGTTATATAGGTCTGATCAGCCTATTCAACTAGTCTAGGATGCTTAGATGTGACAGTTTTTATCCCCAGGAGCACAGAGCCACTAAATGCTTGATACATAAGTGCTGAAATAAATGAGGCTGTACTGGAGGTTGTAGATTTGTCTCCAAATGGAAAGGTACCTAGACCATGTAGATGCAGGTTTTGCCTGGTTAGTAACAAGCCCATGCTCAAGACACTGATCATTAACCACGTTGAGAATCTTGGATTAAGAGAAGACCACAGAGATGCTTAAGGACAAAGAAATAGATGAGGTACAGGAAAGAGCAGAGAGGAGATATCTGATCATTAAAAATAGCTCATGCTGCAAGCTCACAGAGTTAGTAGCTAGAATATAAGTCACCAGGGAATAGTAGGTGGTTAGAGAATGGGAAGCAGAATTGGTAAAAATTGTAAATGTTTAGAAATGAATAAAAAGGATGAAAGCACATCAAAGGATTTGTAATTAGTATCACTAACATATGGGTATGATAGTGGTTTGTTTTTTGTTGTTGTTTTTGAGTAATAAAAATGTTCTAATATTGATTGAAGTGATGAATTCACAGCTCCTTGATTATACCAAATGCCATTGATTGTACACTTTAGATAAATTGTATGGTTTATGAACAACAACAACAAAATAATAGGGTGAGTTGGGGAAAAAATACACCAAATATAAGATACAGACTATAGTTAGTAGTAATACTTTGACGATGCTGTTTCATAATTTGTTACAAGTGTTCCACAACAATGCAAGGCATTTGTGGTGGGGTGATGTATGGGAGTCTTGTATGATGTTATATATGCTTGTTTTGTAAGTTCACAACTTTTACCATACCTTTATTGTTTATGTATGTTCATATACAAAAGATATACTTCAATAAATTGTTAAAAAAAAATAGCTCAGGTTTACATAGTGCCTTTCAATGTACAAAGTGTTTTCCTGTATGTTTTTTCATTTGATCTTTATGACATTCTCATTAGGAAAGTAGAACAGGTATTACTATAAACAATTCATGAATGAGAAAGTTGAGGCTCAGGAATCATTAAGAGTCTTGCCCAAGGTCGTAATGCTATTAAACTGCAAACAGGAATCTTGGGCCTAAATTCTCTGAAGCATTTTGCAACCGCTAAGAATTGGAAGCAGAACTAAAAACTGTGAGAAGAGTGAGAGAAGTGTTTCTCTTTACCCCTCCAACCATAAGGACCAAGGTTTGCCGAGTTGTAAGTCTGTAAATAGACTTAGTGTGCTGTGAATCACAGCTGAATGTGAACTCTAAATGGAGTTGTCAGACCCTGGACACTCTGCCTGGGTAACCTGAACACAGCCTTTGAATTCCAGATCTCTTCACTGAACATGTGAGCACTTACTACTCCCCCTTCCCCCCAAAGTCCTGTCTGGCCACGTGTTTCCACAGGCAGCAAATTTTCAGTATCCCTGTCTGGCTGGGCTTAAGTTTTTGGCAAGAATTTCCTCTTCCCTTGTGAACATCTTGGAAAGCTTTTAACTGTGCACAAAGATGTTTATTTTGAGACGTAAAAGGGACTAACTAAATAAATCCAAAGACAATCTCTACCTCTTCCACCACATGATCCTTACATGTATAATGTAAGATATTTTGCTACCCCTGACATCTAACAGGCAGAGCACATAGAAGTTTGTGAGGCATCAGGTAATACTGTCCATGATGGCTCTGAGGAAACTGGTGATTCTCTCTGTGACTTCCAGCCCTGGAGAGGTCTAGGAATTTGCGGTGAAGAATCACTGAGAGAAGTAGAAAGGAAAGGAAGAGGTAAGGATGGAAGGGGAAGAGTGGTAGTACTACAAAACTGGACGACCAATCATTATGCAGGAAGACACACCTGCCCACAACTGCCTGCTTGTCAAGTGTCTTCTGGGACAGTTTTCACAGTGGTTTAAGAAGGAGTCATTTCCAGGAAGAGAAAATTATTTCATAGGCCTCAAGGATAGTGGCACACAACCCATGGCTAACAACTTCAAGGACAGTGGCACATATCCCATGGCTAATAACTTTTGAGGCATGTTGCTATATAATCATGTCTTTTTAGAACATAACATACGTTAGAGTAGCCAGTCCAAATTTCTCATTTGAGAGAGAAAGAAACTAAGAAACTGGAGATGTTAAATGACATTCCCAAGGTCATATATAGCTCACTAGTAAATCTAGGACTGTAAGGCAAGACTCTTGATTTTTGTGGTTATCACTCTGCACTATGAAATGATAATTCTAAAGGCAGACATTTCTTTTCTTTTCACACTAGATTTCTCACATTTTGTAACTACTGTCCCAGCTTCCCTTCTACTGTGCAGGGACCTATCAAAGGAAAGGCTCTCTTAACTGAAGTTAGCAGAGGTAAAATTGCCTTTTGTGAATCTTTTCCTCAGAGCCAGACTTTAAACTTTTCCCTGATGTATCCAATAGAAATATGGTGGTGAGGGCAGGGTGGGATGAAAATGGGAAAGAATTGAACCAAAAGTGAGAAGGTAGACCCCTGAGGACTTGGGGACCAGAAAAAGGGTATTGGTTTAGATTGAGATGAAGTCTTAATTTCTTCACTTTGGAAATGTCCAAAAGTTCATGTTTGGGTCATGAAGTTATTGTTTGCCTCTGTTACCTTTAGAGTCCTTTATGAGCTGTTAATTAGCATTAGAGAGAATCACACAGCTAACACCAACTGATGGTATACAACTAGTTATAAATCAATCTGGTTTGGGGGAGTAGGAAATTAATTTGACTTGGACTAACACTATATTCCTCTGGTACAAACTCGGGTAAAGTCGAAGTGGGAGAGGATGCCCCTGGGATCCCCAAACATTCATAAGCTTTGAATTCTTTATATTTAGTGTTCCTATTGCTCGGCTCCTGCCTTTAAGTTTATACCAAAAGCCACAGTGCCTTTCCCATCAAGGCTCATGATGTATTGGAATCCAAAAGGTATTCAATTTTCTGCCAGTGCTGGATGACTCTCAATACTTTTCTGTTTCTCTAATTTTACTCTTCTTTTTCAGGTCCCAAAGACTCCCGATTTTCACCCTTAAATCACAAACCACCATTTCTCTCATTTCTCTCAAGAAAGCAAGAGCCTCTACATTTTATGTTTTCTCCTTTCCTCCTGAGGGAAAGAGGATATATCAGTTTGAAAGGGTCCTATTGTTGCTATTTGCAAAGTGTAATTTTATTTCTTGACTAGATTTGTCTAACTTCCTGGGATTTGTTCTCTGAAGTTGACTTCTGATTTTAGCTCAGATGCAAAGAAATTCTTACAAATCAAGAATCAGACCAAGAGATAGAAAATAATGCTTATCAATCTTTGAGGCCTAATAGTTACAGACTGGTTCCAGATCTTCTGAAAGGGAGAACAGTAGCGGCAGCAGAAAAAGTCAAAGCTCCGTGTTTACCTGCTACATTCATCACTGAAATGAAAAGCAACCAAAGTCACTAAGGTAACTGATTTTTCCACCAGTCAGCAATCTCAAAATCTGGAGTAAATGCAGAAATGTTTCTTGTTTGGCTGCAATGATGTTCGGGTTTTCCAGGTAGGGACATTCTTCCTGATTCCTAGTAAGTACCAAATTGTTGTTATTCCATAACTTGTAGCCTCCGAGTTAACTAGATAGGACTTTCCCCTCTTCTGACACTGAAGCTTGAATTTCAAAAACTCTCCTTTCTTTGGAAATCTGAAGAGAATAATTCAAATGATGAATCTATGATGGTTTAGATTTTTAGGGTTTTTTTTTTTTACCTCTTTGGATTGCAGTATACTATCCCATTTATAATTACTACAGTCTTAAACAACTCTTAGAAATTCCAGAGCTAATATTGGCCAAAGAATTGGAGCTATTAATTCCCCAAGATCATCTGCTTTTTTGAAGCTGTTCAGTAAGTTGGAAACTTATTTGAAGCACAAAGTACCAAAACCTGTCTTAAGTCAATGAAGTGTGGTGTTTTAAAAATATATGCACAAATTTTTGGCATACCACTCTTCAAAAGGTGAAACCTAAGGGAAGAGAGGTGGCTCAAGCAATTAGGTGCCTCTCTCCCACATCGGAGGTCCTGGATTCAGTTCCCAGTACCTCCTAAAGACACAGCACACAGTAAATGCAAACCACGAAGGGGTGAGGAGAGTTAAATAATAAATAAAAACAAAAGGTGAAGCCTAGTTTCTCTTGAATATATGCTGGACTTAGTGACCTGCTTCTAATGACTGTAATGTGGCAGAGCGGTGCTATGTTAATTTCACAGGTAGGTCATTAAAAGAAGAATAGCTTCTGCTTGGCTTTCCCCTCCTTGGATGGACCACTTGCTTTGGGGAAAGCAAACTGCCATCTCATGAGAACATGCAAGCAGCCCTGGAAGAGGTTTATTTGGAATAGAACTAGGTCTCCCACAAAAACCAGCACCAACTTGCTGATGGTGTTGTGAGCCACATTGGAAGGGGATCCTCCAGTCGCATCAAACCTTCAGATAACTGCAACCTCAGCCAATATCTTGACTGCAGTCTCATGAGAGACACCAAGCCAGAGCCACCCGGCTAAACTGCTCCAGAATTCCTGATCCCACAGAAATCATAATAAATAGGTATTATTTTAAGCCACCAAGTTTTGGGGAGAAATTCCTTACTCAGTACTAGATAACACAGGAAGCAATTAACAAAGGATCACTGTTCTATTCCTGAAACCCTTGTTATGAAAATAACAATTACTATACAATTGAGAATTCTTTTTTTACATTTTATCCTCATTCATTTGGATTATGCAAATCCCACCAAAATGCTCTGAATCTCTACTTTTGCTTCCATCTGTTCACATTTGAAAGGTTGATGTGTATTATTTGCATGTGAATGCATGGATATAAATGGAGCAGAAAACCTAAAAAGGGTTAAGAAAACTGAAATCTAGGTACAAGTTCCCTATTACTCATTAAATATTTTATAACCTTTATCTCCTTTGAAATCCTTTTGTGTCTTGGAGAAAATGCTTCTTCTTTGGATTGGTATAAGCTCCAAGCACTCACTTAATTTAAATCCTTATTACCTCCTGTATTAGTCAGCCAAAGGGGTGCTGATGCAAAATTGGTTCGTTTTTATAAAGGGTATTTGGGGTAAGAACTTACACATAAAGCATAAGTTACTTCCCTCACCAAAGTCTATTTTCACCTGTTGGAGTAAGGTGGCTGCTGATGTCTGCAAGGGTTCAGGCTTCCTGGGCTCCTCTGGGCTCAGCACCTCTGTTTCCTCCACAAGGCCAGCATAGACTATCAGGTGAATGACTGTCTCTCTCTCTGTGGCTCCAGCTTAAGACCAGAATCAAACTCCAACATCAAAACTCCAACATTAAGAACCCCTAAGTCTGTTCTTTGCCATGCCTTTTATCTGTGAGTCCCCACCCACCAAAGGGTGGGGATTCAATGCCCTACTGGCACAAGTGGTTTACATAATTACCTAATCAAGTAAATCAGTGAATCCAAAATAATCTAATATGCCCAGAGGAAAAGATCAGTTTACAAACATAATCCAATATTTTTTTGGAATTCATCAATAATATCAAACTGCTACACCTCTTGAAAGAATTACTGATAGACCAGCATCTTTTGCAAAATTCTCTCCTAAGACACTGGTCTGATTGTATCACCTTTTCATTAAAAAATTTTCAAAGTTTGCTCATTGTGTTCTGAATTGTGATCAGGCATTTCTCCCAACATTTATGGTTATATACAAGACCCAAAGCTAGGCAATGACTGGGAGAATGCTTTATAAATTATAAGGTACTGTTCAAATGCAAAGTATCCTCCTCTTCAAGATTCTGTGATATCTTATAAGGTCTTCCACTTCTTGAGGGATTAGAATCCAATGGCAACCTGGGTTTTAGTAATAACTATCTTTCTTGGTGATAATGTTTACTGGAGTCTTGGATTTGTTGCTATATTCTACATAACTCATTATTTCATTAGTTGGATTTGATCTTTGGTTATCTTCTGTATTTGTACCAGTTATTAAGTTTTTCACTTTCATTTCCAATCCAGTCTTCTATGCATTTCTGCTTTACAGGCTGCTCCTTGATAGGCTATGTTAATAGGAGATGCTGTGGGAAAGTGCAAGGTTGGAGGAAGAAGAAAAGACCTGCTTTTTCCTTGTTCCTCTTTGCTTCCTCTCTCCTGTGATTTCAGTGAGCATCACCCAAGTAATACTTCTTCATCCCTGAGGCAGATGATCCTTCCTATAGCTGTAGTTGAAGTCACTTTGTAGTTTTTCCAACACCTGCAGAACCAGTTTTGTCATCCTTTCTGTCCCTGCCACTAGGACTAGCAAGAATAGGCCCCTTCTCCAGATATCTCAGTTTCAACTTCTCAAGAATTTCCTCTAAGTTTTGAAATTTTAATAATTCCGACCTCTTACTTTTATTTTAGAATTTTGAATAAGAACTGTTTTCCCAGCTCTACCAAGGAGTATGTGATAGCCATGAGAAAAAGCCTCACAGACTTTAAATTAAAGGGAGCATAATTATATTTGCCAGATTTAGCAAATAAAAATATAGAATGTCACTTCAAGTTAACCAAGATGGAAGCATAAGATGTTCAAGGGTGATGTTTCCCCACAGAATATTTGAACAAATAGCAAAAACTGATGGAGTCATTTACACAAAACTCTAGAAATGAGTAGAAGTGTTACGGTAACTGGGTAAGTGCCAAATCAAGAAAATACAGCTTTGAAAATGGTAGGAGAAGTTTATACCACCTTTGCTGGCCCCTTGGCCACCCCTTTCTTGGCGTAGTATGGAGTTAACTCCCTTGTGAGTCCCTGGCTATGGGAGGGAGAAGATTAACCGATATGTACATCTGGGTGCCTGTATGTTGGTGCCAATCCATTAGGTAGAATCCTGAAAGTCTGAATCAGGAAACTCTGGCTTCCCCTCCCAGAACTTGCCCTGCAGATGAAAGCAGCTTATAGACAGTTAAAGAAAGGAGTGCAAGAAATAATTAAGTCAAAGCAGCCTGGGGCAAAGGATTACTGGCTTAAGTCATAAACTAGAGCACAATGGAGGGGGAGAAAATCTACTTCCTAGGGGGTAAGGAGGACACTCAAATTCCAGTAAATGGTGAAATTCCTGAGACCCTGAGTAAGTACAAGCCTAGGACAAAACACAGGCTCAGAAAAGATGGAGAGAACTCTGTACTTCACATTTGTCTCAGGCTGATCTTCTTGATAGAAGGTTCAAATTCTGTAGGAGAGCACAGGCCAACACAGAGCCAATTTGCAAAGACTGTGAAGGGTGTTTTTTGCATTGGTTGGTTTGTTTATGTCAGTCTCTGAAATTCCAGGAACTCTCAGTCATATCACTAGCTGAATAAAAACTTAAGAAACAGACAACCAGGACTAAATCCCAAAGTTCACATTTTCAAATGTTAAAATGTACAGTGTGCAACAAAATAGTACAAGATAAACAAATAGGAAATGAAGCCCATCCAAAGGAGCAAGATAAAACTCCAGAAAACATCAACAAAGAACACCAGACTTGGGACATACCAAAGACTTAAAAAAAATTCTCAGTATGCTCAAGGAGATAAAGGACAACACAGAGAAAGAACTAAAGGGTGTCAGGAAAGCAATGAATGAGCAGTATGAGAATCTCAATAAGGAGAGAGAAATTTTAAAAAGGGACCAAACAGAAATACTGGAGTTAAAGACCACAATAACTGAAATGAAAAATTCCCTAGAGAGTTTCAAAAGCAAATTGGAGTTGGAGTTAAAGAATCAGTGAAATTGAGGACAAGAGTTGAAATAATTCAGGCTGAGAAGCAGGAGGAAAAAATAATGAAAGAAAGTGAACAGAGCCTAAGAGACCTGCAGGAAACAATTAAGCATATCAATATATGCATTATGAGAGTCCCAGAAAGTGAAGAAAGAGAAATGGATAGAAGAAATATTAAAAGAAATAAGGCAGAAAATGTCCCAATAACAAAAGACATGAATGGACACATTCAAGAAATGCAATGAAATGAGCTTCAAGATAAACTCAAAGAGAACCATGCCCAAACATAGTTGTCAAATAGTCAAATGCCATAGATGAGGAGAGAGTTCTGAAAGCTACAAGAGAAATGCAATGTATTATATATAAAGAAGCCCCAATGACATTAAGTGCTGGTTTGTCACCAGAAACCATGGAGGCAGGAGGTCAGTGGGACAAAAATATTTAAATTGCTGAAAGAAAACAATAATTGCTATCCAAGAATTTTATATCCAGCTAAACTTTCTTTCCAAAACGAAGGAGAGATTAAGACATTCCCATGTGCACAAAAGCTGAGAGATTTTGTCACTACTACACCAGACCTAGAAGCAATGGTAAAAGGACTTCTCTAGGCAGAAAGGAAAGAATGGTGTATTGAAGTGGCATAAAGAAATAAAGACCTCCAGTAAATATAATATGGGTAATTATAAGTGCCAGACCTACTGTATTGTGTTTTTTGCTATCCAATACCACTCTTTACTTCTGACCAGTTCTAAAATGCAAATGCACAAACAGTTATGATAAATCTATGGTTTGGTACATACAATAAAGACATACTTTGTTATCCAAAGGTGTACTTTGTTATAAGTACAACAAAAAGATGGGGATGGGGCAGTGAGGGATAGGAACAGTGTATGCTATTGAAGTTAAGTTGGTTTCAAATCAAATGTGATTATTATAGATTTACAATGTTAAATTTAAGCCCCATAGTAACCACAAAGAAAATAAATGAAAAATATATACAGGAAGAAATGAGAAGGGATTAAAAATGGTACAATAAAAAAACCCAAATAGATATGAAAGTAGGCTTTAATGGAGCAATCAAGGGATAAAAGGATATTACTACAAAGACTAAATAAGAAAATTTATCTGCATTATTTGCATTATCAATAGTGACTTTATTTTTTAATTTAAAATTTTTTTAAAAGATTTACCCATCCATCCATTTCTTCCCCCCCAGCCCCACTTGTTGTCTACTCTACATGACCACTCAGTACACGTTCTTCTTTGTCTGCCCATTCCCTCTACAGGTGGCATCAGGAACTGATCCTGGGAACATCCAGAGTGGGAGAGAGGTGCTCACTCCCCTGCACCACCCCAGCTCCTTGGTCTGCCATGTCTCCCATTGTTCTCCTCCTGTTGTGCCATTCTGCTGCGCTAGGTCTCCACCTGGCCCAGCTCACCATGTGGGCCAGCACTCCATGAGGGCCAGCTCTCTGTTCGGTCCAGCTTGCCATGCAGGTCAGCCTGCCTTCACCAGGAGGCCCTGGGAATCGAACCCTGGACCTCCCATATCATAGACGAGAGCCCAAACACTTGAGCCACATCTGCCTCCCATTAGTAGTGACTTTAAATGTAAATGAATTAAATAGAATGAGGGTAGAGAATGGATAGCTGAGGGTTAATCTGTGTAGAATTGGTAAAAAGGTTGCTTGTAAATCTTTGGAAATGAATAGAAATTGTGAAAGCACATCATAGTATTTGTAACTAGCAGAGCTATTATATGGATATGAGAGTGATTGAAAAGGGAAGTCTAAGGTCATGTATTTTACTAGAAGGGAAGCTAAAGAATGTAACATGAGACTGTACAAGATAGTGAAACCTCATGTAAAACATGAATATGGGTGATACCGCATCTATAAGACAGTTTTTACAAAATACAAATATACTAGAGAGAAGAGAAAGAATAGCAGCTATGCATGGCAGGGGAAGCATAGAAAGATTTAGAGTTGATGAGTTTTGTTTGTATTTTGTTTATTATTATTATTATTATTAGAATAATGAAAGTGCTTTAAGCATGGTTGAAATGATGAATGTGCAAATATGTGATTGCATTGAATACCATTGACTGTACATTTTGAATGGGTTTATGCTATATTAATATGTATCAATATAATTGATTTGTTAAAAAAAAGTAAATGAATTAAACTCTCCAGTCCAAAGTCAGACATTGACAGTATGAATAAAAAATCATGAACCAACTATAGGTGTTTACAGGAGACTCACCTTAAATTCAAAGACACAAGTAAGTTGAAATTGAAAGGATGAAAAAAATATACGTCATGCAAATAGTAACAAAAAGGGAGCTGGGGTAGCTTACACAATAATAGATAAAATAGACTTCAAGTCAAAAACAGTTATGAGGGACAAAGAAAGTCACTATATACTGATAAAGAGGTCAATTCAAGAAGAAGACATAATGATTATAAATTTATATGCATTTAATGGCAGGTCTCCAAAATACGTAAAGCAAATATTTACAGATTTGAAGGAAGAAATAGATAGTTTTATATTAAATGTAGGAGACATCAATATACCACTGTCTATTATGGAGAGAATATCCAGATGGAAAGTCAATAGAAAATGACTTGAACAATACCATAAACTGGTTAGACTTATCAGACATATATAGAACACTTCACCCAATAGCAGCAGAATACACTTCCTTCTTTTGTGCATATGTATCATTCTCAAAGACAGACCATATGTAAGGTCAAAAAACAAGTCTCAATACATTTTTAAAAATATTGCAATCAAAATGGAATGAAGCCAGAAATCAATAACAGAGGGAGAGATGGAAATTCACAAGTATGTGGAAATTAAACAATATACTCTTAAGGAATCAAAAAAGTCACAAGGGATATTAAAGAAATATCTTGAGGCAAATGAAAATGAAAACAAAACATACCAAAATTTATGTGATGTAGCAAAGGCAGTGCTGAGAGGGAAATTTATAGGTCTAAATGCTAACAAAAAAGAATAAGATCTCCAATCAGAGACCTAACCTCACAACTGGAGGATCTAGAAAAAGAAGAGCAAACTAAACCCAAAACCAGCAGAAGAAAGGAAATAACAAAGATTAGAGCAGACATAAATGAAGCCTAGAATAAAAAACAGTAGAGAGAATCAATGAAACCAAAAGTCTGTTCTTTGAAAATATCAACAAAATCAACAAATATTTAAATATTTAGCTAGACTAAAATAAAAAGAGAGAGAAGGCAAATAACTGAAATCAGAAATGAAAGGGGGAAAATGACTACAGACCCCACAGAAACAAAATGTGTTTTAAGAGGAAACCTAAATGAAATGGACAAATTCCTAGAAACATGCAAATTTATCTACACTTAGGAGGAAACAGATAATATCAACAGACCAATAAAAAGTGAGGAGATTGAATCATTAGTCAAAAACCTCCCAACAAAGTAAAGCCCAGGACCAGAGAGTTCCACAGGTGAATTTAACAAACATTTAAAGAAGAATTAACATCAATCCTGCTCATACTCTTCAAAAGAATCGAAAAGGAGGGAAGACTTCTTATCTCATTCTATGAGGCCAAAATCATCCTAATACCAAAGTGTCTTAGTTTTCCACAGTGCTACCAATGCAAATCATCAGAAATATGTATTGGCTTTTAAAAAGGGGGTTTATTTGGGGTAAAAGCTTACAGTTCCAAGGCCATGAAATGTCCAACTCAAAGCTTCAGCAGAAATGCTTTCAGGGTCCTACACATGGTGAAGCAAGATGGATGCCAGTCGCTGCTGAGGTCTCTGCCTGCCTCTCCAGAATCTACCATCTCCCAGAGCTCAGCTGTGGGCAGCCAGGCATAGGGCTTATCTCTTACTGGCCCTCCTCTCTCAGTCTTAGCTGCTCTACTTTCTTTTCAAGTTCAGTCGTGAACTATCAGGCATATGGCTTGTCTCTTCAGCCTGCGCTTTTCTCCTCAAACTTGAGCTGCTCCATGGGCCCAGCCTCTTGGGGCTTCATGCTCAAGCTTTGATTGCTAGTGATCCACAAGTCCTCTCTCACATTGTGGGGTCAAAAATGGCTGCTTCTTTTTCTCTGTGTGTGTCTTTCTCTGTGTCTTCATTTCTATCAGTCCCAGCAAGAGGGTGGAGACTCACTGGTATCATTCAATCAAAATGGTCTCATACCCACAGGAATGGATTCTTTCAAAAACTTTTTCTTTTTTCTTTTTGGAATTCAGAAAAAAACTTCGAACTGTCAGACAAAGCTAAATAAAGATACTATATGGAGGGCCCATGGTTCAATCCCCAGGGCCTTCTGACCCATGTGGTGAGCTGGCCCATGTGCAGTGCTGCCGCACGCAAGGAGTGCGCCCCACAAGGAGAGTCACGAGAAGAAAGTGCAGTCTGCTCAGGAGTGGCACTGCACACATGGAGAACTGATGCAGCAAAATGATGCAGCAAAAAAGAGACGCAGTTTCCCAGTGCTGCTGGATAATGCAAGTGGACACAGAAGACCACACAGAGAATGGACACAGAAAGCAGACAACCGGGGAGGAAGGGGAGAGAAATAAATAAATCTTTAAAAAAAAAAAAAGATACCATAAGAGAAGAAAATTTCAGACCAATATCCCTTATGAATAGAAATGCAAAAATCCTCAACAAAATACTAATGAACTGGATCCAAAAGCAAATTAAAAGAATTATATATCATGATCATGTGGAATTTATCCCAGGTATGCAAGTGTGGTTCAATGCAAAAAAGTCAATTAATGTAACACTACATTAATGGAATGAAGGATAAATCCTACATCTCAATTGATGAAGAAAGGGCATTTGACAAAAACCAGCACCCCTTCTTGATAAAACACTTAGAAAACTAGCACTAGAAGGAAACTTCCCCAGCATAATAATGGGTGCCTACACCACAGCTAGCATCATACTCAATGGTGATCAAATGAAAGATCAGATAGAAGACAAGGATGCCATCTGCCCCCACTGTTATTCAACATTGTATTAGAAGTTCTAGCCAGGGCAATCATGCAAGAAAACAAGTAAAAGACATTCAAACAGGAAAGAAAGAACTAAAAATTTCCCTATTTGTAGATGACATGATCTTATATGTAGAAAATCCTCAAAAATTCCCAACAAAGCTACTAGAGCTAGTAAATGCATTCAGCAAAGTACTGGAGGCAAGATCACATGCAAAAATCAGCACAGTTTCTATACACTGGTAATGAACATTCTGAGAAGGAAATCAAGTAAAACAATCCATTTACATTAGAACTAAAAGAATCAACTAGGAATAAATTTTGACAAATATGGAAAGACAAAGCCACCTTGAAAAGAAAAAAAGAAATTGGAGTACTCATACTTCTCCATTTGTGAACTTATTACGAAGCTAAAGTATTGAAAACAGCGTGGTTCTGGCACACAGAATACAGACCAATTGAAACAATTTTTGAAATCCACGCATTGCTGTGTTTGTTCTAAGGCCACGCCTCCCACAGTCAGCTCCCACCAGTGACTCAGCACGCGGGGATACTAAGGCAGACCCTTTTCAGGGAGACAGGGGAGTCCTCTGACAGGGGTCTTCGGCTCAGTGACTTCCCTATGGCATTGCCAAAATTTCTTTAGATTTTCCAGTCCCTCTCTCCTGCACTCAGGTGACACTTGCAGTGCAGCTTTACAACCCTCCCAGCTCCCTCGCTGTTGCCTTTCACACAAGCATTTTCCCTAATGAAATCCTCGCAGGCTTAATCCTGACTTGGTGTCTAACACAGGTTGGACTAACAGGGTGGCCAGCAACTTCCTGGAGCTGCTATTCTGCCAAACTTTAGTATTCTTCTTTACCCTTTCAGTTACCTAGTAAACAACTTTATATCTTAGTAACAATTCTTTATATGCAATCCTCACTCTTCCAATAACTAGGGTGGTTTCTATTGTCGGACTGGGTCTTGACTGGTTGCGCCTGAGCTTGATGAGTCCTCTAAATTGCTCCAGGAAGTTTAAGACATTAAGCCATTCTATCAGAGGGATGTGGGATGTTTCCTTCCTCTTAGCTTGCCTCCCTTATTTTACCACCGAGTTGGCAAGACCGGTTTAGCAAGATGACTGCCTGTTATAAGTGTGGCATCAGACATTCCTTACATTGTGTTCAATACTAGGAATTACTTCCGCAAAATAGAATGCCACCACAGGAAGGTTATAATGAAAAACACAAATCTTGAAGCCATTCCGAACAAGGGGCATGCTTGTTTAATCTGCAGAAGAGAAGAGTGCAGAAGGATGGGGCAACTGTTTCTTCAAGTATTTGAAGGTCAGTCATATGGACACTGGATTAAATTTATTTTGTGTGAGTCCAGATGTTAGAACTGGAACCAATCAGCAAAGTCAGAATGAGACATGTGGGCTCAAAATTTGGCAACCAAGCAAATCTGTACCCTTTAAATATTTGTTAAACATTTATCTGGCAAGACTGGGAAGAAACCATTTTTCCTGCTAATAATATGTGTATAGCTCTCTATACTGAAAATAAAAGATTTATTATATGCGCTTGCATAGCAATACAATTTTAACTTTTTTCACTTTTTATGTGACTCACAACTAGAGAGCATAAGTCAGTCATACTTCCTAAGGACAGAGGTGACTTAACATGGATGTCATTATGAATCCTGTCCAAATATATTCAAGTTCCTTCAACTGATTTTTATGTGGCAAACATTTCCTTCTTTTATCCAACATTTACTGTATCATATAGCCTATCCTGGGCTATGCCTTAATGAAGTAACCTCATCAAAAGGTCCAATGGGTCTGCACCCACAAGAATGGATTAAACTTAAGAATATGTTTTTCTGGGGTACATGCAGCTCCAAACCACATAGCACCTCTGTAATAATTGTGGTTTGGGTTGTGTCCTTTTCTAGGGCCAGATTCAGGACTGCTAGGCAGGTCTCCATTGCATGGTACGTGATGATGCTGTGTATGTGTAAATTCTGATATGCACTGGGAAATGAATATGGAGAATTTTGTTTTATGAGCTGATCGTTTGATGATTTCTGTCAAGAGGATGATGAGGATCTATTTTCTATCAGGTAAAAGCTACAGCTTGTCCGACTTTTTGTTTGTTCTACTTGTGAGCTCAAATTAAGTAAGAAAATATTTTGTGTCCACTGGAAAGGAAGACAGCCCTTTGAGAACTGGACTGCTGAGCTTTGTGTTTCTGTGTTTACTCCTGATGTGTAGGTGAAATTATAGAGCTGAAGCAGCAAGCTCAATGTGTCTACAATTGAGAAAAGCTATTATCTCTCAGTGTGTAAGCATGAAATACTTTCTTACTTCTGGAGGGTATTAATAAATTAGATTATAAGGTCTCTCAAGTTAAAGGAACTCCATGCTAATTGATTTATAAAGAATAATAAGTGCTTATATAAATCTAATTATTTCCAGAATTTCTAGAAAATAAAAAACTAAATTTCTAATACTTCAAGTGTTCAAGACTTTTAAGAAAAAGAAAAGTTCTCTCAGAAACTACTACCTCAGAAGCATTTTAATATAATAATTAAAATTTATATTATATATGACATAATATAATATATAATAACTTAAATTCATATAATTAAGGTGAATCTTTGGGTGCATCAGAATAGTTTAATTATTTTGGTTTAAGAAAAAAAATCTAATTTTGTCTACATTTCCTTGATTTGTAGTAGTCTTAAGTATAATACATTTGTACATATTATTTTTTAGAAGATCTAGGTTTGTTTCCTGAATTTCCCCAACTTCATGTATGCTTGATTGATAAAGTAAATTAACATTACTACTTAATAATGTTTAGGATTATGAAAAATGTAAAATTCTATGTATAACCAAATTGGATTTTAATTTTGATAATTTTTTAATATCAACATACATGTTATAGAGTATGTTAGCTGAAGCATACTTTCTCTGATCCTTAAGTTAACTTTAAAATCTTGGACTAATATTGTTAAACTAATTAATGGGAAATCTTTGGCTACTTAGATAATTAAGAACGCATACTAAGCAGTTGCTTACTAAGCATAGTTTTAAATATATAATTACCTTTGTTTCTTATTTTGCTGTGCTAGAGTTGTTACACCTTTGGATCATATTAACAAACATGTTCATTTTTGCCACTTAACAAGGTATAAAAAAGATGTATGTGGTTGTCAGTAGCCATATCTTAGTGCTCCGGAGCTTTCCTTGTCTGTTAAAATGCTCGTATATAATGAAAATTATCAATTACCCGGCTTCTAGTTTTCTCTATGAATTAGGAAATAGAGGTTAATTTGTTTAAAGTTGCAGTTAATATGGGCAATTAAGAGTATATTAGTAACGATACTAACAGAGAAGTACAATAATGTTTCCAAGGTAACGGAATGTATTTTTGTTTTTCAAGGAAAAATAAGTAGTTTTGTCCTAAAGGAAAGTGTCTCTTTGTTCCAGAACATGAAATAAGGTAGAGTAAGACAAAACTTGAATGAATGTAGAAAATTATAGAAGGTTTGTAGAAAGTAAATCATATTTGTCTTGGTTGTCTGAAAGGAAGCAATAAAATATGTTAAACTTTTGGTAAAGCTCTCTCAGTTTTGATTAAATCATATAAGATAATTTTTCAAAAAGATCTTGGAATCTTTATTGTCAATATTAAATTTAAAAAAAACACAAAGAAAATTATATTAAATTAACGCAAAACTAGAATGTGGCTTTCTAGTAAAGTGGTCTTAGAGCTCTTAATAAGGGGAAATAAGCAATTATTGTTTACCTTTTGTACATTCTGTCTAGATAGCAGTGATTTATTTCATCAGAATAATTTTCTGTGCTTTGTGTTGATTTTATGAATGTCTACGATTTTTTTTCTTTCAATAGCTTAGGGCTTTTACTTCAACAGAAAAGAGAATGAAGTAATTTTTAATGAAAATGATTCAAGTGTTCAATGTTCAAATTTAAAAGCTAGCAGGAAGGATATGGTCGATCCAGGAATTCTTATACACCATCATAAAGTAAAGAAACAATACTTTTAGAGAATTATCTTTATGAAGAAATTTAAATCGTCAGTCAGGGTAAGAAATACTGTACATAAACATGAACATGAAAAGTCTAAATATCAGGCTGTGAAAGGGGATCTACAACTGAATTAATCTGAGTAAAGCCAAAGCATTTGTTCTCTACAATCTATAGAAGTAAAATAATTTTAGGAGCAGAGACTTCTGTATTGGACTATTATACTTAAGACACTATTAAAAAATAGTCTTTAGTGAAATGATACTGACATCGTTGGCATATAAGTTCTTTGGCTTATTTCCTTTTTTCTCTTAAATTCAGCCATCTGATTAAATATATTGAGTAAATTTTGAGGTAAAAATTTTTTTTAACTCTGCTTTCTGATTGCTCTTTGCTTTTCAGCCCATCTTCTTCTGGAACCTCTGTTTTTATATCTTCCTTATAATTGTCCTCCCTTTCATATTCTCCTTGATTTGCAGTTAGTTGTTGTATTTGCTCATGTCTACTAAAATCACATGATCCAAAATAAGCATATTTTTATATTTGTCAGCTGACTTCCAAGAGTAGTCTGAGCTTTCTGGTGAAGGAAATATCCCATTGAAACTGGCTTCCCCCTTCCAGAGCACTCTTTTCTTTGTTCTATATCCTTTTCAAATCTTCTACGACCATAAATTTTTATTTTGTCATCTGAATTCCTACAAAAGGAATCTGAGGAATCTCTTCTACCAGAAAAAATGCCTTTCTGATTTATATGGCTTTTATGTTTTGCTACTACTTGCTTGACTTTTATAGCTATTATAAAAATCTCTTGGATCTTTAGACCTACCTCCAAAATCATCTGGAACTTCAACTGAAAATAAAGAGAGGTTATCTATCTTTCTCTTTTTACCTGTGTCTTTTGATATGTAACCTATCCTGCTTTTCCAGTAGTTTTTTCACTTCTTGTTCTCGGTTAAGAAATGCTGAAGTATGGTTGGAAGTGGATAGCACTCATCTTTTCTCTTCTGATCTATGTGATATGAGGACGCCTTAGATGAATGCCTTTTGGAATTGCAGGAAGACTGACCTGTCCTCTTCCCACTCCTATTTCTTCTGTGACAAGAAGAAGAGGAGGATGAAGAAGAAACTGATTCACTAGCAGAAAGGACACTTTGACGAGTTTTTTCTTTGCTTTCTGCTTTTTTTTTCAGTTTGTTTTTCTCTGCATATATTTGTGAAGTTTCTGAAAAGTACCCCCTGTCTTTAAGAATCTCATCCAAAGCCAAAGTTTTCTTATAGTAACTTTTAGCATTTAAAAATTTTTCTTCTTTTGACTGCCCTCCTCTGTCTACAAGTGTCTGGCAGAGGTATTTTCTTGCATTCCTGTGAGCTGGACAGTTTTCCAATGCAAGTTCAAAATCTTCCATTGATTTGTTCAGAATTCTTTTCATTGCATGTAACCAAAGTGTCCATATTTTGTTTGTCTATTTCCAGTGCGTTATTGTATTCAGTCATACATCCACATGGCCTCCAACCTTAAAATAATCAACTCCAATTTTCAAATATCTTAAAACCCAAGGCACAGATTGTTTCTTTCTTAATGCAGAAGCAAAATCATCTTCAGAGAAATTTTTACTTTATAGGTCTCTCATTAAAGATGGTGGATTAGAATCCTATATTCCTACTTTTCTTGAAGGAATTCAACTAAATTCTGGATTAACAAATCCCAAGAAACTCTGCGTGAAATATATATATGTATTTAGGAGGTACTGGGGATTGAACCCAGGCCCTCGTACATGGGAGGCAGGTGCTTGACCACTGAGCTATACCCATTCCCTGCGTGATACTTTCATAGGACTCAAAAGAATTCCTATTTAGTTTAACATTCCTCCCATATTATAAAGGAAGCTCTTCAGAGCTTATTATATCCAACTTTATCTCTGATTGGGCTGTTGGAAGAGATAGTATATAGAGAGTTTATAAACTTTTCTTGGTAACTGTCCATATCCTTGATTCCAGCTTGGGTGTTGTCACAGGTTTGGTAATATGTTAAATGATGCCCCCCGTGACTGTGAGAAGGCACATCTCTTAATGGACAAAGAGCTGTGATTTCTAAGTGGGGTATGCCTCTCATGATGCCACTGCCTAAACAGATCAGTACCGTGAAAACCCCAAATTCCTGAACAGAACTAATTCTTCAAATCACTGTGTCACTGCACTCAAAATCTTGGAAAAACCGCTTTCTTGTGTCCACTCTAGGTATCTCCATGAATTGCTTTAAAGGTGGCATGATTGCATAATGATCTTCATTGTCTCCATTAACTTCAGTACCTGCAGGTAAATCTGATTTCTAGGCAAGCAGAAAAGCAGATCTTTCTGGGAAATGAATTTTTCTATTTCAATGTTGTCAACACTCTTCTCTTTTCTGCCCTATTGGGATGGGCAGGGCTTCGGAAGTGCAGATTGTCCTGTTCTTGGTTCCAAAGCAGGGAGAGCAACAAACATGGCAATTCAGAGACTGCCACAGAAAATCACAATCCATGGCTAGAGATTGCTGGCCTGAGGGCCAGTTGGCTACTAACCGCCCCTGTTCCCTGTCCACTAGTTTAGTTTGCTAGCCCCCAAGGTGGGGGCAGCACATCACAGTCACTTAGAGGGATGTCTGGAGAAGCATTCCCTGTGATTATATTTTTTCAAGAACAGAGAGCAAATAAAGGATCACTTCTGAAAAAGCTAAGATTCCTTAATATTGTTTACCTCAGCCTATGTTTGTTTTTAATATTTACTGATGCTTTAATGAACACATAACAAACCTTTTTCCCTCAAGCCCTCCCGATCCTACTTTAAGGAAGGATCAAATTTCCTCTGATAAATCTGTTTTTTTGGCCTTCCTTAGGTCAGACCTTAAATTCAGAAAAAACAAAACTTTCAGAATGTCTTTACACCTAAACTACCATGGAGATTTCCCAAGAACCTCTGGAAAATCACAGAGATTTGTTCTTTCACCTTATAATAAAAAAGGATGTTAAAAATAATTAGATTTGGGGAAGCGGACTTGGCCCAGTGGTTAGGGCATCCGTCTACCACATGGGAGGTCCACGGTTCAAACCCTGGGCCTCCTTTACCCGCGTGGAGCTGGCTGGCCCATGCACAGTGCTGATGCGCAAGGAGTGCAGTGCTACGCAGGGGTGTCCCCCGCGTAGGGGAGCCCCACATGCAAGGAGTGCGCCCCATAAGGAGAGCCGCCCAGTGCGAAAGAAAGTGCAGCCTGCCCAGGAATGGTGCAACACACACAGAGAGCTGACACAACAAGATGACACAACAAAAAGAAACACAGATTCTCATGCTGCTGACAACAGCAGAAGCGGAGAAAGAAGACGACGCAGCAAAGAGACACAGAGAACAAACAACCGGGGCGGGGGCGGGGGTAAGGGAAGGGGAGAGAAATAAATAAATTAATTAATTAAACTTTAAAAAATAATTAGATTTGATAGCTCAGTATTTTTAAATTTTTATTAGATTCGTTCCCAATGTTTCTGCCTAAATTTTTAAAAATTTTTTGAAGTATATCACTCATACATAAACATACATAAACAATAAGTGTATAATAGTTGTGAACTTACAAAACAAACATATATAACATCTCACCCTACCACCAATAACTTGCATTGTTTTTAAACCTTTTTAACTAATAAAGAGCATTGTCAAAATATTACTACTAAACAAAGTGTTTTTCCCCTAAGTGATCCTATTATTTTTATATCATTTATAGATTTTGACAATATTCTTTCATAATTTGTAACAAACGTCTCATGACAATGCAAGGTGTTGGTGGAGGGTTGATATATGGGACCCCTGTATGATGTTAGCTCAGTATTTTTTTTTGTCTTTTTTTTTTTAATGTTACATTCAAAAAATATGAGGTCCCCATATACTCCCTACCCCCTCCTCCCACTCCTCCCCCCATAACAACAACCTCCTCCATCATCATGAGACATTCATTGCATTTGGTGAATACATCTCTGAGCACTGCTGCACCTCATGGTCAATGGTCCACACCATAGCCCACACTCTCCCACAGTCCACCCAGTGGGCCATGGGAGGACCTACAATGTCCAGTAACTGTCCCTGCAGCACCACCCAGGACAACTCCAAGTCCTGAAAATCATCTCAATCCTGTTGTAAGAGTAGCACAGGAAGAGTTATCCAATCAGAAGTCATGCTCAGTCTTCCCTAGGTTTAGCTCATTTAGGTAAAATGTTATTAACCAGCCCTAGCGGCCTACTGGGTCCCGGGTGCGCGCTAGCCCCGCAGCAGGCGGGGCGCAAGGCCGACCTGTGCACTGCGCGGCGCGCTCTTGGCCCCAGAACGGCCATTTCCTCTGCGTGCCCAGATGAGTGAGGGCTGTGTGCGGGGATCGCGAGTGGAGGGCCACTCGGGGCGCTTAATACGGTCTCCCCCGAAATGGGCCTGAATTGTCTTCTACTAACTCATCAAGTCCCGCAGCTGCAGTGGTTCCGAGGGCGTGCTTACGCCTACTACGTACCATCTTTGTGTTCTGCGCCTACCCGGAGAGAAGCGTGGAGATCCTGTTCTCAGAGAGAGGGGGACAATAAATGGATTAAAAGTCTGTTGACTGTAATCTTGCTGCCTATTTGTACCTGTGCTTATGTCCGATCCTTGGCACCCAAGCCTCCTGGACAGAAATGAGAATAGACTGTTGGGTATATTTTGGAAGTGTGCCAGAATAAGTGAACCAAAGATTCACTGTTACTTATGTTACTGTATGCTATGCACTGAAGGCGTTCATTATCCTGTTTGTTCAATAGCTTGGAACAATGCCAGAATTTGATCGCAGTCACATTTCAAAATCAAAAAGAACTTATATCTCAGAAAATAATGGAGTGTTTTAACACTTTTATCTCTGAACATTGAATGAGATAAATTTCAAGGCGCTGCTCTCTATTCTCATGTTATTGGACCAAGGTTCTATGTAAATAATTAAGATGTAACCAAAAAAAAGTTAATGGGAAGTGTGTGTGGCTCAAGTAGTTGTGTGCCTGCCTACCACATGGGAGGTCCTGGATTTGGTTCCCAGTGCTGCCTAAAGAAGATGAACAGGACAGCAAGCTGATATGAGCAGCTGGCACTTCGAGCTGTCACAACAAGTTGGCGCAATGAGATGACTCAATGAGGAGACAAAACAAGGAGAAACAATGAGAGATATGACTCAAATGATTGGGTGCCTCCCTCCCACATGGTAGGTCCTGGGTTCAGTTCCCTGTGCCTCCTTTAAAAAAAAAAGAAGACAAGTAGACACAGAAAGCCCAGCAGATAGCAAGCGCAAACAACGAAGCAGGGGGAGAAATAAATAAATAAATAATAAATCTTTTAAAAAGCTAATGGACAGGAAAGCAGATGTGGCTCAAACAGTTGAGCACCTGCAAAAAAAAAAAAAAAGACGTTAATGGACAGTTTCCTCTGAAAATTGGACAGCTTTCTCATTAATCTAGTATTCATTATGGGCACAAGTTTTGTGAAAAACAGAGTTTTGATTTTAGTAAATCTAATTTATAATATATATTGAACAATTAGATATTAAAAATGTTATTAATGTAACTATTTCAAAGATTGTCTATTATACAGGAAAGTGCTGGAGATTTGTCAATGAACTTGCTGTCCATAATATGTTCTTATCTTCAGAGGAAACGTGGATTAAACATTTACGAAATACTCATGCAGTAGCCAACTTTGCTCTCCTTCATTTTGACATTGCTGGCTACTATAACAAATTAACCGTAGTGACTTCATCTTCAAGATAATTTCTGCTTTTCTCTCATGCTTGTCTGAAGGCCCTGATATAAGTTACAAACCAGACACCATATCTTCAACCAGAACCGTTGGAGAGACTTGCAGAAAGGACTGCACTGGGTTCTCTTAACTATTGATACTTCAAAGCAATGGACTTCTGAACATGGGTTTTGGAGATGATATCACACATTCAGACTGTACCAGGGGAGAGTGTCAGGATTTCTAAGGATTGTTTTTTAATGATCTAGAAGTTTTTTGTGAAATCAGATAGCCAATTCAAGATCCAGTGAAACAAGAATTAATGATATTCCCAAACAATCCGATGAGGGTTACTTGTTTGGAATCTTATTGGTATTTTTTAAATGATCTATTTTCTGATGGGTATATGAGGAAGTTTTTTCTTTGACTTAATTTATTTCTAACTCTAAGTTTAGGAGACTACTATGCTTTTGTAAACAGAAATAAACATTGTCGAATCGTATCTGATACATTTAATGTTCAAAGAACACCCAGGAATGGGTATGTTGTCAAGGGTTGTTCTAAGTCAGGGGAATCACTGCATCGTTGAAGACTTGAGGAAAGAAGATTACAAGGCAACTCTCTGAGTCCTTATTCTCACTAGAACCCCAGAATTCAGACCTTTTACCGAGCCCTCTTACTTTTCATCAGTGCATAGTTATTTGCATTGATCCACAGTCTTGGTTTTCCAGGCAGCTATAACAAACACTATATAATGGGTTGGCTCAAGCAATGGGCATTTACTGTCTCACAATTTAAGGGGCTAGAAAGCTTGCTTCCTCTTGGATCTGTAACCTCTGGGGCTGACTTGCCTCACTCCTTGGGGGGGTCTGTGGCTTGCAGCTCTGCCTCATGTCACTTGGAAAGGTCCTCTTCTTTCTCTTTCGGGTTTTGTTAACATCTGGCTTGTGCCTCCTCCCCATGTTTTTGTCTCGCTGTATCTGAATTTCTTCTGTTTATAAAGGACTTTAGTCATCTGGATTAAGACCCAGTCTTATTCGCTTGGGCCACACCTTAACTTAAAATATCGTCTTCAAGAGAGCTATGTACAACGGGTTCACACCCACAGGAGAGTGGATTTATATTAAGAACATGTCAAAATTGGGGTATCTAATTAATTCTACCAAGTCCACTAAAAACTTTTACCAGGATATAAATGGACAAGTTGAATCTACAGTTAAGGTCATGCTAAAGTGTCATGTTTGAGGCTGATTCTCATTGAATCAGGTGTAACAAGTTCTTCATCAAGGAACAAATGGACTTTATATGAGGCACCAAGGCCTACAAAGTCCTCTCAGGAAAAATGGCCTCATATTTGTTGTGTAACTGATAGGGCCTCAGTCACCCAAGTGCTAAGAAAGGTCAACTCTCAAGACCTTTGAAAATTGTGGGCCTTGAGAAGAGGTGATTCACCTGAATTTAAGGTATTGAAGAGAAAATCTAGTAGAGAGAGTTTCTTGGGTTTTGTTTCTTAGCCTTAAGAAAAGCAAATAATAGAGGCCTTAAAGTCCAATTTGAGCTTCTTTATGAAAATTTTCACATAGAAGTACATTTTTTGGCTTCATTAGTTGTTCAATACCATATGCTCAAATAGGCTCTTATGGTTAACACTTGTTTCTGTACCTTGTAAACAATAAAGTCAAAATTTTTAGTCATCAAGAAAAAATCTTTGAAATTATTTATAATCAAATGGAGAATTGTTAAGAAAAATCATTCCATAATTAGAATGAAAGAAAAAAAAAAAAAAGAAAAGAAAAAGGGAGAGACTTCATGTCCTTCCAGTGTCATACATGGTATTGTTTAACAGGTCCACACAAAGATTATTGAATTTTCTTTGCTATTTACTATTCATTAGAGCTCAGATACTGTGAAGGTACATAGTATATGATAGATTTTCTCCAGTAGAGATGCAAATGATTGCTGTCGAGTAGAAAGGATAACCTCAATAGTTATTGTCTTATTGCACTGTGGGGTATTAACCCTTTTATCTTTCACCTAAATAAAGTTGTTGGGAAGCAGATGTGGCTCAAGCTATTGAGCTCCTGCCTACCACATGGGAGGTCCCAGTTTTGGTTCCCGGTCCCTAAGACAGGTGCATTGAGCTGACACAATGAGATGATGCAACAAGAGACACAAGGGAGAAAGCATGATGAGAGACACAGCAAGGTGGGGAGTGGAGGTGGCTCAGGCCATTAGGTGCCTCATAGGGGGAAGACAAGCACATGAAGAACAGAAGTGGCAAATGCAGACAAAGAGGGAGTGGGGAGAAATGCATAAATAAAATAAATCTTTTAAAAAAAGTTGTTAGTTGAGTCTGTCTTTTCTGATGGAAAATACAAACCCCAATGCTCTTTGATTGCCCATTTTAGTAGGTTCCTCATTAATTAATGAGTTGAATAAAATTTTCAATGGTATTTATTCTTTATTTGCATGAAAGTCATGTTTTCTACTTTGGAAAATTACACGTGATAAGGACACGAATCACAAAAGTGAAGTATTTGTCCAAAATGTTAATAAAATATCATTAATCTAGAACACATACTAATCCATGCACTATTCAGTTGACACCTGTTGTGTTTGATTAGGTTCTGGGTGTCTCATTTTTAAAGTGACATTGTCTAAACAGAAATGTACAAGAAGAGGACAACTTGGATCATGAGAAGTCTATAAAACACGTTAGATGAAATTTTAATAGAAGAGTAATTCTATTCTGTTCTATAATCTATATTGAAGGGATGTGTTGTAGCAGATTTTAAGTTTAATCTCTGATTCCATCAAACATGACAAATCAACTGTATGAACTGGGAAAAGTCATATAACTCCTCTGCATCTCAGTTTCCTCATCTGTAAATGAATGAGTTGAATGAGCTCTGAAATCTAAGATATATGTATTCAATACTTAAAATTTGTTAAGCAAAGGACAGATTAGATTTCTTTTCTTGGGAGCATGACTTAAACCCTCTGGTTAAGCATTACAGGAAAATAGATTTTGGGCTCAGTATAAGGAAAAGCGTTCTAACTATAGGAACTGATTGCAAATAGAATAAGCTGCCCACTACTGAGTTTCTTATGAAAGGGAATGTTTAAGGAGAGGCTGATAATTACCTGTCTGTTATTTTATAGAGAGAATTCCAACACTAAAAATCTATAATTTCATAAGTCTACATAGTTTCTCCCAAACACCTGCTCTATAATAACCATTTTAATCTACTTTCATAGTGGTTATAATTGTAACACATAGTCAATATAGAAAATTCAAAAAATTTAAAGTAGGAGAAAACACTAATAATCTCACCACCCAAAGATAACACTACTTGATATTCTGGAATTCTTTCCAGAATTTTTATTGTTCTAGATGATGTGTGTGTGTATGTGAGTATATTATGTTATATAACCTTTATATTTTTCATTTAAAGTGAGAACATAAGAATTTTCACATTAGCAAAATTTATTAATTTTTCCACATAGCAAATGGTATTGAGATTATTTTCTTTTAAATGAATTCTTATCTCTTAGAGGTACATGCAGAAACATTTTCAGATGAAATGTTTGGGATTGACTTCAAATAATGGGAGAGGAGTTTGGATGGAAATACATGGCATGAAGTTTGAGCTGATAATGGCTAAGATGGGTGATAGTAACATGAAGGTTCATCATACTATTCTTTTTACTTTTGTATCTATTTGAAAGTTTTCCAAAATAAAATTTGTCTAAAAATCCATTATCACAATTTTTGCTGTGTTTTTTAAGCTCTTTGTTATCATCATTTAAATACCCATACCTTATTTCAAAATATAAAACAAACCACTATTTCATTATCAATTCATCATTGTTGGATTTAGTTTGCTTAAATTATTTATTATTATAAATAATACTGGAATAAACACTTTTATGCATAAACTTTTCACTGTATTTTGAGTTATCCCCAGAAGAATACTTGATGGGTCAGAAGGTATGAAATTCTAAACCTGTTTGAGCCATTTGGGTCTCCGCAAAGAATTTACTACTATACACCAAACACACCCTCACTGGGTGGGTGGTCTACTTTATTTCAGTATTTTACAATGTCATGAGGGAATAGTATCTTCTTTTATTTTCATAGAAAATGATTTGCAGTAGGTATTCCTTTGTTGCTATTTGAAATTTCTGGTATTTTGTGTTGATAAAATATCACTACATCTCAACTGAGCATAGACTTTGATATTCAGCTGCTGGTGGTTCATGATCCCTTGCCTCTGAGCCAAGGGAAATTCCTGGAGGCTCTAACCCTGTGATCCTGAAAATTTCTGACTCCTGATATGAGGAAGAGAACCCAGGTGGGTGGGAGGGAACAGTATTGGCTGGAACAATTGAAGCTCTGAGCCAGCAAGATAGAGCACTGCCCCAAGCATGTTTAGAGCAGATAAAGGAGAAAGCAAGTTGTGACTAGAGCCTGGGAAGAGATGCCAGGGTTAAAATGTGAACCTTACTCTAGGGGTTAAATTTTGTACAATTATGGGTTTTGCCATTAATATAGGGAGGAGAGTGGGCTTTCCAGACAAATAAACTGCCCTTTAGCCAATATTTTTATCTTAAAATTGGACAGTACAAATGTCAGCACAATTTAATGAAAATAAAATATGCTGAGCCAACTGCCCTGGTTTTCTTGGTTTTGAGACTATATTGTAGGCAGCAGGGGTAGAACGGGATTGGTCAGTTTTCTGTAGGTTGTTTGAAAGTGTCAGAAGTAAACCACATGCTAACAGGTAAATGGCCAACAATTACTCACTTTATTTAAATTACTCTTCATTGGAAGTAATATTAAGGTTTTCTATATTACTTCAGTATCAAATCTTCCACAATGGCAGTTTGAAACAAAAAGGCAAAAGAGAAAGCTTTGATTTAGGGACAAAGAAAAGTAGAGTAGTTGAGTAACTGATGACTAGCAGAGATGGGCTGTGATTGTCATCACTGTTTTAAGGAATCTATGCAAGAAATTGCCCTGGCTGCTGTACTTGATAAATAAGAGGGAATTTGTCAGGAAAAATTGTGAGAGACTTTGAAATGGACAAGATTAATGACTGTCCTTTCAATGGAAAGCAAGGCATTGTTTAGAGGACCATCGGGCTTATCCGATTTTATAGGGGCCTGTGCCTTTCACTGTCTTTAACTATGCTACTTTACAACTCTGTAAGTTATAGAAAACTGATAGCAATGCAAATGATTCTTGTCCATACAAATGCAAATGAACTTTGTCCAGTAGAAATACATTTGATTTTCCCTAGTGGAAAAGATGATTCCAACCATTACATTTAATTGGCTTATAGATATTGACCCATTTTTCATCTATTAGCATTTACATTTCAACTTTAAACCAGTTGTATCATTTTATCAGTTCCATCATTATTGAAAGAGTTATATAAAATCTTTGGCACATATTCATTTTATATTTGTATGAGAGTCATGATTTTACTTCAAAAAGCAAAACCAAAAAACAATCCCCCAAGTGCAAGGGCAAAAGACCAGTGAAGAAGAATGGTCCAATGATGAGCCCACGATACTGATGACTATGCTTATGAGCCTGTGTGCTTGAAATTTCAACTTGGCCTAGAGCTACAGGGTGCCTAAGAGTTATAGCCTGAGAGCTTCCATGTTGCTCAAATATGGCCATCTTTAAGCCAAACTTAGCATGTAAATGCATTACCTTGCCCCCAGCATGGGACATGACTCCCAGGGATGAGCCTCCTGGGTGCTGAGGGATTACTACCATGCATGGGCTGGTGATGCAACTAGAAAAAGACCTTGAATAAAAGGGGGAATGGTAAAGACAAACGAGTTTCTATGGCTAAGAGACTTCAAAATCAGAGTTCAAAATGAGGTAGGTCATGCTTATGCATGTCTCAGCAGGATCCCAGAAACAGCCAAAGTAGATACAATCCCAGGTATTCCTTCCTGGTCATGGTTGAGACCCTTGTGGAGATGGTGTTACCTCTTATAAAAGCTTGTCGCTGGGAACTAACTGATCTTCCAGGGTCTTAGAGAATGAAGGTCTAAATGTTTAAATTTCTAAATGTCTTGAACTCACACTTAGAGTAAACTTAAGGAAGAAATGACATTCGGACTAATAGCATGGTTTCCAGAGTTGTGAGATCTTTCCCTTAAGTATCAAAATGATGAAATGTCTGTGGAACAATGAGACAGGGCCCAAGGTGAATTGAGAGGGGAAAAAAGGGTGTAACAAAAATGCCAACTTCCTCCAGTCCCCTAAAGGGCCCCTCCTCTAATATTTTGGGGAAAGAAGTAGTCTCCTGACTCTACTCCTAAAGAGTCCATCTGTGATCTGCTCCTTCTCATGTATGTCCCAAGTGGCCCAAAATGGAACCTCTACATCTATATAGTCCTGCCCACACAGCACTGTTACCTCCTCATGTATCTTAGTGGGGACTTACCATGGGATTCCGACCATGTTGGTCAGACTCAACTGAAGGAAACTGAAATACAGAAGGGGAAATTTGTAAGTTTTCTGCTAAATTTTACTGTCCCCATAGTCCCAGGGAAAAGCTCCAGACATCCTCCAGGTCTTGATACCAAGCCAAAGAGTTTCTTTCTTTCCAACGCATCTTTAAAGCCAATTCCTGAGACATTTGGGTTTCAAAGAGAGAAAGAGTTTTATTGGTTGCACAAGCAATGGAGCACAGTGGCCTCCTGGCCTGAAACTGCCTCCCTGACCTGCAGAAATTCTAATATTTTATAACATCAGGTGCTAATGAATAATTGGGGTGGAGCTGGACATAGGCACCTTCATTAATAAATATTAAAGGGCTGAACAAGCTGGGGATGGACCCCAAACCAGGTGGAGTTACAAAGTTACAATCATTTTCAAAGATCAAGTTTCTGAGATAAGAAAGTAGGAGTCAGTCAGAAGGCTTTTCAAATGGATATTAAGCGGAGGAGGGTGGATTGGTTACCATCCCAATAGTAAGCATACACAAGGGTGGGCTCAATCTGTTAACAGAATTACCATCAAAATAGTAAGGAAACCCAAGGGTGAGGTTAAGTGTAGAGTAACCATAAACAATGGTGGGACCACTCAAGCCAGCTTCAGTACTTTTAGGAATTAACCTTTTGCTATTTTGTAATATAAAGTAATGTATATAATAATTTAGTAATCATAATTATTTGTTAATTCTTAACCCTCTTTTGTTTTTTAAAATTCCCAGTCTTGGGGATAACCTAGATATCATATCTTTCTGGCTTTTTTATGCTAAAAAGGGGTGTGGACATTATGGGAAAAGGAATGCAGCTGGTTGACCTCTGGGTTCCAGGGATTTTCTGGCATAGGAATAATTTAGAGACTTTCTGAAAAATAAACCTAAAATATACATTAAGAATTACAGGTTTAAATAACCATGTTACATTGGGGAAATAATTTTATAGGGTTTCTTAGATACAGCCTGGAATATTCTTTGGGCTTTGCCTGCTGGCTAAAACCTACTAAGAGTAATCTCCAGAATGACCTCTTGACTCTATTTAAAATCTCTTAGCCATTAAAACTTTATCCTGTTCTATTTCTTTTCCCCTTTTTTGTTTAATTCCCTGATGTCAGGGAGACCCATCCTTAGGAGTTGTGAAGTCCTACATTGCCAGGGAAAATCTCTGGAATTTAAATATGATTTTGCCAGGGAAAAGTTTATCTGTAGAAGGCCTGTCTCACATAGGGGGGAAGGTAGTGAGGATTTGGCTTAGAGAGGCAGGCCACATTTGAGTAACAAAGACGTTCTCTAGAGATGACTCTTTGGCATTAATTATATTAGGTTCAGCTTTGTCATTACAGAAATAAATTTCATGAGTGCAAGTCTTGACATCGAGGACTCAGCTTACTAGCATGTTTCTTTATCACAGGTTTGCCTTGCAGAGTTCTACTGTTTCAATGAATTGGGAACTCTACTGTATGAGCAAGTAGTAGGAATTTCCCAGATGAAGTTCATTATTTCTACATTTTCCCAAGTCCCTTAAAGGACTTTGCAAATACTTTTCTATCTTATGCCCCCAAAAACCTTTGAAATGCATCAGGGTATTACAACTCTATACACAATATGACAATCTCATTCACTATTTTAGGTGCCGTGTTAGCTATGCTGTTTAAATGAACTGACTAGTCAGATAATTTAGATAGTGTTCTACAGAAATTTAAACAATTTTCTTGACAAAATAAATTTCTTCTTTCTGGTTCTCACAGTTCTTAGAGTTTTAAAATACTGATAATATTACCTTTTTCCTTGCATCTTGACTCTCCCTACTCTTTAGATTGGCCCCATTAACCATTTAATTGAGGTCTGATTTCTTTTAGTTACTTTAATTGTAGTGGTCCTTTAGAATTAAGGTGCTTTTTTTCAGCACCTTTAGAGCTAGTTAACTTTTGTTTTCCATTTCAAGTGTCATACAGACCCTTAGAAATTCTAGGGAGCTATTAGATTATACACAGAGTAAAACACCTTAGAACTTAGAAATAGAGATAAGAGCTCAGGTATAAATATGACTGCTGCAAGAGCTTACAATCTAGGCCCCAATTTCTTTGAGTATTTTGATTAAAGCTGTTTATAGAGACCATTAACTGCAGACTCTAGTAGTGAGGCAGGTTAGTTTAGAAAAAGGGAAGATGAGTCTAAGACCTGCAGAAAAACATGGCCATGAAACACATGGTCATGAACCCCACCTGGAAATCCCCTGAGGGAAAGACCACAACCAAGGTGGCTGCCAGAAGGCCCCATGAGACCTTGGCCACAAGAACCCCATTTGGAATGAGATTGGAACAAGATCTCACTTGGGGTCAAAGGAAAGTCTTGGCTACCCTTAACTTTGGCCCCTGTGGAACTGATAGGTGGGGTGACCAATCAGAACAGCAAATAGCTGGGGCCCTTCCCCCAACATTAGGAAAGGGAGGAGTAAGTAATAGCTTAATAAAGATAGTCCCACAAGCCCAAAATGCTCTTTCTGCCTAATGAAGCCCACATCTGCAGGTTCAGGTGCATAATCCTGTTCTCTTCTCCCATTTCTCAATAAACTTCTGGCCTAACTAAACTGACATGTTCTTTTGCTTTTTTTTAAGATCTGTTTTTTTATTTCTTTCTTTCCCTCCTATTCCCTCTGTTGTTTGCTCTCTATGTCCATTTGCTATGTGTTCTTCTGTGTCTGCTTGTATTATCATTAGGCAGCTCTGGGAATCGATCCTGGGACCTTCTGGAGTGCAAGAAAGGCTATTACTCTCATGCGCTCCCTCAACTCCCTGTACTGCTATGTCTTATTATTTTCTTTCCTCTGTGTCTCTTGTTGTGTCATCTTGCTGAACCAGCTCTCAACATTGGCCAGCACTCCTATGCAGGGAGGCTCTCCCATGCTAGACAGCATTCCCGCTTGGGGGGGCACTCCTGCGTGGGGCAGCATTCCAGTGTGGGCTGGCACTCCATGTGGCCAGCTTGCCCTCACCAGGAGGCCCTGGGTATCGAGCCATAGACCTCCTATATTGTAGATGGGAGCCCAATTGGTTGAGCCACATCCGTTTCCCACTGGTATGTTCTTAAATTCTTTTGTGTAACATAGCCAAGAAGCTAGAGGAATCCATCATCCAACTTCCCCAGACTTCAGTAGGAGTTATGTTTCATTTTACTTTTACTCTTTTACCAAGATTATGTTAATCAACAGGCAAAACAAAACTTATAAACTCTTGATTCTCTTTAAAAGTCCCTTTTTGTTGACTATGGGGTGACTGTTCTTTTAGAGACGCATCACAGCAAAACAGTGTAACTGATAAGAGACTTTGGTTGTTTTCAAAACATCACATTTTCTAAAAAATAACTAAAATTATAACCAACAATATCATCATGCAGATCAGTATTAGGGTGGAATAGACAGTGAGAACTTTAAAAGTCTGTAAGAATTTTTATACAATCCCAAATATTTGCACATTTAATTTTGCCTTCATGTTTTCTCTTTTTATAAAGCTACTGTTTATCACAAAGAAACTTCAGCAGTACTGGAAGAAAACTATTTTTCTAGTAAATTTATGAAAACTTAAGATTCCCAATGGAATCAAGATTATCTTCTTACTATCAGCAATTTAATATAATTATATGCTTATTGGAACATTAATATCCACACCCTAAGAATATATTACTTTTAACAATGAGTATGATTCCTCAAAACTTCAGAGTGGTAAATGTAATTTGGATAGTTAACAAGTGTTAAGTGTCTGAAACAGGCAGTTAATACTGGATTTGATATTATTTTATAAATAATATTTCCCTTAGCAGTAAACATGTCTATACACTCACGTAGTTTTAGGAAATAAATACTGTGATATGTATAATATTTTATGAAATCAGTTTTTTTAAAGAAGTTTAACACCTTGATAAAAATTCTGATTAGAATAACATGTGACTAAAACTTAAAGCATTGTCAAAATAATGTCTCATTTAAACTTTTCTACAGTTTATATAAGTATTATGAGTTTACAGTTTTGGAATATATTTTTTCATTATGAATTAAAATAGAAATATATTGATAATGTTAATTTTCATAAATGTATATATTTTAGCACCTCACTTTTTACAAAGCGAAAGAACAAATTCTTTTGTAACAGTTTGCTATTAAAGATATCCTTATGGGTTTTATTAGAATATTAAAAGTTGTCAGGTCTGAACATTATATTTAAACAGACCTAAAAGGCCTCTATCGCAGTGACAAATAAATTAGTAAAATAGTTTGGAAAAGACTTTACTTCCAAAATAGCAGCAGCTCTGTATTTTTTTAAAACCAGATGAAACCATTCTGGTAAGGCAAAGGTTCTTTGTTCTTTATATATATTGATTATTTCAAAAGAACTTTTATATCTTTCCACTCAAAACAAACCAACCATTTCAGAAAACTGTTAATTTAACAAAGAGAGAAAGCTAAATTTTAGTTTTAGTTTTGCATCAGTACACCATTTGGTTAACAAATCCTAGTTAGCATAGATCATAACAGATTGAGATGGTGTCAGACAGGTTTTTCTGCTACGAACTTACTTTTTGTTATCAATGTCAATTTATAGATTTTAACTTAATCCGCTATTTTTGTTGAAATCTCTCAGTTTAGAAAATACTTTTACAACTTCCTGCAACCTATAATTTGCTATAATATTTTATAACTATTTATAGCCCTACAGACTAGTTACTTTACCTTAAAACAAATTTCATCTTTAAATAGGCTTATTGAATTACAGTCAGCAACAAGGGAAATTTATTTCAACTGCTCCTTTACAACTTTCCATATCCATTCAAGTCTTGTCCTACATATTTCCACCCTAATTTTTATAAAAACCAGCCATCTTATTTTAGGACAAAACACACTTCTTAAACAAGCTTTACCAACTCTTCTACTTCTTTCCATATCCATTTAAATCTTGTCTTCTATCCCTCATTCTGTTCTGTGAAAAACTAGTTATTTCACTTTAGGCAAAACGATTATTTTTAAAAGACATTTGTAAAGATAATTTCATTAATTAAAAACTTACAGTTTTATCATCTTAAAGATTTGACAGGCAGTGTTAACACATTAGTATCCAGATAAACCTAGGGAGATTACACCCAAGCAGAATAAAAGTAAAATAATGATATTTTACATAAGAAATGTTTTCCTTTTTCCTTTTCCTTCATAGGAGGTTAAAACCTCTTTGTTTTCATAATACCTTAAAATTATAAATAACCTCAGAAGCATACATCAGGCTCTGGAGAATATATTAAAATTTTTAAAATTTGTTTTCATTATAATTTAGAAAAAGCCTTTTCATAACTTTCATGGATCTTTTTTTTTACTTGCTGAAATTTGACCATTGGGTTATTAATTATTCCTATCTCAAGGCTGTTAAAAGTTAATTGGGGAATTACAGGACAAATTATACAAAACTAGATTTATTCTATAATATTCCCTCTGCCCCTACCATTTTTAATTTTCAGTCCTAGTAGACAGAATACTAAACTAAGCTCACATCTCCCTTATCTTTCCATACCCAACCTATGGCATCCCCCATAGTTTTCTAAATCAGTTTTAATGAGTCACTCAAATTCAGTCAAGGTTAGAAGACCCTACGGGTAGGCTAGGCTATAGGAAGATTGTGGCGTAATTCAGGATAAGCTTTTTAGGGTTTTTTTCTTCTTTAGTTTCTTTAGTAAGATTTTTATATGGTCTTTTTCATCCTGTTTGGTCTTTCTAATCTGGGCTCCAGGAGTACTCATTTACCATTTATTTAATTTTTAACAATTTGAACAGATCTCTTTTTAAGAATTTTTATTTGTTAATTTGATATTACCATCTGGAGGTATGAAAATATTCAAAGGGAGAGACACAAATGGACAGACACACAAACAGAAACATAACTCACTACTTTGGCCCTATAATCTCACTCTTTGGGTATGGTTGTGAGGCAGATTAGAATAGGGAAAGGAAGACTTGGGTCACAGCTGAAGACCCAGCAGACCACATAGCCATGAGACCCTGCCCGGAAACCTCCTGAGGGATTCTGCATGGCTCTGGAATGAAAATCTCATTTGGAACGAGAATCTCATTTGGAATGAGAATCCCATTGGGTCCAGGGAAAGCCCTGGATAGCCACAAAAAGTTCTCATCATTGACCCCCTGAGAAATGACAGGTGGGGCAACCAATCAGAACAGCAAACAGACTTTAAAAAGCCCTGACCTGATCTCAGAGACAGCCAAAGTAGATACAACCCAGGTACTGGTTCTCCTGAGGGCTACAGAGATACCCAGGTCCTATGGTTGTGGCAGATGGCTCTGGAGTTCAGGGCTTGTCAGTTGGTCCTACATTAGAATTTGTGCTCCTGAGTGTGACAGAGTTGGATTCAGATGTGACTTCTCTACACCTGCCTCTTCTGTCCCTTTTTATTGAACCTGTGGTTGGTGCTGGGGTTGGTGTATGTCCAGGAGACTTGAATGTCTAGACTGTCCATGTGCCAGCTGGGCCCTGAGCCCCAGCAGTATTGCCACACCTACTCTCCAGTTAGTTGGACTTATTCAGGTCAACTGACAAGGAGGTGAGGATGGACAACTACCACACCATGGAACTGAGTCTACAGCTGCAGGCATGAGAATCGCATCCACCAACCATGTGGGATTGAAGCCTCCTTTCAGCTGAGAGGTGGAGCGGACATGATCATTCCAGGCTCCTCAGGATGGAGGAATAAAATATGGATTGGAGTGGACTTACTGATATTCTATTATAGAATTATTGACTCTGGCCATGGAAGAAATTATATCATTGATTTGAAGACAGTGGCCATTGGAGTTGCTGAAGGTACGGAGAGGGAAAAGGAGGTGTGATATGGGGGCATTTTGGGGAGTTGGAGTTGTCCTGAGTGATATTGCAGGGACAGATGCAGGACATTATATATCCTGTCATAACCCACTGAATGGACTGAGAAAGAGTGTACAATGTAAACTATAATCCATGCTGTGTAGCAGTGCTCCAAAATGTATTCATCAAATGCAATGGATGTACCACACTGATGAAAGAAGTTGTTGATGTGGGAAAAGCGGGTGGTGTGGAGAGTGGAGCATATGGGAACCACCTATATATATATATATATTTTACAGATTTATTTATTTATTTATTTCTCTCCCCCCCACCAACCCCAACCCGGTTGTCTGTTCTCTGTGTCTATTTGCTGCATCTTCTTCTTCGTCCGCTTCTGTTGTCAGCGGCACGGGAATCTGTGTCTCTTTTTGTTGCATCATCTTGTTGTGTCAGCTCTCCGTGTGTGCGGTGCCATTCCTGGGCAGGCTGCACTTTCTTTCGCGCTGGGTGGCTCTCCTTACAGGCACACTCCTTGCGCACGGGGCTCCCCTATGCGGGGGACACCCCTGTGTGGCACGGCACTCCTTGTGCACCATCAGCACTGCGCATGGCCAGCTCCACACGGGTCAAGGAGGCCCGGGGTTTGAACCGCGGACCTCCCATGTGGTAGACGGACGCCCTAACCACTGAGCCAAGACCGCCACTGCCTATATTTTTTAATGTAACATTTTGTGTGATTTATGTAGCTTTTAAAAATAAATAAAAAATACATTAAAAAATAATTTTAAAAAAATAAAAAGCCCTGACGAGGTTCCATGCACGCAGCTCACCCTATAGTCACCCATGGTCCATGCCTTGGATTGTATACTTTTCTTGCTTTCTTGTTTCTCAGTAAACTCTTTACTCTCTTGCATACCCTGTGGCATGCCCTTAAAATCTTTTATGCAACATAATCCAAGAACCTAGAAGCCCAGAAACCAGAGCCATCTTGTAATAGTTGTCTCTGGTTTTCCATCATTCCATGCCTTTGGGTTTTTTTGCAACTTTTAGATCTCCTCTGGGCAGTGTTACCATAATATGTAAGTTTGTTCTTGGAAACACTTTTATATGTATTTAAAAAGAAGAAAAAGTTATCTGGTTATTATTTGGTTAACAGTTGTTTGTTTGTTTTTTAGCAAGGACGGTATATTTAGGAAGCTATGCTTTAAATATTTGGTTTCAGTTCAGTTGCAATGCTCCTCTCCCTCTGGGCCCTTTCTTTCCACAGCTCCTGTCTGTTACTGCCCAGCTATCCTTGGGGCTGTCTAATTTCTTTTTTTTTTTTTTTTTTTTTTACATTTTTTTAATTGATTTTGTAATAATATTACATTAAAAATATATATGTGAGGTCCCATTCAACCCCACCCACCCCACCCCACCTCTCCCCCCCCCCCCAGCAACACTCGTTCCCATCATCATGACACATCCATTGGATTTGGTAAGTACATCTTTGGTCTAATTTCTTAAGAATGTCTCTCATCCCTGGAGGGGTGGGCAAAGGCGTTTTACCTTTTGTTCTAACCCTGCTCTAATTGACCTTATTCTCTAGGGTTTTGAGTAGCACCCAGCTTTCCTCAAATTGGCCTTTAAGGAAAGCTGAGGAACTTCTCCTTAGTTTCTGCACTACTTCACCAAAATTTCACTTACACTTTGGAACAATCAAGCTTTCTATCCTCGAGATGTTTCCCAGAGGAGTAAGGTTTTTACAGTCTGTGCTGATTTTAGAGAGCTATCCTGGCCAAACTGAGATGCAGATTCTTTTCTAAAAAGCCATTTACCTTATGATTCTAAGTTATCGAGGCTTACCTTTGCTACAGGGAAATCTATATCCTGCTTTTTCATAGGCTCGTAAGATTTTCCAGTCTTTCACAATAGAGCCTAAAGTGCTACACTAAAGAATGTTAATAAAATGAGAATTTCCCATTTTAAAGAGTTTTAGTAACCAGTAACCAATCAGGAATATTTGAGAAGTATAAATGCAGTTAAACAACTAATTTAGCAGGTTAAACAAACACTGAACACTTACTATATCTAAGTAACACCCACCGTTTAACAAGCCGACACTTAGCACTTCCTATATTCTGGACTGCTTTTCAGAAGTATACTTAACAGACAGTCTCAAGGTTCAGGAGTATACCAAACAGACAGACTGAAGGTTCTGGAATACACTTAATTGACAGGCTTTAAGGTAGGGACTTGAACCCCAGACAGAATGGCACCCCCAAAACACAAGAAAGGGTGGAGGGGTCAGAGTAAGAGGAATCATTTTGGAAGAGTTTAAGTGGCCTTGAACTAAAGCAGGCTAGATAGGGAATCAGTAGATGAATCTGGAACCTGACGAAAGTACATGTGGACATCAATAACCCCAAGACGGCTGCTGGAAGACCCTCATGAGATTCTGCCAATTCTGAAAAAGACTTCCTCCAGAAGCCAGTAGAAGCCCAGACATTCCCCAATGACTGTATCATTGGGCCCCGCTGGGGGATTGATGGGTGGGGTAATCAATCAATACAGCAAACAGCTGGAACCCCTCCTCTGTCGCTAGCCATGGGGTGGAATAATTAATGGTTTAAAAAGCAAGCGCCAAGGCCTTCGCTCTCTCTTGCCTTTGGACCGCTATTCTGGCCTTCTTCACCCCTGCCTAGATCAAGTAAACCTGGGGATTTATAATTTATAATGGGAAATTGTAGACTATGAATCAGCCCTCTTCATCACTCTTCAGCCCTTTCCTCTCTACCTGGGACCTATGATCTGTTATTTTCTCCTCTTTCTCTTCTTACTATTCCTTAAAAATTACTGGCCTAACTAACAGCGTGCTCTCAAAATTCATTTCTTGTAGCTTAGCCAAGAGCCTGGACAAAATTCAGTAACAGAACCCCAAACTAACTTCCCAATTCACTTCTACCTTGGGAATCCAACTTATCCACTCAAATGTCCAGACTTGGGACTGTAACTGTTTCTCTCTTTGAAGCTTTAAAGTCATTGTAGGGCCTGGAGTGCCAGGGAGGTAGGAAAAACCTGACTGTCAAGATTTTAGACAAGAGTGTCTAATGGTTGCAGAAAGTTTGATTACTGTGCTTACCTCTCTCACTGGGGCCCCAGAACCTTGGCCAGTCATATTCCTGCAGGGACCCATTTACCCTTGTCCTGCCAAATTTGCCAAATTTATACTGAGCAAAAGTGGATTCTTTCCTTCCAATGCATCTTTAAAGCCAATTCCTGAGACACTGGGATTTCAAAGAGAGTTTTATTGTTTGTACAAGTAATGGAGCACAGTGGCCTCCTGGCCTGAAACTGACTCCCCAATATGTAGAAATTCTAATATTTTATAACATCAGGTGCTAATGAATAATTGGGGTGGAGCTGGATGCAGTTTCCTTTATTAATAAACATTAAGAGGTTGAACATGCTGGGGGTTGACCCCAAACCAGGGGGTGTTACAAAGTTACAATCATTTTTCAGAGATCAAGTTTCTGAGATAGGAAAGGACAGTCATAAGGTTTTCGAAGTGGATATTAAACAGAGGAGGGTGGAGTGGTTGCCATCACAATAGTAAGCATACTCAAGAGTGAGGTTAAGTATAGCGAAAACATAAATGGGATCACTCTAGCCAGCTTCAGTAATTTTAGGAATTACTCTTTTGCTATTTTATAATATAAAGGCATGTATATAATAATTTAGTAATCATAATTATTTGTTAATTCTCAACCTTCATTACAGTTTTCCCTTAGTTTTCCAGCTATTTGAAAGTGTACTATTTTTTTTACTTAAAAAAACATTATTGAAGTATATCACCCATACATAAACATTTGTCAACAATAAGTGTATAGTAATAGTTGTGAACTTACAAAACAAACATATATAACATCATACAGGACTCTCATAACTCACCCTACCACCAATAATTTGCATGGTTGTTAAACCTTTTTAAATAATATTTAAAGAGCATTCTCAAAATATTACTACTAACCAAAGTATTTTTCCCCAACCTACTCTATTATTAGTATCTTTATATCATTTATATGCAAACATATATAAACAATAAGTGTATAGTAAAAGTTGTGAACTTACAAAGCAAACACGTATAACATCATACAGGGGTCTCATACACCAACCCTCCACCAACACCTTGCATTGCCATGAGACATTTGCTACAAATTATGAAAGAATATTGTCAAAATCTTATTACTAATTATAGTCCTTATCTTACATTTGGTGTATTTTTCCCCAAATCTACCCTATTATTATTTTTTAAACACATTTTTTTATGACAGAGTTGTAAACTTATAAAACGATCATGTACATGTGCATAATTCCCAAACAACACCCCTCTATCAATACACCTCACTGTGGTGGAACACTTATTACAGATAAAATAATATTATCTGATTGTTACCAGGTCCATAGTGTAATTTTGGCACACATTTTCCACACTTTTCACTATTAACACAGTATATCTTTGGCATAGATGCAAGAATATTATATTATTACTGCTAACCACAGTCCATAGGTCACTCCAGTTGTATTTTTCCCATGCTTCTCCACATTCCTACCACCCTGCAGTAGTGACATACATTTGTTCTAGCTCACAAAGGATAGATACTCTTGAGTCTGTACCATCAACCACAATTCTCATCCACTTCTTGGTTTACTGTGCTATTCAGTTTCTAGATTATTCTCAAGCATTCTGTCAACTGGCATTTATATACCTAGACTACCATTTTCATCCACATCCCCATTTATAAACTAGCTGTTACTCAATATTTGTTACCATCCACAGGACCCCTTCATATTCTCAATGAAAAAAAATGCTGATGGACTTTTATCAGGATTGCATTGAAACTGTATATCAATTTGAGGAGAATTGACATCTTAATGATATTTAGTCTTTCAATCCATGAGCATGGAATGTTCTTCCAGTTATTAGACCTTTTTTTATTTCTTTTAACATTGAGTTGAAGTTTTCTGAGTACAAGTGCTTTGCATTGTTGGTTAAGCTTATTCCTGACTATTTGAGTTTAATCTGTCATATTTTAATTTCACCACTCTTTTGACAGTTTTAGTTACTTTTATTGATATAATCTTTATTCCTAAATTCTCTTCCAGGTCTCTCTCTCCTGTCTTTTCTTTTCAGGCTCTAGCACATCCTTTAGTATTTCCTGAAAATCTGGTCTCTTGCTTAGAAATTCTCTGTTTCTGTTTATCTGTGAATATTCTAATCTCACTCTCATTTTTGAAAGACATTCTTGCCAGATATAAGATTCTTGGCTGGAAATTTTTCTCTTGTAGTATCTTAAATATATCAGACCACTGTCCTCTTGACTCCATGGTTTCTGGTGAGAAATCAGCTCTTAATCTTATTGGGTATCCCTTATATGTTATGCATTGCTTTTCTCTTGCTGTTCTTAGAATTCTCTCTTTGTCTTTGGCATTTGACATTCTGATTATTATGTGTCTCGGAGTTGGTCTATTTGGATTTTTTTGTATGGGATTACATTGTGCTTCTTGGACATGGATATCTATGTCCTTCAATAGGGTTGGGAAATTTTCTACCATTATCTCTTCAAATATTCCTTCTGCCCCTTTTCCCTTCTCTTGTCCTTCTGAGACACCCATAACACATAAGTTTACTTGCCTTTTGCTGTCATTTAGTTCCCTGAGACCCTGTTCAATTTTTTCCATTCTTTTCTTCAACTATTCTTTTGTATGTCATTCACTTTCAGAGGTCATTTCTTCAAGCTCTCCAATCCTTTCTTCTGCCTCCTCAAATCTGCTATTATATGATTCCAATGTTTTTTTAAATTTCATTGCTTGCAACTTTCATTCCCATAAGATCTGCTGTTTTTCTATGTACACCTTCAAATTCTTCTTTGTGCTCATCTAGTATCTTCTTAATATCCTTAATCTCTTTAGCCATCTCATGGAATTTATTAAGGAGATTTGTTTGAACATTGATGATTAGTTCTCTCAACTTCTTTATGTCATCTGGAGGCTTGTTCCTTTAACTGGGCCATAGCTTCCTGTTTCTTGGTGTGGACTGTAATTTTTTGTTGGTGTCTTGGCATATGGATTAGTAGAGTATTTATTCTGGGTACAGTTTTTTTCTTTAGTTTAGGGTTTCCTGCCCTTTCTCCCTTGTTGATTGTACAGTAGGAGCCAAGCATGTAGTTGGTGCTGTAAGCTGTGGAGGCTCAAGCTGCCCTCATTGTTCCAGGGACCAATGAAGCTTCTTCCAACTTTCTCCTTTGCCAGGGGTAGGGACAGAGTCACAGCTGTGTGGAATAATCCAAGTGCAGGCCCAGACTATAGATCCCCAGAGAGACTGATGAAGCTTCGCACCCCTTTCTCCCCTGCCTGGGGTATGGAATGGAGCTGCAGGTGAGGGCAGCAATCTATGCAATGAGGGTCCAAGGTGACTGCACTTGCCCTGGTAGACTTCTGATTATTCAGTTTGTGCCAGCCAAAGGTACCTGCAGTTACCTGGATAGGCTGTTGCAGAGCCTGCCAGCCTCCTCCCTGCCAGAGGTGGGGCTGAAGCCTAGCCTAGAGCTGCAGGCCAATCTGGGTGAAGGAAACTGGTTCTTACCATCACTGTGATTTTTGGTCAGCCGGGCTCCCCTCATGCTGGGGGTGGGGTTAAAATGGTGGCTACAGCCTCTTTCCAACTTGCACAGTTTCAAACTTTAGCTGTTCCTAGGGTTATACCTTAGCCAGGCAAGTCTACTAATCAGTAGCCAAAATCGGTGACCAATGGTCTCTTCCTCCCATTTTTGGGAAATGGAGCTGCCAATTCCAGCCACAGAATAGCTCCCAGGGCAGCTTGCTCTGCAAAGTAGGATAACCACAGGCCTCTGTGGTTTAGCTGGTAAGTTCTTGGAGAGGCTGGTGCAGGTTCCCCAAATTTCCTCCCTGCTACAGGTGGGGCTGGGGTTTAGGCTAGAGCTTCAATCTGACCTGGAGGGAAAGATGTGAGTCCCTACCAGCACTGTGATTTTCAGTCTGCCCTGCTTCCCCTTGTGTCAGGGGCAGAGTTAAGTTGGTGGGTACCAGCCTCTTTCTAAGTTGGATAGGTTCAAACTTTAGCTGTTCTTAGGATTACACTTTTGCCCGATTATAATTTACTCCTTAGTAGCAGAAGTTGGTGCCCAACCGTCTCTTCCTTCCCCATTTTTGGGAAGTGGAGTTTTCAATTCCAGCTGCAGAACAACTCCTGAGGCAGCTTGTGCCTCCAGTGGAGGATGGGCACCAGCCTGCGTGGCGTGGAGCGCTCTACTTGCGAATCTTCTCTGCAGATTGGCAGTCTCCTTCTTCCATTCCTTCAAGAAGTTTGCAGCATGCTCTTCTGGTCTCCTGGAGTCTCCAAACAGGTGCTTCAACTAGCTTCAGATAGCTCTGGGTGTTTGCTAACTGCCCTGTAGCAGGAGCTGACTGTAGGAGCTCCTTATTCTGCCACCATCTTGCTGGTTGTCCAAAAGTGTACTGTTTTTAAAGGAAATCAGAGTACCTTGATTTGTGGTAGATCACCTGGGTTTTGATTCCCAGCCCGATGATTTTTTAGTTGTATAATCTTGGGGATGGGGAGTGTTTAAAATTTGTGCATTGGCTTACTCATCTAGGAAATGGAAAGAAGCATTCTACTGACCTCACAAGGATATTGTGAAGTTTAAATAAATATGGCAACTAGAATAATGCCTGACACTAGTAAGTGCTAGGTAAATGTTAAGTTTTAAGAAACTGTGTGATGAAGAGCTGGATTCAACCCTGGCTCCACCACTTATAAGCTATGTATTCTGTGGCAGATTTCTGAATTCTCTATGCCCTCATGCCTCAAAAGTAAAATTGGGAAATAATAACAGCTAACTCATAGAATCATTGTGAGGACTGAGTTAATAAATTTATAGTACTTTATATAGCTCTGATGCAAAGTACTTATTGTATCAAGTAATTATTATTACTACATCCATAATTATTAGATGTTATTTTTTGTCTACCTCCTCAATGCAAATCTCTACCCTCCCTTAAGAAAACCCCACCCCAATGCAGGGGGTAGGGTGGGGTGCTAGAAGGGGAGACTATACATTAAAGGAGACTTGCAAGAAAAATAAACTATTCACAATGTATGAGCCTTATTTAGATCCTGACTCAAACAAAATATTTAAAAAATTGCAGTCATAGGACAATTAAAATTTTGAAAACTGACAGGATATTTGAGGAATTATTGATTTTTAAATGAGTTAAAAGTATTGTGCACATGTGAAAAAAAGTCATTAATTTTTAGTTAAGAATGAAACAATATGAAGCCTGGGATTAACTTTAAAGTCATGGAGTTGGGAAGGTATATGGGGCTGTGGATAGGACAGGATGAGCCAAAAGTTGTGAATGGGTAATGGGAACACGAAGCCTCATTAATCTATTCTGTCTTCCTTCGCATATGTCTTCAATAATTAAAAAAGGGTAAGGGGGAAGCAGACGTGGCTTAAGTGATAGAGCTTCTGCTTACCATATGGGAGTACCTGGGTATGATCCCTGGGACCTCCTGGTGAAAAAGAAGAAGATAAAGCATATCTGCATGGCGAGCCAGTGCCCATGCAAGTGAGTCATGCATGCAGCAAGATCATGACACTTCAAAAGAGAGAAAAGGGGAGAGTCAAGGTGTAGCACAACAGAAACTAGGAACTGAGGTGGTACAATTGAAGGAAACCTCTCTCCACATCAGGGGTCTCCAGGATCAAATCCCAGTGAATCCTAGAGGAGAAAAAATGAGAAGAGAAGACAAAAAAGAGAAATAGATACAGAAGATCACACAGCAAATAGACACAGACAGCAAAAATAGCAGAGTGGGAAAAGGGGAAAGGGGGAAAATAAATAAATAAATAAATCTGAAAAAAAAAAAAAATAAGGAAGAGGTAAGGAGAAAGAAAAGATAACTACACCACTAGAATCTGGTCTTAGCCCAAGGGTCAGATCTCCTCACCTGGCCTCTTTACAATCAGTGGGACCCAGCCATTTCCAGTGGTATATTTTCCAAAGTGTGAATTATTCTGTCAAGAGCAATATCATGACACCTTCAGCAGGACAGCTGGAGGAGGGCTTTGGCACTCCTAGTTTGAGCCACCTCAAGTGTTCCCTGCCAGTGTAAGGTGTAGAGACACTTTCACATCCCCTCAAGTCATCCAGTTGGTGTCTGTTGCATAACCTACAACTCCCACTGACAGACATACACATTTTCCAAGGACAGAAAGGAATTTTCAGCAACAGTCAAGTCAAAATCCATTTTTCCACATGCATCATCATTTCAGAACTATGGCTTCCCACAAAGGATAAAGCTCTCAATTTATATTTTTATGCAGAGTACTGTCAATTCCCTTTCTTTGTGCTCAATGCGACCTGAGATCTATCATTACATACGAAATGGGGTCCACAATGGAACAATCTACCTCTTCCTGGATACCCTTAGGCTCACACAAAGTTCCAGACAAAGCTTTAACATTTAAGGGTTTTGTTGTTTTTTTCATTTACTATATTGCCCGGGCCCTCCCATCTTTGTGGTGTGGAGATTATGGGAAGGCAGAAGGATGAGAGGGTTTCATCTTCTCTCCAAGCCAACGCCTGAGGTCTGAAGAAGCCAGGAAGTGAGGAGAGTTGTGAGGGAGGAAAGGGGAGAACAGTCTGTTCTTTCATTCACACACAAAAATAATAAACATCACAGATTGTTAGAGCTGAAAGGGCCTTAAAGATAATTTAGACCAACCCCTTCAATTTACAGTCAAGAATGACGGTTAGAAAGTAAATGGGAACATTTGCTTCAATCCTACACAGAGGGTTTATAATACATATTTAAATGACTCTTGTCCTCACAAAAAGTTGGCTCATAATGAAAATCTTAAAAATCGAGAAAATACATTCTTTGGATTTTTTTCACTAAATTACTACCTCAGCTTCCATCTTTTAAAAAGTATGTATAATTAAATATTTATTATAATTCTTAATTTAAAAAGTATCTACAGTTTCCTTGCTGCAGAAATCCTTCAGGCATACACACTGAAGCTTTCAGAAAGCAGCTTACCTGCATCAATACAAAGACAGAGTGATGGAGCAGTTCACCCCCCGGCCAGGCAGTAATGGGGAATTTAAAAACTGTAATAAAGCCAAGTAAGAGTCGGTCTGCTTTTTATTATCACCATTCTCTGCAATTCTGAACGACGTCAGTGATAAAATAGTCTCCCCTAAAACAATCTTTCCTTGGTCTAAGTTCTAAGCACTTACTGTTGAGATTTAATATATATATATATGTAAGCTTCAAATTAGCACATTTTATTATGTTTCTTTTAATAAACATTGTATTCTATATAGAGATGAATTTAGAGAACTCACAATGTGTTATCCTTCAATCACATGGACTCAGTTCTATATATTTGTTTTGATATTAAGTCCTCCAATCCCCATGACACTTAATATTTTTGCATTAAAATTTTTGATTTGTAATAAAATAATGATAGCACAGCAAGTTTTAAAGATGAGAAAAGAGAGCTTAAGTTACTTCAAAACTGCCTTTCTATGTTACTTGGAGGTTTTATTCATGTAGTATTTTTGTTTGTAATGTGCAAATTTTAGCTTGTACATGAAATATCCTAATGAATTTGAATTATATTTTTAAAGTAGAAATTTCATTTTCCTTTGAAATTGTTGATTGTTTTAAAGCTAAAGAACAAATCAAGAAAATGAAGTATTACATCAGTGATATAATTTAGTAGTTGCCTAAATTAGTACTTTTTGCTGACGTTTTGGTTTTATTAATCATTAATTTCTAGAAAATGTTTACTTAAATATTGTTAGATTATAATCAACAGAGGAAAGTTCTGTTAGGAAGCTATAAACTTTTGAAATGACCAAAGATGCTGGTCTTATTTGTCAGAAGATATCAAAAGGGCAATGCTTGAATACCTTTCATTTTCACTAAGAACTGGATATTCACGCTAAAGCAGAGAATCAAGTGATGTCAATAGTCACCACCATTGAGTAACTTTCTCCTATATTTGCCAAGAAGAAAACCTTTAGAAATGTTTACCAATATAAATGAAATGTATGATGAATCTGGAGAAGATATTTTAATGGAAAATACTTAATTATGGAGACATTTGAAAGGCATTAGAATTGAACCCAAAGAAAATAAGACATGGACAATATTGCAATTTCTGGAATTTATTTGAAATAAGATTTTAATAAAGCTCTGCTAAACCTAATCCTTACATTTAAGACTTTCTCTATTTGTATATCTGGTCCCTATGAAATTAAAATCTCCCTTTAATCTGGATTCAGCAATGTTTGTTTTGGCTGTTGGGACGTGAGCAAATATGGCATAAGTAGAAGCTTAAAAATATTTTGCAAAGTGGAGTTCACCTTCTCTTGTCCACCATGTGAACAAGACTGGGCTGGACTCTTGAAAGATGAGAGATGACATGGAGGGATGCCCCAGCCATTCCAGCTGAGACCCTGTACGCATGAGTAAATCAAACGCCAATTGAGCCTGTCCAGATTAGGAAAATTTCTTATTGAGCCACAGAACGTTGAAAAACAATGTTTGTTGTTACCACTAAGTTTGGGATGGTATGTTATACAGCAGATGCCAGCTGATACAATGAAATTTCTTCCTTTTTTACCTATATATATGGAGAAACTTAATTCTGAATTAATAGTATGAAACAAGAGTGTTGGGTGCCATTACCTTAGAAAACAATGGTCAGCAAAACTTGCAAATACCAATAATATCCTGCATATCTGATGGCAAGGCTTCTGAAAATCATAAGCACCCAGGACGCAACAGGCAATTTAAGCAAGTGTCAATGTGAACGATGCTCAAACACCAAGGAAATTCCTTCTCGCAATAAGTATGTGGTTTATTTACGGCAGAAGCATTGGGTCATTTCTAGGCCTTTATATCATAACTTGCAGAAACAGAATTCTGTATAAATATAGTAGCAGTTTTATAAGGTTAGTGATTTGATTTCCACAGCAAACATCAGTTTGTATAAAAGTTACAAATGATATGTTAGGAGCATTATGGTTAAAGCAGAAAGACTAGAAACCAGCACTCATGTGCATTGAGAGCAGAAGCCACCACAGTGGTACTAGGCAGCAAAGAAAACCACCACCTCTGAGTCCAGGAAAGATTGCAGCGGGAGCACACACAAGCCCTGTATATTTCACGACCCCTGAAGGCATCTTGTACCCTTGCCCAGTACTATAGTTTATGATCACAGCAAGGAGTCAGAGCCATTAAGAAAATGTTAAATGATGTTCAATGTACTCTGTTTAATGATGCTGAGAAGAATGAAATCCATTTTACTACAATTTCCAAGAAAATGGCTAAATTTTTACAAGTTCAGTTCTTAAAGAGCCTGAGCTTTGGTTCACTGGAAAACGCCTTTGTGACCTGTCATTTTTTGATGATACAGATTGGTGAGGTGTTAATTTAGACATTCAAGAGGCAAAAAAGGAAGAATTGTCTAGCAAATGGAGAACAGAGCAGAACTTAGTTGAAATTAGGAGGTAGATGTTGATGTGACTTCTTCATGGTATTTATTTATTTATTTATTTATTAAACATCTGTCAGAATTCTGGGGCCTCTGCTGTGTTTAGTTTTCACATTTCCCTGGTGTCAGATACCGACATTAATCACCTTGCCCCTCTACTCAGCAAGTGTGGGACTGGCCCTCAGTTTTCTTTGTTTAGCCATTTCAGACTTTAGGTCAGCCTCCAGAAAGAGCTTCTCTTTGGCAAGCAGCATGCAGTCACACTTGAACCCCTAATTCCCCTCCATCTTGCTCTCCATTTTTACTTCTGTTTCCTGGGTATGGCATAATTATTGTCATCACAGTTCTCATCCCTGAAAACATTCATTGAGGGCCAACAAAACCAGTCTCTGTAGGGACATAATTAGTGGTTCCTCTGTCCTTTGGCCCATCTCATTTATTACATCATCCAACAGGTCCAATTTTGAGGCCAAATTCCTACATCACAGACTAAATATACCTAATATTATCCTCTCTTCCAAGGTTCATAGAACTAAACTATAGGCTTATGAGGTATAGTATTCTCTTGGTGTTTTTATTAAGTTACCAAACCTTCCTATCAGTTATCTAACTTTTACATAGCCTAACATTCTTCAATACCTGCTCTCTGCTGTTGGGGATTTTGCCTTGGATGAAAGTGTAATGTAGAATATTTGAAAGAGCACGGACTTTGGTGTCAGACTTGAGTTCTAGTTTTGGTTCTGTCTCATGTTAGCTATGCAACTTTTGACAATTTGCTTAAACTCTTCTGAAGTTCAGATTCTTTATCTCTATAAGGAAGTCACTGCTAGGGTAATAATTCATGTATGGAGGGCCCAGCATGGTTTCTGACACACAGGGATAGTGAATATTGATCCTGTTTCGCTTTCTCCTTCCTCCATAATTAACCTACATCTTATTCAGACATGGATTTTTGCATACTTTTAAATACATACTATCATAGTTTAGAGTTCCCTAGAACGATGAAAATGCCGTGGCAATGATATTTCACGTCAGGATACAATTTTGCCTTTGTTATTTTCAAGTGAGGCAGGAAATAACACATGTATATTGGACAGCGAATATAACCCTATTTGAATTTCTCAGCTATATACTACATGTCTAGAATTGTATCATAGATTTTCCAACCATTCCAACAAAGGCAGAGGGATAAAGTCTTTGGAAGAAACATTGCTTATAGGACTCACAGATAAGCTGTGTCTCCAGTTCCAACTCCTAACAGCTTATGCTTGATGCCAGCTCCCTGGGCAGCATCAACAGCAGCTGAAGCCCCTGCTATCTGAAAGGGAGACAAGACTACGGGCTGTGAGCAGGAAGAGCGAAGGTCTCCGGTAGGCTATGAGGCCTTCCAGAGGGTGTAGGTGGGCATGTGCAGGTTTGGTCACCGGAGCATGAGGTGGGTGTGAAGGGAAGCACTGTACTTCCCCTTATGCCTTGGCTTTCCGGAAACTCTTTACTGTCAGTAGCTACCTTCCAAAAAAGTGCACAGTGCAGTGACTCTCAGGCTAGAGCCTGCAACCCATCAACCTGGATGACTGATGTTTTAAATGTCCTAACTAGAGCTTCATTTCTTAATGGGGTTGGTATTGTTTAAAAACTATTAAGCCATGTTATTTGGAATCTCCCTTTTTCCCCACCATCATCCCCAACAGCCTCAATAATGGACCAGACAACTGCTACCTTTCATGAAGGAGTTATAATGTAAGAAAAACCTCTATCACACAAGAAATGGAAGGTAAAAAAATCCTTTTGTCCTGGACTACTATGAGAATCAAGCAGTCAGCTATGTGTATACTGATTTGACCTTCTAGGGCCAAATCCTAGAGGCAGGAACAATGAGATGGGTTGAAGGAGATATTCCAAAGCACAGGGGGTCTGTGCCCCACTCCTGTGATCACAAAATGTTTTACTTGTGTAACTCACCAGCAGACAAGCTGCATCTCCAACTCTAGCTAATGGAGAATACGATACAAGATGGCTCTACTGTGGCTGGGAGGCCTCAGCAGAGTGCAAATGAAGGGCAGAGCCAAGTTAGTCAGAGGCAGATGAGTTAGCACTCCCAAATTTTGCATAGCAGCCTATAGCCCCCAAAGAATTCACGAGTTCCAACCTGCCCTGGGGGCTGCAGAATGGAGTCAATGGGGCTGACTGGAGAGCTTGCCAAGGTAGAAGTGAAGTGACCCTGTGGCAAAGGATTGCAGGGCACACCACCCAGGCAGGGAAGTGACCGAGATTCACAGCCAGACTCAGGATTCACAGAGCCAGCGCTGCAGGCCCTGATCAAGCTAAAAGAACAGACTACGTGGCAATTTGCCTGCAAACACAGCAGCTAATCCATTCCTCCCTTACCTGTCTGTGCACGCCACTCTTCCTATTAAGACATAGAGACTGCTTTCCTTCCTCTTGAATCTGGCTGGCCCTGTGCCTTGTTTTGACCAACAGATTGTGGCAGAAGCGATGCTGTGCCAATTTGGAGACTAGCCTGGCAGCTTTTGCTTTTGCTCTCTTGGAAGCCAGTCACCAAGCTGTAAAGAAACTTAGGCTACACTACAAATGAGGAGAGGACAGGAGGAAAAAGACCCTAGAGGATGCAAGGCCATTTTGGATGTCCTCCCCCTAGCCAACCTCCCAACTGAATGTAGCCACAAGGGTGACCTCAACTACACCATGCGGAGCAGAAATATTGCCTTGCTGAGCTTAGTCAGTCCACGGAACAGCCAGAAATAATAATTATTTTGATTGTTAAATCATTTTCGTTTTATGCCACTAAGTTTTGGGGTGGTTTGCTATGTGGCATTAGATAACTGCAAAAACACAAGTTCACCAGCAGCAGATTTCGTCAGTGGGACTCAGCCCAGCCAGTAAGAAGCTCACTAAGCACTACGTTGTGGAACACAGCAAGGACCTAGAGGACAGTGAGCGCTTGGGCCTGTTGCCCTCCCATGCCCCCAGGCACCATCTTGGGGAGAAAGCACAGGAGGAAGAAAAACAACTCAGAAAGGGGGCAGAAGAATTCAAAGATGTCCCTGTCCTAATCCCTGGAAACTGTGAATACGTTACTTTATATGGCAAAGGGAAATCAAGATTGCAGATGGAAAATTAAGGTTGTTAATCAACTGGCCTTAAAATAGAGAGAGTATCCTGGATTTTGTGGGTGGACCCAATGTAATCATGGGAGTTGTTCAACATGGAAGGAGGAGGCGGAAGAGTCAGGTCAAAATGATGAGATATGAGAAGTCCTCAAACCTCCATGGCTGACTCTGAAGAGAGAGGAAAGGAGTCATAAACCACGGAACATGGGCAACTTCCAGAAGTTGGAAAATGCAAGGAAACAGATTGTCCCCTAGAGCCTCCAAAGGAACACAGCCCTGCTGACCCCTTGACTTTAGACTAATGAGACCCATTTCAGGCTTCTGAACTATAGAACTTATAAGATAATAAATTTATCTGGTTTTAAACCTCTAAGTTTATGGTAAATTTTTACAGCAGCAATAGAAATCTAATACATGGGAAGTGGACTTGGCTCAATGGATAGGTCATCTGTCTACCACATGGGAGGTCTGTGGTTCAAACCCCGGGCCTCCTTGACCCGTGTGCAGCTGCCCCATGCGTGGTGCTGATGCGCGCAAGGAGTGCCCTGCCACGCAGGGGTGTCCCCCGCATAGGGGAGTCCCACATGCAAGGAGTGCGCCCCATAAGGAGAGCCGTCCAGCATGAAAGAAAGTGCAGCCTGCCCAGGATTGGCGCCGCACACACGGAGAGCTGACGCAGCAAGATGATGCAACAAAAAGAAACACAGATTCCCTCCCGTGCCGCTGATAAGTATAGAAGGGGTCACAGAAGAACACACAGCGAATGGACACAGAGAGCAGACAACTGGGTGGGGGGGAAGGGGAGAGAAATACAAAAAAATAAATCTTAAAAAAAAATCTAATACAGGTGGTAAATTGTAAGTGATTGAATAATTACGCTAAGTAAATAAATTAATAAATAAAAAGACCGTCTTAAACCAGAAGAGACTCAGGTGGCTTTCAATAGCAGTTTAAAGAATTTCCCCCCACCCCTCATCACTCAGCGTGGGGAAGTCTGGAGAAATAAGATCAGATCATTTATGGGAAAAAAGACGCTGCCTTTTGTTTTCCACACTCCTGAGTGTAGGAGTTAAATTTGGGACTTTGTTGCAATCCTTTTGTTCCAAGGCTTTCTTTTCCCTTAAAATGTACTCCCCTTGGAGGAATCACACATTAAACCTTCTCAGAATGAATGGGTTTGTCTGATTGCTTCTGAAAAGAGGGCTTCAGTGGCGGGAGAGAGGAGGGTAGAGGCAAGGCGTGAGCCCCTGGAATCCTGGCAGTAGGGGAAAGGCTGTGGATAGGCCAGGCTGGTCCTGGCGCAAGGATGTGGTGGACAGCATATAGCTGTCCTTGAGCAGGACGGTGATCAGTCCCATGCAACACCCCATTTAGGACGGTCTCAGAGGGGCCGTAAACTCTGCATGGCCTAGCGCTGAGTGCAGGGAGGAGTTCATTCTGTCCAACAGCGAGACCAATCGCTTCGCGTTGCTGAGGGCTTTCACATTGTCGCTTCTTTCTGCTGCATTTTAGATACCTGTGGTTTTCAGCTCTGTAATTGGAGTTCCACATTTCATCATCACTGGTCTCTGACCCTGCAAAGCAGAGCCTTCTGGGATTAAAAGTTATATTATCTGTAAACTTCAAAATAAACTTTCTATCATCATCAGTCATTCTTTGCTCTTGGAATGATTCTTAACATGATGTTAGAAATGACATTGAACAAGGATTAGAGAAAGATGATTCTAAGCCTGCCCCCACACCATTGTAATGATTGTCAGGGATTTATTATTTCTAAAATGCACAAATACTTGGGGGTACTTTAAGGATGGCACAGGTACCGAGGATGCTGTGGTGTGTGCCCTTAATTTAACAGTAACCCTTATTTAGACTATGGAGTGGGGAAGAATGAAGGGTCGGGGGAGGGAATGAAATAAGAGTCTAGTGATTCCTAAAGTCACTGGGAGGCAGGATAAGAGCTTGGGTTCACGCATCTGACTTAACTAGTTCCAAAGTTGGTCCAATGCTCTGTGACATTTGGAAGTTACTTAACCTCTCTGTGCCAGTTTCTACACAAGAAGTGTGGGGGTGGTAATAATAGTGCCTGCATCATAAGGTTCCTATAATGATTAATATGTTAATTCATATAAAAAACTTAATTCTAGGTAGATAGTAAATGTTTGATGATAGTCATTTTATATATAGAACAAATCCAAAATTTGAGAAATCAATACACGTACCAGGTCAAAGATATCGTTCTCATTTTTTTGTACTTTTTTTCAAAATGCACCAAGATAAATGTTAGCTCACTCTGACTGCTTGTCTCACATGAGGCTGGTGTCTAGTTCCTCACATACCTGGAGTCCCTGGAAACATCTGAGAAGACCGATGCTGTTTCCAGGTTCCCTTATCAGGCCTCCGTTTCTGTTTCCCAACCCCTGCCTTTCCCCATGTGGTTCCAATATCAAAATATTTAGACCATCTGTCCCAAAGGGGCTTGGACTTTCTCTTCATTTGTGCTTCTTGAAATAATATGCTCCTGAGGCACAGACTGTTCCTTCATCACTAAAAAAGGTCAAACATTTATTAGTCTGTGTATAAACATGACAACAAAGGAGCCCTTGTAAAAATGGAATGTTCAGCTTGGATAGAACACAGAGTAGTTCCTCTTGAATCTGGCAAATTCCCTTGGATTTCATCTCCTTTAAACACACGATGTTAAAGTTACTGTTTCTTTCTGGAATTCCCAAGGGTACTTACAAACCCCATGCACCCGATGAAGTGCTAGTTTCTCTGTTTACCAAGCCTGTAAGTGCCATTTATTTTTAATTCAAACACCCTGGCCCCATTACTGTGGGTAGAAGGTGTATCCTTGTCTGTATCACACAACCACTTACCATAAAAAGGTGACTCTTCTTTGCTCGCCAGCAGCTCCTTCATACACACATTATTCCTGTCCGTTTGTGCAGCAACTCACGGAAGTCCAGGCTTGGATTCCTATTTGATTTTCCTTTTGCTCCTCAGATGACATTAACCCAGCACAGAGTTCGCTCACTGTGGTTTTCATCTGCATCACGGCAGCCGACCAATCCACATTAGCCTGCTCCCTTCCTCGAACCCTGATTCTTTTGGACATTGGATGTCATCTTCCTTTGTAAAACATAGCTCTGATTCAGTGCTCTGTAGAATCTGGGTTTAGAAAGGTTTTCAAATTTCCACATTGTCTCTTTAAAAGCTGTTGTTGGTGCTATTCTTTAAAAAAAATTTTTCCTGCTTTCCTTATCCAAAGAATGAAGATGAGCCTAGGTTCCTGAATGAGCCATTTTCCACACAGTTTCAGGAAAAACCTATCTTGGAGAAGGATGTTCATGCTCCTATGTCCCTTAAAGTCTAAAAGAGGGAAAATCACCACCTTTGATTGAGAAGCTCATATTTTGTTTCTGGATGGACTGGCAAGTATGTTAAGCCAGTTAAAACCAGTTTGATTAATCAATACTCCCTCTCCCACTAAGATTGTCTCAGTTTGAGAACATTCTACATGAGCACTAGGGTTGTTGTCATTGTCGTCGTGATCTTCTTCTTCTCTTCCTTTTCCTCCTCCTCTGCCTTCTCTTCCTACTCCTCCTACCACCTCCTCTTCCTCCTCTTTCCTCTTCTCTTACTTTTTCTTAACCTGACTTGCCTTTTTGTCCAGGGTGGCCAGGGGAGCAGTGAGGCTTCGGAAATAATCCACAACATATTGGCTCACTAAATATTTATTTTACTGCTATGAATTCTCTGGTGTGTGGGCGGAAGTCACATGGTAGTGTTTTTCAACTTGTTGTCAACTTGCATTATTTTGTAAATACGTAAGTGAATGCCAGCCTTGAAATTTCATGAACTACCTTTCTCACAGGAAGTACAAATACATTTCATTCAAGTGGATAAAACAAACATCTGCTTCATGGGCTGGCCCCAAATTACTTTTCTGGTTTCTTCTATTATACTCTCCACTTCTTCAAAACACACACATACAGAAACAAACACACAAATGCCATCAGCATACCATATTTTCCTTTTCCTCCAAGCTTAAAACAGTTTCTGAGCTCCAACTAGAGGGAGAAGTGAATGAAAGGAGCTGTGCAATTATACCCTCTGACTTTGCTCATATTTTTCTCTTTTTTTGGAATACATTACCTCCTGCTACCCCTTATTTATTAAGGAAGTGTCTACTCATATTTCAAGTCCTGGCCTGCTGTGACCTCTTCTTGAAGTCCTCATGGAAAATCACTATAACCCTCCTCCTTACACTCACTGTTTTACTTCTTAAAGTCACTCTTGCTCTGCCTCTGTATTGCCACTTTGTTTTTCTTTTTGTTTGCTTCCTTTCTTCTCCCCTTCCAATGCAAGTTCCTCATGGTAAGAAATGTCTTCTTTATGTGTGTATCTCCAAATCCAGCATAATGGATGACATGAGTAAAGCACTTGTTTTAGTTTCCTTGGCTGCTCAAACCAATACCACACAATGGTTTGGTTAGAATGGAAATTTATTCATTCAGTTTTTTTAAAAAATTTCTTTCTTTCCCCTTCCCCCCGCCCCTGCCCCCACCCCAGTTGTCTGTTCTCTGTGTCTATTTGCTGCATCTTCTTTGTCTGCTTCTGTTGTTGTCAGCGGCACAGGAATCTGTTTCTTTTTGTTGCGTCATCTTGTTGTGTCAGCTCTCCGTGTGTGCGGCACCATTCCTGGGCAGGCTGCACTTTCTTTCGCACTGGGCGGCTCTCCTTATAGGGTGCACTCCTTGCACATGGGGCTCCCCTACATGGGGGACACCCCTGCATGGCACAGCACTCCTTGCACGCATCAGCACCGTGCATGGGCCAGCTGCACATGGGTCAAGGAGGCCCGGGGTTTGAACCGTGGACCTCCCATGTGGTAGACAGACGCCCTAACCACTGGGCCAAGTCCGCTTCCCATTCATTCAGTTTTGAAGCTAGGAAAAGGTCCAAATCATCATGGTGATGCTTTCTTCCCAAAGACTGACATTGTGGGGCCGCTGCCAGTGATCCCTGGTTCTGCCCTCTCCTGTCACATGACAAGGCACACAGCAGCCTCTCCTGGTCTCTCCCTTCTCTTCCAGGTTCTGTTGATGTTCAGTTTCTCCCTGCTCCCTCTGTGGCTTTCTCCCTCTATTTCTGAAATTCATTCCATTTATAAAGTACTCCAGTAATAGGATTAAGACCCATCCTGATTCGGTTGGGCACAATTTAACTGAAGTAGCCTTACACAAATGTTCTACTTACAGTGGCTTCACACCCACAGGAATGAATTAAATTTAAGAGCACACTTTTTCTGTGGTACATAAAGCTCCAAACCACCAGAGCATTGAATGTTTAAAGTGTTGGGTTACTACTGTTTATTGAGCTCAGAAGAAGACTTTCAGATCCAGGCATAAGGAACAAATGGAGAGTGTCCACTGAATGAGAAACAGGATGAATGGAGGTATCTGGTAGTCATTTCAATCTATAGTTCTGGAGCTAAGAAAAGGTCAAGACTAGATATATAGTTAGGAATTACTAGTGTAGAGGTGAGAATTAAAACTATCGAAGTGGGTGAGAGCACCAAGGAAGAGAGTATCGAGTGAGAATGAGGAGAGCTGATGAAAGAGACCTAGCAGTACATTCAGAGAAGGAATAGTTGATAAAAAGGTGGAGAACAAGGAGGGAGTCAAGTTCAAGAAGGATGGAGTGGTGACTAGGGTCAAATGCTACAGAATTAAGGCAACAGCTAGATAGGGGTACAAGGTCAATACAGGATTTTCAAAGGAGGGGTGTGTTACCTTTCTTTGGAAGGTTTTTATTTTCGAGGATGAAAAAATCTAATGTGACTAGGGACTAAGGGACTTAATTCTTCTCAAGACAATTATAAACCTCATCAGATCTCACCAGAACCACATTCCTATCTGAATTGTCTTGGCTCCTTATAAAAGGGATTGCAAGAATATTACAACTACTTTTGTCCCCAGACTGTGACTTCATTAGAGTGATTGAGGAACTCCCTAGTTGATGAAATCAGATCTCATGGTGGAGTCACTATGGAAAGGCTGTCAAGGAGAACTTTGAAGGACCTAAGAACATTATTCATCACCACTGATCTTCCCAGAGTAATAGAAGACAGGCCCTTAAATGCAAAAGATGCCTTGAGATAGGCATTCCGATTACTATGTTAATAATGGTTATCACAATTTAATTTTTAGATGGCTTGTTTATATTAGAAGGAAAAAAATGTTTTTTTTTTCTGAAGTAGATTGAATTAACATCAGTATAAGAAAAATTACATATTTTTATTTTCTTATATAATTTTGGGGAGGTGAAGTGATCTAGTCATCCATTCTTCCATCCACTCCTTCCATCCATCCAACTCTCCATCCATCCACAACTTTTTTTTAAGACCCTCTTATTTGCTGAGCTTTATGTGCCCCCAAGCCCACAAAGATAAATAGGACCTGATCTCAGACCTACCATCCAGTGCACAAGAATTTAATCTAAAACATCATTAAAGTAGGCCAGGGATCAGGATATATATTAAATGTTTTAAAATCAAATCCGAAGACATGCTTTAGGCAGCATCTCTGTACTTCTTCAGTGTACTAATAGTCCCTGACATTATTGCTATCACTGATAAATGTCAGAGGGGAGAGTGATATTTTTGGAGCTGACTTTTTTTTACCCTATTACAAAAATAGATTATAAACACATACACATATGTCACAGAAAGAACTTAGGCTAATATTTCTATACAGGGACAAGCATTAGCATACTTTAAAAGTTCACAGTTACATTTCTGTTGTCAGTTATAATCATCTGTTGGTTTGAACTCCTAATTTTATGACAGCTATCAAAATCTGATATAATCTACTTAAATTTCACAAGTGTATGAGAATTTTATTGTCAAAGAATTTCTTAAAGGAGGCTCTGGGATTCAATATTTTCATATACCCATCTTCATAAAGGGATTGAGCTAACGTAAGTCAACAAGTAATTATACTTAATAACAATAACACAAAGCTAAAATTGAACTCTAATTCATGAATATTTTATTTTTTTGGCAGTTGCTTCCTGTTCATGACACAAGTCTAAGTCAGCGTTTTGTTTTAATTTATATTAAGCATGTGCTCTGAGGTGAGGACACATATACCAAGACAAAGGACAAATGATTCAGTTATAAATGCCATTAAGCTACCCTACCATAAGCCCGCTCATTCCTGCTAGAAGGCTGTCTGGTGGCTCCAATGTTGAAGGAGTCACTAAGGTATATCTGGTTGCTGCTTGGAGAAGTGAAAGATGCAATGTCATTTATGAGAATCTCTAGTGAAGGGAATAAATCTTTTTTTTTAAAAAAGAAATATACAATGGCTCTTTGGTTTCAGATGAGGCACAGTATTCACCCACCCAAGTCTGATTTCAAAGGTGCAGAAATGGCCTACTTCCCACAAGAGGCTCTGCAAATTATATAATGCCCTCTCAGAGGGAGAATAAGCTGCTGGAAATAATTATACAATCTACCAGACCATGTTCCTTGGTGCAACCTCCACCCAATCCTCCAGTCTATTCCTTCGAATTCCTCTTCAATACCAGTTCAAAGAGGGTACTAGGACGAGTTCTGTGAAAGATAACTATGCACAGGAAGTGAGGCTTGAGCAGATGTTTCCACTCTTCCATGTTTTGTTCTCTTCAGCCTCTGAATGCAGAAGGCACAGTTGGCTGGGAAGGGAATGAGGCAGAAGACACATAAAAGAGCTGAGAACTCTCTTGTTAACCAAAGAGATCACTGGGGTACTGCCTGGGGCAAGGGACAGAGTGACCTTTATGTATATCACTAGAGGACTGTGTCTGCAACAATGTGCTGTAATTAAGCCCGACCCTCAAAGCCATTATCTTCTTCAATTAATACTTACTGAGCATCCACTGAGACACTGGGTCCTGTACTCAGAACTATAAACTCTCATGGGTTGTAAGAGGCTCGGAACTAATTTGCACACTGACAGAGGGAGCCCACTTTCCCAACCCCTTTTCCAGTCACCCTGGGAGAGAGTGTCTTCTCTTCTTCATTCATGTGTGGAATCCCAATTAAATATAGTCAACAAAAGGAACTTCTTACATTGCAATTTTCCTCCCTCTCCCCTTGTTTTATTTGCAGTCTGGATTTATTGCTCAAGAAATGCCTCCTTTAAGTATCATCCCCTATTAACCAGAGAGATAAAAGCTGTAAAGGGAAGGGAACTCCTTCAGTTCTCTTTGCCAGTTGTGAGAGAGAGCAGCCGCCTTTACAAGGGGATTGACATCTGTTGACTGAGACAACCTGTCCTGCACCAGCGCTGTGCTCATGCTCAGAATGCAAACTGCAGCTATCAGAGAAGGAGCCAGGGTTTGGTAACTGCTTGAGCCCAGAGCAAATCTGCTTGGGCACTAGAAAAGAAATTGAGTAGTTTGGAAGCAGATGTATGTTTTTAGAGTGGTTGGCTAGTAAAGCAGTAAAATGTGGTGCTTTTTCCCCCTCCTTAGCCTATCACAACTGTTAGAGCAGTATAACTTAAGAAAGGGCGATTCTATCACAAATCAGTGAAATATTTAGTCCATGTAACAGGATGAAACTAAATTAGCATCACATAGAGAAAGCATTTCATTTTCTCACGTACGGTACAATATTAGGAGCAAACAACATATGTCTCCATGGTTATAAACAAAGGTGTCATGTTTGCAAAACAGGTCCTATATGTAGAACATCTATAAATGGGATAAAATATGGGGTTTCTTTTGGCTGAAGTGATGTTAAGTATTTCAATCCACATGATCTTGATGAGAAAGGTTTTCTCCTTTCCTGTGAGTACCAATCAGCATGATCTTTGCAGCACCTTTCTTCAAACCTGAGTCCTTGATTCAGCAATTTCTCTGAGACCTTGAGAAAATCGACTAGCCTGAGCCTCTCTTTCCTCACCTGTAAAATTAAGGTGTTGGGCTAGATCAAGGTTTGTCTAGGTCTATTTTGGAGAACCATGTTTCTGAGGAAATTAATGGGTTTAACATTTTTAAAAAGGGGTTCCATGTCAAATAAGTTTAGGAATTGGGACAGTGAACAAAATTAAACATATTTCTTTATTCAGAACTTCAGTGTGCTAACAATATTCACTGTGTTTCTCTAAGAGGAAGATAAAGTATGAATTGTTTCCCTAATTTATTTAACCATAAAACTTTTTCTTACAGAACAAACCAGTCCAACCATTAGACTTTAAAGACGCTTTAGGTCATGACATTCTATGACTTGGCTGGCTTAGTCTAACTTTCCAATTTCTCCTGTCTCTCTAGAAAATCACTACCTGCTCTTTCTAATTCCTTCAGAAAATAAAAGTCAGTTTGTTTTTCATTGCTTCCTTCCTTCATACCCCCTGTCCCCCACAAAGTTTTATTTTGAAATTTTTCAAACCCACAGAATAGTTGAAAAATAGTACAATGAACACCTTGTACTCTTTACTTAGATTGAACAATTGTTAACAATTTGCTACATTAGTTTACGCCTCCTGTCTCTCTTTCTCTACACACACACATACACACACATTATATGAGCTATACGTATAATTCTATGGCTGAACTATTTGAAAATCAATTGCATGCTTCATGACACATTTTCACTAACTACTTCAAGATATTCCTAGGAAGTTCAAGCAATTGAACTCCCATTTACCATATGGAGGACCCAGGTTCGATCTTCGGGACCTCCTAGTAAAAAAGAGAAAAAAGGTGCCCTAGACCTGTGTGATAAGGCACACAGGTGCAGGTCCCAGCTCAGCGAAGAAGCGATGCACCAAAAAGAGGATGATGCAATCAGATAGGAAAAAAAAGTGACTCCTAGACGAAGGATATTCTCCTACATAATGTCCACTATTACACCCAAGAAATTTACCATTGATTAATATCATCTAAAGTATATTCTATATTTAAGTTTCCCTAATTGTCCCCAAAATGTCCTTTGTAATTTTTAAAAATCTAGGATTCACACAGGGTTTGCACATTGGATATGGCTATGTCTTTTTAGCTGCTTTCATCTATAACAATTAACTTTTTTTGAAAAGTTCAGGTCATTTATTTTGTAGAATGTCTAACATTTTTAATTTGTGTGATTGTTTCCTCCTAATTAGACTTGGTTTAAATATTTTTGACAAGAATATTAATAGGTGATATTATATACTCCACATTGCGCCCTATCGGGAGGCACATAGTGTTACTTTATTCCATTATTGGTGATGTTTTGAGTAATAGCTTGGTTAAGATATTGTTTGCTATTTTTCTCTATTATAAAGGAATCTTCTCAATGGTAATTAAAAAGTGGTGGTAGTTGACATTTTGAGACTTACAAATAACTTTGTTTCCTAACAACCTTTCACCCAGTAGCTTCAGTATTTATTGATAATCCTTGCCTGAACCAATATTACATCAGGGATAGCAGAATAGTAATTTGCCTAGTTCTGTCATCTCCTTTACTTTAGTAACTGTTATTTGCTATTCTTTTGTAAAGAAAAGCACGCCTTTCCCTTCCTTTTCCTCCCTTGCTTCCTCTCTCCTTCTCCCCTCCGCTCAGTATTATGATATATCGTAGCTTTTTAAATGCAAGATTTTATAATCTATTACTCTGTCATTCTCTTAAAATGTTTATTCAGAGATTACTCTGTGCCAGGTATAAAAGCAAGGTTTACCTTAAATTAATCTCAGTCTCTTTTACTTTTCCTTGCAAGTACTTAGGAAAACATTACCTGTAGAACATGAACAACTAATCCACATTCTTGAACTGGCTGTGATAGTGTCACAAAGTTTTGTCATGTGGAGGGTGAATTGCAGATGGAGATGGGAGTAGAGAGGGAACACCAAATTGTAATTACTATTTTCCTTTTGTAAACCTTCTGTGACTTCAGCAGTCTCCAAGTCACCATCTGAATCATCACACAGGAAAGAAAAATTTCAATAAACATCTCTATGGAGCTAGGCTGAAGGTGGCTCAGAAGGCAGGGAATTCCAACACAAGGCACTTGGCTCCCACACTCATGGTCATGACCCAGGGAAGCAAAGAATTACAGCTCCTCTTTCTACTCTGAGCACAAAATATGTCATCTAATGATCACCCAAGTCATTAGGAGATAAGGAGAAATACACCCACATCTTTAACATATCACGGGCTCTTACATTAAATATCAGGCTACCAAATGGCTGGGGCAAGACTGGGAGCCTGGGAGCGCTTCCCGGTCAGAAACAAGACACAGAGCGGGCCTACATGGCAGCATCCTCATCTCTCTGGCAGGATCTGAAAAATGGATTCCAAGTAATAAACCACTAAATGAATAAGAGAACAGAGCTGGGAGCTCATCTTGGTCAAACTTTCCAGTGCAGGAGTGCTCTGAGCATTACGTAAGGGGAGACATTTTTCAGTGCAACAAACCTGAGTGCCATAGGACCCTGCTCGCTGCCAGAGGTCAGAAAACACACATCCAAAAGACCTACAGTCCTTTGGACCTGAATTTACTCCTTTCCCTACTTCCCCTGGAGCCCAGGCATGGCTTCACTGGCCCCAGGAAGACCACATGGTCTGTGTTCCCAACGGTGAGGTACAGGTTTAAGACAGGAACTGCCTCCTGCTGGGGGAATCAGCAACCAGAGGGTGATCGTGGCACCTGCAATCTTTGCCACCTCAGGGTTTACCCAAGTTTAGCTTCACACTGAGACCATGGGGAAAGATCTACCCAGCTGTCAGAGTGCCTCCAAAGAGGAAAAGGGGCAAGGGCTCAGTAGAAAAAGCACAGGGTTTAGAGGCCAAACTTGGATTCAAATCCCATCTCTAAAATTTACAAAGCATAAGGACTAGGCAACTTAATACTACTTCTCTCATCTGTACGCTAGCACTAAAATACACCTCACAGATCTGTTGTGAAAATCATGTTAAAAAAAGGTAAAGTATGTGCGTCACATTATTAGATAGGATTCTTTTCATTCCAGGTAACAGAACCAACTTGAACTAACAAGGAAAAAAATATGAAAGAGAAAATTAATTATAAAGTTACTGTGGTATCCCATCACTCTGAAAGTCAGGAATTCAGCCAAGCCTCATAATGGGCCTGGAACCAAGAGATAAAAAACCATCAGGAGCCACGTAGCTTCTCTTTGTGTATCTGCTTTTTTTCCTCTTTTTTGAAGTCTGGCTTTCTCTCTCTTGAGCCAACATAGCAGGCAAAATGTGACTACCCATAGTTCTTGAGTTTACATCTTCTCTCCAAGTCACCCAAACAGAAGGTACTGGAATCTCACAACTCCAGTTCCTAAGTCTTACAATAGAATCTAACTTGTTAACCTTATTACAGGAATTCATTTTGATTCAGCCAACTAAGGCCATGGGAGTGGGGGGCAATGGGAGGGAGCAGTAAGCCTAGGCAGTGGTGAAGGGGATCACCTCATGGGGAGCATCATAGTTTAGGGGTTCATTATAGACTGGGCAAACATACAAAATATGTTTTCTAAGCTTATGCACCCAGTATCTATCACATAATGGGACTCAGTAGGTGTTATTCCTCTTTTTCCTTCTCCTCAGACCAGAAACAATGACTCGGAGAAAAGAGCTGGGGCCAGTTACCCATTATGTTCTGGGGCATGTACCACCCCATGAGAACTGGAATGGAAATCATTAGGCTCAATGCAGTAGCTGACAATCACAACACCACTGTGAAAATGAGGTAGGCTGTGTACTTTTTAGACCTTTGCTGTCCTTCCTAAATTTGGTGTCTGCTGTGTTCTCTGAAATGTGTCTGCCCTTTTGCTGGTGATAAGATGACAGGAACAATCCTTTTTAGGGAGAGAAGTCCTCTCTGGGGAAACAGGTGAGTTAGGAGGTAATGGTTAGAGTTAATGGTAAAGAGAATACTCAGCAACTCCAGGATCAGCATCACCTACAGAACCTTAGCTGTGTTTTTGTTATTACCATAGACCTCAGTTGCAAGTGTAACAATTGTGGGTAAAGCCAATATTCATTTCTTCTTTCCTTCATTCACTCATTCAATAAATGTTTACGAGCCAAGCATTGTACTAGTGACAGAGAAGCACTCACGATGTTTGACGTGTTCTCTTTTCCTCCGGAAAGGCAGAAGGCTAGGTCAGGATTTCAGAAACTAGGGCTGGGAATGAGTGTGGAGAGGTCTGTCCTCTGATTGGGTGAAGCTGATAAAACAGGCTCTGGATGAAGGCAGCCCAGGAAAGTCAAAGCTTTTAGTCATCCAGGCTAAGGGAGTGGTAGAAAGCATGAATTGTCACTAATGGTCAACAACTAGCGCACACAAGGCAGAGCTATCAGGTTGAGACAGGGCATGACAAGATCCCTAGGGGGTGTGCAACCCTGAAGGCAGGAATCTCCTATAAGAAGCCCAGAGCTTTTGGCCTGGGGGGGGGGGGGGGGCATTGATGGACCAGTTGCTTCAACTTAGGGAGAACAAAAAGCAGAATTCAGAAGGAAGAAATGTTTTCCATGGCAAACACTTTTAATAGTGAAGATCAAGGTATTTAAATCTTCCTCCAAAATTCCATTTCCTTCTCCTCCCTGCCCAACGTAACTTTCAAAATTGTAATGAGGGAACCCTATACAGTATTTCTCTAAATCCACTCCTGAGAATAAAATACTCAAAGGTGTTTAGACCAAACATAAGCTCTTTAGGAAAAAACAAGTTAAATGTGGTCATGTAACCAAAAATTTCCAATCATCGTTAAAATCAAATTATGTCTGGTTGGTAAATTACATTGACTAGTTTAAGGGTTTTTCTATACTAGCAGCATAGAGGTGAGGCAGCCTTTTATCTTCACATATCGGCATTTGTTCCTACCACATTTCTTAACCAATTGAAAACCACTCAATCACTGGGAAATATTTAATGGGTAATGAGAATCACTTGAGTGACAAGATCTATTTTACTAAATAGCCCAGCCATGTCTTTACTAGTGAAATAAATGGTTCCATATAAGATTTACATCATTTATATCCATTGCAAAAAAAACGTATTTCAACAGTGCAAAAATAATGTGGGAGGAAGACAACCCAGGGGTGTTATAAGTATCAAATAAGTCATAATGATAATGATAATATTGGAATTTATCTTCAGAAGATAAAGGTTGAACTTATCAAGGGGCCACAAGTGAGCCATAAAGTCTTCCTTATTGAGTGCAGATAAATTTCAGATTTTTTATAAGCTTGTTAAATACTCCACGGTTACTTATTCTTAATACCATCCCTTACTTTTGAATCTGCTCACTCCTTTCATAGTTGTTGCTTTTATTGCTTTGTGTGAATCTCATGATCTTTAGTGAAAAACTAGTACAGGATCTGTATTCTTCTCTCTGTTGCCACTTCCTTCCTGCATTCTTTTCCCATTTACTGCCCCCATCCTTTCCACCTAATAATGGGACCAAAGACATAAACAAGGAAAATAAAAGGTAAATAAGAATGAGATATTTAATAAAATAAGTGTAGTAGGCACCTTTTATTACCCAAACAAATCTCATTCATCCTTCAAAACCACCCTCATCTACCTTTTCAAATACTACCTCTTTGCCACTCCTGCTTACTCAGATTTGATTGTCCAAGGCCCTGATGATCTCTGCCATTATTTCAGTGGCTGATTAAATTTAATTGAGAAGATCAGGAATAAGACAAGGATGCCCATGGTCATCACTGTTATTCAACATTGAACTGGAAGTTCTAGTCGGAGCAATGAGGCAAGAAAAAGGAATAAAAGGCATACAAACTGGAAAGAAAGAAGTGAAAGTTTCTCTATTTGCAGATGACATGGGAATATGGAGTTAAGGCTTAAAATACTAAGAGTTCATTTTGGGGACAAAGGAAAGGTTTTGGTAATGGACAGGGGTAATGGTGGCCCAACTTGTAAACATAATTAACAGCACTGAAATATGTACCTGAATGTGTTAAAAGGGGAAATGTTAGGTTATATATATGGAACTAAAATAAAAATAAAAATCCCTGGAAATGTACAATATAAACAGTAAATCCTAAGTTAAACCAGGGACCACTGTTAATAGTACAACTATAAAAATGTGTTTTCATAAATTATAACAAATGTACCACACCAAAGCAAGGTAATAATAGGTGGGGGGAAAAGGCAGAGTCATCTTGCCACCTGCAAATCAGTATATAAATATAATCTCAGCATTTCACCTAAAAAATCCAACTCAGTATATTGACAGTGTGGATTAAAATTTTGTCCATGGAAGACATAACTTAAAAATCATATTTATCAACCAACCCACATTTAGCTGAATGCGCATTTGTTTTTTTATTATGCTGTTTTTCATAGATAGTATCAAAACACTATTAAAAAGACAAACTGAATATCATGCCAATATTTGGGGAAGAATGTTCACTGGAAACTTATGGATACTGGTTTAAGACGAAAGTCATGTCTTCACCACCAAGATCCCACAGTACAGGGGAAGTGTTATAAGTTTCTAATCCTTCTCAATGCCTAAAACACTGTCAAGCACATCAATAGAAGATAAGTTTGCAATAAAACAACTAAAAAAAAGCCCAACATAAAAATCTGAAATGAACTGAAAGAGAAAATGTCATTCTTTTAGTTGCTGTATTTGTACATTTTATCCCACTGAGCATGGAAGCTCCTTAGAGGCCAGACTCTGTTCCTCTGAAGAAAAAGCAAAGTAATTTATTGTCTAGCCAGTGAAAATGTACCTTGGACAATTTGCAAAATCCTTTTGTCTTCCAGATATGACTTTTACATATAGATGTAAAAATTTTATAAATTGGTCAAGTCTAATATTTGCATATATTTGGCCGAGATTGTGTTTATAAGAACTTAATTAAATTTGCATAATAACCACTAAAATCATAGTAATAACAGTGCTCCTTTGTAGAAAGAGTTTAGAATACTGTAGCACCATGTTCTGAAAACAAATATCGAAAATAGCTACTAGTAGAGCTGTCATCTACATTTTGTTTTGCTTTTTCCAATGATAGAGCTACCTCATGTGCCTGTAACTTTATAAACACAGTGGGTACGTTTTGTGTTTCTTTTTTGCTGTGTCCACAACTTTTAGGAAGTCATTTGACTCGTCACATACTCCTAACAACATTAGGCTCTTTCAGATCTCACTTTACTCATGCCTGGATATGTATCCAAGGAACAGTCTATTTAGTTTTATTCTCACATTTGTTTGAAAAGTCAGTCTCAGGCAAGAGGTAAAATTCATGGTTTCCCCCGACTCTTTAAGAACTTAAGCAAAATCTACTTTATTGAAAAAAATTCATAATTCCTTATCGTAAGAAATAAAAGTCAGGTAGAGGAAATTTCAGAATAGCCAAAACAATGGTTTTTGTTATCTTTGAAGACAGCTCCAGGGAGAAATTAGCCCCTTCTTATCTCCTACCTAGTAATAAAGAAAGAAATGACAGATAATGGGAAATCTGATTCAATGTTCTTTTCTGGACTGTTCTTTCTTCAACAGCTGGAATAATAATGATGGTGAGTGGTAATTGTCAAAATAAATTAGTCATCTGAAAAGCGTTCAGCATGTGAGGTGACAATACCTGTTTTGAGGGAGACCAGGATGTCATAGGTGAGAAGCTACACCCAGGAATGCTGTCTAATTGCCTCCCAGTGTAATTATGACAGTTTCATTTATTACCAAGTGCCAAGAACTTTACTTACATTACCTAATTTAATCCTCACAACAACCTACTTACTGTTTTACAGATGGGTAACCAGGGTCAAAGTATTTATGTAACTTTCCCGAAGTCACACACCAGGTAAGCAGGGGAGAGAGAAATTGCAATATGTACAGTCCTAGAGACTGTCAGATCTCAGTTATCCAAGACTGTCAACTGAAAGGCATGAAATTTGGGTAAGAAGAAAGTTTGCCAAAGTAACAGGTTGGTTTCTTCTATAGTCTATAAAGTATTACATGGCCCAAAAAGAGCTGTCCTTGTTCTCAGTTTCCATCTTCTAAGAGGAAATCTACCTGCTGAATCACTGAGGGAGTCACCACCCACATCCTACCACATTGTATTAAATAAAGGAGTCTCCAAACTGCCTGAATGACTATTATTTAGGTGGGGAATAATTATATTGTATTCTGGTATGAGAGAAATTATCTTTTCAAAATACATAGGGAAAAGTACCATGAATGACTGAAACATTAGAAAAAGTGGCTTTTGCTTTTGAGACTCCAAACCATTTTCCCAGAATCATAGTTTCAGAAAATAGTGTTCTGATTTAACACTTCCTTGAGCTCCTCCTTGAGTCTGAGTCTCTGTGAAAGCCACCATGTCTCCCTGCTTCCCAAGTCTGTATCTACAGCGTCTGCTCCAGTCGAGGTGCCAAGCACCTCACAATCGCTGCCCACCACAGCCCAGGCCCAGGAGCAAGGGGGAGCAAAAGCAGACACCGTTGCTCTCAACAGTGAAAAATTCCTAGTGAAGCAAAAGCTTTCACACACATGACTTACAGAGAGATAACAGCCAGACCTAGCATAGTTGTAAGGGCCTCTTGTTGATTCCCACCTTCAGCAAAAATCCTTTAGGGCAGCAAACACAGCAGGAAACCTGCCATTAACAACCACCATAGTGTCACATCAGCGATTCTCATGCGTTGTTGGCTCTACTGTTTAACTCAGCTATTTACCTCACTGGGGAGTGCTCTGATTGTCAGAAAATAGAACATGTACATTTGCCTGTCATAAACACACACAAGCTCTCCAGAGCACAAATAAACAAAACGATCATGTACATTGGTAAATGTGTTTGCATTATTTAAAAAAAACAGAGGAAGCAAATGAATATCCTTGCATATAAAGTACCATCGAATAACTTGCTGTAATCTGTCTTGTACAACACAGCCTTGCCATTCATTCCATTCACCCAATTCAGACGCTGGAAATGTACTATTTTTAGATGGGCTTAATACACCACTGTTTACTAAGTACACGGTTAAATCCTTTGAACAGCAGCCAAGAAGTTGGGTGAGAACCTGAAAACCTGCCACACAGATCAGCATCCTAACCAACCCTGGGACAGCCTGAGCTAAAGAGCTGCCTTCCTTTCCTTTTCTTCTTTCCCTTTGTCCCCACAGGAATATCAGTGTGAAAGAGGAAAGGAGACAAAGAGGTGGGCCTTATCTGTTCTTGTCATTCAAATGGACAGCTTTACTCACTCTCTAAGATAACAGCTCATTTGTCAACATCTTTGCTAGTTTAAGCTGTTCTTTGTCAAAACTACTTCTGGAAAGGATTTGACCATTTATTTACATGGGAGTCAATATGACGGAAGCAGGTGCGTCATGGAAAACTTCAGCTTAGGTGTTACAAAGCCTCTGGGACTTGATCACGTGACGGGCCGCCTGCTCTACGGCCAATCCATGCCTGGCAAGAGGGCCAAGTGACCGCACGGGAAAGAGGGACAGAGAAGAATACAGTAGACAAAGTGTTAGCACGAGGCAGGTGGTGGATGAGGCAACCACAGAGAGAAAGGACTGCAACACCAGAGAGGACATGAAGGGCCTCATATCATTTTGTGGCCCATAAGAGTTAATACCTGAAGAAACGAAGTTTGGCTGTGTTCCTGTAATTTGAGAAAAGCTGACAACAGAAGCTATGGCTGGGCTAATTCTGAGCAAAAAATTTTGAATTAATTTTTGTCAGATGAACCCAGATCTTGGCCTCAATTCTTTGTCACTGTGTACATTGTTCATTTTTAAAAGTTCTTGAATTCTTTTAGGTGATTCAAATTGATTCAGGGTACTGGAAGGGATAATTTATGAGCCATGCCCCTGGTGGCCTAAATTGTGAATCATCTCTCTCTTTCCTTCTGTTCACTTTTCTCATGGCGCCATTTTATTCCTTCACTTAGCCTGGATTGTCTGGTGAAAAGTGTTTTGAGTTCTTTGGAGCAAAAGTGATCTCTGAATTCAAGGTATTATTTTATTACTTTCATTTATTTATTATTCTAGCTCATTGAGGTCTTTATATACATTATAATATTTGAGGCATTTGATGGAAAAGCAGTCTGCCAAGATGATTAATAACAATAATAACAAAAGTAAATTGCTTTGAGCCCATGCAAGATAGGTATCATTTTCCCTATTATCAAGTACTAAGACTCAAAGGGAACTTGGCCAAGGTCACAAGCCAATCGGTGGCAGATTTGAAATTCAAACCTAGGTTTCTTGGGCCCTGTCTACTTTACCAGGCAACACCATTTGCACATGTGAACTCATTCTAAGTGTCAAAGGACAAATGGTTTTACTTTGATGAATTTCAGCTCCATACTGCTTTCAGTTATTTTTAATAGGCTCAACATGCTTATTTATCTTAGGCTTTTTATAGAATAGAATAGGGTTGCTATTTTGGTCTTCACTGGTAGAATTAAGCTTGTCTGCTGCTATTTTTAATTCCTTTATATCTTCTAAATAGTTCATTTGACCCGACCTTTTTCCTAGATGTGGCATAGAGAATATGTGACCATACATAAAAAGATCCTGGCTTCCTTCATAGAAGCATAAATCAATGAAGAAAGAATCTTTCCCCCAACACAGAGCATGTAGGCAGGCCTACTATAGAGCAGGCTTGCATGCCCACAAACTTTAACAGAAACCAAACTTCGGAAAAAGCCTAGGCAAGAGTTGGTACTACATAGGAAAGAGAACAAAATTCATGAAGAGGTGCAAGGAAAACAGGAAGCAGGTATTGGTAAATTTTGCATTTAAAATAGTATTGCTGTCATAATGAATATCAAGATGCTCTAAAGGTTATTTTCAGTTTTCTTGTATATATCCATATATTTGTTTTGTCACTATCACCCAATCGGGGTAATGAGAGAAAAATAAGAATTATAGTTTTTAATATGGATTCTAGAAAGTGAAAAATTGTCTTTTACAGCTCCAAAACCAAAGCTTTTGGCCTCAAGGTAGAGTGAAGATATCTCTATAGTCTTTAGTACCTGAATTGTTTCATTTGCTTTTATCACCATGTTCTATTTCTGTCTTGTCTGAAAAGAAAAGGAAATAGAATTACCCTCTACACTCATACTTCTATTGATATTAAATTTCATCTTCTTTTATTATGACCAGCAAAGTTACTCATAACATTGGAATTTGTTTTTTGCTCTTAAATTTATAACTACTGCTGTTGTTGGATTAATTAGTATTGCTTTGCACTGTGTTTCATTAAACCCATGGCATTTGTGTCCTATTTACCTTTCAGAGAAGCTATTTTGAAGAAGAAAAAGAAAATGGAGAACAGCTTTCAACTGTACGCATTTTCTCTGCTATCCCCTTGGCTTGAAAAGAGGACATGTGAAACAGAATTTCAGACTGTAATTAATGCAGCTTTCCAGAAGATAAGAGATTCTTTTATCTATAGAAAAATTGCTGTACTAATTTTCAAGAAGAATCTGAATTCTCTAGTTGATATTCATTCTACAAGAATAATTCACCTTCTCTATTCTTTACATATTTACAATCAAATTTTAAGATTGTGTTATGGGAAATTGGTGGTAGGTAAACATGCAATGACAATATTCTAGAAGACTAAGTCTAAAATCTTAAATACTTATGTTATATTTACATAAATGCTGAATAGAGGTTACATAAAGAACTTTAAAATAATATCAACTCTACAGGAGTGTATTTTGAAGCACAGACCTTAATTGGACAACATAGATTTGGCACACTTCTTTCTGGGGAGGTGGTGATAAACAAATTGGGAAATACATCTTTATTTGATTTAGTGAGGAAAAAGAACTTTCACTCCTAGTTATGCCCTCAAGTATTGTTCAAGCAAAGATGAAGCTCCTGCTGTTTCTATTTTTATTTCCGTATCTCCATTATCTCTGTGTAAATGAACATTGCCATTCAGAAACAATATTTTCTGCATATATGTGTCTTGTATGGACTTGGAATAATTACTAAAGCATTGGCTTTGTGTTCCACCTAAACACATGGCATATGTGTATTTCTTAACTTTCAAAAACTGAACCCTGTTTTCAAAGGAGGAAAAATGGTAATACAGCTAATGCCTAGAGGTTAGAGACAAGAAGATTCATCCCTAAGGTCCAGTCGAAGAAAATTCCAGTGAAGGGCAGCCTGGCCCTTGTTGCACCACCCCTTTTATGGTTCTCAGTTTCCGCATTCACAAATAATAAGATAACCATTCTTTCCTTTCACCTGGAAACCTGTGAGGTAGGTGTGAAAGGATGTACATAACTTTGTCATTGGGCACAAAGGCTGAGATGTTCGGTGAACACAGTTAATTAGGTAGTTTGGCCAAAAAAATTGCATAGTTTTAGGTACAGTTGCTGTAAGTGAAAATGTGTGGGAAGTTTCAGCAACAAAATTATTGTTATTCAGAGTATAGCAACGATTTTTATTTAAAAGAAAAGATGTTTGTAAGCACCTAAAAAAGAAATAGAGAGAGAGAGAGAAAAGAATAATATCAAGAGAACTAACAAGATAGTTTCCGCAGGCTCTCCACTGCCCACTTTTCCTTCACAGATTCACGCTCTGTGCATATACACAAACACATGTGCAGAATTCTGGACCAGAGAAGGATCCTCTCTTACAGTTCACAAAGACACCATTAAAACTGAGAACCTCTTGAGCAAAAAGAAATTTTCTTGGCAGACTATCAACAGGTTCTGGTGAACAAATTGGGCATAGGCTCTTCCCTCCATCCTTTTTGTCTATAATGTTCCCCCTCGCACAGCAAGTGGGCTGCTAGGCAGGGAAGGACGACCCACAAAGGACCTCAAGAAGACTTCTGGACTAGCTGCCAAACTGTCCTACTGCTTCCTAATGCTACCTCCCTTCCTTGTCTCAGGCTTTTAGCTTTCCTTTTGTATCCTGAAGATAGCATTGAAATTAAATTGGGGGTCAGTAGAAAACTCAGTCACCAACATTGCTTAAAATTTTTCCCCCAAGGAAACATTTGGTAAATATCCTTTATCTAGACCACATTATACAAAGCTCCTTAGGTGGTATTGAATTCTCTTCACCTTAAGAAAAGTTGTTGATTATTTTATACTTTCTGCAATCACAAAATTAACCCAACATCATTCTAATGGTCTATGTCTCAGAGGAGCTTAAAATCAACATAAATTGGTATATATCCAATAGAAGACCTTGCAGTATAAACCAGGAGACCTATATAAGAACGTTCACTCATAAACACAGACTGAACTATTTGGAAATAGACTAAATGATCATTGACAGGAAAATAAAGTATGGCATAGTCATACAATGGGATATCATAGAGCAGTGAAAATGAATGAGCTACAATTACATGCAAGAATATGGATGGATCTTGCCATGATTTTGCAAGGAAAAACAAGTGTCAAAGATTACTTAAACCATAAAACTCCATTAAATCTTTAAAATTTTTAATTTGTTTTATTAGAGCGGTTAAAGTTTTGCAGAATATTCATGCAAAAAAGTAGAGTCCCTGTAACGACTCTGCCCCCAGTCATACACACACACACACAGTTTTCTGTTATTAATGTTTTTCATTTGTGAGTCTCCTTTTTACAGTTGATGATACATTATCATTGCTATTATTTTATTAATTATAACCCATAGTTTACATTAGGGGTCACTTTTTGTGTTGTATAGTTCCATTCTGATAACTGTATAAACAACCTAAAATTAATGTTTTAGACACTTTCAAGTATAAAATTCATTGGTGTTAATACATTCACAGCATTGTGCTACGGTCATACTATCCATTACCAAAACTTTTCATCACTTCATGCAGATTCTGAACCAATTGAGAATTAACTTCCCATTTCCCACCACCACCCCATCCCTTGGCTTGGTATCCTATATTCTAATATCTGACTCTTTAAATTTACATATTCTGCTTATTTCATGTAAGTGAGATTGTAAAATATTTGTCCTTTTGTGTTTGGATTATTTCACCCAATATGAGGTGATCAAAGTTTATGGCTCAGTAATATTGCATTGTAAGTCTATTTCACATTTTGTTTATCCATTTATCCATTGATGGACGCTAGGGTTACTTCACCTTTTGGCAATTGTGAATAATGCTGTGATGCCATGGATCTCTTTGAGTTTATCCTGTTTGTGGTTCATTGAAATTCTTGGATGTGTATATTCATGGCTATTGTTAAATTTGGGAAGTTTTCTGCCATTATTTCTTTGAATACTCCTTCTGTCCTCTTCTCTCTTTCTTCTCCTTCTGGGACTCCCACAATGCATATATTGGTATGCTTGGTGATGTCCTACAGGTCTCTTAGACTCTGTTTACTTTTCTTCATTCTTTTTTCTTTCTGTTATTCAGCTTGAACTGTTTAAAGAGTCTTATCTTTGAGATCAATATTCTCCCTTCTACCTGATCCAATCTGCTATAGAATACTCTAAGAAGTTTTAAATTTCAGTTATTGTGGTCTTCAGTTCTGTTTGGTTCCTTTTTATAATTTCCTTTCTTTCTTGAAAGTCTCATTTTGTTGATATATTGTTTTCCTGATATCCTGTAGTTCTTTATGTTTTAGCTATTTGCGCGTACTGAAAATCATTGTTTTGGATAAGTTCATGTGTCAATTTGGCTAGGCTATGATGTTAGGTGTTTGACCAAGCAAACACTGGCCTAATTGTTACTTTAAAGGTAATTTGTGGATTTAAATCTTTAGTCAGTTGATTGCATCTATGGCTGATTACATTTACAATCAACAAAGGATTGCTTTCAGCAATAAAAGAAGTGTCATAGAATCAGTTGAAGGCCTTAAAGGGAGAACTGACAATTTCAGCAGTCAGAAAGAGAATTTCTATCTCTACTTCAGCCAGCCATCTTCTGGGAAATTCATCACCACCTTCACTGGAATTCCCAACTTGCAGCCTGCCATATGGAATTCAGACTTGCCAATCCCCATAGTCCCATGAGCCAATTCCCATAATAAATAGTTCTTTCTTGCATGTGCTCTCTCTCTCTCTGTCCATACACACACACACACACACACACTCACATAAACATCACAATTGAATACAACTACTCAAAAGCTTATAAGAGGCAAGGCTCTGGGTGATAGTGTAATGGATATCTTAACAGAGTTTTGGTATGTAACAGAGTTTACAAAAAGTATGATTTTGGATTGGAAGACTAAATATTGTGAAGATGTCAATCCTACCCAAACTGATTAATAGGTTCAATGCAATACCAATCAATATTCCGCAGCCCGATAGTACCGCTACTAAATATATACTCAGAAGAACTGATAACAATGACACAAGCAGACATTTGAATATCAAACATAGAAACAACCCAGGTGTCCATCAACCAATGAATGGATAAGCAAATTGTGGTATATACACACAATGGACTATTATGCAGCTGAAAGAAGAAATGAACTCATGAAGCATATGACAACATGGATGAAACTGGAGGACATTATGTTGAGTGAAGCAAGCCAGACACAAAGGGACAAATATTTTATGATTGTGCTATTATGAACTGAATATATTGTGAAGTTAATAACTAGAATATAAGTCACCAGAAAATAGAATGAGGTTAGAGAACGGAAAGCTGAGGGTTAATCTGGGCAGAACTGGTAAAAAGGTTGTTTGTAAATTTTTGGAAATGAATAGAAAAAGTGAAAGCACATCATATGACAGTGGTCTAAAGGGAAAGTTTAATGTCATGTATATTACTAGAAAGAAAGCTTAAAAATGTAACATGGAACCGTATAGCACATGTGAAATTTGAATATGAATAATATTGCACATATAAAACTGTTTTTCTTTGAAACTGAACAAATATATGTTAATGTTACAAGTTGTTAATATTAGGTTAAAAAAAACACAAAAAACAAAACCAACCACATTATGCAAGGTGAAAGAAACTAGGCACAAAATACTAGATATTGTATGATTCCATTTATATAAAATGTAAATATAAATCAATTTATAAAGATGGAATTAGACTACTGGTTACGTAGGGCTGGGGAAGGATAGAGGGATTGAGAGGTGACTGCTAAGAGGTATGAAGTTTTTCTTTGTGGAGTAATGAAATAAAAATATATATATATACACACATATATTTATTTATTTATTTATTTATTTATTTATTTACTTCCCCCTTTCTCTCCCCCTTCCCCCCACCCTGCTGTTTTTGCTGTCTGTGTCCATTCACTGTGTGATCTTCTATATCCATTTCTCTTTTTGTCTTCTCATTTTTTCCCCTCTAGGATTCACTAGGATTCAATCCTGGGAAACTCTGATGTGGGGAGAATTTCTCTGTCAGCTGTGCCACCTCAGTTCCTGGTTTCTGCTGCACTTCACCTTGGCTCTCCCCTTCATCTCTCTTTTGTTGCATCTTCATCTTGCTGCGTGACTCACTTGTGCGGGCACTGGCTCACCACATGAGCACTTGGCTCACTGCACAGACACTGGCTCACCATGCAGGAAATCAGCTCACTGTGCGGGCACTCAGCTTGCCAAACAGGCACTTGCATGGGCACTCGGGTCGTCACATGGGTACTCATGAAGGTGCTCAGCTTGCTGTGTGGGCACTGGCTAGCTGCACAGGCATTCTTTCTCCTCTTCTTTTTCACCAGGAGGAGGTCGTCTCATATGGTAGCTGGAAACCCTATCACTTGAGCCACATCTGCTTCCCATTGGAATAATGAAATTGTTCTAAAATTTTTTTGTGGTAATGAATGTATAACACTAAAAGCCATTGATTGTACACTTTGGACGACATGTGCGGTATGTGAATATATCTCAATAAAACTCCTTTTTTAAAAAAAGTATAATGATTTGGCTTGTTTTTTCTAAATATGCTGGATACAGTTGTTAAAGAAAGGGATGACCTCAAGGCTTCAAATTCCCAGCTCAAATGCTGCATGAAAGACATGAAATTTGCTATTTTTGTCCTGAAATGAATTCTTATTTCTTTTAAGTCACAGACTTGAGATTTCTGAAAGCCAGACCCAGAGCCTCATTGTACAAGTGGCTGAACTACAATGTAAATTGAATCCCTAACCTTGCAGGGTGTCTGCTGTTAAAAACAAGACATAGCTTGGGAAGAAATAGACTCTTGAAAATTGGAATGGGATGAAGTAATGATGACATTGAAACCCTAGATTCTGTCAAGTCTTCTGAGACAGATAAACCTGTAATGATTGACCCTAAGGAATCAGCTAACCTGCCTCCACCTGGAGATTTTAACCTTGCTATGCAACTGTCTCCCCTGATTGAGCAGCCTGTACATGTCCACCTAAAGAGATTAACCCTATTTCACCAGATGAGATTGTAATGGAATACCCTGAGGTAGTTGGCTTGCAAGACACTTTTAATTCTTCTTGTGATCCACCTCCACCACCCTTCTTTTCTTCCAGACATATAACTAGACTGAAGTTCCAATAGATCCTGAAAGGTGAGCCATAAAGTGTGACTATGAGAAGGTGCACTATTCTCCAAAAGAAATGCATGATTTTTTCAATTTATATTGATAGAAATCAGGATATATGTGTGGGAATGGAAATGAGGGGTGTGCATAATGGTGGAAGGAACATTAAGTTAGATCAGGCTGAATTTATTGAAAAGAGGTTCTGGAATCAGTGTTGCAGCTCCAGGGGTTAGAAAGTCCTCTAAATGTTGGTTGATTGGCTGAATTATGGACCAAAAGGTGACTGTTTTAGCTTCCTAAGATGCTGAAAGCAGATACCATAAAATGCGTTGGCTTAAACAATGAAGATTTATTAGCTCACAGTTTTGAGGTTGAGAAAAATGTCCAAATCAAGGCATCATAAGGTGATGTTTTCTTCCTGAAGACCAGCCGTCAGTGATCCCTGAGTCCTGTATCAAGGAACACAGCTGCATCTGCTGGTCTCTCCCTTCTCTTCCAGGTTTCATTGATTTCAGCCTCTTGCTTCTGTGGCTCTCTCTCTCTTCTTTTCATTCCATTTATAAAGGATACAGTAAGAGATTAAAACCCATCTTGAGTGAGGTCGGTCACACCTTAACTGAAGTAGCTTTGTCCAAAGTTTCTACTTACAATGGGTCCACTCCCACAAGAATGGATTAAATTTAAGAACATGCCTTTCTGGGGTACATACGGCTTCAAACCACCTCAGCAGCCTACACTTCCTGAAGCCAAAAATTCCCAGTACATTGTTGATGAGGGGATCCATAGTCCTAGAAAGTGTAGAATGTTAGAGTAGATTTACCATTTAAAACCTGCACATCCATCCTGGGGCTTTCACCAGGACTGTAAGGAGTAAATTTGTGAGACTAATTCCCTCATCCCTGAAGAGCTCTGTGGTTGCTCTTCTCTGTAAGTCAAATATTACTGTGGGGACTGCTGTCACTGAACCTGGATCCTTAAACACAATAGGGGTTGACAGCACTTAATCATCAAAGTGGCAGCACTTAATCACCAAACACAAAGTGGGCACAACTACCATAATGGACAGTACAGTCAACATGGTAATCATGATAGTCTGACTCACAGAGACCTAAGGCATTGTCTAGTTGATCATGGGGTGCCTAGAAATAAAATAGATGGGAAGTCTGATAAATTAGTACTTGATCTGTATAAGCAGAAGAATGCTAAATCAAGTGAACAGATGTCTAACTTGAATCACAGAAGTAGAGAGTCATGGTCCCTCATTAATCCTCAGACTCAAAACAGTTTACAGACCTAGAGAGAACACCTTGAATGAAGTGAAGATTGAGTCCCATTGGGGAAGGACCTAGTTTAATTGTCAAAAATGTACACTGTTAATCTTCCTCACAGCCTTCTCCAAAGTTACAGAAGGTGTTTTGTCAGGGTTACGGTGCACTGGGGAAAAGGAAATGATCAGACATTTCAGGAAATATTAGATACTGGCTCTGAGGTGACATTAATTCCAGGAGGTTCAATATGTCATTCTGTTCCACCATTCAGAATACAGGCTTATGGAGGTCAGGTGAACAGTGGAATTTTACGGCAGATCCATCTCACAGTGGATCCACTGGGTCCCCAAACCCATTCTGTGGTTATTGCCCCAGTTCTGGAATGCATAATTGGAATAGACATACTCAACAACTGAAAAAATCACACACTGGTTTCCTGAATTATGGCATGGGTACTATTAAGATAAGGAAAGACAAGTGGAAATCACTAGAACTACATTTACCTAGCAAAATAGTAAATCAAAAGCAATACCATATTCCTGAAGGTACTGCAGAGATTAATGCCACCATCAATGATGTGATGGATGCAGGGGTGATGAGTTCTACCACATCCCCATTCAACTCTCAGGAATCAGATATCTTGGAATATGACAGTGGATTATCATAAACTTAACCAGGTGGTAACCTCAATTGTAGCTGCTATTCCAATTGTAGTATTTTTGCTTGAGCAAATCACATCTCCTTACACTTGTTATGCACCTAATGATCTGGCAAATGCTTTTCTCTCAATACTTGGTAGTAAAGATCACCAAGAACAGTTTGCTTTCAGCTGGTATGGCCAGCAATACACCTCCTCTGCACCACCTAAGGGGCATATCAGTTCTCCAACCCTATGCCATAATCTAGTCCACGAAAACCTTGATCATCTTTCTCTTCCACAAGACATCACACTGGTCCATTATATTGATGACATTATACTCTAGACTTATTTGTAAGACATTTATGTGTCAGAATTGGGGAGATAAACCCAGCAATAATTAAGGGGTCTTCCACTTCAGTGAAATTTTCAGGTGTCCAGTGGCTTGGTACATACGGAAATATTGCTTCTATGGTGAAGTATAAGTTGCATTTGGGCTCTCCTATAATTAAAAAAAAGGGGCACAATCCCATGTTGGCCACTTTGGATCTTGTAGACAACATATTCCTCATTTGGTGTGCTACTCTGGCTCACTTACTGAGTGCCCAAAAAGCTGCTAGTTTTGAGTGCAGATGGAAACATGAGAAGGCTCTGCAAAAGGTCCATGCTGCTGAGAAACCTGCTCTACATTTGGGCCATGTGATCCAGCAGATCCAATGGTGCTGGAAATTTCAGTGCCATATAGAGATCCTGTTTGAGACGTTGGCAGTTCCCTATAAGAGAGTCACAACACAGACCATCCACTGCAGATAACTCCTTCCTTTTGAGGAATGGCTTTTGGCTTGCTACCGAGCCTTAGTAGAGACTGAATGCTTAACCATGGACCACCAAATAGCCATAATAACTGAGTTGCCCATCAAGTCATAAAGTTGGGCATGCACAGCAGCACTCAATCATCAAATGGAAATGGTGTATACGAGGTTGGGTTTGAGCAGGACCTGAAAGCAAAACTAAATTTTACAAGATGTACATTGCCCCCACTCTTGCCACACTGCCCTCTCTTTCTCTGCTCACAGATCTGGTCTCTTGGGAAGTTCCCTCCAATCAGTTGACTGAGGAAGAGAAAAGTCAGGTCTGATTTACAGATAGTTCTGCACAATGTACATGTACTATCCAAAAGTGGACAGCTGCAGCACTATAGGTCCTTTCTGGGACATCCCTGAAGCACAGTAGTAAAGGAAAATCCTTCCATTAGGCAGAACTTCTAGCAGTGCACCTGGTTTTCATTTTTCTTGGAAGGAGAAATGACTAGAGGTACATTAGTATATTGAGTCATGGGATGTGGCTAATGGTTTGGCTGGTTGGTCAAGGACTTGAAAGGAACATGATTAGAAAATTGGTAACAAAGAGGTCTGGGGGAGAGCTATGAGGATAGAACTTTCTGAATGGGCACAAAAACATGAAGACATTTATGTCCCTTGCAAATGCTCACCAGAGTGTGTCTGCAGCAGAAGAGGATTTTAATAATCATTTGGGTAGGATTACCCCTTCTGTGGATACTAGTTAACTTCCTTCCCCAGCCACTCCTCTCACTGCCTAATGGGGTTATGATAAAAAGTAGCCATGGTAGTAGGTATGGAAGTTATGCATGGATTCAGCAACACTGACTTCCACTTACCAAGGCTGACCTGGCTATAATCACTGCTGAGTGCCCAGTCAGCCAGCAGCAAAGACCAGCATTCAGTCCCTGATATGACACCATTGCCTAAGGTGATCAGCCTGATACCTGGTGGCAGGTTGATTACATTGGATCACTTTCAATATAGAAGGGACAGCAATATGTTCTTATTGGAACATACACATATTCTGGATATGGATTTGCATTCCCTGCATGCATTCCATCTGCCAAAACTACCATCCATGGACTTATAAAATGCCTTAACCACTTTCACTGTATTCCACACAACATTTTTTCTGATCAAGGAACCCACTTCACAGCAAATGATGTGGGGGAATGGGCTCATGGAATTCACTGGTCTTACCATGTTTCCAATCATCCTGAAGTAGCTGAATTGATAGAGCAGTGGATTTGTCCTTTGAAGATTCAATTATGCTGCCATTGGCACCATAGTTTGCAAGACTGGGACAATGTTCTCTAAGAGGCTGTGTATTGTCTAAATCAGTATCCACTCTTTAGTGCTGTTTATCCCATAGTCAGGATTCTTGGGCCCTGGAATCAAGGGAAAATTAGATTGGCACCACTCACCATTACCCCTAGTGATCCACCAGACAACAGACAATATTTTGCTTCCTGTCCTCATCACCTTAAGCTTTGCTGGTCTGCAGGTCTTAGTTTCAAAATGAAGAGTGCTTCCACCGGGAGAAACAACAATGATTCCATTTGAACTGGAAGTTAAGACTGCTACTTGACCACTTTGGTCTCCTTAAGCACCTGCATCAACAGGGATAGAAGAGAAATCATGTACTGGCAGGGGCAACTGATCCCGATTATCAAGGAAAAATGAGACTTTTGCTACAAAATGGAGGAAAGAAGAACTTTCCTGGAATACAGGAGATCCCTTAAAGCACCTCTTTGTACTGCTATGTCCTATTGCTTAATGCCAATGGAAAACTGCAACAACCCAATCTAAACAGGACTAATAATGTCCCAGAAACTTCAGGAATGAAGGTTTGGGTTATCCCTCCAGGCAAAGTATCATGGCCAGCTGAGGTGCTGCTGAAGATAAAGGGAATATGGAGTGGTAGTGGAAGAGAGTAGTTATAAATGCAAGCCACAAATATGTGACCAGTTGCAGAGATGACTGTGATGTTATGAGTATTCTTCCCTGCTTTATTATAAATACGTTTGTATATATACATAAAGAAAATTTTTTTTCTTCCTTCTCTCATCCTCTTATCATATAACATAAATTGTAATAACTTTATGTCATAGTATTTAACTTACAGGATATCAAGTTTAAGAGTGACTATTACCCAAGTACTTACATCCTCTTCTGGGGAAGGAGGTAGTGCATTTCCAATTGTATGCAGGATAGTTAAATGATGTTATGTGAAAGTATGGCTGTTATGTTTTCATTTACAGATTAAGTATGGTTTAAGGAGATGTGTGTAGGTGCCAAGTTGACAAGGGGTGGACTGTGATAGTTAAGTTCACCATTCAACTTGGCTAGGTTGTGCTGTCCAGTTGTTTGGTCTAGCAAACACTGGCCTGATTGTCACTGTGATGATATTTGGTGATTAAATCATTGATCAGTTGATTGCATCTATGGCTGATTACATTTACAATTAGCAAAGGAGACTGCCTTCAGCAATGAGAGAAGTCTCATTCAATCAGTTAAAGGCCTTAAAGGGAGAACTGATGATTTCAGCAGTCAAAAACAACTTCTGTCTTTATTTTATTCAGTCAGTTTCTCCTGGGGAATTCAACACCCTCATTGGAGTTTCCAGTTTGAAGCCTGCCCTATGGAATTTCGACTTGCCAATCTGTATTGGTCATATGAGTCAATTCCTATAATAGATCTCTTAATATTTACATATATATCTGGTTGTTACTATTTCTCTGGAGAACCCTGACTAATCCAATCTTTTTTTAAAAGTCTTTTTCTGGTCTGTCTCAAACCCCAAGTCTGGTCTTCTTCACTGATTGCTTCTGATTTTTCATCACTTTATTCTCTTCCTTTGGATGGGCTACTATTTCCTGTTTCTTTGTTTGTCTTGTAGTCTTTTGTTACACATTGTACATTTTGAGTATTTTAATGTGCTAAATCTGGAATTTAATCCCTGTGGTGTCTGTGCCTTAAGTTTGTATTCGGCTAGATTTCCTTGAGTGCTAGGTGCTAACAAAAACAAACCAAAACAAAGAACACCTTTCACAGTCTTGCAAATAAACTCTTCAATAGTTGGTGTTCTGGGCATACATATAAGGTATAAAAACATGTTCAGGTGTTTATAGGGAATTGCCACAGTAGAGATTCACACAACAACTGATGGAATATTGAATTCCCATCCTGGGAAGCTCTGCCACGTTCTCTAATGGAATAGCAACAATCACCCAAGTATGGAGGCAATGCCTAGTGTCCATTGATGGGCCCTTGATATTTACAACTATCCTTATGAGTCTTTGTTCTTGAAGTTGCAATGTAGCCTAGTGCTGTAAGATGCCTAAGAGTTACCTCTTGAGACCCTCCCTGTTGCTCAAATGTGGATTCTCTCTGAGTGAAACTCAGCATATAAATGCATTACCTTCCCCCCAGGGTGGGGTATGACTTCTGGGAATGAGCCTCCCTGACACTAAGGGATTACTAACAAACACCAATGAGCAATGCAACTGGAAAAAGACCTTGAACAAAATGGGAAAAAGGTAAAGACAAATGAGTTTATATGATTAAGAGACTTCAAAATGAGTTGGGAGGTCTTTCCAGAGGAAACGCTTATGTTCAACTTCTCTACACATGCCTCTTCTGTCCCCTTCATTTGAACCTATAGTTGGTGCTGGAGTTGGTAGGTGTACATGCAAGAGATTTGAATCTCTGGGCTGTCCATGTGCCAGCTGAATCCTGAGCCTCAGCAGAGTTGTAACACTTACTCTCCAGTTCATCGGACTCACCCAGGACAACTAACAAGGAGATGAGGATGGATAACCACCACACCAAGGAACCAAAAGAGTTTATAACTGCAAGCAAGAGAGTCCCATCTATCAGCCATATGGGACTGAATCCCCCTCTCAATTAGAGGTGCAGTGGGCATCACTATCCCAGAGTCCTCAGGATTGGGGAATAAAATATGGACTAGGGTGAACTTACTGGTATTCTACTATAGACTTATTGTGATCCTAGCTATGGAAAAAAATATATCATTAATGTGGAGACAGTGGCCACTGGAGGTGCTGAAGTCAGGGAGAAGGACAAAGAGGTGTAATACGGGCACAATTTCAGGACTTGGAATTGTCCTGAGTGACATTGCAATGGCAGATATGGGTCTTTATATATATGGCCATAACCCACAGAATTGAGTGGGAGAGAGTGTAAACTACAATGTAAACTATAACCCATGCTTAGTGGCAATGTTCCAAAATGTGTTCATCAATCACAGTGAATGTACTACACTAATGAAAAAAGTTGTTAATGTGGGGAAGGGTGGGAGGTGTGGGGAGTTATGCATATGAGAACTCCTTATTTTTTGTGTGTAACATTTTATGTAATCTAAGTATCTTTTAAAAATAAATAAAAAACATATTAAAAAGCAAAAAACAAAACAAACAAACAAACAAAAACTGGTGTTCTACTTCAGGGCTTACCCCTCTAACCAAGAAGATCACCCAGAGGCAAAAGTGCCGCATCTTTTCTGAGCATATGTCCATTACCATATATTTATATTTGCCCTTATTAAAATTCTACATACATCCAGTCATTTCCCCCTTCTAATCACACACACTATCTCCCATCAACCTACACTTCATAGTCCAACTTCATAAGTCTATTCATTGTATTTAGTTCATATCAGTGAGACCATACAATATTGATCCTTTGCGTCTTATTTCATTCAACATAATATCCTCAAGGTTCCTCCATGTTGTCATGTGCTTCCCCATTTGATTTCTTCTTAGAGCTGTATAGTATTCCACCATATGAATATGCCACATCTTGTTTATCCATTTATTGGTTGACAGACACTTAAGTTGTTTCCATCTTTTGCAGTTGTGAATAATGTCACTATGAACATTATTTGCAAATATCCGTTCACATCCTTGCTTTCAGTTCCTTTGCTATTTTCCTCGTATTAGTATTGCCAGATCATATGGCAGTTTTATATTTAGTTCCCTGAATAACCGCCAAATGGTCTTGCATAGAGGCTGTACCATTTCACACTCCCACCAATAGTAAAGCAGTGTTTCTATTGCTCCACATCCACTCCAGCACTTGTTTTCTGGTTTTTTATTATTATTAATGTTCATTCTTTATGATATGAGATGATATCTCATTGTAGTTTTGATATGCATTTCCCTAAGAGCTATGATGTTGAACATCTTTTTATGTATCTTTTGGCTATTTGTATTTCCACTTAGTGAAAATGTCTATTCAAGTCTTTTGTCCATTTTAAAAATTGAGGATACTTGTTATTTTGTTCAGTTTTATGATCTTTTTATATAACATGGAGATCAATCCCTTATCAGATATGTAGTTTCCAAAGATTTTTTTCCCATTGAGTTGGCTCTTTTTTCACATTCTTAACAAAGTAATTTGAAATGCAAAAGTGTTTAATTTTGAGGTAATCCCATTTATCTATTTTTTCTTTGGTTGCTTGTGCATGCTTTGGGTGTAAAGTCCAAGAAATTGTCATCAACCACAAGATCTTGAAGATGTTTCCCTACATTTTCTTCTAAGAGTTTTATGGTTCTAGCTTTTATATTTAAGTCTTTGATCCATTTTGAAATTAATTTTTGTATAAGGTGTGAGATAGGGGTCCTCTTTCATTCTTTTAGACATGGATATCCAGTTTTCCATTTGTTGAATAAGCTGTTCTGACCCAACTGAGTAGGCTTGAAAACCTTTTCAGAAATCACTTGACCACTTGAGGGTCTATTTCCAAACTTTTGATTTGATTCCATTGGTAAGTCTGTTTATCTTTATGCCAGTACTATGCTTTTTTCACCACTATAGAAAGATAATATACTTTATAGTCCAGAAGTGAGAGTCTTCCAACTTCATTCTTCTTTTTAAAGATATTTTTGACTCTTCAGAGACACTTACCCTTCTGGATAAATTTGATAATAAGTTTTTCCATTTCTAAAAAGAAGGATATTGGAATTTTTATTAGGACTGGTTAAATCCGTAAAACAGTTTGGGTAGAATGGACACCTTAATGATATTTAGACTTTCAACCCATAAATATAGAATATCATTCCATTTATTTAGATCATCTTTTATTTATTTTAGCAATGTTTTATCATTTTCTGAATACAGGTCCTTTATGTCCTTGATTAGATTTGTTCCTAAATATTTGATTTTTTTAGTCACTATTGAAAATGGATTCTTTTCTCTGTTTTTTTTTCATCAGATTGCTCATCAGTAGTGAAATGTTACTGATTTTTACTTATTAATCTTGTATTTTACCACTTTGCTAAAATTATAAAGTCTAATAATTTTGTTATGGAGTTTTCAGAATTTTCTAAGTCTCATATCGTATCATCAGAAAATAGTTAAAGTTTTACTTCTTTCATTCTTATTTCAGTGTCTTTTATTTGTTTTTCTTGCTGAATTGCTCTAGCTAGAATTTCTAGCACAATATCAAATAACAGGGGAGAGCATCCTTGTCTTATTCCAGATCTCATTGGGAAAGCTTTCAGTCTTCTTCCATTGAGTACAATGTTATCTGTGGGTTTTTCATATACGCATTTTATCACATTAAGAAAGTTTTCTTCTATTTCTATTTTTGGAGTGTTTTTTATCAAGAAAGGATATTGTATTTTATTAAAGGTCTTTCTGCCTCTATTGAAATTATCATATGATTTTTCTTCTTCAGTTTATCAATGCAATCTATAACCCTGATTGATTTTCTTATGTTGAACCACACTTGCATACCTGGTAAACTAATAATCAGCTTTTAAACTAAAAATCAAAGAAGAACTGTGCAGTAAAACCCCTAGGCAAGAAAGAGAAATTGATCAACAGAGCAAAATTAGGAACATAATCAAATTCTTAAATATCAACAAAAGATAACAACCCATACTAAGAAACCTGAAGATATAGCCTCACCAAAGGAACAAACCAAGAATCGAGATGAAACACAGGATTTAAGACAACTAATAAATGATGTTCACACAAACCTACTTAATAAACTTAAAGAGGTGAAGGAAAATATGACTAAGGAGATAAAGGATATTAAGAAGACACTGTGTGAGCAAAAAGAACAATTTGAAATCCTAAAAAAAAAAAAGTAACAGAACTTATGGGAATGAAAGGCACAATGGATGAGATTAAAAATACATTAGAGGCATATAACTGCAGATTTTAAATATTAGAAGAATGAATAAATGAATTTAAAGACAGAACATTTGAACTTGAAAAGATAGGAAAACAAACAGATAAAATGAATGCAAAATTTGAACAGGGTCTCAGGGAATTGAAGGACAACATGAAATGCACAAACATATGCATTATAAGTGTCCCAGAATTAGAAGAGAATGGAAAAGAAATAGAAGAATATTTGAGGAAATACTGACAAAATTTTCCACCTTTATCAAATATATGAATATCAACATTCAATATGGACAATGTACCTCAAACAGAATAAATCCAACAAACCTATTCCAAGACATCTACTATTCAGAATGTCAAAGGCCAAAGATAAAGAGAGGATTTTGAGAGCAGCAAGGGAAAAGCAATGTATTACTTACAATGGAGCCTCAATAAGGCTAAATGTCAATCTCTCATCAGAAATTATGGAGGTAAAACAGCAATGGTACTATGTACTCCAGGTACTGAAAGAGAAAATCTGCCAACCAAAATTTCTTTATCTAACAAAATTAGTCTTAAGACATGAAGGCAAGTTTAAAGTTTTACAGATAGCCAAAAACTGAGAAAGTATGTTACCAAGAGACTAGATCTACAAGAGATAATATATGATGTTTTACAGCCTGAAAGGAAAAGACAAAGGTGAGAGCCCTGGAGAAGAATGTAGAAAGGAAGAATATATGTGAGAGAAACTGAAAGGGTTAAAAGTCAGACAATAGTAAGATATGACAACAAAAAGTCAAGGAATAAAATGGATGAAGTAAGTAATGCCTTTACTGTAGTACCAGTGAATGTTAGTGGATTGAACTCCCCAATCAAAAGACATAGACTGATAGAATGGACTAAAAAAATATGAACCATCTATTTCTTGTCTACAAGAGACTCACCTTAGACAGAAGGACACAATCAGGTTGAAAGCGAAAGGCTGGAAAAACATATTCCATGCAAATAGCAATCAAAAAAGAGCAAATGTAGTGGTACTGATATTGGACAAAATAGATTTTAAATGCAAAACTGTTACAAGAGATGAAGAATGTTACTATATATTAATGAAATGGAAAATTCACCAAAAAGAAATAACAACAAATATTTATGCATGAACTATACTTAGTGGACATTTATATAGCATTATATACCTCCAAACATCAGGATATGCATTCTTCTCAAGTGCTCATGGATCTTTCTCTGGGTAGACCAAAAGCTGGAACATAAGTCACATCTCAATAAATTTTAAAACACTGAAATTATACAAACACTTTTTCTGATCATAATGGGATAAAGTTGGAAATTAAAACCCAGCAGAAAAAGGGAAAATTCAGAAATATATGGAGATTAAACAATACATTCTTAAATAATCAGTGGGTCAAAGAAGAAATTGCAAGAGAATTCAGTAATTATCTAGAGAAAAATGAAAATGAGAACTCAACATATCAAAACTTATGGGATACTGCAAAGGCAGTGCTTAGAGGGAAATTTACAGCCTTCAATGCTTATATTAAAAAAGAAGAAAGAATGAAAATCAAAGACCTAACTTGCACACCTTGAGGAACTTGAAAAAGAACAGCGAATCAATCCCAATTAAAGCAGAAGGAAAGAAATAATAAAGATTAGGGCAGAAATAAATGAATCTGAGGAAAATAAACAATAGAGAAAATCAACAGAACTTCTTTGAGAAGATCAACAAAATCAATAAACCCTTAGCTAGATTAACAAAGACCCAGTAGGAATAAGAGATCATAAGAGGATACTATGAGAAACTGTATGCCAATGTTGATGAAATGGACAAATTTCTGGAAACACATGAACAAACCACACTGATCCTAGAAGAAATAAAAGACCTCCACAAACAAATACAAGTCAAGAAATTGAAACAGTAATCAAAAACCTCCCAAAATGAAAAGTCCAGGACTGGATGACTTCACAGAGGAATTCTGCTCATCAATTAAAGCAGGACAAATAACAATCCTCTCAACCTCTTCCAAAAAATTGAACTGGAAGGAATGCTACCAAATGCATTCTATGAAGCTAACATCACCCTATATCAAAGTGAAGTAAAGATATTATGAAAATTAAAGACCAATTTCTTTAATGAATATAGATGCAAATATCCTTAGCAAAATACTGCTAACCTAATCCAAACACATTTTAAAAATTATACATCATGATCAAGTGGTATGTTCCTTTATTTACTTAATCTCTAAGGACATATATATTTTTTTGCCTTAAAGAATATATTGTCTGATATCTATAGTGTAATTTTAGCTTTCTTTGGTTTTGAATTGGCCAGATATTTCACTTTCCATTCTTTTATATATAAATTTATATGCTTTTAAATTTTAGGGGTGCCTCTACAAAAAGTTTAAAGCTAACGACTTTTTAAAAAAATCCAATTTCAGACTCCTCACCTTTTAACTGGAACATTTAGTCCATTTACATGTATTATGATTTCTGAATTATTTCTATGATCAATCACATTTTCTCCCTATTTCCACCTTCTAATATTTTGGATCTTGTGGTGGTTAATTTCATGTGTCTATTTGACCAGGTTATGGTATCTAGTTGTTTGTTCAATTATGCTTATTACTGAGAGAGCATTTCAGAGGTGGAATTTGCATTTGTAATCAGCTGATTGCATCTAGAAGTCTTAAAAACCAGAACTGAGGATTTGAGAAATCAGAAGAAAAATTTCTACCTCAAGTTCAACATTGGGTTTTGCCCAAATTTCCAGCCAGTCAACTTTCCCTGAAGAATTCAGACTAAGGATATCAAGGTCACTTTATCAGAAATTTCGGCCTTCAAGCTGCCATATGAAATTTGGACTTGCCAGCTCCCACAATCATTTGAGCCAGTTGCTTATAATAAACCTCTTTAGATAAACACACACATACACATGTGTATCCTTTGGTTCTTTTTCTCTGGAGAACTCTAATATAGATCTCTCATAATTTTTTTTTTTTTTTTTTAAAGATTTATTTATTTATTTAATTTCACCCCCTCCCCTGGTTGTCTGTTCTTGGTGTCTATTTGCTGCGTCTTGTTTCTTTGTCCGCTTCTGTTGTCGTCAGCGGCACGGGAAGTGTGGGCGGCGCCATTCCTGGGCAGGCTGCTCTTTCTTTTCACGCTGGGCGGCTCTCCTCACGGGCGCACTCCTTGCGCGTGAGGCTCCCCTACGCGGGGGACACCCTGCATGGCACGGCACTCCTTGCGCGCATCAGCACTGCGCATGGCCAGCTCCACACGGGTCAAGGAGGCCCGGGGTTTGAACTGCGGACCTCCCATATGGTAGACGGACGCCCTAACCACTGGGCCAAAGTCCGTTTCCCTCTCATAATTTAATAATATTTTATGAACATTTTCTTAGTGTTTACCCTGAAAATATTTTAACCTATATCCTTAAATTTAAATTAATCAATTTCTCTGGTTTCCTCAGTTACATATTTAACAATTTCTTGCTCATTATTCTTTCTTGCACCTCAATCTTTTCTTCTGAATAAATGTTTTCTCTCCTGAAGTAAAATCTTCAGAAATTCTTTTGTTAAGAGTTGATTTTACTTATGTCTGGATATACTGGATAGTTTTATTTATGCAAGTGTTTTGTTTTCACTCTTTTTCTTTAGTGATTATCAGGGTATGAATTTTTAGGTTGATAATCTCTCAGAAATTTGAAGATACTATTTTATCGTCTTCTGACTTCTATTGTGGTCAGTAAAATTAACATTTCTTCATAAGTAATGTCATTTTCTTTGTTTACTTTTTAAAAAAATATTTGTTTTATGTATTTATTCCCTTCTTCCTCCCATTGTTTGCACTCACTGTCGCTCTCTGCATCTGTTAGTTGTGTGCTCATGTTCTTTTCTTTAGGAGGCACTGGGAACAGAACCCAGGACCTACCATGTGGGATGGAGGAACCCGTTTGCTTGAGTCACCTCTGTTCTCTGCTTGTTGTGTCTCTCATTGTGTTTCCTCACTGTGTCGTCTTGCTACATCATCTAGCTTTGCCAGCTCACCACATCATATGGTCACGTCAGCTTACTGTCTTGCTAATCTTCTTTAGGAGGCATCAGAAACCAAATCTGAGACCTCTCATGTGGCAGGTGGGCACCCAGCTGCCTGAGCCACATCAGCTTCACATCTTTATTTACTTCTAATATCTTTTCTTTTCCTCTGATTTGTTTTTCTGCTTTCCCACAATGTGTCTAGGTACATATTTATTCTCATTTATTCTATTTTGGTCTCCTTGTGCTTTCAGAATCCAAGGATACATGTCTTTCAAATATTCTGGAGAATTCTCATACATTATTTCTTTAAATATTGCATCTCCCTGCTTACTTTTATTCTCTCTTTCTGGTTTTCCAATCAGTCCTTCTCATTCTAGCCTCCATAGCTCTTTAATTGTTAAGTATTTTCTATCCTACAATTAACTAATTCTCATTCTAAATGTGGCTAATTTTCTATTTAAATGACCCACTGAGAATTAAACTATATTTGTATTTATACAAGTTATATACTCCTTTTTCCCTGAAATTTCTATGCTGTTTTCAAAGTTTCTTGTTCTTTTCTTATCTTTTTTAAAGATTAATTCTTTTCTACCTTCAATCATTAAAAAATACTTTTTTTGCAGTCAAGCAGTAACTCTATTATCTATAGTTATGGAAAATTCAACTCTGCTGATTTTGTCACTGTTGATTCTTACTCAAGGTCGAGTTTGCCTTGTCCCACATGTGTTTTGCAGTTTTTCATTGTGAGCCTATGTCAAGAGAGATTTATCTGTGGGAATATCCTGTGGATTTGTTTGAAGATAAGTTCCTCCAAAGCATTTTTTTTTTAATTTGCTTCTATCTGGAAAATTTAGGCAAGAGCAATAAACTGGCTCTTTTCTATGTTGATTTCAAGGCTGAAGGATTCCCAGAACACTTAGATAATGTAAATTCAAACCCAAACCTACATGAGACTTTCTGCCCTCCACCCAGAGCCCAAGCAAAGACAAGCAAGCTTCCTTATCATCTTCTAGTGTCTATAGTAGATTTACTTTTTCTTTTATGGAGGGTGTAGCCATCCTGTGTTTATGCATATGTCTCAGTTCCAACTCTCTTCTTCACTAGTACACAAGGTCTAATTTCCTGCTCCTAGATGGGTTTTAATAGGTTATATCAAGACCAAAAAACAATCCTTAAATTTGATAGAACATCAATTCATGCCTAGCTTTTTGGTTTTTCTTCTCCATTAATTTTTAGTCCTTGGGGATTTATTGTTCTTTACTGCAAGTTCAGCTACGTATCTAAAAAGATGCCTCCTACATTTTATGTGGCAGCTCTAGATGTTGTTTTACAAAAATATTTCAGATCATCTAAGGCTATAATCTGAAATCTAAAACTGCTGTTTCAGGTCGGACTTTGTTTCTCCATCAATCCCAATGGACTTGATGTTTTAGACTATTCTTTTCTTCTTGAAACTGTCTTACTCAGACTTTGGATTCCTTTTCCTGAATGCTCATACTTATTCCCAACTTTCAGTGATCCTGGCCAGGGCCAGATCTCCTTGCCCAGAAAAGAATATTGGCCAGTAATAGCTTCCTATCTTTGCCGTACCCATATTCTCTTGCCTTTAGGTCCACCCATCATATTGCCTCCAGATTTACTTTTCGTAATCTCAAATCTAATTATGTCACCTTCCTCCCCTATATGGAAACTTCCGGACAAAAATAAGGATTGTTCTATTAAAAAAGGGGAAGGGGATGATTATATTCTTCAAAAATGCCAATGACATAAAAGTTAAAGAAAGAATGTGGAAATGTTGCAAATTAAAGGAGTAAAAGGACATGACAACTAAATGCAATACTTTATCTTAAATTGAACCCTATATAGGAAAGGGAAAATTACTATAAAGAATGTTATAGGCTCAATTGACAAAACTGGCATGTGAATTGCAGATTAGAAAAAAGTATGATATGAAGACTAAATTAATTAAAGTTGATAACTGTATTGTGGTTATGTAAGAAAATATTCTTATGGTTAGGGAAAAAACAGAGGCATTTAAGAGAACCATTATGTCTGCAACTTGCTCTCAACTGGTACAGAAAAAAAGGGGTGTGTGTGTGTGTGTGTGTGTGTGTGTGTGTGTGTAAGTAATGAAAGAGATCAAATGCAAGAGCAAATGGGGTAAAATAATAATAATAGGTGAATCTGGGTAAAGTGTATATAGGTGTTCTTTATAAAAGTTTTGCAACTTTTCCATAAATTTGAAATTATTCATAAATAAAAAGCAAAATATAAAATATAACAAAAAATTCCTATTTCTCTGCTGCACTGCTAGGTTCTTAACAGTCTGTTAGTGGAACACTCTGGGATCTGGGCTTCTAGGTTCTTGACTGTGTTGCAGAAAAGAATTTAAGGCCATGCCATAGGGTAGGCAAAGGAGTAAAGAGTTTATTAAGAAACAAGTAAACTAGAAATGAGATAAGCATGTTACATAATGAGAGATGCACGAAGGTCCTGGGGTTAGGCCTCTTAAGGCCTTCCCCCCTCCCCTTTCCTAATGTTGGGAAGGGCCCCGGCTGTTTGCTTTCCAATTGCTTGTTAGCTCTCAGGGGGCCAATGGTGAGACCTTTCGTGTGGAGAGATCCGGGGCTTCCCCTTGACCCTGGAAACATTCCAAATGGGACCTCATAGCCCGGGTCTACGTGGGACCTTTCTGGCTTCCTTAGTAGCAGGGGGTTTCCAAGAGGGGTCTCAGGGCCATGTTCTCTGCCCGTCCTGCCAGGTCTTGCGTTTTTTCCCCATACTAACCTGCCTCAAGTCTGGCCTTGACAATTCCTTTCTGGACGACTCTGCTACCATTTCCCCTCTAACTTTCCAATAGTAGCTCAAAGCTTCCCATTCCCATTGCTCAGAAAATCCTCATTTCCTCAACGCCTGGCTTGAAATGATCTAGTCTATAAAGCTCCCTGAGTAAAATTAGAAATTTTGTGGGCAAACTTAAGGTACTTAGAAAGATAGAAAGAAGGAAAAAAATTAATTTTGCTTAAAATAATAAGCAAGTGTTAAAATAAAAATTTTTGAAAGAGTTGGCCAATTTCTTCTCATGACTTCTTTTTAAAACTTAAAAAAAAATTCCTGCATGGATTAGTAGTATGTATGGTGTTGAAGACTTTAATCAACCTGGAACTTGCATTTAAACTTTCTACTAGGTTGCATTATGTCATGTTATATTGCATTTTGCACATTCTACAAGACATCATACCGTATCATAATTATTTCTTTGGTATTGGTTTCACCAATCATAATGTGGGATGGGAACTATCTTATTCATCTTTATAGCTCCTCTAACACTTGGCAAGATGCCTAGCCTGCAGTGGGCTCTGAATAAATTGAATGGTCATTGTGTAAAACAACCTAATTACCAATTTTAATTTTAACATGCACATGCACACATCTCCCTTGTTTAACATCATTATCATCCTAGCAAATAATAGCAAACACTTAGTAAAATGTTTTCACTGGAACTACATCTTCTCATGGGCAGTCTAATAAATAGAACCCACTTTTCTCCAGTTCTCATGGGGCAAAATGGCATGAAATGGGTGGGTGAATAAACGAATACAAACCTATACATAGTGAAACCATTTAACAGAAAATGTACATATAGTCAAATCTACTCAAGATCAGAACTTTAAAATTCCAACAGAATCAAGTTTCGTAAGTAACAAAATTTCATTTCAAAACAATTTATATCTGATTTCTTAGAATGTATTTCAAAAATACTTCTACCTATGGGTAAATCTGCCTTGGTGTGGAGTTGACATGTCTAGATTTGTCATATGTCAAATATGTGTGCAATTTTCTCAAAACTAATTTTAACCTCAACTAAGGAGATTCAAATATATCAATTGTTTCCTGGAATTTTGACTCATATTTGGAGAAATAGGAAAAGACATTTTTGTCTCTTCTTTAAAGCTGGAGTTTAAAACTGCTAAGCATTTTATTTTTGATAAGAAAACCATAATATTTAGAGTGTTATTGTGCTTTATGGCAACATGAATTCTGCAGATTCTGATTTTAACTTAGGCATCTCAGATCACAGACTTTACAAATAAAATGTCTAATTTATTTCATTGGATCCTAATACTCTCTTTCACATTAAAATCAATAGCCTTTAATTTCTTTTCTATACAACTACATCTTTTCTCAATTTAAAAATTGAGAACTTGCTGCAATCAGAGTTCTTGAATTGCAGAGCTCAAAGATTATATTTGATATAAGATTCTCTGATCTACAATTAGGGACTGATAAGGATATGCCATTGAATTGAAAGATCAGGAATAAGCAACAAAACTTAAAAATAGATAAATTGGAATTCATCAAAATTAAAAACAATTGTGCATCAAAGGACATTACCAAGAAAGTGAGAAGATAACATACAGATTGGGAGAAAATATTTGGAAACCACATATCTGATAAGGGTTTAATATCCAGAATATATAAAGAACTCCCTCAACTCAACAACAAAAAGACAAATAACCCAGTTAAAAAATAGGCAAAGGGCCAACTGAGATGGCACTGAACTCCATCTGAACTCCATAGAACCTGTGGGTCTCTGTAGCCCTCAGAAGAACCAATACCATGGGTTGTATCTACTTTATCTGTCTCTGGGACTCTGCTGAGGTGTGCATAAGGGCAATCCCTCTGATCACCTCCCCGCTCTTTTTGGAAACTCATAGCCATATAAACTAATTTGTCCTTCCATTTCTCCCTTTTGTTCAGGTCAAAAAGCATTTTTAACTCCTGGTATTATATGTAAACTGAGATATTCTGCTGGTCTGAGTTGACCCTTTTATTCAAGGTCATTTTCTAGTTACATCATCAGCGGTGCTTGGTAGTAATCCCTCGGTGCCAGGGAGGCTCATGCCCAGGAATCATGTCCCACGCTGGGGGGAAGGCAACACATTTACATGCTGAGTTTGGCTTGGAGATTGGCCACATTTGAGCAACATGGAGGCTCTCAGGAGGTAACTCTTAGGCACCCTGCAGCTCTAGGCCTTGTTCTTATTCAGGTGTTTCTGTGTGATGGAGCTGGACTCAGATGTGATCTTTGTCCACAAGCCTCTCCTGTTACTTTTATTGGAACCGTAGTTGGTGCTGGGGTTTAATGTATACCTAGGGGACCTGAATCTCTGGACTGACCATGTGATAACTAGGCCCTGAGCTTCAACAGACTTGCAACTCCTACACTGTGGTTTATTGGACTTACCCCACTCAGCTAACATGGAGGTGAAGAAGGTCAACCACCACACCAGGGAGCCAAGAGTGCCTACAACTGAAAGCCGGAGAATTGCACCCATCATCCATGTGGAATCTAAACCCCCTCTTGATATACATGTGGAGTGGACACATCCATTCTAAGGTCCACAGGATGGAGAAATAGAGTATGGATTAGAGTGGACTTATTGATATTCTATTCATGAACTATTGTGATTAGTAATCGAAGAAAATGTGGCATTGGTGTGGAGAAAGTGGCCATGGTGGCTGGTGGGGGTAGGAAGTGGGAGGAAGAGATGTGATGTGGGGGCATTTTTGGGGGTTGGAGTTGTCCTGGGTGGTACTGCAGGGACAGTTACCGGACATTGTATGTCCTCCCATGGCCCACTGGGTGGACTGTGGGAGATTGTGGGCTATGGTGTAGACCATTGACCATGAGGTGCAGTGGTGCTCAGAGATGTATTCACCAAGTGCAATGAATGTCTCATGATGATGGAGGAGGTTGTTGTTATGGGGGGAGGAGTGGGTTTAGGGGGGTGGGGGAATATATGGTGTCTTCATATTTTTTGATGTAACATTAGAAAAACAAATGAAGACAAAATTTTTTTTAAAAATAGGCAAAGGATTTGAATAGACATTTCTCCAAAGAAGATGCACCAATGTCCAATAAATGCATGAAAAGATGTTCAACATCATTGCCATCAGGCAAATGCAAATCAAATCAATAATGAAAGACTACATCACACCCACTAGAATGGCTATCACTTTAAAAATTGAAAATAACAAGTATTAGTGAGGCTGCAGAGAAATAAGAACCTCATGCATTGTTGATGGGAATGTAAAAATGGTGCAGTCGCTGAGGAAAACAGTTTGGCGTTTCCTCAGGAAGTTGAATATAGAATTACCATATAACCCAGCAACCCCACTTCTAAGTATATACTCCAAAGAATTGAAAAAAGAAACTCAGACAGATATCTGCACACCAACGCTCATAGCAGCATTATCGACAATTGCCAAGAGGAGGAAATAAGCCATGTACCATCAACATATGAATGGATAAACAAAATGCGGTATATACATGCAATAGAGTATTAGTCAGTCATAAAAAGTAATGAAATGCTGATATATGCTACTAAATAGATGAACTTTGAAGACCTCATATTAAGTGAAATAAGTCAGACACAAAAGGACAAACATCACTTATGTGAAAAAAGTACATAATATGGAAATTCATAGAGACAAGTAGATTACAGATTACCTTGGTTAGGGAAGGGGATGGGAAATGGGGGATTAATGCTTAATGAGTACCAAGTTTCATTAAGAATCTGAAAACACAAATTAAAAATTTATAAATCAAATAGAATATTGAAACAAAAAAGGTTAAGAAGCTTGTATTTAATGATTTAGAGGAAAACCCTAGTTCTTTGAGTTCCCCTAATAAAAAAACACAGTGTGTATTTTCTCTCCCTTATCTTCATTTCACCTCTGCCTCACATATGACAGACAAATAACTCTGAGAACTAGAGATGTCTTGCCCAGAAAAGAGAGAATCAGAGCAAACATAACTGCTGTTATCAAACACTTGTGAGTCTTAGCTCTAGAGGGCAGAACCCATGGGTAGAATTCATGATGATAATGACATCAACCTCAGTGTAAAGAGTCCAACATTAACAACTACTACATAATAAAATGGGCTGCTGTGGGAGAATCCAACATCCCATTCCAGTAGTGTTCAAGCAACAACAGGATATCTGCAAGCCTGTTGCCAAGGGGAGTCCAACACTGGTCCAGGCAACTATATAGTACTTCAAAGTCTAAGACTCTAAAAGTCTACTCTATTAGAGCTTTAATGTCTAAGACACTGTTGTCTTTCTGTCTATCTATGAACTATGTTGGCTGATATTAGTAGAGGTTAAACTCACTGGAGATGGTCACCGCACCTGACTTATGTGTCAGTTTCGTGGTCTAGAAAATGAAATGATTTGATAAGATGATCTCCAGAATTCGGGCTACTTCTAACCAGATTCTGCTTCCATAAGAAGTGGGCAACCCTGTACTTACCCCACTAATCCTTTTTAATCAACATGCAGGAAGCAAAAATGTAATAGTGCATGAAATTTTTCAACAACATGTAAACACTTTGGGAATCAGTTTATTTCCACCGATTCAATTGTAGTAATTTTGATTGTTTTTGTAGTGAGGAGAAACTTTGTCACAATTAAAATAATAACCACCCAAATAATTTAAGTGTTAATTTTGTGACAGAATTTCCAGCCATATTTTGTTAGAACTAAATTAAAAATAGCACATAACTTGTGGCTTCTGCAAGTTTTCCCAATTTAAAAATTGAGAATGTGCTGCAACAGTCCTTGAATTACACAGCTCAGTGATTATATTTGATATAAGATCCTCTGATCTACAATTAGGGGTTGATGAGCACTCACTGTTAATTCAAAAAGTTTGGGAAATCTCATAAATTACTTGCAGAATCCTGAAACCACCACATTCCAGGGTACAGAGGCCACATCTTCTAGAATTGCCAAAACAGCCTCTCTGGGATAGGGATAACTCAAACTTTGAGGTCCTTAATACCTCCTTTTAGGATTCTTTTACCCTCATCTTTGGCATTTTTAACACCTCACCTCTGAAACAACCTGTTTTGTTTTGTTTTTTAAAGATTTATTTTATTTATTTCTCTCCCCTCCCCCCACCACATTTATCTGCTCTCTTGGTCCATTCGCTATGTGTTCTTCTGTGTCTGCTTGCGTTCTCATTGGCACCAGGAATCTGTGTCTCTTTTTGTTGTATCATCTTGCTGCATCAGCTCTCCATGTGTGCAGTGCCACTCTTGGGTGGGCTGCACTTTTTTCGCATGAGGCAGCTCTCCTTGCAGGGTATACTCCTTGTGCATGGGGCTCTCCTATGCAGGAGACATCTCTGCGTGGCATGGCACTCTTTGCACACAACAGCACTGCGTATGGGCCAGCTCACCACATAGGCCAGGAGGCCCTGGATTTGAACCCTGGACCTCCTATATGGTAAGCAGATGCTCTATCAGTTGAGCCACATCCGCTCCACTGAAACAGCTTTTTACACTCTAGCACTCGGCATGTGGAAGCCAAAACCTCTGTGGTCAACACTACACCAAGCTGAAACTGTGTGCTCTGGCTCATGAACATCCCAAGTAGTGGCCTGTACCACATAGGAAAGTTACCAGCTCATGTTAGGCAAACCAAGCCCTCCCAACTATTAGGGTCAGGGATCACGTCCATTCCTATCATCTTTTTTTTTTTTAAAGATTTATTTTTTATTTATTTCTCCCCCCTCCTCCCCCTCCCCAGTTGTCTGCTCTCTGTGACCATTTGCTGTGTGTTCTTCTGTGACCACTTCTATCCTTATCAGCCCCATGGGAATCTGTGTTTCGTTTTGTTGCGTCATCTTGTTGTGTCAGCTCTCCGTGTGTGCGGCACCATTCCTGGGCAGGCTGCACTTTCTTTTGCACTGGGCGGCTTTCTTTATGGGGCACACTCCTTGCACATGGGGCTCCCCTACGTGGGGGACACCCCTGCGTGGCACGGCACTCCTTCTGCGCATCAGCACTGCGCATGGGCCAGCTCCACACGGGTCATGGAGGCCCAGGGTTTGAACTGTAGACCTCCCATGTGGTAGGCGGATGCCCTATCCATTGGGCCAAGTCCACTTCCCCATTCCTATCATCTTAATTGCATTAGTTAGCACCCAAATATAAGGTTCACCTCAGTCATCAATTATCTAGCACAATTATCCCCACATTTCTCTTTGGATGAGACCTCAGCTCCTCCTCACAGTAATGTCCGAACCTTCTACTATGCCCTCTGTAACCACTCCTCCCTATCTGGCAAAATTCTATGTCCTCAACCTGTTTTCAGCCTTCTTACTAAAGGTTTAGTTTCTCCAACTAAAACACAGCTTTTCCCTGAGGACACCACTTCTCCTGTGGACCCCTCAAGTGGTCGTTGTTTATTCCCTTACAGAAGGTGGGAGGGGGCTTTAGTGCTTTATTGTTTCCATTTCCAGTTCCAAACTCTCACTCTACTACACTCTCCCAATCCTCTCTTCTAAGTAGGTGTCATGCCATCTGATAAATCTTCCTTTCAACCCCCAAGTAGCTTTCATTTTTGTACCTCATATTTATCATTCCTATAGCATCCCAGCAGTATTCCTCTCAACCCCAAATCCATCCAACCTTTGCAGTGATTTCAAAACCACAGAATTGACCCATGCAATAATCTGGCTTCCAGGTCTCAAACTTTTCATCTCTAATGACCTTTCCTTGTCTGCACCCCAACTATCTACTCTTGGGTTCATACCCTGGATCTTGTCATTATCTGTCACTGCTCAACTGCCAATATTATTATTCAAGCATCCTGTTCCCTGACCACATCTACCTTTCCTTCAGCTTGGCCCTCCCACTATGAATAGTTGGCATCCAAATTTCGATTATAAGTCCACTGACCTACTCTACTTCCTACCAATCCATTGACCTTCTTCTTGCTTCCTTACTTCTTTCTTCCTCACTTCCTAACCCAGCTAAAATCCCACGGCTTGTCATTTCATAACACCTTGTCAGTACCCTGAATTCCTTCAGTCTCCATCATACCCTTCTGGCAGAATCCCAGCTCTGCACTTACTCTCCTTTCCTTCTCTTTTTCTGCACCCAAGCACTCGTTTTGGAGAAAGTTATACATCAAAGAGGACTAATGTCACTATGAATTCATGATCACCAAGCTTAGACAGGTCCCCTGAGCATAACCTAGCAAGACTTCTTCAGTTCTCTGTCCTCATTCTTCACAGCAACTATCTCAAATTCCTCTCTTCAACTTATAGCACTCATTGTCCACCCCCCACCCCCATCCACTTATTGCTGTTAGGGAAAGTCCAGAATCCTTAAAAAGGTCTACAGGTCCTTGCAAGCTTTTGGCTCTGCTTAGCTTTCCAATTTCATTTTGTGATGCTCTCCCATTTCCTTTCCAACCGTATTGGACTTCTTTCAATTCGTAAACGGTCTTGCCCACCAAAGAGCCTTTGCACATGGCATTCCCTAAACCTGTAATGCTTTTCTGTTCACCACCTTGCAGACTAATTTGTATTCATCATTTAAGCCAGTGCTGTCCAATAGAGCTTTTTGTGATGATGGAAATTTTCTTTATCTCTTATCCTATATGGTAGCCACTATCCACATGTGATTGTCGTGTCTTTGAATATGGCCAGTGTGACTGAGAAACTGAATTTTTAATTTACTTTTAATCAATTAAAATATAAATTTAAATAATAACACAGAGCTAGCGGCTACCATATTGTGAGTGCAGCTTTAGGTCATACTCAAGCCAAGCTTCCTTGGCGCTGCCTTTCCTGACATCCTATATGAATTCAGGGTCCTCTGTTAAATGCTCTCGTGACCCCTTTCCTTTCATTCAAAGCACCTACCTCAGCTCGTAATTATATATTCATTGAGTGATTACTTGATTCTGTGTTTGCTCAACATTGTATCCCCAGCAGCTAGCACACAGTAGGACATCGTAAATTGCTTGGAATGTATGACCGAATGATTGGACATTATGTAGGGAAGGAGAGAGGAGGCAGACTAAAGTTGCTGCCAATAATCTCCAGTGGATAATCCTCATGGTGCAAGGAAAAATGACCACATTATTGGTGTTAGGGATGCTACTAAAGAGGCAACCACAGAACCCATCTCCTGAATTAATGTGTCGTAGCTGGTGTTGGTGGACACAAGCATGGATAACACTGACTCACAGGCCAAAGGCAAGCTCCTTGCCCTCAATCTGTATGTTCTATATCATTATCCACATCCTATCAGGTTACCACTTGCCAAATTGCAGCTGTCAAAACAGCATCCTCATCCAGCGAAGCCATGTGCCTGATAATTTATTCTCATACACTTTGGCTGCTACTGATATTTTATAATTTAAGAAATACTGAAGTAATATATCTGAAAGTAAAAAAACATTATTTCAACACCTAATTTACTCAATTTAACATATGGCTTATATCTTAAATGTGTTTTTTTTTGAAGATTCTATATTTTCAATTTAATAGAGTTATAAATTCCCCTATTTAAGGGTTATATAATTAAATGCAGGCATGTTATTTTTGTATAAACAAATATAAGATCTTGAACATCTTGAAAATGTTCTTGCTTCATCTCCTATGATAGTCCCCTCAAAATAAGGGAGGAAATAGCAAAAAATAGAAAACTGTAAACTCAAGGAAGTCCTTCTACATCTAAAACCCCAGTTGTTTCAGTAACAAGTTTGAGAACTCCTTTATAATGTCAAATTTTTTGAGGGCTCCCCATTTTATAGTATTTATACTTTTACTGTTCAGTTGAGTGAGAAACATATAATAAAATCTTCTGTAAATCTAGTAATGTCTATAAATGAGTAGTCCATTAATCACCACAGTACTTACATAAACTTGAAAAATAATAGTCCATAGTCATGCATCATATTATTTAAATATAAAGAATGTCTGTAATGTACACTGGTCCACACGTCCTTGTTCCCTATTAACATCTCCACCACAAGCCATAGCAGTTAGGTTGGGAACCACTAGCAAAGAGTAGTAACCATATTTTTGCTTTCCGTTGTATATATGGGGAGTCACTATCTCAGAAACTGGGTCAATATTTAAAGTAGAAAATGGAGTCACTGTAGGGGGATAGTCCTAGGGAAAATGCAAAAAATATTGCTTCTTATATGCACTCTTGACTGGGAATAAAAGAACTTAGAGATACTCCAAGAGTTTATTTGGGCTATTTCCTACAAATAATACAGAATTATATCTATATGTGAAGTCATTCATAACAGAAATAGCTGCAGGATTTAGATGCATTCAAATGATGAAACAATGGCACTATTCTACATGGATTTTAACACACTCAGAAAAAAAGTATTCTCTCTCCATTTGTAACTGTTGCCATTGAAAATTCTCAACTTCCAAAATCCTTTGATTTTACTGCAGTACCTATAGGTGTGATGAGGAGCACAGAGGTCTTATCAGTGTCAATTTCACAACAGAGCAGACTATCAGTGGGATCATTTCCCACATAGTAGCACCTGCCTTTTGCTGATTCAAGTTACATTTTAGCAGTGGTGCATTCACTGAAGACAGATTTCTTCCACTTTTCTTAGGGTGATATATATATATTTAAAATCAGCTTGGGTTTTGTATGTAATTACCCACAACCCTTAGAAGAACATTGTCCAGGGAAACAGATGTAGTTCAACCAATTGTGCTCCTGTCTACCATATCTAAGGCCCAGGGTTCTATGCCCAGGGCCTCCTGGTGAGGGCAAGCTGGCCCACGGGCTAGCTGGCCCATGTGGAGTGGTAGCCCACGCTGGAATGCCGCCCTGCATGGGAGTAGTCCCCCTGCTTGGGAGTGCCGCTCAGTGTGGGAAAGCCATCCTGCCTAGGAGTGCCAGCCAATGCTGACAGCCGTGCAGCAAGATGACACAACAAGAGATGCAGAGGAGAGAAAATAAGAAGACGTAGCAGAACAGGGAGTTGAGATGGTGCAAGAGAGTAATTGCCTCTCTTCCACTCCAGAAGGTCCCAGGATTGGTTTCCAGAGGCACCTAATGAGAATATAGGCAGATACAGAAGAACACATAGTGAATGGACACAGAGCAGAAAATGAGAGGAATGGGGCCGGGGGTGGGCGGGGGGAGAAATAAATAAAATAAATCTGTGAAAAAACAAAGCATTGTCCATATATACTACCTAGTTATGATAAGTATATCATCAGTGATTCATAAAAAATATATCCTGAAAACTTTCCCATTTTAGAGCTGTTTTTGTTTTGGAAAGTGTGGTACACTGAATTCACATTTCAATGAAACATACCTAGACAACAACAACAAAAAAATCAAACTTCCTTTGGATGGTACTTATAAGACCTTGCTATTAACCATTGCTGCATTTGCACTAATTTTCCTATATCTTCAGGCTCTAGTTCTAGAGCTTCTGATTCTGTAAGGCATCTTAAATAAGTCATAGAGAAACATCCACAGCTCTAGGATCTGGTTTATTTAGGTTGTACCAACTCCGAGGTGATCTTGAATCATTCGCTCACCTTTCTTGATCATGTAAACTCCAGTCCTACTAGAAAACATCTAGAAATGAATTCATTTCTGTCTGGATCTCAAAATGAAAGAAACTTCATTTTGAAAACTTGTATTTTGCTGATAGACTTCTTTGTCTAATCATCCTCCAAGAAACACAGTGGCAATAAGATTAGTATTAACCTGCTCAGATGGCAAAATGCATGTCCACTTTAATTTCTATACAGTCAGATTGTATGGTATGCCTCAAGAAGAGCTCTGAAATACACCTGACTCCTTAATATTGACTGGTAATTCAGATTTCTCTGTTAATTCAATAATAATACTAATCTGTTATATATCACAAATATATGTATTTGTGTAAAAATACATATGTAACTAATCTGTAAACATATATAACTAATCTGTTACATATCACTCATAAAATACTATTTCTCAGACTAATGTAACATAATATAACAGGTACTCAATAAATATTTGTTGAATATTAATTTATCAATCTATAGTCTTGTCGGGGAAGAACAAAGGATTAGATCTCTTTTCTGTAACCACAGCATTGGAAGGGCTTTATTATGAAGCCCTTTATTCCGAAGGACCCCCATTTGAGGGTCCACATTGTTATGTCAACCCTTCCTCCCCATCCTGTAGTCAGCATATCTCTAGAACTGTGGTAAGTACTTTGCACACATTATATTTGAAACATAAGTTGTTGCTCTATTTGTTTGAAACAGTGGACCATTTTCTTTAAGATATAAACTAAAAATAAAGAACTCCATCCCATGGAACATTCTGTTACTACAAAGTTCAGCTGTGGCTTCTATCACCACCTCCATTTTGTTGATGGAGCAAAAACCTCCCTAAACTTTGCTCTTCTTTTTTCTCCTTTGATCAAAACCTGAGGTAAGGAATTTTCTAGTTCTTGGTGTATTTTACTATTGTCACTTTAATGAAAAACAAGGATAACATCAAGTAATTCCTTCTTGCTCTATCTCACTTTATGAACAGCAATGTAAAGAATGATTTCCAAAAAATTATTAAAGCACACAAGAATTTACAATATTCTCTAGTGGATAATAATGCATTGAAAACGTTATCAATGTTTTATAGTATGGGAAAAACTCTGACTATACAACTATAAACTATAAACACCATCTTGGGCGGCGAAAAGAAATAAACCAGATTGACAATTTGAACAGCTGACCTTTTATATAGTTGGCCAATAGTTTTTTACCTCATTAAATTACTAATGAATTATTTTCTTAAGCTAAATCCTGTATTCAGTTGACATAAAATGTCAGTATAGTTGGAAAATTTGTGTCTGAAAAGAATTGGGTACCTTATGATTAATACAACCAACAGATAAATAGAGAGAGAGAGAGAGAGAGATTTCATCTTATTACAATCAATGCTGCAAAAATCTCTGTATAACAAACAAGTCCCTATCAACGATCCACATCTTGGGAACATTAAATAAACAAAATCCTGATATGGTCAAAGAACTTAGACAGTCCCTTGGAATTTTCTGCTACCTCAGATGTAACTGAATGTAAAATTTCTATCTGGAATTTCAGGGGCAATTAAAAACCTTAATAATTTTTATCCCCTTGGCTATACCTTTACTGGTTGGCAATTAATGATTTGGCTTGACAAACATAAAAAAAAATACCGCTTTCTCAGGAAACTTATGATGTCAGACATCTTTTTCCATCTCTCAGATGCCACTTCTGTGTGACATTAGTAAGAAACTGAGCGTGACATCCCCCAAATTTCTCCAAGTTTCCAAGGCTATTCCACAGTTGTGTGGCAGCTTTAGTCAGGCCCATGGGGAATCTGCCTGAACTCATCACCACAGGGAAAGACAATGTTTTGTAGAACATTCTTTTTAGTCTTTTTAAAGAGCACAACAAGACTAGAAGAGGTTTCTGGGAGGTTTAACCCAAGCAAAATATGGGAATTATCTAATGTCCCTGATATAATCATTCTCCAGATGCTATATAAGTACAATAGTACACACAAAATATGAAGGTTGGCTTTGAATAATTGGCACAGTATACAAGAATAAGGATAAGATTCTTTTTTAACAAAACAATTTTATTGACACATATTAACAAAGCATAAATCCATTTAAAGTGTACAATCAATAGTATTTGGTATAATCACATAGTTGTGTATTCATCACTTCAATCATTAGAGGATTTTCAGTCACAATTACACCCATATAATAGCTATGCTAGTTAGAAACACTATGATGTGCTTTCACCATTTCTATTCATCTCCAAAGATCTACAGACAACTTTTTTACCAGTGCCTCACAGACTAAGTATCAGCTTTCTGTTCTCAACTGTCATCCTGTTTTCTGGTGACATATAATTCTAATCATTAATTCCATTTGTTTACACAATACATTTAGTTTGTATTAGCAGAGTCAAACAGTATTTGTCCTTTTGTGTCTGACTTGCTTCACTTAACATGAAGTCCTCCAGGTTCATCCCTGTTATCTTATGCTTCACGATTTCATTTCTTCTTTTTTTTTCATTTTATTTTATTTTATTTTATATATGCAAGAGTGATTTAATTGGAGAAAATCAATCAATGTAATTAGCCACATTAACAGAAAAAAGGAGAAAAATGATATGGTCATCTTTTTTTTTTGTTATTATTCTTTTTTTTTTTAAATATGACATTAAAAAAATATGACATCCCATTCAACCCCACCGCTCCCACCCCCCACTCCCCCCACAGCAACACTCACTCCCATCATCATGACACATCCATTGCATTTGGTGAGTACATCTCTGGGCATCACTGTACCTCATGGTCAATGGTCCACATCATAGCCCATACTCTCCCACGTTCCATCCAGTGGGCCCTGGGGGGATCTACAATGTCCCGTAGTTGTCCATGAAGCACCACCCAGGACAACTCCAAGTCCCGAAAACGCCTCCCCATCTCATCTCTTCCTCCCATTCTCCGCACCCAGCAGCCACCATGGCCACTTTTCCCACACCAATGCCACATTTTCTCTGTGGACGATTTCATTTCTTCTTAAAGCTGCATAATATTCCATTGTGTTTATACACCACAATTTGTTTATCCATTCATTGGTTGATGGGCACCTGGGCTGTTTACATCTTTTGGCAATTGTGAATAATGTCACTATGAACATCAGTGTGCAGATGTCTGTTCATGTCACTGTTCTCAGTTCTTCTGGGTAAATACTTAGTAGCAGTATTGCCAGGTCATGTAGCAAATCTATATTCGACTTCCTTAGGAACTGCTAAACAGTCCTCCACAGTGGTTGTACCATTCTACATTCTCATCAACAGTGAATAAGTGTTCCTGCCTCTCCACATCCTCTCCAACACTTTGTTTTCCAACTTTTTAATAGTGACCATTCTTGTAGGTATGAAATGATATCTCATTATAGTTTTGAGTTGCATTTCCTTATTTGCTAGTGATGGAGAACATTTTTTCATGTTTTTTCCCCCACCATTTGTAGTTTTTCTTTGGACAAATGTCTATTTAAGTCTTTTGCCTTTTAAAAAAAAATTTTTATGGAGGTACTAGGGATTGCACCCAGGACCTTGTACATAGAAAGCAGGTACTCAACCACTGAGCTACATCCACTCCCCACGCCCATTTTTTAATTTGGTTGTGTGTCTTTTTATTGTTGAGTTGCAACATCTCTTTATATATCATGAATATTGAACCCTTACCAGATATGTGATTTCCAAATACTTTCTCTCATGAAGTCAGCTGCTTTTTCACCCTATTGACAGAATCCTTTGAGCTACAAAAGCATTTAATATTGAGGAGGTCGGTCCCATATATTTATTTTTTATTTTGTTGCTTATGTTTTGGGTGTAAGATCCAAAAAACCACCACCTACCTACCACGAGATCTTGAAGATGCTTTCCTATATTTTCTTCTGGAGTTTTATGGTTTTTGCTTTTATATTTAGGTCATTGATCCATTTTGAATTAATTTTCATATAACCTGTGAGATATGGTTCTTTTTTCTTTCTTTTGGTTATGAGATCTAGATCTCCCAGCAGCATTTGTTGAATAGACTGCTCTAGTCCAACTGGGAAGTCATAGCAGCCTTGTCAAATATTACTTGACCAAGGATGTGAGGGTCTATTTCCAAGTTCTCGATTTGGTTCCATTGGACAATCTGTCTGTTTTTATGCCAGTACCTTGTTGGTTTTACCACTGTTGCTAAGTAATATGCTTTAAAGTCATGAAGTGAGAGTCCTCCAACTTCATTCTTCTTTTTAAATTTTTTTTTTAGGAGGTACTGGGGATTGAACCCAAGACCTTGTACATGGGAAGCAGGCGCTCAACAACTGACCCACATCTGATTCCCAATGAGAACTGGATTTCTTGTTTGTTTTGTTTTTAGGAGGTCCTGAGGAATGAATCTGGGATTTTGTACGTTGGAAGCAAGTGCTCAACCACTTCAGCTACATCTGCTACCCCATTCTTTTTATAGACATTTTTGGCTAATTGGGGCCCCTAAACCTTCCAAATAAATTTGGTAATTCATTTTTCCATTCCTGTAAAAAAGTCTGTTAGGATTTTTATGGGGATTGCATTGAATCTGTAAATCAGTTTGGGAAGAACTGATACCTTAACGATATTTAGTCTTCCAGTCCATGAACACAAAACATTCTTCCATTTATTTAAGTCTTCTTCAGTTTCTTTTACCAATGTTTTCTAGTTTTCTGAATACAGGTTCTTTACGTCCTTGGTTAAGTTTATTCATAAATATTTGATTCTTTCAGTTGCTATTATAAATTGATTTTTTAAAATTTCCTTCTCAGATTGCTCATCATTTGTGTATAGAAACACTACTGATTTTTGCATATTAATCTTGCATCCTGCCTGCCACTTGCTGAACTCATCTATCAGTTATAGTAGCTTTTTGTGAAATTTTCAGGAGTTTCTAGATATGAATCATATCATGAGTGAATAGTAAAAGTTTTACTACTTCCTTTCTTATTTGGGTGCCTTTTATTTCTTTATCTAGCCTAATTGCTCCAGCTAGAACTTCTGTCACAATACTGAATAACAGTGGTGACAAAGGGCATCCTTGTGTTGTTCCTGATCTCAATGGGAAAGCTTTCAGTCATTCACCATTCCTTCTAATCCTATCTTTTAGAGATTTTTGATGACTGTTTCAAACTCTTTAGTAGTGATTGGTTTGTTCAGGCCTTCTATTTTTTTCTAGGGTCAGTGTAGGTTGTTCATGTGTTTCTAGGAACTTGTCCACCTCATCTATATTATCCCGTTTTCTCAGTATACAGTTGTTTATAGTAGCTCTTATGCTCTTTCTTTATGGCAGGATCAGTGATATGTCCCTCCTCCATTTCTGATTTTGTTTATTTACATCTCTATCTTTTTTTCTTTGTGAGTCTAGCTAAGGGTTTGTTAATTTTATTGATCTTGTCAAAACACCAACATTTGGTTTTATTGATTCTCTCTACAGTTTTGTTGTTCTTGATTTTATTTATTTCTGTTCGGTTCTTTACTATTTCTTTCAGCTTGGTTTGGGATTAGTTTGCTGTTCATTTTCTAGTTCCTCCAGGTGTGCAGTTAGATCTTCAATTTTAATTCTTTCTTCTTTTTTTATTGTAAACATTTAGGGCTATACATTTCCCTTTCAGCACTGTCTTTGTGGTGTCCCATAAGTTTTGATATGCTGAGTTCTCATTTTCACTTGTCTCTAGATATTTACTGAATTCTCTTGCAATTTCTTTTTTTTTAAGATTTATTTTTATTTCTCTCCCCTTTTCTCACCCCCTCTGTTGTCTGCTCTATTGTGTCCATTCACTGAGTGTTCTTCTGCGTCTGTTTGCATTATCAGTGACACTGAGAATCTGTGTCTCTGTTTGTTGCATCATCTTGCTACATCAGCTCTCTGTGTGTGGCACCACTCCTAGGCAAGCTGTGCTTTTTTTGCGTGGGGCAGCTCTCCTTGTGGGGCACAGTCCTTGTGTGTGGGGCTCCCCTACACAGGGGTCGCACCTGTGTGGCATGGCACTCCTTGCGCATGGCAGCACTGTGTGTGGGCCACCCCACACACAGGTCAGGAGGCCCTGGATTTGAACCCTAGACCTCCTATATGGTAGGTGGATGCTCTATCAGTTGAGCCACATCTGCTTCCTGCAATTTCTTTTTTGACCCACTGATTTTTTAAGAGTGTATTGTTTAGTCCCTATATAGTTATGAATTTTTCCTTTTATTTTGTCCATTATTGATTTCCAGTTTCATTCTGTTATGATCAGAGAAAGTGTTTTCTATAATTTCAGTCCTTTAAAATTTATTGAGACCTGTCTTCTGTCCCAGCATATGGTCTATCCTGGAGAAGGATCAATGAGCACTGAAAAGAATGTGTAACCTGCTATTTTGGGCTGTAATGCTCTATAAATGTCTGTTAGGTCTACTTTATTTATCATATTATTCAAGCCTTTGTTTCTTTATCCTCAGGCCAGATGTTCTAGCCAATACTGAGAATGGTATATTGAAGTCTCCAACTACTATTGTTGATATATCTCTTTCTCCCTTGAGCTTTGACAGTGAGTGGCTCATGTCTCTTGGGGCACTGAAGTTAGGTGCATAAATATTTAGTATAGTTATTTCTTCTTGGTGAATTGCCCTTTCATTAATATGTAATGACCTTCTTCATCCCTTATAAGAGTTTTGCACTTAAAATCTATTTTGTCTGATATGAGCATCACTCCTCAGCCCTCTCTTGGTTACTCTTCGTGTGGAATATCTTTTTCCAAACTTTCACTTTCGACCTGGTTGTGTCCTTACGTCTGAGGTGAGTTATTGTAGACAGCATATAGAGGACTCAATTTTTTTATCCTTTCTATCAGCTTCCTCTGTTGATTGGGGAGTTCAAGCCATTAACATTCAATGTTATCACTGTAAAGGCTTCGCTTACTTCATCCATTTTATCCTTTGGCTTTCCATTGTCATATCTTACTGTTGACTATCTTTTTACCATTAATTTACCCTTACTAATAATCTTCATTTCTATACTCTTCTCCAAGTCTCTTGCCCTTGTTTTTTTATTTCAGGCTGCAGCACTCCTTTTAGTATGTCTCATAATTCTGGTCTTTTGGTAACATACTATCTAATTTTTTGTTTGCTGTGAAGAGTTTAAATTTACCCTCATTTCTGAAGGACAGTTTTGTCAGATACAGAATTCTTGACTGAGTTTTTCTCTTTCAGTACCTTAAATTCATCATACCACTTTCTTATCACCTCCATGGTTTCTTATGAAAGGTCAGCAGTTACTCTAAATGAGGTTTGCTTGTATGTAATGCTTCACTTTTTATTTGCTGCTTTCAGAATTCTCTCTTCATCTCTGATATTTGTCATTCTGAATAGCAGGTGTCTCAGAGTAGGTCTATTCAGATTTATTCTGTTTGGAGTACATTGTCCTTCTTAGATATTGATATTTATGTCTTTCATAAGGGTTGGGAAATTTTTGCTCATTCTTTCCTCAAATCTACTTTCGCCTCTTTTATATTCTCTTTCCTTTAGGAACACCAATAATGCAAATGTTTGTGCATTTTGTGCTGTCATTCAATTCCCTGAAATCCTGTTCCATTTTCTCCATCCTCTTCTCTTTCTGTTCTCCTCTTTTCCAGTTCAGATGCTCTGTCCTTGAAATCACTAATTCTGTCTTCAAGCAATTAAAATCTGCTGTTCTGTGCCTCTAATAAATTTTTAATCTCATCTACTTTTCTTTGCAGGCTTTCAAATTCTTCTTTATACTCACTCAGTGTCTTCTTAATATCCTTTATGTCTTTAGTCATATTTTCCTTCAATTCTTTAAATTGATTTAGGAGATTTCTGGATTATCATTGAGTAGTTGCCTTAAAGCCTTTATCTCAAAAGGATATTTGGTTTGTTCCTTTGGCTGAGCCATTTCTTCTTGTTTTCTAGTATGGCTTATAATTATTTTTGCTGATGTCTATCATTTAAATATGTTGGTGAACTTACTCTAATGGTTAATTTCTTTCTCTTGCTTAGTGTTTTTTTTTTTTTCCAGAGCTCTTCTTTGATTTTTGGTTCAGTTTATTCCGAGTCTTTAAAATTGCCCAGCTTAGGTTATCATAATTAGGCCATGAACTCAGTAATAGGATGCTGATTTTCTCCCAGGAATTGGGGCTAAAGAGAGAATTAAATCAGTTTTTTTCCCCTGCAATTTATTGGCCAGCCAGCAAATGGCAAACATGAACAAATCTTTCCAGGGAGGTCTTTCTTTCATCTCCTGCTTTCTTGTGTTTCTGGTCTGGCCATAGCCAAGATTCAAAGGAACCTTTGCTGACTGAATTCACAGAAGAGAAACTCCACCCTATGATCTGCCTCCATCTTCCCTTGTAACACCTGACAGGAAGATGGCTGTTCCCCTCTCAGTGGGCTGCAGTGAGGCAGGGCTTTTATCCAGGCTTAATGTCTTGAGGGTGGGGAATGAGGCCTTTCCTGGCTGCTGTGGGGGTTTGGTAATTCACATTTGTTGTTTTGGGTTCTTTTTCTTCTGTGCCTTGCCCTCCTGGGGGTTGTACAGTACTGTCCTGGTCTGCTAACCCCTAAAGCAGTCCTTTGGACTGCTTTTGGCTTTTCTCCATTGTTTTTGTGAGAGAGTTGAGTCCTGCCTGTCTACTGTATGCCATTTTCCTGGAATTCTCACTAAAATCATTATAAGATTATTAAAATTACACATCAGCTTACACACAGCCAAAATTTTCCTCAGAAAAAAAGAGTTGATAGGTATCACTGTCCAATGAGCCATTTATTTATTTCCTAACTAAACCCAAATAAGAAGCCTGGGTACTGGCCATAACGCCTACAGAAACTAATATATACTTCTTCAGTGACTCTGACAGCCCAGTCCAGTGATGATTACAGTGGAGGTATTGAATTGCGTTTAAAATTGTTTGCACTCACATGGTACCAAGTTTCAGAACAAACCACCACTCTGTCAAGCAGACGTCAGGCCCAATCCCTCCCTGTGGCTAGCGTCTGCCCTTGTTGTCAGGACCTGCCTGGCATTTCATCAGCAACATCTCTGACTCATACAATAGTAAGATGTATTCTTCAACAGTGAGGAGCTGGACTAGGACCAGCTATTGCTACTAAAGTAATGCATGCTCCAGCACAGCTCACTGGGCTAGACGTTTATGGGAAATGGCTGACAGCAGGATCAAGCAGTTCCTTTTTTTTGGTGAATTGCAGAGGAAGCAGGATGGGCAGAATAAAGTCTTTAGGTATATACTTAAAATGATTCTATGGAGCTGTGGGCTATTACAAAGCTGCAGACAGATGTCAACATGGCACCTTTGGAGATGGCATGGCTCTTCCCTAAGAAAGGCACTGGCAGGAGAGAAAGGCAGAATGGGCCACAGTAAGGGTCCATGGAGCAAACCAGAGGAATCCCTTACAGGGACACACCAATTGCAAAAGGCAGATGGTCTGGTACTTCTCAGTTCACCACAGCCTCACTCAGAGATGGTAGGAGGCACTGTGTGGGCATCACTCCCTCACCATGGCTTCTCACCCTTACCACTCATGGCACTCCAAACTAAATTCTGAACCCCCTGAGCAGGTAGAGAGCTGAGTGTTAGTAAAGAACCAAAAGATTCAAGACAGAGAAATGTTTAAGTCATATGGTGGAGCAACATTGATGAGTGGTGTATAATTAGGTGAACAAAGTGTGTGTGTGTTTCTCCCTGGTGCCCACATGCCTGAGAGTGAGTCATTTCTTGAGCTTGGTTTACATTTTAAGGCAGTTTTGGTGTCTGAGCCATAATTAGCACAGAAAAGTTTAATGCTGCATTGGGAAGAATTACAAACTCTTTCCTTTATGTGACTTTTCAGAACAACAAAATGAGCTGGTATCGGCAAAGAGCAGTCGACTGAGATAAACAGCCATTCTAGGAGCAAAGGCCCTTGCACGAGGAAAACAAGAACAAGCATGAGCAAGAAGCAGGAAAAGGAAATCCACCAAAAAAATTCCTGATTCACAATTCTGAGGCAATGCTTCTTTTTCTTGGACCCCAGGCTCCGCAAACTGTGATTCACAGAATGGTGACTGTGCAGCAGCTTCCTGAAGAAGAGTGATCAGTCAGAAAGAGGAATAAAATTACACTCCACTTTACCTGCCCCTTGTGGTCCTGGGTTACTGCCGGGACTGCTCTTGGAGCCAATCCTGTCCTAATTCCACAACACGTAGAAAACCAATATGGTCAGACTGAATAGTAGAAAATAAGATATAAAGAGATTACTAGTAAAATTTTCTGGAAAAAAGAAAATTAAAATTACTCTTTAAGCAGGTGTGAAGAAGGAATAGTTTCTTGATTCCTAGTTGGAAAACCTTGCAAGTATTGACTTATTGAGAAAACCAGGACAATCTTGTTCAATGTTTTGCCTGGATGGTGGTGATCTCCATGCCTTCCCACAAAGGTTTCTCAACCAAACCATTGCCCATCAGAACCGCCCTGAGTCCAAAATAGACCCTTAAACAGAAGCTCTTATGTCCTGGAGTCTTGCATGAATTGGACCCACACAGGATTGGGAAGGATGAAAAATGTTGGCTCAACCTCAATTGTCAAATTAAGTTTCAAGATCATTTTCTTGGAGATACTGAGTCTTCAGAAAGACTGAGTAAAGACCAATGACAACCTTGGGTCTGAAAACAGGCTTCCAAAAATAGAAATAAGAAACAGGAATTGGGGAGTTTAGAAAAACACGTTAGATGGAATGAAAGGACTAGAGAGAAATAGACTATGGAGTAGAGACTCTGGAGAAAAGAATAGGATCATAACCTCTTGGTTTCATTTTCACAGAGAGTGATTCACACAATTCACTAGTATAGGGTGAGGCAGGGCTCCCATATGTTCTGATCTGCTTCCCCAAGTCTGGGGGTGGGGGAGGGGGAGGCAGGTGAACTACACCCAGATTTCTTACAGCTGGTATCTCAATATCAGATATGTGAGGTAGGGGCAGAGGTGAGTGGATTAAAAAGGGGGCTGTAACTACTGGGTCCTCCAGCTGATGAAAAAAGATTGGCTTTGCATAACTGTGTAGTTAAGTTTGACAATCTTTATTGACTATGCCAGACTCTGAAATAGGTTCTAAGGATGCCCAGATGTATAAGATATGATACCTGCATTGAAGAGTTCACCATCAAAGGAGGAGACAGGAGAGTAAACTGAAATTACTATTCAGTGTGGGTGGAGATACAGGTGAACTGGGGCTGTGGAGCCACAAAGAAGGAGCATTTTGCCCAAATGTGAAGGTCCTAGCCTCAGTCCCATAGAGCAGCTCATAGGATTCCTCTTCAGACATGGCCTGGGATGTTAGCTGGTTCTGAGGATATCGCCCCCTCCAGATGTCTCTTACATCTTCTCTCTCCCTTTCTTTTTGTCTCCCTCTTTTCTAGGTCTCTAATTCTACAAACATGCTGTTATGGCTTCAAGCTATGGATCTCGCTTTTTTCCCTTACTGCCTAACTTTTCTGTTTACATGTCCTTACCATCTGCTCCTCTTTAATAACCCCTGATCTTGTGTTTCCACCCACTCACAATGATGTTGTAGTCACCCTCCCCTCTTGAAGAAGTGTCACCTGTGACTTCCTTATCGCCAAATACAATGGCCCTCCTTGATCTTTCATCAGAGCTGACTCTGATGACAACAACCCATCCAGCTGAAACTCTCTTTTCCTTCAGCTTCTTAGGCATCCCTGTCCTTGCTCTTCCCAAGTTTCTCCTTTTCCATTGTCTTCATTGCACCAATTCCCTTTCCCAAATGGATTAGTTTCCTAAGACTCCCCAATAAGTTACCATAAACCGTATAGCTTAAAACAACAGAAATGTTCTTTCACAGTTCCAGAGGCAGAGTTCACATTCAAGGTGTCTGTAGCATGGTTTCTTCTGTAGGCTCTGAAAGACTCCATTCCGTATTTCTTCCCCATCTTCTGGTGGCTGGCAGCAACCATTGGCATTCCTTGACTTGTAGCACCATCACTCCAATCTCTGCCTCCCTCTTCTCATAGATTTCTTCTCTGTGTGTCATTGGGTTTAGGGTCCACCCTAATCTAGGGTCTCACCTCAAGATCCTTACCTTAATTATATCTGCAAAGACTCTTATTCCAAATAAGGCCACATTCTGAAGTCCCAGGTGGCCATCTCTTTTCGGGAGCCGTGACAGTTTGATATTATTTATGAATTCCAAAAGTGATATTGATTATGTTTGTGAACTGGTCTGTTCCTCTGGGCATGATACTTTTTGATTCTATTAAATTCAGAGGTTTCACTTTTACTTGATTAAATTAAGATTAGGGCTTTGATTTGATTTGGCCATGTTAGGAGCATGTTGAGTCTCTGCCTCCTTGGTGGGTGGACATTCACATAGAAAATGACATGGCAGAAGAGTGAGCTTAGTTCTGATGCTGAAGGCCTGGGGTGAGAGCCAAGCTGTTTGTCTGATAGTTTATAGCTGGCCTTGTGGAGAGCACGTAAGTCCAGAAACAGATGAGCTCTGAGAAGAGAGACAAACCCTATGCCAGCCTACAGCTGAGACTTGAAGAAGCTGAGACCATGGAGCCTTAAGAGGAAGAGGAAGGCTGAACCCTCACAGAGACCAGCAGCCAACTTGCTCCAACACATCGCAACAGACTTTGGTGAGGGAAGTAACTTACTCTTTATGGCCTTGTGACTATAAGCTTCTACCTCAAATAAATACCCTTTATAAAAGTCAACAGATTTCTGGTATTTGTATGAATACCCCTTTGTCTGACTAACATAGGGGCCACTATCCAATTCACTCACCATCCTCTAAGTGGGAGTGTTCCTCTATGAGCAGCATCAAGGAGCTCATCTATGCTCAAAGTTCCACTTCTTCTCTATCCTGACAATGCCCATATCTTTATCTCTACTTCTGATCATTCACCTTATTTCTAGCCCAGAATTTCCAACTGCATGCTGCTCATGTCCACATCCATGGTCATTTGTGTCCCTCAGAGTTCCTAGCACAATGCATTGCATAGGAATGAATAGAGTACATATTGGCTGAATGATGAAGGAATGGAATGGAATGGAATGGAATGGAATGGAATGGAATGGAATGGAATGGAACGGAATGGAACGGAATGGAACGGAACAGAACAGAATAGGATAGAATTTCCTCATGCAGCACAGAAAGCCTACGCTGTCACTTCTGCCTTTTATCCCTGACCCCAGTTCCTGACCTGGTAGTTCTCTTTCAAGAAGACGACAATCTAGCCACAGAGGGACTTCATATATAGCCTGATAATGGCCCTCATGTCATCCATCTAGAGAAGGCTATGGTTACTTTACAACTATCCACTTTTCAGGGCCCCCTTTTCCTTCTTGGAGAACAAATATCATCAGTCCTTGTGGCAAGTAATATTACTCATAATAACAGTGCTTTAGCTCATATTTGACTGATATTGGGACTGACAACATGTAAGTGACTTATCTCACAGCTTCAACCTGCCCTTTCCCATGATCTTTAACTCCAAACAGCAGCAATAATACCACTTAACCATATGTCAGGCACCATGCTATGTTCAGTGCTGTACGTGAATTGTCTTCTGGGATTTTCTCGAAAACTTTACAAGAGGGAAACCATTTTCCAGAGGAGGAAACAGAGGCTTAGAGAACCTGGGTCAAGGTTAGCAGTCGAGCCAGATTTCACACAGAGGTCTACAAAACACCGAAGTCTCACTCTACCACTTTACTACATAGTCTCTCCAGCCTGCTGGATCCAATGAGAGAGGGTTTGCTTTGGTTCAAGTCTCTCAATAAGTATTGTGCGCCTTCTACATGCTGAGTATTGTGAAACACAAAGATCTATAAAGATCAAGTCCATGATCTCAAGGAGCTTACAGTCTAGAGGAAAAACACCCAGATGAGATTGATGCCTGGCAAGTGAAAAAAGACTTTCAGATGAAAGAGTTGCATTTATACAAAGCCTACACAATTCAGTATTACATGTTCCTGCCCTTGAAGAAGATCCCAGCTGCTAGAGTTTTGACTATGCAGTGTTTCAGATTTGGTTTCCCCTCCTCTTTGATCAGGCTCCTCTGTCTTTCTAAAGCTCATACTATACATATAATTTCCATTCAAATTCAAAATCTTTCCGATTATTGTAGTGAATGCAATGTTATTCAAGGATTTTTTTTTTGAAAGAGCACCTATCTGACATGCATTTTTAATTTTATGTGAAATATGCAAATGTCATCACTGTAGTTGTTACCGCAGTGCAGGATTGCAATTAACTATGGAGCTGTGCATTTTAGTTATATGCTAATGCTAATGAGATTTTCATAAAGCAAGTCCAATTACCAGCCTTATTTTTTAACTGCAAGAGCTAGTGCAAAGCAAAGGTGTTGACTTCCTTTGGAATAAATTACCCTTTGTCCTTGCCTCCTTCATCACATTCAATCATCCTAAAAAGTAACTCCTGCTACTTTGAATATTTTATTCTGACTTGCTCTACAGTACAATATTAATGGAGACTGTGTGCAAGATTGTTTAGAAACCAATTTACATTGTACAGACAGTGGGAAAACTTCCTCAGAATGTAAACTGCTCCAGCAGAGGATCAGAGCCTCGAAGAGTCCAAGTAAACAGGACCTGGAGGAGACTGAGGACTCAGACAGTGCGTTAGCAAAAATAAACCACAAGAGAGTACATAAACAGTGTTACCTTGGAGTGAGGAAGCTGTCCACTGGGAATGGGTATTTAAACACAGATTTATGATCAGCAGTCACTGGTTTAGATGAGCAACTTTGGAAGGGTTGTCTTTTCTTCATTTTAAAAACAGTTGTTGGGGGCTTCTTGTATGCCAGACAGTGAGCTAAGCACTGAGGCCTCAAATATAAAGATGGAGCGGGGAGGAGGAGTTGGGGTTTTGAGTGAAAGGGGACTTCCATATTTTACTTCCGTATTAATTGATTCTTTTACAAAAAAATTGCAAGTAATTCATGAATTACTTGGGCAATAAAAGGATGAATAAGAACAGTGCCTGCCTTCAGTGAGCTTATTGTCAGGTAGAAGGACACAAATATATAAAATAATCTTGTAATTAAGTGTGACATATGTTATGAGATATTCTTAGAAGGAAAAGGAGACAAAATGAAGGAAAGGTGAGTTTGGAGAGGGGAGGTGGACAGGAGATAAGCTTCACAAAAGGCAAAGAGATTCTTGAACTAAGCCTTAAAGGTGAATTTGAAGCATATTTGCTGGGCCGATAACGTGGGAGGACAATATAGAAAATAGGGTGCTTGGCTTGATTATACGGCCTCAAAGGAACAGGAATTCTGAGGCAGATATTGCTGATTTCTAACCAATATCTTTCTCCATCCATTCTCCTAGATGATAGAGCCTTCCTCCTCTATTGAGGCCAGATATGTGATCATGACTCAATCGCAGCCAATGGAACTAGGGGACAGTATGCTGGGGAACTTCAGGGAAATACTTTCTCCTTGTTGAGAAATTACAGGTGAAGGGAAACAGCTCTTTCTACCTTTGGACATAGTTATGAGGAATGTGATGTCTGGAATTAAGGCAACCATCTTGTGACCATGTGGAAACAAGCCTGAAACAAGATCAACCATGCTGGAGAAGAGAGAGTAGAAAGATGGAAAGAGCTGTTGAATTATCATCAAACTGTGAACTTCATATCATATAAAATTATAAAGATCCTTATTGTTTAAGGTCCTCCTAGTTGGGTATTTTGTTACTTGCAGCCATGGGCATTGTAATTGATATACGTTTATCCAAAAGTGTCAGGGAGTCATGTTCAGGAAACAGCAGTGAGGAAAGGATGGGTCCCACTTTCCAACCCTGAGAATAGTACACAAAATGTGGAAAATGAGAATCTTCCATTTGAAAGGGAGCAGAAAAGATAACCCAGTGGGGAGCTAGAAAGTTAAGAAAATATTCAGGGAAGAGGTTGTAGGAGTAGGGGCATTTGTTAATTATGAAAAAGGCTTTTTAGAGGACAGTAGAAACATTTAAGAAGGGAAGGAGTGGGGGGTAGTGCTTGGAAAACGATTATACGAATCATTACAGAGCATTATTGTGATAAGATTATGTAGTGTAGAAATGGAGTGGGAAATAAGGAGACTCACACTTTGGATAGTGACCAAAGAAAATAGGTATGAAGCTTGGTGGATTTAAGCAGCCCGAGGGTTGCCAAGAAAATATTTTCTTAACAATTCCGGAGTCAAAGTAGTTTTTAAATGTTAGTGTTCATAAGGTTCATTTGTAAAGTTGGTTAAATGTGTTAAACATTCCTCAGCTCCAGTACAAAGGGTCCAGAAATCTGGATTTAAAAATGAACGCCCAGAGTGATTCTGATGCAGCTGATCTGGGATCACCATTTGAAACACACTGTCCAGACAAGTTGTTTTAAAAAGTTTTCGAATAAGTCTACCTTAAGAAATACTTGTTGCAGCATAAGCACCTCTACATAAACACACACATACATATGTGTGCACGTACACAGTCATGTAGATGAAACAACTGTAAATCTGATGGCTTAACAGGATAAGAGTTGATTTTCCATCCACACCAAGTCCAAGGCTCATGTCCCCAGTCAGATGACTTTAGCAGGAGACACTCTTCTAAACGAAAACTCAGGGACCCAGGTTGCTTCCACATCATGACTCAGACATCTTGTGCCTTCAAAGTTGCCATGATGTCATCCAGTCAGCCTTTGGAAAGAAGAAAGAGTGGAGGAACCCACGAGGGAGATTTGCATGGGCTGTACACTGAGAGTGGCATCTGTCCCTCTGGATAGCCTCTATCGTCCAGAACTCAGTTAAATGACTGACTGTGGGGGAGGCTGGGAAATGTGGAGGAGATCCTAGGTATTGAAGAGGACTCACAGCTCTCTGCTTTAGATACTTACTCTTACCAGTAGGAAATATTCAATTTTTCTATTTGTTTTATCCCACCCCATTTATTTTTATTTTTAATACAGGTCTCCACCAATTAAGTTGATTTTATGTTCTACTAAACAACCCCTAGTTTGGAAATCTGTCGTGGAGGTTGCTGGCACTTGTCCATAGGGTTCTTTTTACTTTGAATGTATATTTGGCACGTCAGGCATTCAGCAGACACTCAGTGAGTTGTCACCACTCTTGCTTTTATTACTGTGATGATGAAGAGGAGGAAAGAGAGAAAAGATACAAGAACTCTTCTACTCCCAAAAAGCTTTTATGTTTTGCAATTAACAAAATGTAAAGTGACTTTTTTTTTTTTTTTCATTTATGACTCCAGAATTGAAGCATGCCACTGGGCAAAGATGTTGGAGGAAAAAAGTACTGGAGGAGGGTTGTATATAAAATTGAGAGGAGAAGTAATATAGAGAGATGTTCTTTGTTTACCATGTGGTTTACTCTTTTCTCCACACTTGCACAAGCCACAGAAGATTCACCAAATGCACTCACTTTGTTAAGTTAGGAATGCCAGAAACCAAAGCCAGAGAGGTTTCCATAGAAGCATTTTATCCCTTCTGATCTGGACTGACCAGATGATTAGTTATGGAATTAATGACCCTAAATTATATTTCCAAGGCTCCAGATGGAAAATGGGTGTGGATAGATAAGAAGGACCCTGCTCCTGCTTCTCCCCCCACCTTCTGAACCCTTTCCTGATGCCTCAGACCTGGGTTTGACTAAGAAACAGAGATGTGAAGAAGGGAAAGGAGGATTAGGAAAAGAGGTGGAGATGGGAAGTGGGAGGCAGAGGAGTAGAGAAAGGAGAAGCAGGATCAGGGCAAGTACTCCAGAGCAACTTTTGCCAGGTGAAGGGAAAGAAAATTAAAATGCTCCCTTGATTTACACATTACTGCTCTCCACACCTCAAGCATGGGTTTAGGAGAAAACAACAAGAGGATGCAGGAAATATTTCAGGGCTTCAGATTCTGGAAAGATCCAGAATTAATTGAGTTTCAAGACAAATGAAAAATTGCTTAAGGAAAATGCTAAAAGCCATTCAAGAACCATAGAGTAAGGATTGCTCATTTTAGACTTGTTAACGTGTGGCGCTGGAATGGAAAATTAGAACGACACAGCTGTTTGGAAAGTCAGTAAGGGGTACTAAAGCCTAGGAAAGACCTGGAGCAGTTCTTAGCCCATCCTTACCCTGGAGTAACTTGAGCCCTCAGAGAGCTGGGGGAGGCCAGACGAACGTCCAGCATTCTATTTTTAATTCATAGTGTGAAGATAAGAGTTAAATATAAAGCAGATTAAGACTTCCCTTAAATCTCCTCTACAAAAGAAAAAGGAGTTAACCTACAGGGGTACTCTATGGATAGCTCAATATCATCATTTTCTAAGAATAAAATTAGAAGCAGAAAACTGTGTCCTTATCCTTTTGACATCCAAGAATTATTGCCATCAAAGTACTACAGCCCATGAAATTACTTTCCAGGTTACAGCCATTAGATTGAGCATTTTCATTCTTTATACCTGTGGTTTTAATGGATAAGAAGAGAAAAAAAAAATCCCCTCACTTCATAGGACAACTATTCCTACAGACTGACCCATTAACAGAATGCTAATGCATATGGAAGTCATTATAAATTCACAAATGCAGAACTAAGAAGCAGACTTTTAACTTCGATAGGCCTGGGCTTGTTTTGGAAGTTTGTAGGATTCTGGAGGTTCATTATAGCCTATATTGGTATTACCTGCACACCTCAGCTAAAGATGCACTGAATGACAGGCTATTTTTAAAAATCAGATTATGAAATATTATCTTTATGGATTAGACATGAAACAGGAAACTAACATGGCTACCAGAGCCTTGGTCACTGGATGTGTCTACCAGGTAACGAACGGCAGAGGCAGAGCAAGGAGATTAGAGGTCGAGCTCTGAACCCAGGTAGACAAGTTCAAACCCAGGCCCTACTGTTCACTCACTGTGTGACCTTGGGCAAATTGCTTAATCTCTCTGGGACTAAGATTCCACTTGTGTACAAGGAGGATAATAATAGTACTTGCCTCAAGTAAGGATTAATTGAGATAATGTATGAAAAGCACTAAATCAGTACCTGGCATTAGAGTGCTTATGCAACAGAAGTTGGTGGTTGTTAGTATCGTGGTGTTGGAGGTGTGAGAGAGATGAAACCAGGATGGCTATGCACTCTGGCAGTTCGGTCCAAACCTGCTGAGGCATAGCTGTCCTCAGGCCGTCTTAGTCCTGGTCTTATACAGAGGAAGAGAAACCAGATCCAGCCTTCTCTGACAGCTTTCTGTGTATCTTCTTGTGGATCTTGATGTGTCTGTTTAGATCATTCCAGCAAGTAACAACGATTTTCTGAACAACTCTGTGTGCACGGTATTTTAGGGACACAGAAGAATTACAAGAGTGTTTGTAGCATACATGACGACTAGGTGGAGAGATTCCACATACCCAGGTAATTCAGCAAACTCTTTATAAGACCTAACACGAGAAGAAACTATGTTCTAGGAACAAAGAAGAGTAAGACGCGATCTCTGCTCTCAAGTTACAATTAGCTGAGGATAAAGTTAAGATAAGCTGTAAGGCCAAGTGAACTACATGCTATCAAGCAATGCAAACCCATTTTTACGAGTCTCCAAAGAAGAAATGCTGAACAAGAGTCACTTTGATGGATTTCTATAACATGTTCTATTGTTAACTGGAGAGTAGCCTGGCATTAATTCATTTGACAAACACTTATTGGGCATCTACCACGTGCCAAGGATATGATTCTAGGTGTTGGGAATTTAGCAGCAAACAAAACCAAGACCCTCCCTTGAGGAAATGACATTCCAAAAGAATAAAAAATATATGTGCATGTATACACACACACATATTTATATAGTATGTCGAGTGGAGTTAAGTAGTATGAAAAAAATAGAGCTGGGTAAGGGGGGTAAGGAGTGATAGGGAAGGAGGTGCTATGTAACAATTTCTAATTATGAGGTAAAAGCAGAAACTACAAAAGAAGTTAAAGAAAGCAAGAAATGAGTGAGAACTGAGAGCATTGTGGAAAAACTCACTGAGAATCTGTGACCTGGGTGGGTTCTGACAAGCAGTAAGGACCCATACAGGGCAGATTGTAGGGAGCAGCCTTTCCAGATGTGGGGTTAGAGCGGAGTGTAGTGAGAAACAGAAACAAGTGCTGCTGGGGACAGGTGGGTGCAGGCAGACAGGGTGGGTGGGAACAGGTTACCGAGGGGCGTGAAAGCCAGAGGTGCTCAGCCCAGTAAGGAACCACATAGGCTCTCAGGTAGTAAATGTCAAGAGCTATTGGAAACTGCCTGGGAAAAGCATAAGCAGTCCCAGTTTTCATTTCAGCTGGTGAACAGGAACCAGGCTTTCAGGATTGCACTGATGCTTGGAGATACTGGAACGCCTTCTCTATCCAATTCTCATCTCTGCTTCTCATAAAGACAAACTGATGGGTTCTCTCTATGTGCTAGAGAAAAGGGCTGTCAACAGCCCCACATTAGGATCCTTCAGCCTAGGAATGTTCAGGAGCTTTTTCTACCAGGGCCAGCACGTGCCTGTCCCTGTTCCAAGGAGGGCTGAGCTCCACGGCTGGCCTGGGCTGACACACTTGTGTGCTCGCCCCTGCAGTGGTTGGGGGTGGGGGGTGGGGGCGACGGCAGGAGAGGGTGTTAGAGTTGTAGTGGTAACTCCAGAACCACATAAAAAAGTGGAAGGGGGACTTCCATAGTGATGGAGGTGGGGCTGGAAATAAACATCCACTATAAGCTGAGTTGTGGTTCCTTGTCTGTGTTTTAGTTTCACTGCCTCTTACCTCAGTGTGGGCTGGAAGCCAGCACACCTCCTGGGGCTGATGCTCGCCTCAGCACCCTTCCCTGCCCCTCTGAGTTTTGCTGCTTTGAATTTCTGTGGGTCAAGAAACCAAATAAATCGGCCTTTAAAAGTACATGGCACATAAGCATGATATGACTTTGAAATAGAATGTTAAGAAGATAGTTCATAGTTTGAGCTGTTTGGGGTATTCAGACACATTTTCTAAGATTTGTGACTTTCTGCGGTTGAGTTGGCTGAAGTTCTGATGGGCACCACTGAATATACTGTATGAAGCAAATGAAATTCTAAAATCAAAAGGCAGGGCATCAAGGGAATTTGCTGGGCTTGCAAACTGGTGGGAGGCAATCCAATCCAGACTATGTATGAGATATGCTATTTCTTTTTTTTTTTTTAATCAGGTCAGCCTATAAGTCAGTATTTCTAGCATGCAGCATCCATGATGAGCAACTCCCTGGGAAGCCCACTAGCTTAGCTCAAACTGAACTATTTCACTTCTATAACCAGCACATACTATGTGCCATTGATATACAACTGGTGTTTGCAAATTTGTTAATTCACTTATTCATTCATTTAACAAATGTTGTGAACACCCAATATGTGCCAATATGTGATATACTAAGTATCCAGAGGCAGATATCTGCCTTCCAGCAGGTAAATAGGCCACATCTCTTTGAGCTGATTAAATATGTTTCTATAAAACCCAGAAGAGAAATTCTGCCTCTTGCAATGTAACTACTCTGTTGTCATTTATTCTCTTTCAGGCACCGCATCCTATTTCAGCTTTCAAAAATGCTGTGGAGTCACATCTTTAGGAGGGCTAGATTATGAAGTCAAAACATAAAGTGAAAGTTACAAACAAACAAAAGGGATTTTGAAATTTCAGCATGCTGGAAACCAACACACCATGTCTGAGTAAATCCAACCCAGTTAATGTTTCCTCTAGGCACTAGATTAAATGGTTGACTTAGATCTAGGGGTAATATTGTTGAGCAACAGATATATTTAAAACGCTAGAATTGCATTTGGCATCTGGTGAACTGGGTTTCATTGAGAAACAGTAGATAAATATGCAGAAAATTTTGAAACAAAAATTGATGGCTTTTTTCCCTAGCAATTCTAATGACCTCACACTTCCCAACAACTGACTCAAAGACATTCACTGCAACAAGGCAAGCGTTTACATGGATGGGCCTGAGGTTGGCCTCACTGACACCCTCCTCCCCCACTGATTTGGAGATTGTGAAGAAAGGCAGCTCAAGATTCCTGAGCCCCCTGATGAAGGTGGAGACATGCTGAGAGGGCCAATGGACCAGAAGAGTTCCAGGCTGTTTCAAGGACAAGGCACAGAGTGTGGACTTGGAGCCTGGAATTGCCAAACATCAGCAGTGGGACACTGCCAGCTATGCCCAAAAACTAGGCAAGAGAAGCTGCACCTCAACCAAGGTCAGCAAAGACCAGAGGAGGGTGCTCTGACAAGGCATGTAACTTGAGTCACCCGTGGGAAGGACAGAAGTGTGGTGAGGGTGAGAATCTTGCATTTGCCCAAATATATACTCAAAGAGACCAAGCATTAAACTAGAAGTGAGCTATTTTGAATTAACAATATTTCTACATTGCCTACCAAAAATAGGGCTTGAAAGCTAAGTAGAGTTCAGTTATAGAAAAAGAAAGTTACATTTTTACTTATCCAAATAGTGCCACATATTTTAAACTTGCTAGTCATGTTTCTCAAGTCATAGTGTCTCAAATAAGTAAAATGGCAAAAAGAATCATCTGCACAATTAAAATTGTTCTATGTAGTGAGAGAAATATATATTGAATTTGCACAGCTGAAAATCATGTATAAAGCAATTGCCCTATACTCCGTTTCTCCATTTCTACTGCTGTCATTAACACAGGCTCACAGAACACAACAGTTTGCTTGGTGTGCCACATACACAATGTGTAGCCCATTAAAGGCCACTAAAAGCACAGAAAAAAATCACAAGTTTAGGTTTTTAACTTTATGCTTTCCAAACTTCATTGTTTTAATGAGACTAAATCTTTCATCATTTATGTTCTAGACATTTCTACCTCACATAGACACTTGAGAATCATATTATATTCTATCTTGTCATCCAATATTAATAGGACACAGTAAAAGTACCAGTAAACTGCTAAGTATAGATGTTCAGTAGTATTTGTGGACTGATAGATTAAAAAGTTATGTGTTTAAATTGGATTGGTAGCCAGGAACTGGGACAGGGTGTACCCTCATACCTTGATGTGAACCAAAAGAGCACATGGTGATGTTGAGACCTTGCCCAACCCAGATCCCACAATTTCTACTCTAAACCACCTAGCACACTTGCCGTTTCATCTTCAGAGATAAAAAACTATTGATTCACGTGTTGGGAAACAACATTCTCTTTCTCTGCCCTCAGTCAAGTTTTTCAAATGTAAGTTTTAAGAAGCCCTAACTATCAAGGCAACACAGCAGAGAGGGCTGGCCTTGGTGTTGGAAAAGGTCTTAGTCTCCCAGCACTGCCATAACAAAGCACCACAAACTGGGTGGCTTAAAACAACAGAAATTTCTGTCCTCACAGTTCTGAAGGCTAGAAGTTAGAAATCAAGGTATCAGCAGTCCATGCTCCCTTTGAAACCTGCAGGAGAGAATCCTTCCTTGCCTTTCCCAACTTCTGGTGGTTTGCTGGAATTCTTGGCACTCCCTGGTTTATCGCTGTAGCACTTCAATCTCTGCCTCAGTTATTATGTGGCATTCTCCCCTGTGCCTCTCTGTCCAAATTGTCTCTTCTTCTTTTTTAAATTTTTTAAAAATTAGTTTTACTGGTACCTATTAACAAAGCATAAATCCATCATAAGTGTACAATCAGTAGTATTCTGTTTAGACACATATTTGTGCTTTCATTCCTTCAGTCATTCTTAGAGCACTTTCATTATTCCAATAATAATAATAAACAGAAACAAAAAAAATAAAGCTCATCACCTCTCAATCTCTCTATGCTTTCCCTGCCATACATAGTTGCTATTCTGTTTCCTTCTCTCTAGTATATTGATATTTATATTTTGTAAAAACAGTCTTATATATGCAGTATCACCTATATCTGTGTTTTCCATAAGGTTTTACTATCTTAAAGAATCTCATGTTATAGTTTTTAGCTTTTCTTTTAGTAATATACATGATGTTAGACTTTCCCATTCAACCACTGTGATACCAAATAATAGCTCTGCTAGTTATAAACACCATGATATGTTTACACGATTTCTATTCATTTCCAAAGATTTACAAGCAACGTTTTTACCAATTCTGCACAGATTAACTCTCAGCTTTTCCCTCTTTCTATTTTCTGGTAATCTATATTCTAATTATTAACTCTGTGAGTTTACACAATAGATTTAGTTCATAATAGCACAATCATTCAGTATTTGTCCTTTTGTATCTGGCTTGCTTCACTCAACATAATGTCCTCCAGTTTCATCCGTATTGTCACATGCTTCACAACTTTATTTCTTCTTACTGCTGCATAATATTCCTTTGTGTGTATATACCACAGTTTGTTTATCCATTTTTTGGTTGATGGATACCTGGGTTGTTTTCATCTGTTGCCAACTGTGAGTAATGCCACTATGAACATCGCTGTGCAGATGTCTGTGTCACTGCTCTCAATTCTTCTGGCTATATACCTAGTAATGGTATTGCAGGGTCACATGGCAAGTTTGTATTCAACTTCCTTAGGGACTGACAAACAGCCCTACACAGTGGCTGTACCATTCCGATTCCCACCAACAGTGAGTTAGCATTCCTATCTCTGCCCATCCTCTGACTTTTTAATAGCTGCCAGTCTAACAGGTATGAAATGATATATCATTGTAGTTTTGATTTGCATTTCCCTAATCACTAGTGATGTTGAACATTTTTCATGTGTTTCTTCATCATTTTTATTTCTTCTTTAAACAATTGCCTTTTCAAGTCTTTTGCTGTCTCTTCTTCTAAGGACACGAGTCATTTTGGATTAGGACCCACTCTAATCCAGTTTGGCCCCCTCTTAACTAATCACATCTGCAAAGCCCCCATCTCTGAATAAGGTCACATTCATGGAACGAGGGTTTAGGACTTAAACATTGATTGGGAGGACAAAATTCAATCCATAACTGAAATGTAGAAATGGATCTTTACCTCATGAGAAGAACTACTCAAATAGGCAAGAAAGGAGACTAATTTGTGCTGTCAGGGGCAGAGCTCAGTGAGACTGTTTAGAGGTAGAAACTAAGAGCAAACTTATTACAGAAACTCAATTAGTTTTGGAGAGCAGTATCTCAGAGTTGCCCCCAAGAAGAAGAGGCAGCTTCCCCAGGGACCAGGGTACAAGTCACTCAGCTGCTCTGCTAAGGGTCTGGTGTCTCTTCAAGGACCTGAGAGAATAAAGTGGGCAGAGATGAGCATGTCTGTGGAACTCCCAGCGCTCAGGAAACATGTCCCTATCCTCACACGCTGGCAGGCTGCCCAGGAAGAGACAGCCCAGCTGCTGGTTTTGGTGGCAGTCTGTTTAACCTGAGAATACTGGAAGAAAAATCCCAGCTCCCCAGTTGGTTGAGTGTTTTCTGGCAAATCCTCTAATAAGCATTTGGTTCAGCGTTCACTGCCAATCAGAGAGGACTGAAGAAATGGCGGGCAGGTACATCCCACCGTTTCAAGGAAGAAAGTTTAGTTTGGATGGTTAGAAACACTATGATATTTACAACTAGAGTCTTTTCTACCAATTAAAAACCCCCAAATCATATTTATTATAAATGTCTGGACCTGAAAGAGGCTTTAGAGATTGTCTAGCTTCAGAAAAGAATCAGGAGCCCAGAGATTATGAGACTTATAAAAATTACATGGCTAATTTGCAGGCAAGCCAGGACTAAAACCCAAATTGCCTGACTGCTAATCCAGGGTCCTTTCCACTATAACTGACAGCTTTTTGAGAACGTATAAGACATATCTCCCTTATTTACTGTTCTTTCACCACAGCACCTTGCCCCCAAGTTCTTGAAAAGGGTGTTTCTGAGGATAAATATCTGAAGAGAATTTGAAAAATTTTGTTTAGAAGGTTTTTGTTTGCTGCCAACAACCTTTCAATCATTCTGTGAGATTTTCCTAAATATATTTCTTTTTCTAACTGCCAAGATAAAAAATTCAAAATATACAGAAATAAAAATATGGAAGTTCCCATAATTCCCATTATTTAGAGGTAGCCACTATAAAGATTTGGTGTGTATCCTTCCAGACCTTGTTTTATAAATACGGTATATACTATGATATATGAGATATTGATTATTTAATGCAGCTAAATAATGAAAACCGACTACATTAACAAGCTTTTTCCACTTTAGAGGAAGCAGGCAATTCATTCTTGGTGGATAGAACATGAGTTACTGAATTTCTAAGGAGTAAACTTCTTTACCTAGGCCTTTGATAATAAAGTCTAGACTCTTTTCACCAGCACCCCATTGCACCCTTCTACCTCATTACACCACTGTTAATTTATGTTTTTGTTTCTCAGGCCCAAAATGAGAATTTAAGTTGCAACTTTCAGAGGAGTGAAGATCAATTTGCATACTTTCAGAGCAAGAAGGTAGAAGGGTCTCAGATTTAGGGAGAGGGAGAGGAGTGAGAGAGTAGGAGGGGATCTTGTGGGTTTTCTCAGCGACAGGGATAAATGCACTGAGAGCCCAGAAGCTGGTAGGAGTTCTAGTGGTGATGGCCATATGTATACCCAGGTCAGGAACTAAGCCCCCCAGGTGGAGGCCTCCATAACGTAATCAGTGTTTAAGCTTGGGCGGGAGAAACATCAGTATTGCCAGTGGAGATGCTCACGCACAGACAGATTTTGTGGGCAGAAAGATCAAGTTGTCAGAGAAAATGTAAATGAATGATGACCAGGGACGTCATCCCCATTTAGCCTTGATCATTAGGCCTCAATGTTCTTGTGTGATTCCAAATGGGTGAAAGGAGTCCCTGAAAAATGACAAGCTGTGGAGCAATTCATCCTTGGGACATATATGTGATATGACGTGCTGGGCTCTGCTGTGAGCTAATATGATATGATTTTATTCACACAATGTGGCAAAAATTATTTCTATTTGCACACCTACCTCATACTATATATAAAAATTATTCAAGAGATATTAAATACTTAAAAGTCAAAAAATCTCAGAAAAAATTTTATGAGAAAAACAATACATATAAGCTAGGGATCAGAGAAACCTTTATTGGTTTTGTATCAAAGACAAGAAACTTAGAAGCTATAAAAGAAAAGGTGTGGGAAATGGACTTTGGCCCAGTGGTTAGGGCGTCTGTCTACCATATGGGAGGTCCGCGGTTCAAACCCCGGACCTCCTTGACCCGTGTGGAGCTGGCCATGCGCAGTGCTGATGCGCGCAAGGAGTGCCGTGCCACGCAAGGGTGTTCCCCGCGTGGGGGAGCCCCACGCGCAAGGAGTGCGCCCGTGAGGAAAGCCGCCCAGCGTGAAAAGAAAGAGCAGCCTGCCCAGGAATGGCGCCGCCCACACTTCCCATGCCGCTGACGACAACAGAAGCGGACAAAGAAACAAGACAAGATGCAGCAAAAACAGACACAGAGAACAGACAACCGTGGGAGGGGAGGGAATTAAATAAATAAATAAATCTTTAAAAAAAAAAAAAAAGAAAAGGTGAACACATTTGATATATAAAAATATTAAAAAATTGGTATAGAAAAAGATATATCGATAAAGTTAAAATACAAATGCTAGATTAGGGGGAAATTACTATGGATATGTCAAATAAGGGTTTAATATCAGTAAAATGCAAATAACTCCTATGCATTAATAAGAAAAAGATAAACAACCCAACAGAAACAAGACAAATAATATGAGTAGAAAATTCACAGATGAACAAATCCAAATAGTGATTAAACTCATTAAAAGATGCTCTATCTCACTAGTAGCCAGGAAAATGTAAATTAAAATAACAATGAGATATTCTTTTCTCACTCATCAAATAGTTTTTTTTCTTTTAAGGAATATTCTCACACATTGGTGGTGAAAATTTAAATACACACATATATCCTTTAATCTAGAAATCCCACTTCTGTGAAATCTATACCATAAAAACCTGACAGTCATCTCCTCATGGCATAGAAGCAGAGAAATATTCCTCAAAAAGACAGAAGAAAACATAAACTATAAAGGAAAATATTGTTAAAAACGGATGTCACAAACACATTCAAAAGAAAATAATAAACTGGCAGAAGATATTTGCCACTCATATATGATCAAAGGATTAATATCCAGAAATATTTGTTTTAACTATATGAAATTGCCATTATCCAACAATTTTTACTTACAAAAATGGCAATTTCTTATGATTCAACAGAATACAAAGAATTCTTCCAAATCAATAAGAAAAAGATAAACAACCCAACAGAAAAAATGGACAAAAGATATGAATTCACAGATGAGGAAAACCAAACGGTCAATAAAGAATTGAAAATATGTGCAACTCACTAGCAATCTGGTAAGTAAAAGAAACACAATGATAAGATTCCATTTCATATCACGAGATTGATAAGGACTGAGAATTGTAAAGGGGGAATTGTGGGAAGATGGCAGAGTAGGAAACTCCAAATATCAGTTTCTTCACCAGAACAACTATTAAACAGGCAAGAAACGTCTGAATCTATTTCAAATCCCTGGAATCCAGCAGAAAACTGTGTAGCATTCAGGGAAGAGCCGGACGAAGAGGCTGGTAAATTGTGGAGAATACCAGTGAATTGCTCGTTCCACACTATGGTTACTGTCACCCATCCCCTACTCTCACAGGAGGCAGCAGTGGGGTCCAGCCCCTGGTATAGCTTGCTAGTGCCAGAATGGGACATAAAAACCAAGTTCCCCAAGATGCAAGGAGTACAGCCTGATCGCTGGTCACTGCTTTTAATTAGTGACTTCAGATCCGGGGGACTAGGCTGTAAGGGCAGCCACTGTCCCATCTTGCCCCCAGACAAAGGTCGCAGATGAGACTTAAAGACAATATGCTTCCTCAGACTTGTGGAGAACAGTTGATGGGCTGCATTTGCTGGGCAGGTGCTGAGTCAAGAAAGCACAATTTTGGGGAGACATGGAAGAAGCTCCTGGTGCCCTCCTTGACTCTTCCCTCACCCCTTCCCTAAGGCAGTTTGGAACTGGGCAGTGTTTCCTTTGTGCATCTTGACTTTGTTCTGGTTGGGAAAGATTGATTAGGAAAATGCTTTCTGGAATTCCCCCATTCACAGAATTTGCTCTCCAGGAAAAAAGAGCCCTGAGACAGTGAAAGAAGATGAAGAAAAAAATTGAATCAGGAGCCTGAAGGCAAAGGCTTACCTGCTTTAAGTCCTGCAGTGGAGCACCCAGAGAGAGAGAAAGTCTGATTCCTGGGAAGGAGAGGGAATTTTCAAACTCTTATGAACAGGGGGACTCATAGGGCCACTAGCAAAGACAAGGCCAAGACAGAATACAGGCCAAAAAAAGACAGGGAGGACCCTGCACTTTGCAATCTTGGGATGACCTTCATGATTGTAGGACTGAGCTCTCTGCTGAAAGGTGTTTTTGCCTTAGTTTGCTTGGTTTTGTTAGCTCCTGACTCCAGGAAAACTTGTCATATCACTTGCTTGATACAAAATGAATAAACAGACATCTCAGAGAATAAACCCAGAGTTAACATTTTAAAATATTAAAGTGTATAGTGTACAACCAAAGATTACAAAACAAAGAACATAAAATGACGACCCATCCAAAAGAAGATAAAAATCCAGAAAGCAGCAACAAAGAGGACCAGAATGTGGACATACTAGACAAAAATTTTTAAAAAAATTATCTTCAATATGCTCAAGGAGTTGATAGAAAATACAGAGATAGAACTAAGAGATACAAGGAAAGTAATCAATATGCTTAAGGAAATAAAAGAAAGAATTAAAGAATGAACAACATGAGAATCTCAATAGTTAGAAATTTTAAAATGGAACCTCAATAAAGTGTTAGAAATTTTAAAAAGGAACCAAACAGAACTACTGGAGCTGAAGACCATAATAAATGAAATGAATATTTTCCAGGAGAATTTCAACAGCAGATTGGAGCTGGCAGAAGAATCAGTGAACTCGAAAAAAAGACACTTGAAATGAGTCAGGCTGATGAACAGAAGGAAAAAAGAATTATAAACAACAAAAATAGTCTAAGAGATCTGTGGGATGCCATCAAGCATACTAATATATTCATTATGGAAGTCCCAGAAGAAGAAGAAAGAAAGAAAGGGGTTCAAGGAATAGTCAAAGAAATAATGACAAGAAATTCCCAAACTTAGCAAAATTTCTGAATAGGCACATCTAAGAAGCCCAGGGAACACCAAACAGGACAAACTTGAAGAGAAATACACCCTGATATATACTGATCAAACTGCTGAATGCAAAAAACAAGGAGAGAGTTTTGAAAGCTACAAGGGAAAAGCAACATGTTATATACAAAGGTGTCCCAATTAGACTGAGTGCCTGATTTCTCACCAGAAACCATAGAGGCAATGGGTTGAAATACTTAAAGTGCTTAGAGAAAACAATTGCCGACCATGAATTTAATATAAAAAATGAGGAAGATTTCCAGATGATAAAAGCTGAAGAGTTCATCTCCACTGGACTTGCCCTACAAGCATCACTAAAAGTTCTTCAGGCTGAAAAGAAAGGACACCAGCCAGTAGATCAAAGTAGCATAATGAAATAAAGACCTCTGGTAAAGGAAACCACATGCGTAATTAAAATTGCCAGTATTACTGTATTATATTTTTGTTATACAACTCCACTTCTTACTTCCTACAGGTACTAAAATGCTAATGCATAAGAAGTAATGACAAATCTACGGTTTGGAGCATACAATATACAATGGTGGGAAGCGGACTTGGCCCAGTGGTTAGGGCGTCCATCTACCACATGGGAGGTTCGGGGTTCAAACCCCAGGCCTCCTTGATCCGTGTGGAGCTGGCCCATGCACAGTGCTGATGCGCGCAAGGAGTGCAGTGCCATGCAGGGGTGTCCCCATGTAGGGGAGCCCCATGCGCAAGGAGTGTGCCCCGTAAGGTGAACTGCCCAGCATGAAAGAAAGTGCAGCCTGCCCAGGAATGGCACCGCACACACAGAGAGGTGACACAGAAAGATGACGCAACAGAAAGAAACACAGATTCCCATGCCGCTGACAACAACAGAAGCGGACAGGGAGGAACATGCAGCGAGTGGACACAGATAACAGACAACTGGGACGGGGGGTAGGGGGAGAAATAAAATAAATAAATCTTATATATATATATATATATACACACACAATGGTATAATTAGTAAAAATTTTTTTAAAAATGGAAGAACTGAGAGGCATAGGAACATTGTATGTGTATACTATTGAAGTCAAGTTGGTATGAAGCCAAATATATTGTTGTATATTTAGGATGTTAAATTTTAACTTCATGGTTAAATCACACAAGGAAAATGTATTAAAAATATATCCAGAAAGGAACGATAAGGGACACAACATGATAGAACTCAGAATTAAATAAATATGTATAATAGTCATCTGAAGGGTACTGATGCAAAATAGCAGAAATTGGTTGGTTTTTATAAAATTTTTATAAAATAATTTGGGGTAGGAGCTTACAGATACCACGCCATAAGCATAAGTTATTTCCCTCACCAAAGTCTATTTTCATGAGTTGGAGCAAGATAGCTGCCAACATCTGTGAGGGTTCAGGACTCCTGGGTTCCTCTCTTCCTAGGGCTCCAGCTTAAGGCTTCAGCATCAAACTCTAACATCAAAACCTCAACATCAAAAAAACCCTTAACTCTGTCCTTTGCTATGCCCTACTGGCACAAGAGGTTTACATAATTACTTAATCAAGCAAGCCTATGAATTGAGTATAATCTAATATGCCCAGAGGAAAGGATTAGTTTATAAACATAATCCAATATTTCTTTTTGGAATTAATCAATAATATCAAACTGCTACAATATGAAAGTAGGCATTTACAGAAGAATTGAGGTACAAAAAAAGGTTGAAGACTTGCAAAGACTAAATAACAACGTGCATTATCAGTAGTGACTTTAAATGTAAGTGGATTAAACTCTCAGCCAAAAGGTAGAGATTAGCAGAATGGATAAAAAATTATGACCCTAGGGGAATGGATGTAGCTCAAGAATTTGAACTCCCACCTACTACATGGGAGGTCCTGGGCTTTGTTCCTGGTGCCTCCTGAAAAAACAAAAATTAACAACAGGCAAAATAAATGAAAAACCAACTCAGGGATGCCAATGTGGCTCAGTGGTTGAGCACTGGCTTTCTACAAACAAGGTCTCAGGGTTAGTCTCCAGCCCCTGGTACCTCAAAAAAAAAAAAAAAAAAAAGACCTAACTCTGTGATGTTTATAAGAGACTCACCTTAAATTCAAAGATATAAGTAAGTTGAAAGAAAAAGGATGGAAAATAATATATTATACAAGTAGTAACCAAAAGAGAAGTGGGGTAGCTATACTAAAAACAGTTGCCAAAAGATGGACACAAACCAAGTATCCATCAATTGATGAATGGATAAACACAGTGGAATGTTATCTAGCCATAAAAAGGAATTAAGGTTGGATACATGTGACAACATGGATGAATCTTGACAACATCATGTCCTGTGAAATAAGTCAGACACAAAAGAACAAATGTATTTAACTTACAGATAGGAAATAATTAGAATAGGCAAATTCATAGAGTTAGAAACTAGAGTATGGATTGGGGGTAGGGAATAAGTAGTTAATGCTTAAATTGTACACAGTTTCTATGTGGGATGATGGAAGAGATTTGGTAATGGATGATGCTGATGGTGGCACAACATTATAAACATAATTAACAGCACTGAATTATATGTTGGAATGTCATTTGAAGGGGAAAGTTTAGGTTGTATATATGTTACTAGAATAACTTAAAAAAAATACATGAAATTGTACAACACACGCAGTGAACCCTAAGGCAAGCCATAGACTTTAGTTAATAGTACAATTATAAAAATGCACTTTCATCAGTTGTAACAAATGTGCCACTCTAGTGCAAGGTAATGATAATAGGGTACTTTATGGAGGCCCTTTGTTTTATGCACGACTTTTCTGTAAACTCACAACACTTTTTTTTAAAATTCTTTGTCGGTTTTTTTTTTTTAAGATTTATTTTTTATTTATTTCTCTCCCGTTCCCCAGCCCCTGCCCCCAGTTGTCTGCTCTCTGTGTCCATTCGCTGTGTCTTCTTCTGTGACTGCTTCTATCCTTATCAGCAGCAAGAGAATCTGTGTTTCTTCTTGTTGCGCCATCTTGTTGTGTCAGCTCTCCGTGTGTGTGGCGCCATTCTTGGGCAGGCTGCACTTTCTTTTGCACTGGGCGGCTCTCCTTATGGGGCACACTCCTTGCACATGGGGCTCCCCTATGCAGGGACACCCCTGCACCCTGTGTGGCACGGCACTCCTTGCGCGCATCAGCACTGTGCATGGGCCAGCTGCACACGGATCAAGGAGGCCTGATGTTTGAACCTTGGACCTCCCATGTGGTAGGTGGATGCCCTATCCGTTGGGCCAAGTCCACTTCCCCCACAACACTTTAATATAAAAAGTATTGGCAAAAATTTAGGGAAATGGAAATTCTTATATACTACAGAAGTACAAACTGGTAAAATGTGACAGTACAATGTGAAGTTCAAGATAAGCATACCATCAGAATTAGCAACACACAGCTAGGTGTAAACATGAAAAGACCCATAGAGAGATATGTACAAGAAAGATTAATAGATCATTGTTTACTACGGTGCATAATTGAAACCAACATGAATGACATTGCATTTTATAAGTAAATATAAGTAAACTGGTAGATTCATATATCTGCCAAAATGAAAGAATTAGCTTTATATGTGTTGACATGGATGTTCTTAAGGAGTGAAAAAAACAAATACAGAAGACTACCCCGGGTACAATCCCTATTATATAAAACTTTAAAAAATATATGTACTTATACATATATATGTGTGTACATGCACACACACATAAATGTGTCTGGGAACAATATATACTCTATTTAAAATCTCAGTTACTTCTAATTAGGAAGGGAAAGAAATGGAAAGGAAGAGGAATAAAGAGGTCTTTATAGTTTTAACCTTATTTCTTTTTTAAAGAACTTAAGTAAATAGTGCAAAATGTTAACAACTTTTTTAAAAAGTGATGTTGTATACTTTGATGTTTTAAAATTATGTCTTTTTTCTGTTTGCTTGACATATTCATAACTTAGAAACAAGATAAAAGATTCACTACATTAACTTGCATGAGCAAGGATGTTTGTTGCAGCATTGTTTATGGACCTGGGAACAGTACCAGTGCTCACTGACAGGGGAGTAGTTGAGAAAATCATGTATATCCATACTGTGCACTTCATGTATGTATGGCTTACAAAGGCAAAACTGGGCTTTTATTTACTTGGACTATTAAAAACAATGTGACATCAGTTTAGTACCTCACTTTGCTAAAGTAGTGAAAAATGGGATCATATAATACACAGTGTTCTGAAACTAGCTGTGCTCTATTCCCTCCTTAGATGCAGGTGACATCATAGGTGCCTATTTGCCCACTTGCCTCATTCGGTTTATTAATGATGCCCTTTCTTTCTATGACTTTGACGTTTTGATCCAGAGAGTCATTTACCAGTCTCCAATTGCTCGGTGGATATGGCTGGAACCTCTGGGTCATATCATTTTGCTGGAGAATAAATTATGACACCAGGATCTTTGGGTTTGATTTCTAATTAAACAGAAAGGCCCTTGATTACTAACTCTCTCATCAGTTTATGTGGGTGGCAAATTCAGAAAGCAGCCTTGGGAATTCAGCTTTCTTTTTCCCTGTCATCAAGGGAACTATCACTCCACCAATGTATATCTATGTCCACAGCACCTTTCTTCCAGAGCTCACTTAACCTCATGTATTCCTAGGGGGATGCCAGGCAGGAGACTAATTACAGGCATTCTTAAAGCATCTCTACTAAATATCCAGGTGACTGGGGAAAAAAGCAGGTAATGTGTGCAGGGCAATACAATAAATGCTTACAAAGAATAAACCACTAACAAGGGGCCCTACCTCTCCAAACCCACTGTGCTGTCAATATGAACTCAGTTTTGTATAAATATAACTCATGAAGACTCTTGCTCTATCACAGAGGTTACATCATTATTTGAAAGGTTCAATAACATTCCCACAGTGCCTTCAAGACTTTCTGCTCTCTCTCTCTCAGCTCTTCCTTTGTCTGATATTTTAAGAACTACCTCTGTACTTTGGATGTGTAGTCTACTGATGTTCAACAACTATGAAAGGATCCCTTATGTGCCACACCACTGCCTTCCAAAGCCCTTATTGTTCAGAAATAAAATTTCATTTCTCAGTAGAAAAATGGAATGTTTTAATTTTTTTTCTTGTAATGTTGAGAGTTTCTTCTCATGGATTGGATCAAAATCTCACAAAGGAGCATAGTGACAAAAGGAAATGAACTGAAGCTTCCTGGTAAAATTCTCCCTTTCTCCTCTTTACTGTCAACATCTCTGCAAGATTTGTGACTTCAGAAAGGCAATGCAAGAGACTGCACACAGAGGCATCGCCAACATGGGAAGCTGGAGTCAAATTGGCCAAGTCAAATTGATAACTGCCATGAGCACACTGGTCATTTGCAAACTGTTCCCACTTGAGTGTTTGAAAGCATTTTTTGGTCAATTGAAGACAAAGAAAATGCCCTTTTCTGTGCTGGAAGAAAACAAGTTAACTACTTCAATTGCTTCCCCTGCAGTAGCTAGCTGATTTCTGAGATCTGCTTTACTAGTAATGGTCTGGAAGCTAGGGCATTCTTACTGTGATGCTGACATATCCAGACAGTAGAGAGCTGGTGTCGCACTGGGGCATAGCTCCAAGGCATGGACTTTGCAGAAGGATCTGTAAAACACAGAATCCAGTTCCCAGAGACAGAAGAACATTAGATGTCAACTGTGGCATATAAAGAAGAAAGTGTTTAGTTTTTTATTATGTCTGTAACACAGTACTAATGCCCACCTAAACACTAAAGTTACCCTCCGAACGGAATCCATTTGCTGTTAAGATGCACTTTTTTCTTTTTTAAATTTAATTATCTTTTTTAAAATGTTAATAGATTACACAAAACATTACATTAAAAAACATAAGAGGTTCCCATATACCCCACTCCCCACCCCCTTACCCCCATCATTTTTTACACTTTATTAAAGTTAATAGATCCCCAAGAATGTTACATTAAATAACATAAAAAAACGCAAGAGGTTCCCATATACCTCACTCCCCACCCCCTACTCCATCATTTTTGTAAACTGTATTTTTTTTGAGTATATATACATCACAAAAAAAGTTACATTAAAAAATATAAGTGGTTCCCGTATACCCCCCACCTCCCCACCCCACTCCTCCCACACCAACAACCTCCTCCATCATTGTGGCACACTCATCGCACTCAGTGAACACATTTTGGAGCACTGCTGCACCACATAGATAATAGTTTACCCTGTAGTTCAGACAACCTCACATATTCCTTTCTACCCTGTAATGAGTCTGACCTTTCATAGAACACAGAAGCCCAAGGCCATACATTTTCCTCATCAGGATTCACTTGAGAGGGTCCATAACCTTTCTTGTGAGGAATCACTACTTATTTTTCTCATGCTTTTAGCTAAGTTTCCTAAAAGGTAACGGTGAAGGGTCTGGTCTGGGACTGAGGATTATTGTCCCCAAAGGTGAGGGAAAAGAGCCTACCTGCAGGCACTTCCGCATTCCACCTAATAAGCTGCTAGGCTTGAAAGAATGAGGGGACAGGTGAGACTGCTGTGAATCAGTTTGGGGCTTCAAGATCAGCTCATGGCCAGAGAACCAAGGGCCCTGAGGTATTCTTTTTCCTTGAATATCTCTTAAGAGTTTAAAGGATAGTCTTGGTTTGACAACAATTGATTGTATTTGAGGGAGGTCTGGAACGTAAAGCGGTCAGGGGGCTGGGGGACGGCTTGGTCAAGGTTCCCTAGAGGTCACTCTGTTGTTTGGGGATTTTATATGTACATTGCCTCCTCTTCTTCCCCTAGAGCCTTTTGGGGAGAAATCTGTTTTCTTATTCTTCATTCTTAACCACTATTCATACTAGTTAAACTCTCCAGACATTCAGCCATTTCAGCAGCCTTGACATAATTACCTCATAACTGCCCAGGCTGATATAAATTTGTGACTATCTTTATTCTGCCTTGTTGTGGGGTAGAGGGGAAACGATTTCCTCTAGAAAGTGAACAGACTGTTTTCATCAGTGGCCCTAGCAGACCCTGGCATTCCTTGTTCAGTAGAGACAAGTAGAAACTGTCCAATAATTAACAAAAGTTTTGAAGCAGCTTATTCTGATCTTGAGGAACAAAAGCTCACTGCCATCTTGAGCTTTTTCTTCCCACTTCTTCCAATTAGCTAAAATTTGTAGAGAAGTCCATTACCCTGATGAATTCTGTTAAAGAGCTTTAGTGCTCAAGACATTCATGAGTGCTTTTAAGAATTAAACTAAGCCAGAATACTTCATTCTGTTTTCCTCAGAATCCTCAACTAAGGTGGTGGTCGCAATGAACAGCTTGTGGGACCCTGAAGACTGCACCATGTAGGAAACCAATGGGGCACTTACTGCCCCTTGCTGGTGAAAACAGGTCAGTTTCCAGATGGTGTGAATAGAGCCCTAAAGGACACCTTTAAAGACTGCATTGAAACCATGGTCTCAGCTCCACAATGACTTTAAATAACTTTAAATGCTTAGTTTTTATTTTTTTTCTACTTATACTCTAAATACACTACTCCACCTTCTCAGTTTTATTTCCATTACATTATTTTCATTACATCATTTCAAAAGCTAGGATGTTCTGTGTCAAACTCTTGCATGTCTTAGGAATCAAAGTCCTTATTTGTGATGATACATGTATAACACGTTTCATTAAAGTGTTTCTTGAGAGACTATATCTTGACAAGGGAAGCAACTGAGGCTGTAGCGTACTTTGGATTTAGAGACAGAAATTGTTGGTTCAAGTCCCAGCCTGACATCTTTTTAGCTGTAAGACTCAGGCCAGTCACCTAACCTCTAAGATCTCTTTTGTAAAAATACGATAACAATTCATAACACTCAGGGTTGTTAAGAGAATTAAATGAGATTACTATAATGAAATTGTTTCTCAATAAGCTATGATTGTTAAGGCATTGTGACTAAAGGAGTAAGTAAGTATGGGATTGTCCATTAAACTATTACAGGTCAGTAAATTGGAATCAAGCACACTAGAGCATAGTAAAAGCTAAGCATTAAACTTCAGATATTCATCATTGAGATTAGCATTATTACTATAGCTTAGCATTTAAATCTTACTATTCTCTAGGGGACTTGATTCTGAGGATAATGTAGATTTAGACATTCACAGACTAAACTAAAGTGCACACATAATAAAACATCTCAGATTCAACAGAAGAGTCCCTCCATGAAGTGTCTTTAGAGTGTACGTTCTTCAAACACACAGCTATAAATTGTATATTGGTCAAGTGGGGAGACTCTCAGCCAATCTTATGGAAAGATGGAAACATATTAATATTGTGCTGAAGGTTTTGTTTGTGGTTTGTGTCTTTGACCTAGGTATTTCTGCTATGAAAATGTATATTATTGATAAGTCCAGCCAAAAAGTTGGAATCCATAGAAATTCACCAAATTGTCTGACTGCTGCTGCCCAACCATTCTTTAGCTCTTCCCAATAAATTGTTAGTAATCTTTATTTTGGATTTACTTTCCAGAATCCTTAGTCTTTACTCCAATTTTGAGCTTTGCACTGCCCCTATTTAATGCACAAATATTTTTGAATATTTAAAGAGCTGCAAAAAGTCAAACTCATTATAATAGCTTTGGGTGTTTTTTTTTTTTGGAGGGGGGTGGTGGTGGAGGGATTGTCGTATCTTATTTTGTTCTTACTATGTTTCCAGCAGGTTTTCCTTTGCTCACACCTCACACACAGCATGCTTAATTTAGGGAATTGATTTGGTTGTATGGTAAACACTGCAGAGAAACCAAAAGAGTCACTGAGGGAGGGCAGAAAAAAGCATTTCAAGGATGCACAGAAACAAAAAAGTGGTGGGGATAGTAGCTTAGTACACAGCCAAAAGGAAGGGGATAGTTTCTTGCATTAGTTTCCTAGGGCAGCTATAACTAAGTACCATAAACTTGATGGCTTAAAACATCAGAAATTTATTGTCTCACAGTTCAGGTGGCAAGAAGTCCTAAATCAAGATGTCAGCAAGGCCAAGTCCCCTCTGAAACCTGTAAGGGAGAATGCTTCCTGGTCTCTTCTAGCTTCTGGTGTTTGCTAGTCATCCTTGGCTGGGACAAGGTGTTGCTGACTCCTCTGGGAGGAGGTGTTTCTTTTCAGCACTAGTAAGGAGCAAGAAGAACCATTCGTGCAGGTATGGCAGTGGTTCCCACTGGAAAGCAATTCATATAAGTCCTGAAAAGAATGTGCTTTGCTGTTTCCCATGCCTGTGGGTGATACAGATAGGACCAGTGAGGTAACACGGATCCATAAACAGCTGGTCGCCTTATGTTGGTCATGAGTGTGCCAATGGGAGAAACCACAGACAGGGATCTGCCTAAGGAATTCCTGAGCTCACAGGCTCAAGGCACCCGCTGCGTTCCTCAGCGCGCCCTTTCTTACATGGCCTCTGCTATTGCCCGACTGAACACCTATCATCCTTCTCTCTTGTAGTCATAAGAATGCTGAAACCTGATGTTCTCTTCCTCTTTCTTATGACTATGTTACCAATTATATTGCTGACCAAGTCATGTTTGTTTGATTCTACTGACTTAATGAAGTCTCTTTCTACCAACAAAATATAACTATACATGACCACAAAATTATACCTTTTTACATATAAAACTACTTAAAATTACATTTCCCATTCATATTACTAGAAATAAGAATTCCTTTCTATTTTAATAAATGAAGTTTTCCTAATCTCAAATACTATCCAATGTGTCAGCCATATAAACATCTCCATCATTTATGGGAAAATAATAATACCCATTAGCGCTGTTTATATGAACCTTTCCATGCTACTGAATTTCTATAAGAATTTCCAAGTCCATTAATTATCATTAACAAATAAATATTATTGGATTTCCCAAGGGTGCTTGAATTTCATAGTTCAGTATTTCATACAAGAGAAATACTCAGCTAGTGTTTTTGCCTACTCTTTTTATGACAATTTCACTTATCTTAGCAATGATCAATATAACTGGCTATAAGTTTAAATAGAATAATTTATACATTTTCTGATTGACTTTTCTTTTCACTGTTGATTTTAACTTGTTAGACTTTACAATGTTGTGAAAGAGCATACGTAGTACCTTCAGCCTGGAATGTTTTTAATCAAAAATTTCTTCTATTTTCAGAAAGGAACAATTATTCAGAAGCCTTGTAGGTTAGTCATTTCTTAAGAACTTAGATCATTCAGTACTGTGTCTTAGCCAACTTCCAAGGTCAGCAAAATGCTATGGCATGCTCTGTTTGATGGCCCCAGGCAGAAAGCCACACTTTCTTACTATTAATATCTCTTGACCTTTCAAATTACAAATAGAAGCATCCCAGTGGCCATTTTTTTTTCTCATACATCCTTGAAAAATCTAGGGTCTAGAGCTCAGGATGAAAATATTTTAATTTAATTAGCTTTTAGCCACAGTCTTTGATTTTTATATAATAAATGGAGTCTTTATTCATTACATGAAATTTTCAGAAGTGCTTATTATGTGCAAATTACCATGCCAGGCATCAGAGAAACAAAGGTGAATAGGTCGGATATGCCCTCAAGGAGCTTATGGTCCAATCAGGGAGAAGAAATATAACAAAATACTACCATTTGGGTAAAAAGTAACACAGGAGAGGTATAGATGTGATGATTTGGAGGCTCAGAAAATAGAGATAATTGAATTATTTTTGTGAGGTAGAAAGGAGAGAGCTAGTGATTAATCTGAGAAGGAGATGACATTTGAACTGCCTTTCATAGAATTTAAATGTGGCCATTTCAGATTGAGGGAGCAGCATGATTAAGGGCATGGAGGCCAGAAAATATAGGATAAGGGAAGCGGACTTGGACCAGTGGATAGGGCATCTGCCTACCACATGGGAGGTCCGTGGTTCAAACCCCGGGCCTCCTTGACCCATGTGCAGCTGGCCCACATGCAGCGCTGATGCTCAAGGAGTGCTGTGCCATGCAGGGGTGCCCCTGCGTAGGGGAGCACCATGTGCAAGGAGTGCACCCGGTAAGGAGAGCCGCCCAGTGCGAAAGTTCAGCCTGCCCAGGAATGGTGCCGCACACACAGAGAGCTGACACAACGAGATGACGCAACAAAAAAAAAACAAAACACAGATTCCCGTGCCGCTGACAACAACAGAAGCAGACAAAGAAGAACACGCAGCAAATAGACACAGAGAACAGACAACTGGGGTGAGGGGAGGCGGGAAGGGGAGAGGAAAGAAAAAAAGAAAATATAGGATAATATAACAAGTTTTGAGTAGTTTAGCTTGGTCAGAAAAGAGAGTATATGAATGAAAAATCATAGAAAATAAATTTGGAAAATTAGTTTGAGAGCTTAATGCTAGAGGATGGAATGTAGGCTTTCTTTTACAGACAGTGGGAATCCATCAAAGAGGAATGTCCCACATGACTTGTGATTCAGGGGTATGTTGACTAAATTGGAAAGGGTTAGTGCCTGGAAATAAGAGTACCAACTTACTGGATATATTCTACAACAGTCCAATAAGATATAGCCTCAGTTCTCTAGAAAGTAGAGCCTGAGGCAAGGATTAAAATGCTGATACATTATTTGAGAGGTGCAATCCCAGGCCAGTAAGGAAGAAAAAGGAAAGAAGGGAAGGAAGTATATGGAGCATTACAAAAGTGGTGACTTACAGAGTTGGCCTCTGCTTTGTGATGAGCCATGATGAGACACAGCACATCATTCAGCAGGCATGCTCCCTTGACACATGGAACATCCCAGAATGGGATACAAGGAGCAGCCCTTGTTTTCTAGGGCTGCCATAACAAAGCACCACAATCTGTATGGCTTAAAACAAAAGAAATTAATTGTCTCACAGTTCTGGAGACTAGAAGTCTGAAGCCATGGTTTCAGCCAGGCTGTGCGCCATCTGAAACCTGTAGGGGAGAATTCTTCCTTGCCTCCTCTGGCTTCTGGTGTTTGCCGGCAATCATTGGTGTGCCTTGGCTTATGAGCACATCACTCTGCCTCCTCCGTCCTCACATGGCCTTCTCCCATTGTCTGTCTCTGCGTCCAACTCTCCCATTCTTTTTTTTTTTTAAGATTTTATTTATTTCTCTCCCTCCCTTCTCCCCCACCCCAGTTGTCTGTTCTCTGCATGTTCTTCTTTCTCTGCTTCTGTTGTTGTCTGCAGCATGGGAATCTGTCTTTCTTTTTCTTGCATCATCTTATTGTGTCAGTTCTCTGTGCAGCACCATTCCTGGGCAGGCTGCACTTTCTTTAGTGCTGGGCGGCTTTCCTTATGGGGTGCACTCCTTGCGCGTGGGGCTCCCCCACGTGGGGACACCCCTGCGTGGCATGGCACTCCTTGTGTGCATCAGCGCTGCACATGGGCCAGCTGCACACAGGTCGAGGAGGCCTGGGGTTTGAACCACAGACCTCCCATGTGGTAGATGGACGCCCTAACCACTGGGCCAAGCCCACTTCCCTGCAACTCTCCCATTCTTAGAAGGACACCAGTCATATTGTTTTAGTGGCCACCCTAATCCAGTTTGGACTCATCTTAACTAATCACATCTTCAAAGATCTTATTTCCAAATACGATCACATTCATGGGACTCAGAGTTATTTTTTTTGGGAGACACATTTCACCCCATAACACCATGCCTCTAGAACTACTGAGAAGAAAAGAGTTTATTCCTCCAGCTGCCTTTCATTGTCTGTTTCTTATTGGTCGAAAGTAGTTCCACCAGAAATAAACTCCTCACATTTCCAGATTACATCATGTGACCACTCCAGCTATTACAGGTGCCAGAGCCCACATTCTGATTCTGATGTATGGTTTTTCATCCAAGCCTAGAAAGCGTGTGTGTGTGTGTGTGTGTGTGTGTGTGTGTGTGTGTGTGTGGTCAGCATGAGAGAGCCAAGGGAACAGGTCCAGTATATCCAAGGCAAATGATTGCTCAGTCCTAGCTGGTTGAACTTTGCTTTAGGTATGGAGAGAAATGGGGATGGTGGCTGAGCAGTTGAATACCCTAGAAGTGGGCAGTGACCAGGGTATCTAAGATGGTATATAAGATTTTTCTTGGATATAAAGATTCAAGAGAAAAGAAATATCACTCATACCACAGTTAGAGGATATTTCTTTTGGTTGTCAATCATTCTCCTTGAGTTATTTGTATTCCCTTCAACATTATTTAGAAAAATCACCTCATTTTAAGGATGAAGACTGAGAGACTCTTGGTTTAAAGATATCTCTGTATATTATCTGAGTTAGGAGAATCCGAGTATTACATTCCTTTCATTCCAATGCTATGAGTTTTCACCATAAAATTTTGGCACATACAGCCCCAGTCTTTTGGAAGAGGGGTTTAGAACTGTGTAATCTCTGGTTCAGCATTATTAAGGAACATCTATCATCTAAGAAACATCAGTCTGGACAAAACAGAGCATGCTTAGTCCCCTTCTTTGGAATAGCAAGAAAAATAAGGTCATACAAAAAGAACTCTGTGCCCCTAAGAATTCCCAACTGTAAATCACTTTCTCCCCACCCTTTCAAATGGCTCCCTCATCAGTTTTCCTCCTCGTTTTTGCTCATAGTCTATTCATTGTTTGTTTGTCTTTTTTAGGAGGCACCAGGAAACGAACCTGGCACCTCCCATATGGAAGGTCAGCACTGAACAGCTTCAGTCATTTCTACTCTTTTAAATCACTTTTGAGTGTCTTTGCTGAAATGTATTAGCTTATCCTCAAGACTGGAAAGGGAAGTATAATTTTTTTCCCACCTCATTTTTTGTTTCATCTACCAAAAGTGGATGTTAGCCAAACTTATCCTTATTTTTTCTTGGATTTTTAAAATCGAAAGCTGGTCTGCTGCACTGGAAAAAGAAATAGACTTGTGGTCACACAGGCAAGGTTCAAGTCCCTTCTGCATCTGTGTGGAGCAAGTAACAACAACTCACTTAGAAACTCAGTCCCCTTGACTATAAAGGAGGATAATAATACTGCCAACCTCAAGGACGGTTTTAAGAACTAAATGAGATAGAGTATTGTAAATGCTAGAGTTCCACTCAAAGTTAAGTTACTATGCTTTCTGTAGTAAAAGATGGTCCTTTATAATTGGGCAAGGTCAAGGCACAAATAGAAACTGATAATGGGAGACACTTGGTAGCTGGAAAGGGAAGAAAATGCCTCAAATCTCTGCTTCACTAATTGTATGACAGTGCCCAAGCCATACTTCACCAGGTAGGGTTTAACTGATCCTAAATGCTTCAGGAATTTTTAATGCCTTTCTAAGAGACTTAGCCAACCCTTCATTTACTAAAAGTCATGCTGCTAACTGAGCAACTATAGGTTTCCTCTGTGCTTTGAGGGTTCCTCTAGAGACATTTGACTTGGTCTGTCTTTGCTTTCAAATTCCTGCTTAATCTCTCATTTATATAGGACCTTGAACCTGTAATTCATCTGAGCCTTGGTTTCCTCATCTATAAATTATAAATAAGAAGACCTAACTTGTAAGATTGTTATAATGTTATTTATTTATTTTTATCTATTTATTTTTTTAGGAGGTACCAAGGATTATACCCAGTACCTCATGGGAAGCAGGCACTCAACCACTGAGCTATATCTGCTCCCCAATGGAAGTTGTTTTTTTCATTTGTTTGTTTGTTTTGTTTCTAGAGGTACCAGGGATCAAACCTGAGACCTCATACATGGGAAGCAGGTGCTCTACCACTTGAGCCACACCTACTGCCTTGTTATAAAGTTTAGAAATAATACTTCTAGAGCATCTAGCATAATGCCTGATACATAGTAGGTATTCAGTAAATGTCAGCTATAATTGTTTTTATTATTACTATTTTTAATGTTATGTAGCAGAAAAAAAAAACTTTGAAATCTGACAATCCTCCTTTTGAATCTGTTTGCACTTATAAGAAGTGTAATCATGAGCCACTTCAGAAAACTTTTTGAAGTTGAGTTTTGAGATATTGATACATGCTTTCAGAGTGTAATTATGATAATCTGAGATATATCTATAGTGACTTGAATGGTGGCCTCCAAAAAGATATGTCCACATCCTAAATCCCTGAACCTGTAAATGTGGCCTTGTTTGAAAAAAGGGTCTTTATAGATGCAATTAAGGATCTTGAGATGAGATCATCCTGGATTATCTTGCTGGGCCCTAAATCCAATGATATGTGTCCTTATAAAAGACAGAAGAGAGGCAATGGGACACCAAAGGCAGTGATCAGAGTGATATGCCCTCAGACCAAGGAAGCTGAAGCCACCAGGAGCTGAGTCAAGAAAGGATTGTTCTAGTTCCCTAGGCTGCTCAAATACTATGAAATGGGTCAGGTTAAATAATGAGCATTTATTTGCTCATGGTTTTGAGGCTGAGAGATGTCCAAATCAGGGCATCATCAAGGTGATACTTTCTTCCTGAAGACCATTCTGGTTTTGGCTGCTGGCAATTCTTGGCTCCTCTGTCACATGGCAAGGGCATGGAGATGTTTGCTGGTCTCTCCCTTCCCTTCCAGGTTTGGTTGATTTCAGCTTCTTGACTCTTTCTCTCTCTGTCTGACTTTTATTCTCTTATAAAGGACTCCAATAATAGGATTAAGACCCATCCTGACTGAAGCAGGCCACACCTTAACTGAAGTAACTCATTAAAAGTCCTACTTACAACAATGAATTTACACCCACAGGAATGGATTAGCTTTAATAACATGTTTTCAAACCACCACAAGGGTTCTCCTCTGGACCTTCAGAAAGAGCACAGCCCTGGCTTCCAGGACTGTGAAAGATCAGCTCTCTGTTGTTTTAAGTCACCACATTTGTGGTAATTTCTTCCAGCAGCCACAGGAAACTAATAGAGTACTTAATGCAGAGCACCTGGTATGACACTGGCATGTGACAAGTGCTTAGTGAATGAGAGTTACATAGTAGGTTCCTCACTAGCTCCATGGTATAAATCCATAAGTCACCTGAGAGGCTGTCACAAGGGAGCAGGGGCACAGTTAGCCTCCAGCCCGTGCTGCCATAGAAGCCTGTCCTTAATTTCGTTAACACCAGACTCTACCACAGTCAACTGAACCATTTCATAATAGCTCCAATCCAGTCTTATTATGCTTTAGAGAGTTTATTCTGAAATAATTCTTACTGCCCCCCAAAGGTTTAGAATTTTAAAATAACAACAAATTTCTGTTCAAAAGAATGACCTATACACTTAAATGTTCTTCCTGAAACAATAGCCTCCCTCATCCTGAAATGCTATTAAATTTAGAGAGCAACTTCAACCCACCTGTGGAATATACAAGAATAGCAACTAAAACAGGTAGTCAAAGCAAGGTAAGGGAGAGCCCATTGTCTCTGGGCTGACACAATTCTGAATGCTGACAGGCAGAAGTCACTCTAAAGAGTATGTTGGGGCATAAAGCAGATTTCTGAAACCTGTGTTTCTGACCTTAGCTTCCTGGATGAAGCAGGACTTTCAGAATACTACCCCAAGGGGTCACTGTCTCAGGTGGGACACTGTTGGATTAGAAAGTCTGTCTATGGTGGTGGAGCAGTTTGATAATGGTTTATGAATTCCAAAAATAGATATTGGATTATGTTTATAAACTGGTCTGTCCCTCTGGGCATTTTGGATTCAGAGGTTTTACTTTGACTTGATTAAATAATGATTAAGGCTTTATTGGGCCACATCAGTAGGACATTGAATCCCTGCCCCATGGTGGGTGGGGACTCACAGAGAAACAAGGGTTCACCTAACGCCTGGCCTTGTGGAGAGATGCAAAGCCTAGAGAGCCTCCTAGTCTACAGCTAACATTGTGGAGAAAACAGAGGAGCTGAGCCTGGAGAGAAACAAACCCCAAGAAGAGAGGAACCCAGGAAGCCTGAACCCTTGTAGATGTTGGCAGCCATCTTCCTCCAACACATGGTAAAAGACTTTGGTGAGGGAAGTAACTTATGCTTTATGGCCTGGTAACCCTACCCCAAATAAATACCCTTTATAAAAACCAACTGACTTCTGGTATTTTGTATCAGTACCCCTTTGGTTGACTAATACAGGTGGGGTCCAAAATTTTTACACCCTTGATGAGATGGTGCAAAATATGGAGCTTTAAAACATTTTTTTTCTATAATTGATTTCTACTTCCTTATTAATCATCATCCTATAGGGTAATGATATTAACAAGCCCTTACTTGGTGATTGCTCTCTGTGCTAGGCACTCTTCTAAGCATTTAAGATATATTAACCACTTAGTCCTAACACTATCCTAGGAAGTAGCATTATTCAGATCCCATTTAATAGATGCGCATCCTGAGGTCAGAGATTTAAGCTATCTGCCCACAGTCACATAGCTGGCAAATGTTAGAGCCAATTTGAACCCTGGTCATCTGGCTCCAGAGTTCATGCTCTTCTTCACTATGGTAAACTATAAGAAATAAAATTAAACTTGTCAATTGAAGTATCTCAGTCTTCACAGGTTTAAAACAGTGACTTTCAAATAAGGTCAATCTCTTTTGAGTAATGCTCAGTTGTGTCCTTGTGTCTGTGGAAAAGGGGCCCCTGGTGGTTACGCTGTCTGCTGGATATTTGCTGGTCTGGTACCTGGGCATCTGATCAACATCCACTACTAAGAATGCAGCTGAGAAGTCGCATGGTCTGTTCTCTGTTGGTCTCCTCAGCCTGGCTGGTCTCTAGAATGGGCAGTGTCTAGTGGTTGGCTTTCCCATGCCATGAGAGAGGTCATTAGTATCTACCAGAGCACATCTTCCACAACCTCCTGGCATTGGGGATCCCATGGAGGTTTGTCTACCCCTTACATTAAGCATCTACTCCTTTGGTTTTTGTCCCTTCAACCTGCTGAGCAGGTTCTAGGTCCACTCCAGGCCAACCAGAAATTCTGCTCAGCTCCAAGGAAAAGGAGAGGTAACCTTTGTCCTTTCTTGATTCTCATTATCCTTTCCAGACTCTCATCATGCTACTAAGCCATTTCCTAATCACTGCCAGATGTTGCTCCATGGGAGCTTACAGTTTTCTAGTCTGCACTCAGGGAGGTTGAAATGTAAACATTACAACTCAGATGCACAAAAAACGTAGCTCTATTTTATTTTCTGTTATGGACCTCAACTTGCAAAGGACTTCCATTCCCAATTCCCACTCAGCAGAAAAAATTAAACAAAAAACAAACAACAAAACCCACCTTTAACTTCAATCTCCTCTGCTTTTAAAAAAGTCAGGTTAACCTAACTTCTTTGTGGTAAATATTCAACAAATTCAATGTTAAATCCCTGTCAGTGCTGATTCTTCTCTCTTCTCTTTCCCAAGTTGGCCTTTAAGAAAAGATGGAGATTGGGAGTGGCAACTGTGTTCTTCAAGCTATCAGGCAACTGATATCAAAGGATTTTGTTTGTCTGGTCTGATTTCTACGTGCCCTCTGTTGGTGTCTGCCAAGATATGGCTAATCTATTCTATAAGAACCTACTGCTAGACTGGGGTCCCTGCCATTTGCCTATAAATATGAAGCCTTCATTCTGTTTGGCCTCCTCCCCTTGTCCCCATATCTCTGGAGATCTACTGTCTTCACAGAAGCTCTTTGCACTCCTTTCAGGTTCACATGGGAATCCTACAATCTCCTGTGCACCACTTTGAAGGGCTTAGGATCAGACACTACCTCAGACTACTCTCTCTGGACCTCTCCAACAGCTCACACTTTCTTAGACTCTCTTGTTCTCAAACTGCTTGTGATTTCTACCCTCCTACTTTTCTTTACCCTTTTAATGAGGTTTAGAGGGTTGGGGTTGCAGGTGCCTTTTTGGGGACCCAAATAGGATCCTCTTCCTGGTTGCATTCCCTCCAAATCTCTTTGCCTTCTCCCTCAGAGGAAAGCTTTCTACTGCTTCTTCCAGTCTAGTAGAAGCTTTCTTATATCCTCTGTCCTCTCTATACTATGTTTCTAGTAAAACTCTATGACTCATTGGCTTTTGGTATGTGAAAGGGAGATTTGAGAATTAAAAAGAACTCTTTCTCTCTCAGTAAAGGCTGGCTTCCAAGGCTATTTTATGTCTTTGGATTTAAATCCTATTTGTGCAGTCAAAAGGTGAACACTGATACTTTCTTTCCTTTTATACTCCAACAATCCTGATTCTCCTTGGCACAACAGAACCTCTAACTGAAAGGAGAAGGTCACACTAAAGGAAGTGCAAAAAAGAAAAAAGGATTACTATATTTCAAAACTACATTACATGGAAAGTGGATTTGGCCCAACGGATAGGGCGTCCGCCTATCACATGGGAGGTCCAAGGTTCAAACCCAGGGCCCCCTGACCTGTGTGATGAGCTGGTCCACGTGCAGTGCTGATGCGCACAAGGAGTTTCATGCCACGCAGGGGTGTCTCCCACATAGGGGAGCTCCATGTGCAAGGAGTGCACCCTGTAAGGAGAGTAGCCCAGTGTGAAAAAAGTGCAGCCTGTCCAGGAATGGCACCACACACACAGAGAACTGACACAGAAAGATGACACAGCAAAACAAGACACAGATTCTGGGTGCCACTGACAAGGATACGAGCGGACACAGAAAAACACACAGCGAATGGACACAAAGCAGACAACTTGGGGGGGGGGGACAGGGAAGGGGAGAGAAATAAATAAAAAATAAATCTTAAAAAAAAAAAAACGAGAAAAACAACTACATTACACCTACAAGAAATCCACAGCTAACATCATACTTAATGGTGATGTTGCCCCTAAAATTGGAAACAAGGCAAGGATGTCCCCTCACCATTCTTAGTCAATATTGAACTGGAAGTCTTAGCTACAGCAATAAGATAAGAAAAGGAAATTAAAGGTATACAGACTGGGAAGGAAAAAATAAAACTGTCTTTGTTCACAAATGGCACCATTGTCTGTGTGAAAATCCCAAAGAATGGACTAACATAACCCCTGGAACTAAGGAATGATTATAATAAAGTCATACAAGGTTAAAGCACAAAAGTTAATTGCTTTCCTACATGCTTTCCTATATACCAACAACTGGAATTTAAAATTAAAAACACACCATTTGTGGAAGGAATGGAGGGAGGGAGGAAGGAAGGAAGGAAGGAAGGAAGGAAGGAAGGAAGGAAGGAAGGAAGGAAGGAAGGAAGGAAGGAAGGAAGGAAGGAGGGAGAGAGGGAGGGAAGGAGGGAGGGAGGGAGAGAGGGAGGGAGGGAGGGAGGGAGGGAGGGAGGGAGGGAGGGAAGGAAGGAAGGAAGGAGTGGACTTGGCCCAATGGATAGGGCATCTGCCTACCACATGGGAGGTCTGCAGTTCAAACCCCAGGCCTCCTTGACCTGTGTGGAGCTGGCCCATGTGCAGTGCTGATGCATGCAAGGAGTACCATGCCATGCAGGGGTGTCCCCCGTGTAGGGGAGACCCACGCGCAAGGAGTGTACCCTGTAAGGAGAGCCACCCAGCGTGAAAGAAAGTGCAGCCTGACCAAAGAATGGCGCCACACAGATGGAGAGCTGACACAACAAGATGACGCAACAAAAAGAAATACAGATTCCCGGTGCTGCTGATAAGGATAGAAGCAGTCACAGAAGAACACACAGCAAATGGACACAGAGAGCAGACAACCGGGGGGGGGGGGGGGAGGAGAAATAAATAAAAAATAAAATATTTTTTAAAAATCTTAAATAAAAACAAAAGAGGAAGGGAGGAAGGGAGGGAGGAAGGGAGAAAGGGAGGGAGGGAGGGAGGAAGGAAGGAAGGAAGAAAAATATGTAATTAATAGGTGAATTGATAAACTGCTATATCCATACAATGGAGTATTTTTCAGTAATAAAAACAAAAGAGTTATCAAGCCATGAAAAAGACGTAAATGTATATATTGCCAAATAAAAGCAGCAAGTTTGAAAAAGCTACATACTATACAAATTCACCTATTAAAGATATCTTGGTTGCTTCCAATTTTTGTTAATCATGAATAAAGCTGCTAGAAATATTTATGTGCCAGTTTTTGTGTGGATATAAATTTTCAACTTTTTGGTTAAATATTTAGGAGTGTAATTGCCAGTATCCAACTATATGATATTCTGGAAAAGGCAAAACTACAGAAACATCAAAAAGACCAATGGCTACTAGGACTCAGGGAAGGCGGAAGATGAATAGGGGGAACACAGGGAGTTTTTAGGGTGGTGAACACAGGACATTATAATACTTATTGGTGGGTACATAACATTATGAATCTGTCAAAACCTGTAGAACTGTATAACACAGAGTGAACCCTAAGTTAAACTATGGACTTTAGTTACTGCTACTGTGTCAGTATTTGTTCATCATCTGTAACGAATGTACTACATTAATGCAAGATGTTAATAATAGGGCAAATTATGTGTGTAAGAGGCAAAGGGGATTATACAGAAACTCTGTACTTTCTGCACAATTTTCTTAAACCTAAAAATGCTCTAAAAAAGTCTATTTTTTAAAAAAGAAATAAAAATCTGGGAATTTACTGAGTTTACACTCTGCATATCCCCTCCCCACTCACCCTTCAGAGATATTATTATGCATATGGTTCTGCTAGTGTGGAAGACATTTGTAGAATTTCACTTTTCCTTTGCAGCAATACAGTGATGGGAATTGGGAAAGATCCAGTGGATTGGCTCACTCAACACCCATTCCAACCCTCTCCTAGCTTGTCTTCCTACACTATTACAGGCTAGAAAGCAAAAGAACTGTATTTTCCATACTTCCTTGCTGGGAGGAGTCTGCATGTGACCTAAATTCTTACAAACAGACACCTTCCTCTCCGCACCTGCAATAAGAAACGTGGAGGTGGAAATAGATAACTTAAGTTTCTGACTGAACCCTCGGTGAGACAGGCTCTTCTTTTGGAAGAAGCACTTAGTTCCTTCTGAGGCAGTTGTGGAAATGTTTCTGCCATCCTGTGCCTAACATCATCAGTGTCTCTGAGAACAACCCAAGCTGTAGTTGGGCAATTCTGGAAGTACTGTACTTGGCTGATTTGTTCTTGGTTATGTAGACAGCACACATGGTTCTGTTCAGAGATTCTGTGAACTATCTACTACCCTTCTTCTGCTTAGACTGACTGCAGTTTCTTGTATGCAACTCAGAAACCTGGCCATGCAAGAACTCTCTCTCCATTAGCTCTGTTTCCCCTCTTCTCACAACGTAAAAATGTAGACATGTTTCTAGAATTCACTTAAATTACTATAAGAAATACTACGAAACTGGAGGGATCTCTGCCTTAGTCAAGGCTATCTCTGTTTTAAATAGGGCATCAACTTGAGCTATCTTTAGCCAAAAAGAAAAATTCACTAGAAGGATTGGGAAGCAGACATGGCTCAACAGTTAGAGTGTCCGTTTACCATATAGGAGGTCCAAGGGTTTGGTACCCAGGGCCTCCTGGTGTGGTGAGCTGGTCCACATGCAGTGCTGCTGCATGCAGGGAGTGCCAGCCCACGCAGCGATGCCCCAGTGTAAGGGTGCCCCCCATGCAAGGAGTAGCCCCTGTGCAATGAGAGCCGCCCACACAAAACCGCAGCCTGCCCAGGAGTGGAGCTGCACACCTGGAGCTGACACAGCAAGATGATGCAATGAAAAGAGACACAGATCCCCAGTGCCACCTGATACAAGTAGACAAGAAAAACACAGCGAATGGACACAGAGAGCAGACAATGGGGTGGGTCATTGTGGGGGGGAGAGAAATATTTTTTAAAAAATTCACTAGAAGAATATAAAGAGCTGTCTGATACTCTGAGAACTGGAAAACCCTCAGGAGCCTCTTTTCCCCCTTCTCCTTTATGATTCTCCAAGCACAGTTCCTGTGAGAAACAATTACTTAAATTTCAGCCACAAGTACAGATGAGCTATTTCTTGGTGGCAATTCTAAATTCTTCAAAGAATCTGGTCTCAAAGGGGTCAAATTGTCCACTCCAATCTGTTACGGCCAGAAAGCCTGGTGTAAAACTATGGCTGTGGAGTGTAGAGGAGTTCTCAGAGATTTAGGATAAGATTACAGACCCCAAAATGTTACATCTTCAGTGACTTACATTTAGAAAACCTCCATTTCCAGGTCTCAATAATGCTTGAATGGTCATCAGTGATCTACAATAGAGCTCGGTCAAGGCTAAAGTTGCTAACATCAGCCTGGAGCTTCCCTGACACCTTTGGGAAGCTTCTGGGTGGGGAGATATTGCTAAACCATCTGAGGTCAGCTTTGCCTTGGCGGCTGTGGTAGCGATTATCCTGATTTCCTATGAGCTTTGTCCATTCACGGCCCCATCTCTCAATGTTGTTACCACCAAGTCTCTTTGGCATGCAGCTGGTCTGGGAGGAAGTCTATGCCCCAGGCAAAGTCCATTGTAGAATGGACTGCTCTGGTTTTCCTTTCCCAGAAATTGTAATGACGACCCCAAATATGCCATGGTGGCTGCTTTCTAAATCTTTGTAGCTTGTAAGAGGGCAGAAACCTCAAAGCAAACGTATAGTTTTACCAACTAAAGTTCTCACCAGACAATTCAATTAATGGTGAATTCAGAGCCTCAGTGGGGCTGAGATTTACTGATTTAAGTGGTGTCCAAGAGTTCCTGAATAAGGCTATGGCTAAAACATACTGGGGCTCAACCATGCACTAAGTACCACAGAAACAAGATGGGACTTCTCTGATTGTCAGAATTTTGGCTAAAGCTCCAAAGCTGGGTACAATAGGTACTATGTACTCACACAAAATCTAAAAACAACTTAATACAAGATGGCAAAACCAATCTAGCAATTACCACCCCATCAAGACTATATAAGACTATAAATTTAAAAATAGATTCTTTGAAGGGACCGTGTAGGAGTAGAGAGGTCTTTGACACCGCTTTACAAGAGACATGTGGGAACAGCACAAGCCTGCAGTGAGGGGAAACAGCGATCTTTCTCCCTATCTAGCTATTTGTGAAGGTCCAACCTTTGCTCCCCCTGACTAGTAGATGTGATACTCTGGGAGACCCTCCCACTATAAAACAACTAGATCCTCCTGAAACAAAATGTTTATTACACTGCTGAATGCACGTGAAATAAGGCAAAGAACCTAGGAGGAGAAACAAAACCAAATGAAAGCAACAAAACCCTTGATTTGAGACCAGAGAAACAAGTGGTGAGCATACATGAGAGACAGAATTTCTCTGACAGTAGGCACTAACAAAGGTCCAGAAACTGAGTCTTGGGCTAGGGAGCAGGTTGGATTTCAGGATTACACAGAGGACAACGAGACCCTAGCTATGAGGTATACTGTTAAGGATCACAAAAAGTCAGCCACAGAGTCAATGGCCCTGGAAGAACCCAGCAGGGTACTGAGAAGACATTATCATAGCACTGACAGGTAAGAGATTATTTCCCCAATCCTTTCTCCCTGGCCCCACAAAAAAAGGGAGAATCAGAGGCAATGAATGAGTAGAGAGGAAAAGAGAACAAGTAAAAGAAAAGACCACACTTCCCTTCCCTAACAGGGATTCCAGAGTTATGGGTCAAGACTGATATGCGAGCAGGGAGAAGACTTAACTTGACTGGACTCTACCTGAAAGTGACTGGAAATTGTGGGTGGGAAAAGGAGCCAACCCAGGATGTTTGCAAGCATTGATAGAAGAAGAACAGGCTCCATTGAGTTCCAGCCATCTAGTAAACAAGTTACCCCACTCTCACCCAGACCGCAGACAGCCTGACTGCTTTTTGCCTCACATGATTGTGCATAAACCTTGATGAGATTCTGTGAAGTCCAGAAAATTAGTCCAAGGCAAGGAACTAAGGAAATCTGGCCTTGAAATAACAACATGAATACAAATCTCATGGTTCATGTTTACATGTACTTATAAATAACGCAGCTCAAATCATGCCCACAGGAAACATACTTAAATGTCTGGGGAAGCAGATATGGCTCAAGTGATGGGGCTTCCACCTGCCATATGGGAAGACCCAGGTTCAAGCCCTGGGGCCTCCTGGTAAAAAAGAAAAGGAGAAAGCATGCCTGTGTGGCAAGCCAGTGCCCACATGGCAAATCAAGTGCCCATGGGGCAAGCTGAGGGCCTGTGCAGTGAGCTGAGTGCCTGTGCAAGTGCCCACATAGTGAACCAGTGCCCGCACAAGTAAGTCACACAGCAAGATGATGACATAGCAAAAGAGAGACAAAGGGGAAAGTCAAGGCAAAGCGCAACAGAAATTAGGAACTGAGGTGGCACAGGTGACAGGGAAACTCTCTCCACATCAGAGGTTCCAGGATTAAATCCCAGTGAAGCCTAGGGGAGAAAAAACAAGAAGAGAAGACAAAAAGAGAAATAGATACAGAAGATCGCACAGCGAATGGACACAGATGGCCAACGCAGTAGGGTGGGGTGATGGGGAGGGGTGACAATTAAATTCCTTTTTAAAAAATGTTATTTCCTAAAGTGTGATATGAAAGTAAAATATTAAAAAATTTAAAAAATAGAAATGTCTGGTATCATCCAGTACTGCAAAAGGGGTTTTCCCTGGATGTGTTTCAGAAGGAAAATGGCTCTATTTCTGGGGAATTTTTCTTTATTGAGAAAGTAATGCCTATTTGAATCTCAATAATTTGGAAGCTCTTGGAGAAAGGGTGAAATCTAAATGAGGGGTCAATAGAAGAATGAAATATCTGAAAGCTAGTTATAGAATTAGGAGATCACTCTATTTTGTTTCTTTTGTGTGATCACAATCTTTAACAACTCCAGCCCATATTTTAAAAACAGGATACAAATTTACGTTAATGGGGATGAAATGAATGAAAACCATCACAAGTCAGTGGGCCTCATAATGTGGCACAGTAATGTTCCATACATACTACTTTTTCTTTTCTTCATAGAATTAAATGCTGAATCCAGAGAATGAAGCCATTGTAACAATATCCTTCATTTTCTGAGCTACCGATTTTAGACAAAATTCCTTCCACAAGGACTTACATTTTGAGGATAAATGCATATTTCAAAACTATTATTCCATAAGACCTATGTGCTCACATTTACATGATTGCAAACTTTAAATTCTTAAGGTTTTAAATAATGAGATTGAAGAGATCTCATTTTTTTCCCAGTCATTTCAGAAATAAGAGATGGGTGTGGACTGGCTAAAGGCAAGAGTTTCTCTTACCCTGAAATGTTCATTAGAAACAGACGAACTTTGGTGGATTTTGCACTTTTGACAAAGGAGTGCAACAGTGAATCCATCAACCTTCCATAGATGCCTTCCATTTATAGAGCACCTGGCAACGTTCAAAGGGCTACACAAGACGTGCAGCAGTTATAGCCTTGGGTCAACTCAGAAGGGCTGGCTGCTAATCTATTACAGACTAGATTGTGGCCTCTAGAAAGTCACTCAGCCTCTGAATTTCAGTCTTCTTGTTGATAAAATAAGACCCTTGCATAAACTCTCTCAATATCCCTGCTAGCCTAAGATTCAGTGTGTCTTTTCCTTTTCGCAACCAATTGATACACTGCAACTACCCTGGCCAATGTAGTAGAGGATGGTGAAGAGAATGTGGCTCAGAGCATGATTAAAGCTGATATGCGAGTAGTTCAGACAAAGCAAAAAAGAAAACCATGTTTCTGAATATTTTTTCATGCTGCGTATGCAATTTATTTTTTAAAAAAAGTATTTTCATTGCTGGTGCGTGTCCAAACCTGACATAGTAGCATGCTATGCATCTGGCTATTTTATGAAAGTGTTAAGAAGTTTAGTGACAAGTGTTCTTCCGCTTCTCCTTATTTAAATTATTAGACCGCCTTGGGGGTGAGAGGGGAGGAAATGGGGAGATGGCTGAGTAATCCTTTCAAGGTCTCCTTCTTATTTTGGCAAAAGGATAGTTCTCAAGAGGAAAGAAGAGATTTTTTCAACCACATAGTTTTCCAGGAACAGGAAATTCATAGCAAAACATTTCCTTTTGTTTTGAGGTCGTCACAACTCCACAACACCCCAGGGCCCATACAGAGAAAGTCATCTACAGATCTTTGAATTTCAGCCATTATTCCTTTCCATATTATTTATTTAAATAAATAAATGAACACACGTGCGTGCACACATCTAAATTCACACACATATAGGATACTTAAATACAAATACATTTCTGCATACCTATTAAATGCTATTTAAGACCAAATTTATATAACAAGATTAGTCAAAAATATTTAAGTATTAAAATTCTGATTTTGTTCAAGTTACTCTAACAATGTAGTACCAGGGTTGTGTGGCACGCTGGTATGTCAAAGAAAGTTTCATAAGTGTGCTAGCAAATTTTGAACAATGTAAAATTTATTTTGGCTCCATCTGAGTATGAAGGCTATTATTAAGATATCCATCAGATGGACCATAACACTGAATGTTCAGAAGCAAGTTGATGTAGAACAGGGGAGCAAAAGCTATGAGTGGGATGTAAGAGGCGGTAGCAAGTACCAAAACAAAAACGTATTTACCAAAACCAGTGAGAACTTTGCCTTTAGAGAATAAGTCAGAGGAATACATTCTACCTACTACATTACATTGTTCTAGTCAAGAGTAGCAAAGTGATAAAAAGTAATCAATATAAGCTGTTACATCATAGAAATTGTTTTATAATTATATCTAACTTTTTAATTTTCAATTTCTTCAAATGTACTGACAAAAACTCTAACACTTGTAAATATGCTATAAATACAAAAAGAGTGAGAACCATTGCTTTAAGAAAACATTTTGGATTTGGTCTTCACTTTCCTATAGCATCCAAACATCAAGGCCCCTCATCCTCCCCTGTCTCATAGATATTCCCAATATTTATTATCCAAGCTGAAAAAAGAGTCCCTTGCTGGACAGAGAGCATGAGACCGGTGGGAAGGGAACTCTGATCACTCTCTGGGACTTAGCCTAAGCCACCACCCAATGATAGGGGTTAAAAAAGATTTCCTCCCATGGAGGTAGAAACAGGGAAGTAAGATCTCCCATAATGCTGAAGTCTGTAAACCAGATCATCTCATTTTGTATTAGTCTTAGAATTTATTTGCCCTTTGTTATCACAAAGATTTGCTCCAAAAATTTCATTTAAAAGTTCCAGTTTGGTCACAATCATGTCCCGTGCTTTGGAGAATTAAGAGGAAGTTGGGGAGTGGGTGTAGCTCAGTGGTTGAGCACCTGGTTCACATGTACAAGGTCCTGAGTTCAATCCCCAGTACCACCTAAAAAAAATTTTTTTTAAGTGAGTGGGGCCAACCCTTGGGCTGAAACATATTGGTGAGAGTGCTTCACAGGAATTAAAACGGTGACAACCACATAATAAGGACGAAGTCTCCATGGGGAAGGGGAATCCTGTGAACAAGTATCACCCACGATTCCCAGCTGACATGGAGCAGATTCTTCCTTCATTGCCAAGTTTTGGTGGCTCGGATTTTGACCTTACGAAGGGATCTTGCAAGTCCCTTTACACACATATACAGTAGGATAGGGAGTGGGGTGGAAAGTTTGGGCATTATAGCAAAGTCAAGACCCAACCTAAAAATGTTATCTTAGCAACAACCAACAAATACTGAATACTGAAATACTGATAGAGACTAAGTTGCAGAAGGAACATTAACTCATTCATGTTGTACTTTCACAATTATTTTTAGATATTGAATTTAATACATTCACCTGGAAGTGACATTTGTCAACTTTTTAGCTCTTAAAGATGGGTGTATACAAGGACAAATCCTAGGGTTTCCTAATTCAAGAGTATTAAGTTCCTCAGCTTAAATGCTTTTATTAAGTGCCTGTCGTGCTGCTTTTGAAATAAGCTGGCTGGAATCACTAAGACAAATCAGGCCTGGAAGGATTTGTGTTTTATGGGAACAAGAGAGGGGAATGAGATGAGAATCCAGATTAAAAATTCATGTTCTTAAAAAGAAGGAGAAGGAGAAGGAGAAGGAGAAGGAGAAGAAGAAGGCGGCTTTGCTTATTACCCAAAAATATCACCTCAACCCTCTATCAGGACTGTGACCCTGGGCACTTAGACAGATAGGCCAGGCCAGGGCTCAAACTTCACAGAAAACTTACAGACTCACACACTGATCTATAAATTCTTTTGTCCTTAACAAGCCTAAAATAACCATTCTCTCAACAGCAGACAACAGTAAGTATCACAGTATTTTAGTCCTAGTCATCCTTGTTGATGCCTGTATTGTTTTATGTAACTGACAATAATCTCCTCCAAGTTAGGAATAGCTTGATAAAAAAATCTTTAAAATAAATTTCTGTACATTAGCTCCAAGTTCTGATATTTATTTTAAAGTAGGAGGTTGAAGCCTTTTCCCTGACAAAAAAAAAATTACTCCCAAGCTGTAAAAAAAATGACAATTGGAAAGGCCAAAATCTTTTTTAAAAATCACAAAGCTATAGCATAATGCATAAATTAGTTACAATGTGCAAAACAGATCACAAAATCAAAGACATTGCAAATACCATTGATAAATAATGCTGCCCTATGTCAAGGATATGGCCTTATTGCTTGTATTTTAAGGTTAATTTCCTTATTCATAAAAATGGATTTTTATTGGCTCATCTACCTACTTTTTAGGGGAGCTTGATGAGCCACAAAACACCTTTTAAACATGGCTGGGGGGAGGATCACAGGACAGAGGACCTTCACTGGGTGGAGAAGGACTTGAATTGGTGGTTACGGCTCCATTAGCTCCACCAATCAAGCTCAGCCAGCAGAGCTCCCCACATCGACCCATGCGGTCAGCGGGAGTGGAGCAAGCCTGCTGCATCCTGTGATTGTCAGCTTGCAGCACTTGGCATCACTTTACCTTGATTTGTGTTCAGACATAATTTGTTAGCAGATGATAATATTTTTCTTTCTTCCTGAAGCATAAATGGCATACCCATTGATAGGGCGGGTGAATGAGCTAGTAAAGAGAAATTTAAGGACTAAAAATCATTTGTTGTTACAGCTGGAAGGAATAGAGTCCAACATCAATACTCTACAGATGAGAAAACTGCAGTGTGGAGAGGTTAAGTCCCTTGCCCAAGGTCACAGAGTTATTAAGTGTTGGAGCTGGGACTGGAATTACATCTTCCCTTCCTGAACTAGTCTCCACGGTGAAGGCTTCTGGATTTCACACTGGTGTGTGGAGGAAAAGAATTGCATGGGTAGGAAGAAAGACGCTTTGATCTCCCAAATGGCTCAATACTTCTTTTTAAAAGAGATTCTTGTTGGGGTGACTGGGAGCGCTGCCCTGGCAAGTCTCTGTTGACCGACCTCCTCCAAACTGTGCCAAGGGAGCAGGGAGTTCTGGCTGCCTCGAGGGTCAATGTCTGGGCAGACACTAGGAAATCCTCTCTGAGGCCCAGGCTCCTGGCAACTGAACATATACCGAAGGCCAGGATTCAGAAGTGCCAGTGGCTGGTGAGGTTCATGCACTGGCTGTGGTGCCCAAGGGGCCTGGAGACCCCTGCAGGGCTGGTTGTTATGCCTTTAGTGGCTGGATTGTGGGAGGCAGGGGGCAGGCCTAGGAGAGGAGGCTGGGTCACTAGCCGTGTGTGGGGGGGTTTGGCGTTCAGTGGGTCTTCGGCAATATTTAACAACCAGTACAATTGCACCTAGAGTCCTGAAATCTGCCTTACACATGCCCATTTCAAAACAAAGTGCGCCTAAAGAGATCCTCGGCTTACAGGTGTCCTCATGGACCACGGGCTGCTATGGTACCTGAAGTATGGGATGTGCCCAGAGGACTTGGGGCCCAGGGTAAATCAGAATGTGTAAGCCCCAAACTGTGCCAAGCCCACAATCACAGGCTCCACACACCCCCTCCTCAGCCCTCCACCCTTCTTCATCACCATCCCTTCAACACACACACACACACTCACATTATGAGGTAAAAGCAAACTTACAAATGGTTTTGTAAAGGAAGCCACAAGAGCCTACAAGTGTCTGTGTGCAAAGCTCCTTGGCTTTCCTGGGAGCATCTCGGTCCTCCTCCCCTTAGCTGTCTCCTCCCACCCACACCCAGCAGGTCTGGGTCCCAGGATGTCTGTCTCCATCAGAGCAGCTTTTTACCCCGTCGGGATCAAGCAATAAAGACAAAAGACTTTATCTGGTAAATCGTGCTTTGACCTGGATTTGCTAGAAGAGCTCTATGCATTTGCCCAGAACTCACCTGATTACAGAACCTTCCTTCATTTAGTTTTTGTGTTTCCTGGACAGAACCCAAGTGGAAGATATTATTACAGTGGGGTGAAACAAGGTCACTCTGGTCGTAATGACGGACAGTAGCCATACCAAGGCCCAGAACAGTACCTGTTTTTCAGGGTGGAATGATCGGCATTGGCAAGAATCTTGCAAGCCATCTTTTCCACGGAGGCCAGCAATCGCAGAAGGCAACACCCAATTTGCTCAGAGACAAGCTGTTTCCTCGTCAAGTTTTCTTATACTCAGAACTATGGAAACATTTTCAAAGGTATTATTCTCGGCAGGTTTCCAGTAATTCAACATTTCCAGATTTATCCAAATGGCTTCTGAAATATTTGCTGTTTGTTGAGAGCAGCTTTCAGGATGAGGTAATTAAAAGAAACCTATCAATTTGAGATTTTTTCCCCCCGAGTAAATAATGTTGACATACTGTTCAAATAAACCCACAATTTACTGCAATCTGTTTTTAGACAAACCCTCCACTTTAACCTCCAAATGGGAAAAACGAAGAGACTTTCCTCTTCTCATTTAATCAAGAACATATGTTCAAAGATAATACCGTAGGCTTATTCTGGGAAGCGTTCCGCTCTTCCTCTGACAGCGACGCTGTGAGCTCACAAGCCAGCCTCGACACGTAATGAAAGCAAAGGCCACCATAAATCTCCTGCTCTGCGGAGGTCACTTCAGAAAAATCGCCCGCTGCTCAAATAAGCAGCGGCTATGCTGAGGCACACTGAGGGGAGAAAAGCCAACTGCGGTAAGCACCAGCGGGTATGCGCCAAACCAAGGCCAGCCCTGGCAACGTGGGAGAACGGAGCCGGGGCTGAAGCAGGTGTGTGTGCGTGTGTGTTTGCACACAGCCTCGCCGGCCCTGCGTGTTTCCCACTGAGAGAGAACGAGCAACTTCACCACGAGACTAGTTGCTTTTCCCCCCTTAGGAGGAAAGCTTGGGAGGCACCAATTTTCATTAAACCTAAGAGTACACGCAGTGGCAGGAGGCCAAGACAGCCCGCAAAATTGAGGCTTTTAAAAACATCTGTTAGGAGCTTTGAGATCCTAAAGGAGAGTGAGAGGACTGAGAGTCCAGGGCATTTCATTTCCAGACGGTGAGTCATAAAAAGCGTGAGTAAATCCCCGTTGCCAGAATATGCTGACCCGAGTCTGGGTTTACTAACACCTGAAGTACATTTCATGGGAATTAAATTTAAATATCAACCTGAGCGTGAAGCTTGAAAGGTTTTTCTTCCAACTCAGGATGCGAGGAGTCCTCTAGAAACTGGAAAGGAGTTGTTGTTGTTTTTTTTTTCACAGCCAAGGTTTACTGTAGCATAAAAGAAATTATGGAGATTTCCTCACCAGGCATAGGCTCCCGTGGGCCCAAGCAGGTTACCTACCAATATCCCTTCAAACACCAAATTATGGACTATTAGGCCACTGCTTCAAGGCTTCCACAAATGTGAAACCTTGACAAATTCCCAAATAAAAGCCATAAAACCAATCATTTTTTAAACCTGCATGAGTGACACCAGGAAAATTACAGCAGTGTGGCAGTTCACTGTGAAATAAAGCTGCCATAAAGAAGCTTATGACGCTGTCATGGAAAAGGCAATTAGAAGGCCACTTTCTCTCGGGTCTAAGATTGGTCCTTGTTCTTCCTACCGCCCCCTGCCTTCCACCACGTCCTGCAAAATGGATCAGTCTATAAGTACTAGTTATATATCATAAGGCAGAAATTCCTTTTAGTTGTTCCATGACATTTTTTTAAAGCATCCATATTTAGAACTTGATGGGAACCAGGATCACCTGCCCCAGAGAAGCAGTAGAAAGTCCGTGTGGGTCATTCACCCAGCATGGAGTCTGGGTTCTATAAAAGCTTTAATTTGAAAGGGATAAAAAAATAAAATAAAAACCTGGGCATTAAGCAATTTGGCTGGGGATATTTAATGCATCGGCCATGCTACAGAATTGGAACCCCCTATTTAAAATGAGAAATTGAAAATTTACACGCTCTGTAGGCAAGGTGTAAGTAAATGTAGAATGGTGGACAGAAATCAGCTGAGAATCTGCAGAAATGCCACCAGAAGGACGAATGACATGCTCAAAAGTGACTTTAAATAAATGCTGCGTGTCATTCTAGGTGTGTACAGCTGGTCTAGCTTTTAATCAGCAGGAGCCCTGCCTCCCAGTGCTTGTGTGGGGACACCACTTCAAGGAGAAAAGGCCCTCAGAGGTCTCCACAGAGACCAGTACTCAGGAAAGAATGACCCCCAGAGGCTGGAATTTGCCCCAGGACATAGAGCTACCCAGTGGAGGCACCTAAATTGGAACCCAGTCTCTGATTTCCACATTAACACACTGTGGTGTGCAGATTAATTCCCACCCCCAAGAGGTTCCTAATCCCCGAAACCTGTGACTATGTTACCTTACATGGCAAGAGGGTTTTTGTGGGTATGATTATGTTAAGGATCTTGAGATGGGGAGATTATCCTGGATTATTTGAGTGGGCACAATACAATTACAAGGGCTCTTCTAAGGGAAGGAGGGAGGAAGGAGAGTGCGGCTAAGAGTCAGAGAGAAATGGGAAGATACTAAACTGCTGGCTTTGAACTTGAAGAAAGGGGCCACAAACCAAGGAATGCAAGTGGCCACTAGAAGTTGGAAAAGGCAAGGCTTCCTAAGGCATCCAGAAGGAATGTAGTTTTGTATTACTTTGATTTTATCCTAGTGAGACTCTTTCTGACCCCCAGAACTATAAAAGAATAAATCTGTATTGTTTGAAGTCACTAAATTTGTGGTAATTTGTTACAGTAACAATAAGAAACTAATTCAATGCTCTAGCTAGAGATAGCATTTCCCCTTCCTTTTGATGTAATCAAATCTTTATCTCAGTGCTGGTCAGAGTCTTTAGGAAAAAAAAAGGACAGGACTCAGATGTTTTTGCTGAATCTCTATTACAGAAGCACAGGTGAACTTGATCCCCACATCCTGGCCTCATGCTGGGCACAGTCTTGATGTGGGTTCAGTGGCATACCAAAGTGCAACAGTTGGCAGGAGTGATCTGCCCCATTGGAAAAGAGGATTTTATCTCTGACATTGTTAAGAATCAGAGTTTCAGTGAGTTTTGTAACTTTTTAAACTTTCAGCAGAGAATGTATCTCCTTATTTCCTGCTTCAGCATGGACTGCTCCCATCACTGCCCCCTTTTAATACTTTCCAATCTCCCTTTAGGTACCCTCTTCCTTCTGTGGCCTGTCAGGGGCTTCCTCCTCTGTGTCCTCTTTCCCATGTGAACAATTCCTAAGGGGAAAGCTTTTTATAATTGTCAACTGATCCATGTTGAGAAATTAGCTGGTAAGAACTTAAATATTAACATCCACTAAAGAGTTTCAATACATTAGAATATTCTTCTTTATTTTCATATATTTCCTTAACCAGCCCCTGGGAGGATCCTACCCCTGAAAAGACTTTGAGACTAAATAAAACAAAACATTCTAATGGTGAATTTCAGGATCCTAGGTTACACTTTATAGACATGGACTTTTGAGTTAGATAGACCTTGATTTGACTCCTGATTCAACATTTACTAGTGAGGTAACCTTGGGAAAATAAAAAACCTGTCTAAGTGTCAGTTTCTTTTTTTTATATTTATTTCCCTCCCCTCCCCTACTCCTCCCCACCACTGTCTGCTTTCTTGTGTCCACTCTCTGTGTGTTCTTCTGTGTCTGCTTGCCTTCTTGGCGGCATCAGAAATCAGTGTCTTCTTGTTGCATCATCTTACTGCGTCAGCTCTCTGCAGCACCACTCCTGGGCAGGCTGCACTTTTTTCGCATGGGGCAGCTCTCCTTGGGGGGCGCACTCCTTTCACATGGGACACCCTTATGAGGGAATCCCTGCGTGGCACGGCACTTCTTGTGCGCAGCAGCACTGCATGTGGGCCAGCTCACCACATGGGTCAGGAGGCCCTGGGTTTGAACCCTGGACCTCCTCTATGGTAGGCAGATGCTCTATCAGTTGAGCCACATCCGCTTCCCAAGTGTCAGTTTCTTTATCTATAAATTGGAGAACATAATAATGATCTTGCTTGATAGTAAGATATTAATGAGATTTTTGTATCTAAAGTAGTTAGTGCTGAGTGTGACCCATAGAAACACTCCGTAAATAATGGTGATGGGGAGTAATGATGGTACTTAGTACATGTGTCCTCTCCATAGTGGCATCGATAACCCCCTGTTCTAAGGCAGTGTAAGCCCATTTAAATCCTGTGGGGCCAGAAGTTTCAGATTCTGCATGTTGAAAGAGATACCCACCCAAAGTGTAACAGCAAGCTTTAGCACATTGCCAACCGTTTACCTTCTTCTTGAATACTGGAGGTCATCAGGAGCACACAAGTAACAAGAAACAACATACAGTCCTATCTTAAAGAAAAATCTCATGATTTAGTGGGAAAAGATATAAGAACATAATCACTGGCATTTATCACTCTGCACTGAAGACTATGTACCCCACAAAGAGAGGCAAGGGGAACCAGGAGGACAAAATCTTCCTAAGAGAATCAGGAATGAGGTCACATGAATTGGATCCTGAAGGCTGACCAGGAGTTTGCCAAGAAGAAAATAGGAGAAAGAATATACCAGGAAGAGGAAAATGTGTTAGAAAAATGAAAAAAAAAAAACCACAAAACCACACCAAACATCAATAGGGAATATCTCCTGAGTATAACAACATAAAAGTAATATTGAAACGATTGGAACAAACTGAACACAGCGCACTGAAAAGAAGAAAGTCAGGAGCTGTGGGCCATGGCCACCTACACAAAGTCCTCAATAACCAGACTTTCCTAGAACTGCTGCAAGTGATTTCAGGGTCACACTAAACAATTCATTCTTCCTTGACCGCAAACATTGCCTTGAGAATTCACTCATGGCCACAGTGCAATCAATATTAATCCGGTAATATGCACTGGCCCAGAGATAACAAAGCATCCAGAATCCCAATGTACAAATTCATACTTAATCAATACTGCCTTATATGAGTGGAGGATTTTTTTCACATTCCAAAGCATTTTAGTAAGATTCTGAGAGAAGAGAGAAATCAATAACTTATTAAATGCCAGTTACCTCATTAAAACAAACTATTAATCACTTTTGTTGCCATTATATTGGGGCCACAGATCTGATTTTATATATTTGGGAGTGGTGCACCTGCTCACAGGTTTACCCCATTCATTAGAGGGATGATAGAGTCTGTGACAGCAATGCTATTAAGAAGTAAGGTTTAATTTAAGAGTCCCTTTGGGCTTGCAGAGTGACCGCACACTGCAGTCAAGATGGGGCTGCTGAAGGAAATGGACTCCTAGTCCATTATTGAAGAAAAAAATCCCAGAGGTTGAAAAAAAGAGAAAGTGATGCATTTTCAAATGCCTACAACTTCAGCTGGAAGTGGTCAAAATTTGTTAGAAGTAGGAGGGGATTTTTATGTTACTGAAATAATAATAATTGCTTGAAATATTTCCTGCTCCTGGAGTATTTTGACTCCCATCATTGTGACACCAGGAAATAGAGTTATGTTGCTATCCCATTTTAAGATGGCCCCGTTTTGGCCACATGAGAGTACACATTAATGTACATACATATTTTTTGATACCAAAAAATGAGACCCACTTAAATGGATTCTTAGGACAGTTCTCAGAAAATGAAGACTTCTGGTCCTATTTCCTTGAATCATTCAGGGGCTTATTTCCTTAGAGATGGTTAAATTTTTAATATTTTTAAATACAAATTTCATGAGTTGCCATTCTGCCATCATTTGCTTAGGAAAATAGAGAAAAGTTCAAGCTTCATGCTTATGAATTTGTGAACAATTTACTCTTATTTCTGATATAAAAAGCCTATTATTTTAAAAGTAGGATGTCAGCATTAGCCATTAGAGAAAATCAAAACCACATGAAAGGAGGGAAGCGGATGTGGCTCAACTCATAGAGCATCCCCCTACCACATAGGAGGTCCAGGGTTCAACCCCAGGGCCTCCTGACCTGTGTGGTGAGCTGACCCACACACAGTGCTGCTGCGCACAAAGAGTGCCATGCCACGCAGGGGTGTCCCCTGCGTAGGGGTGCCCCACACTCAAGGAATACGCCCCACAAGGAGAGCCGCCCCACACAAAAAACACAGCCCACCCAGGGGTGGCGCCACACATATGGAGAGCTGACACAGCAAGACGACACAACAAAAAAGAGACACAGATACCCATGCCTCCTGACGAGAATGCAGACACAGAAGAAGACACAGTGAATGGACACAAGAGAGCAGACAATGGGGGGCGGGGGGCAGGGAGGGGAGAGAAATAAATAAATCTTAAAAAAAAAAAACACATGAAAGGGTAGCGGATATGGCTCAAGTGATAGAATTTCCACCAACACATGGGAGGACCTGGGTACAATCCCTGTGACCTCCTGGCGAAAAAGAAGAAGAAAAAGCGTGCCCACGCAGCAAGCCCGTGCCCGTGCTAGTGCCCGCATGGTGAACCAGTGCCCCGTGCAACTGAGTCATGTGGCAAGATGATGACGCATCAAAAGAGAAACAAGGGGAGAGCCAAGGTGAAGCGCAGCAGAAACCAGGAACTGAAGTGGCGCAATTAACAGGGAACCTCTCTCCCCATCAGAGGTCTCCAGGATCGAATCCCAGTGAATCCTAGAGGAGAGAAAATGAGAAAGAAGACAACAGGCAGCAAAAACAGCAGGGTGAGAGGAGGGGAAGGGGGAAAAAAAATCTTTAAAAAATAATTAAAAATCAGAAAAAAAACCCCACATGAGATACCACTTCATTATTAAGAAAAAGAAAAAAAAGGAACATAACAAGTGTTGATGAGGATGTGGAGAAATAGGAGCCCTCATTTATTGTTCATGGGAATGTAAAATGGTGCAGCTGCTGTGGAAAACAGTTTGATGGTTCCTCAGAAAGTTAAACAAAAAGTTAGTGTATGACTCAGCAATCCCACTTGTAGGTATATACTCCAAAGAATTGAAAGCAGGAACTCAGATATTTGTATTACAATGTTCATAGCAGCCTTATTCACATTAGCCAAAAGGTGGAAACAATCCAAGTGCCCATCAACGGATGAATGGATTATCAAAATGTGGTATACACATACAATGGACTATTATCCAACCATAAAAAGTTTCTGACACATGCTACAACATGGATGAACCTTGAAGACATCATTTTGAGTGAAATAAGCCAAACACAAAATGACAAGTATTTTATGATTTATCTTATATGAAATACTTAGAATAAGGAAATTCATAGAGCTAGAAAGCAGAATAGTAGTTACCAGGAGCTGGGCTGAAAGTGGGGGATGGCAAGTGATTGCTTAATGGTGCCAGTTTCTGTATGGAATGAAGAAAATGTTCTGAAGATAGTGGTGAAAGTTACACAACATTGTCAATGTACTTAATGGTACTGAATTGCATGTTTAAAAATGGTTAAAATTATTTTTAGGCTAAGTATATTTTACCACAGTAAAACATTTTAAAAACAATTTTAAAAAGTAGGGTCAGCATTATGTGAACTAAACTTGGGAAATGCTGAGTTAAGCAGAACTATCTCACTAAATTATATACGATGCAGATATTTTTAAGTAATCTTTGAATAGTATTATTTTTAAAACAATGTAAAAATTGAGATAATTAAACCCAAATAATAGAAACTAACCATTTTATTTGGAGATGGTTAGTGTTTGGGTAAATATTTTTCAAAGAGCTGACACATATTAGTTTTCCCAATCTGCTGCATGGCATGGTGGAAAGCACACAGATGCTTCACTCATTAGGCCTGGATTTTCATCCAGTCTACATCACTTCAGACGGTGTTCTCAGGCAATCACTTTACTTCTCTAAATCAGTACCTTCAGATGTTAAATAGAGATTAAATAATATTTTCCCCTACCTACCTTACTGAATTATTATCATAATTGAACAAAATTATATGAGTGAAAAGACTATGAGTTTAGTCCAAATAAAATCTGAGACTCCAACTAGTCAGTCTTGCCATTGTGCTGCAGTAAAAGAAACTCGTCAAAGGTACAAAAATTTTTTTAAAAATCAAACTAATTCTGATATTATGTGTATCTCTTAAAGGACATTAAAAGATCTAATTTATGTTCATAGCACCATTTCCCCTTATCATACCTCTCAAATTTTCTCATATTCCGTGGTTGTTCTGAGCCTCTTGCTTTATAAACTCCTCACTGAAAACTCTGCATCAGGGAAGTGGACTTGGCCCCATGGTTAGGGCATCCATCTACCACTTGGAAGGTCCGTGGTTCAAACCCCAGTCCTCCTTGACCCATGTGGAGCTGGCCCATGCACAGTGCTGATGCGCACAAGGAATGCCGTGCCATGCAGGGGTGTCCCCTGTGTAGGGGAGCCCCACACACAAGGAGTGTGCCCCGTAAGGAGAGCTGCCCAGCGTGAAAGAAAGTGCAGCCTGCCCCGGAGTGGCGCTGCACACACGGAGAAATAACACAACAAGATGACGCAACAAAAAGAGACATGCATTCCCTTGCCGCTGACAACAGCAGCAGCAGACAAAAAGAAGAACATGCAGGGAGGGGACACAGAGAACAGACAACTGGGGGAGGGGGTAAGGGAAGAGAAATAAATAAAATAAATCTTCTAAAAAAATCCCTCTGGCAATAGTTTAAAAAATCAAACAAACAAACAAAAAATCTCTCTGTGCATCATCCTCCTTCCAACACCCAGATCTCAAGGCTTGTCTATATCTGTCTCCTACTCCCTGACTCCTCACCACAGCCTCTCTTCCAGTTACTTATCCCTTACATTAGCTTAGCCTTTCTGCCTTGCTTCTACCCAGCCATTATCCAGATTCTTTGCAACAAACTCAGGGCAGAATTCAGCTGGTGAGACTCTTCCACCTATCCCCATCAAATGAGGGGTATGGAAGAGAGGCAAGGGCAAACACTTATGCATTCAAGATTTGTATTCCTTTTACATATTAATATTTTCACCCTAGCTAGGGTTCCTTATAAATATTAACTATTTTATTGTCTTTTCGATTTTAGTTTAGATAATAAAGTCTTTGTTTTCAAAATAAGAAAAACGAATCACAAGGAAGTGGCCCAGCAATTCATCTTCACTACTCTATAGAATAGTGGTTCCCAAAGCATGTGCCAAGGCATCCCTGAAGATGCTTCTGAAAAAGAAATCCAAGGCCAATCACACACACAAAAATGCTGATTCTGTTTCCCTTCACATAGGTCCCTAATGAGTATTAGAGAGTCAGAGAAGACCTGAGGAAAAGAAATCATTTCACCAAAACAGAGAATAGAGAAGTAAACGTGAAATTCAAAAATTTTAAATATAGGAAGTGGGTGTGACTCAAGTGATAAGCCCTCTGCCTACCATGTGGGAGGACTGGGTTTGATCCCTGGGGCCTCCTGATGAAAAAGAAGAAGAGAAAGTGTGCCGATGCAGCAAGGCAGTGCCTGTGTGGAGAGCCGAGCACCTGGATTGTGGGCCAAGTGCCCATGTGGATGCCTGTGTGGTGAGCCAGTGTCCACTCAGTGAGCCATTGCCTGCATAGTGAGCCAAGTGCCTATGTGAGTGCCTGTGTGGCAAGCCAGTGCCCGTGTGGTGAGCCAAGTGCCCATGCAGTGTGCCAGTGCCCGCACAAGTGAGTCACACAGCAAGATGATGACACAACAAAAGAGAGACAAAGGGGGAGACTAAAGGGGAAGCACAGCAGAGACCAGGAGATGAGGTGGCACAATTAACAGGGAAACTCTCTCCACATCAGAGGTCCCCAGGACTGAATCACAGTGAATTCTAGAGGAGAAAGATGAGAAAAGAAGACAAAAAGAGAAAGAGGCACAGAAGACCACACAACGAATGGACACAGAAGCAGGGAGGGGTAGCATGGGACATGACTCCTGGGGAATGAGCCTCCCTGGCACTGAGGGATTAGTACCATCACCAGCTGGTGATGCAACTAGAAAAAGACCTTGAATAAAAGGGTGAAATGGTAAAGATAAATGGGTTTACATGGCTAAGAGACTTCAACATGAGTCGGGAGGTCATCAGAGGGGTCATACTTAAGCACATCTCAGGAGGATCCCAGACAGCCAAAGTAGTTACAACCCCAGGTACTGGTGCTCCTGAGGGCTATGGAGACACACAGTTTCTATGGTCATGACAGATGGCTCTGGAGTTCATTGCCTCACCAGTAGGTCCTACTTTGGAATTTGTGCTCCTGAGTGTGATGGAATTGGACTCAGATGGGACCTCTCTGCACATGCCTCTTCTGTCACTTTCACTGAACCTGTGATTGGCGCTGGGGTTTTTGTATGCTCAAGAGGCTTGAATCCATACTGTCCATGGGCCAGCTGGGCCCTGAGCCTCAGCAGAGTTGCAACACCTACTCTCCGGCTCATTGGACTTACCCAGATCAGCTGATGGGAGGTGAGAATGGTCAACCACCACACCAGGTTGCTGAGAGTGTCTACAACTGCAAGCTGGAGAATTGCATCCATCAGCCTTGTGGTATCTAAGTTCCTCTCAATTTAGAGGTGGAGTGGACCTCACTATCCCAGGGTCCACAGATGGAGGAATATAATACAGATTCGAGGGGACTTGCTGGTATTCTAGAACTGTTGTGACTCTAGCAATGGAAGAAATTGTATCATTGATGTGGAGATGGTGGCTACGGGAATTGCTGAAGGCAGAGAGAGGGAGGAAGAGGTGTGATATGGGCATTTTCAGGACTTGGAGTTGTCCTGAATGATATTGCAGGTACCGATGCAGGACATTGTATATCCTGCCATAACCCAATGGATGGACTGAGAGGAGAGTGTGAACTACAGTGTAAACTATGGTCCATGTGGTGTGGCAGTGCTCCAAGGTGTATTCACCAAATGAATGTGCCTTCCTGATGAAAGGGGATGTTGATGTGGGATGAGAAGTGTGTGCGTGTGGGGGGGGGGGTATATGAGAACCTCTTATGTTTTTTAACGTAACGTTTTATGTGATCTATTTATCTTTAAAAAAAGACAATTAAAAAAAAATTCAATCATAAAAAAAAAAAAAAGAAGCTGAGACCACAGAGCCTTAAGAGGAAGGAGGAAGGCTGAACCCCTGCAGACATCACTTGCCATCTTGCATCAGCACATGGCAAATGACTTTGAGTGAGAAAGTACCTCTTATGGTACCTTTAGTTGGACTCTTCAGGGCTTGGTAACTATAAGCTTCTACCTCAAATAAACACCCTTTTAAAAAAAACAGCAGGGAGGGGGAGAGGAGGAGAGGGGGAGGGGGAAAAAGTGCATTAAAATTTTTTTAAAAATAGCTTTATAACCTCCATACAGGGAAGGATCCATAAAACACAACCTTAATGTAAAAGATGAATAAATCCAACTATATTAAGATGTCAAATTTCTCCTCATCAAGAAAGAGAAAACACAAATCCCAAATTGGGAGAAGATATTTGTAAACATATAATTTAAGAATTACATTGAAAAATGCATAAAGGATGGCTACAAATCAATAAGGAAAAGGCAAACAACCCAATCAAATATTGGGCAAAAAACACATACAGCATTTTACAAAAGAGGAAACCCGAATGGTCAATAAATACATGAAAAGATGTGCAACCCCCTAACAATAAGAGAAGTGCAAATCAAAATCATGAGATGGGCAAAAATGTGAAACTCTGATATTACCAAAGGTTGGTGGGGATGTAGAGCATTGAGAATTCAGAAAACCTGCTGGAGCCATCACTTTGGAACACAATTTGGCTTATCCTATGAAGTTGAAGAAGTGCATATCCTCTTATCCAGTAATTCTGCTCTTAGGTGCATGCCCTAGAGAAATCTCTGCACATGTGCTCCAGGAGACATGTACAAGGAAGGTTATAGCAGTATTTGTAATAGCAAAACACTATTAGCAACATGACATACATCGGACAAGGGGATGGCAAATAATGCGGTATATCCAGAGAATGGGTAATAGCAGTGAAAATGGATGACCGCTATGTACATCAACCTGTATAAAGTTTAGAAACAGCTGAATTAAGAGCATATCTCAGGAGAAGACATAGAGTACTCTATTTATATAACAAGAGCATATAAAAAATTAAAATATTTTAAGATGTGTGACTATATATTGGAACCATTATGAAAAGTAAAGAACAAATATGAAATTCATAATACTGGTTACCCTGTACTGATGGGTTTGGTAATGTTGTACTTATTAAGCTGGGTATGGATTGTTCTTTATATTTTACACAGATTTTTATGTAGCTTAATTTGCATACATCAATACTACATGTGTGCATTTTATATTTTAATTTAACTTGTTTAACTCAGTATCTCATAAGTATTGACTATGTAGCCCTTTTATCTTCTTGCACGTATCTAACATCTTGTTGAGGTCAGTTTGGGAAACACCGCCCTAGGCCTTATGACCTCCCTCTTTTGGCAAAGAGATTCACCCCAGCCGAGACTCAGAGCCCATTATTCCAGCAAAACTAGGACTCAGCAGCAAATGCACAGCTTTCCCTGGGTCTAAGCTTCCCCAGGACATTTTTGTACATGTCCACAAAAGCACATGTGAACCAAAGTACTGGCCTCACATCAGGTTTAAAAAGTGCTAGGAGTGCAAGTAGTAGGTGGTCTGTTGATCGGTACAAACGTTACATTCAACCCTCCTATGTCCTTAGAGTCCATCCCTCCCATCCCCTCCAGACACACATGGCAGGAGGGACGGCAGCGCCAGGCAGAGAGGCAGACTCTTGTAAGAATGCAAATTTACTCAGGAGAACTCACTGTTTTCTGGATTTTACTTCAGAAGCACACAATCAGGGGCAGCATTTTCTGAGGCAGTTCCTCTGTGCACCTAATGCTTAATAATAATACAAATAGCTCCTGCTGGACTTTTGGTTTTCTCACCTTGGACTCATTGGGCGATACGTTAGAGCAGGTTGCATTGCTAAGAAGCCAATGTATTTCTCCCTCACACCTCTACTGAAAGGGCTTTAAAACTGCTGCAGTTGTAGCAGTATTAAATTTAAACTCCCATCCATGGTCATTGGACTTTAGTCCCTCATTAGTATCAGGTTCAATGAGGTCAGGCTAAGAAGGGATTTTGTGGCCTTAAACTGAGTTGGTATTGATTTTCACTAACAGGGGAGAAGCCTACTATACTTTAAATCCCTGCTTCCCAGGGAATATTTAATTTTTGTGAACTTTGTCTTCCATTGCAAAGATTGATTTCAGCAAAATGATCCATCACCTGATGAGATTCTCTCTGCTGCTTCTAAACGCCTATCTTGCAAACCAACATTTCTTATTCTTGAGTCTTCCAGTCCTTGGCTCCCTCCCCCTGCTGCTGGTCTGGACCCACACATCTCCCCACTACCTGCTTCAGCACTTCCTTTTTCATTGCTGATGCCCCCATCCCACCCCACCCTTTTAGACATCACCTTGCTCAGTTCTCTCTCTTTACAGGGAGTGCACAAAGATGTTGGGCTCTTACTCCTTTTTCTCCATTTTTTTTCTTCAAGAAACCTTGTCACTTACATACTCTTTCTAGCTCAAGAGTAAGTCATCTATCATCAGGTGAGGTGAAAACAGCCCAGGGAAGCAGGTGCTAAAGCAGAACCAACATGCTAATAGTGAATTTGGACTGAGGCATCCTCACCACACTGGCTTCACCCATGGGATGGTACTGAGATTGAGGCAGCTGAGGTTTTCCTGAACCCAAGGGCAGGTGATCGCTTGGGTTGCTAGAAGATACCTAAATCAGGGCAGGGAAAATCATCCAGATTCTCCGTGTCTCATGCCACATTTTCCCTGTGAATATCTACTCATCCTCCTCTATCTTTCTCTGCTCACCAGCCTTCTCTGATCCCCACTCTACAAAGAACTTGTGACTGCCAAGGGCTCCAGAGGACACACATTACAGTCCAACCACACTACTCTTTCAGCCCCAATTCCAAATTGCCAAAAAAGGGACGGCTTGGAGGAGCTGCCCACTCCACTGTAGCCAGATGTCAGGGGCATGTGGAACCAAAGGGCTCCTGGAGGCCGTTTCCTCTGAAATGGGCAGGGCAGCTGAGAGGGTTATTATAAGCTCGACAGGCAGTCAAAATAGTGTACCCTATATGCACCTATGCTTAGGAATATGATACTTAAAAAGATTATATCATAGTGATTTTTTAATTTAAAATATTTATTTAACACCTGACTTAATGTTAGGCACTATGCTAGACTCTGTGGTCCAGCCTTTCAGTGGGGCAGATAAACAAAACAACAACCAGCTTGCAAATAAAATAATACTAGACTGTAATCATTGCTACGAAAGAAATTGAAAGGGTAATATGATAGAGAGTATTTGAGAGTTTGTGGCATGCTTACTTGAGAAGTCCTCATTGAAGAGGAAATAATATGAAATATGTAGTGGGGAGAGAAGGCAGGTACAAAATTGGCCCTCAGGTGGGGAAGAACTTAGGGGGAAGACAATGAGTTTAGAGAAGTGGAAAAGACCCAACTCACACAGGGCCTTGTAGGCCAGGTTACAGGATTGGGATTTTATTCTAAGAGCCCTGGGAAGCTGTCGATAAAGATTAAGCAGGGGAGAGACATGATCTGATTTTATGTTTTTAAAAGATGACTCTAGGGCAGTATTATAGGCAAGCAGGAGAGAAAGCAGGGAGGCCAGTTAAGATCTGGTACAGTAGTTCAGGAGAAAGAGAGCAGATGACGCTTCGGCCCAGGCATAAGAGGTATCATTGAGTGGGAGAGAAGAGCCCCAATTCTAGATGTATTTTAAGGTAGGGCAACCAGAATTTCCTGATGAGTAGGACATGAGGAGAGAAAAAAAGAGAGGTGCTACAGTATGACTCCTGGCTCAGATCTGAGTGGCCAGGCCGATGGTGAGCCATTTGCCAGGATGGTGCAGAATGGGGTGAAAGACCAGGTCTTCAATACAGAGATGTCAAAGCAGGAACTCTGCAGCCACAGATATCAAGGTCTCTGACTCAAGCTGCTGAGAAATCAACTGTAATCACAGCTCAGCTGCACTGACCCTTCCCACCTCAGTCACCCCAACACCTCCCCATCTACATTCCAAATCTTCTTCCCCTGCTCCATGAACTCAGAGGACAAGAAGGCTCAGGTTGAAGCAGTGTTAGGAATCAGTGTAATGCATCCAAATATAAGTTCTTCTCTAGCTTTATCCATAATTAGGGGACATTTCTCAAATTGTCTTAGTTTCCCCATCCAATACTTGGGGGGAGTGAGATAGTTACTTCCTAGAGTTTTTACTTTGCAAGAATGAAATGAGACTATCTATATAAAATACTTAGCACAGTGCCTAGATTATGTTAGGTATTTAATTAATACATGTTAGTTATTACATGCATTAACCTTACTTTCTTAACCTTACTTCCTTTTACCTGTTTCAAATTAATTTATTAGCAGGTAACAATTTGCTGTTTATACAGAGACTAGAAATAAATTCTGTTTGTCTTTAGCTCTATAGACTAGAAATGTTTTTTAGTAATACAATTATTCAGACAAAAAATTCTACCTCCAGGAAAAAAAGATATTCAACCACATTTTCCCATACTGAAAATTAAAATGGAATAAGGCAAAGGATCGTTCTCTGATTTGTGAAGATATTTGTATGCAAAGTCTTACCAAGAAATAAAATTAAATTGTATTTAGTTATACAATAATGAATTATCTTTATTGAAACAAATAAAATCATGTGAAATGAGAACTATTCCAGAAATTGAAGACATATGGTCATTGTCCAACAAAGATCAATATAATGGGATTTTACTTTCATTGACTGCCAAAAAAATAAACTCTTTGGCATGTAGACATCATTTAGAGGTTGAAGACAACAAAAGAATGTCTTACCAAGGAAACATTCTGATATCTCTTTCCTATAAATTTCGAAGTATGGAGAAGACAGAACTTCTTCAGTAACAAAGTTTAATAGTCATACTTACAAGAGATTGGAACCCGTGCCATCTAATGTAATTCCATCTATTTCTATATCCCCAGCCAGTCATTTTCTCTTGAAAGCCATCTCACTGAGCAGGGACATCATAAACTCTCAGGGTTAGGCAGTGCCTTAAAGGTCACCTGATACAACTCTTCATCTGGGTAGAAGGTAAAATGAGATAAAGGAATATTCCCTGCTTTTCTACCTTTATCCAAGAACTACCACTGCTATTCCTACCTTTCCACATTCAGCTGCCCTTGACAGAAAAACCAGCAATCCTGCCCCATCGCTGGGCACACCTTCACCATTTTTACAGATTCAAAGCAATTTCCTGACAGGCCTTCTCCCAGTCTTAGTAGCTTTTTAATTTATAAGAAGTCCCCATGAGTCACAAAGGTCTAATAAAACCTAATACATCAAAGAAGCAGGGTATGGTAGATAGAATAATGGCCCTCCAAAGATGTCCATGACCTGTGGTATTTTACATGGTAAACATTAGAAGGAAGCAGATGTTTCCTGCAAACACTCCGGAGCAAAGCCCAGGTGAGGAGCTACCTGTGTTCCTGACTCCACAAGGTCAGCCTACTACTCTGAATAACCAATGGCTTTTTACCATGCCATAGTGAAAAGAAAGTTCTAGAAGGTTAATCAGGCATTCATCTGTAGAATAATTTAGAAGACAGGGTGAGGTGGGGAAGAATTAAAGCACATTTTAACAGACTATGTATGAGCTGATGGAGCATGTGAAGAAAGAGAAGTCTTGACTATCACAGTTGTCCCATCAGCACCACTACCATATTTCTGCTACATTGGCCTTCTTTCTATTCCTCTAACTCACCAAGCTCATTGGCAACCTCAGTTCTTCTGCCTAGAAAGATCTTTTCCCTCAAATTGTATGGACTTCCAGATCTCACCTTCAACGTCACCTCCTCAGCATTCTTCTCTGCCCATCCCATCCAGTTGCCACCTAAGAGGTTTTATATCACCTGCTTTAATTCTCTACCTAGCACTTACCAATATCTGGTCATTTTCTTGTACATATGCTTATATATATATTTATTTATTATCTCTCTTCTCAAGCCAGAATGTAAGCTCCATGAGAGCAGAGACCTTGTCTGTCTTCTTTACACTTACATCCTCAGGGTCTGGCACATAGAGGTGCTCAATAAATATGTGTAGAATTAAATAAAAACCCATAGTCATAGTTACTTGTTAAATATAGGGGGAAAAGAAAGGATGTGTCACATATGGCTCCCAGGTTTTAGCCTGAAGTGACTGGGTGATGATGGTGCCATTAACAGAGATAGGAAACCAGAAGAGAGAAGTAAATTTGGGGAATAAAGGCAATGATGAGTTTGGTTTGAATATGTTGGGCATGAAGTAAGTCCTGCAGGCATGTGAACTCGACAACTCCAAAGTCCAACTTGTTTTCTCATCATCATCTTCCTAAACTGTTTCCCATTTTCTTCCTGTATCTCATCTGGTGACAATACCATTCAGGCAGTTGTTCAAGCTAGAAAGCTAGGAATTAATCCTGGACTCCATTCTCTCACTCATTCCAACATCCATTCAGTCCAATTTTGGAAATGCCAAACTTTCATGAGGGTTACATTTTTTCTTTACAAAAAGACAAAGATCCAACATATCCTGACTTTTTCTTTGATGAACAATGTCAGGAGGCTATTTTTTAAAAATAAATACATAATCAGTATATATATTTATACTGAAGATAACTTGAAGATAACTTCAAGGTAAAGCTAACATTTTAACAATGAATGAGATAAGTACTTTTCAAAAGCAACTCCAACCAAAGAGAATTTTGGAAATAGATGTTTGGAAATATTTCCATTGTGTTGTGATTTTGTTGCCAAAAATGGTGTAAGAAAATCATGTGTACAAACATTTGTATCAGAACACTTTAAAAACTTGGCAATATAGAATTTACTAACCCATTTTAAAATCTCTTAACAGAAGTTCAGCAGATTTTGAAGTTATTTGTTAACATTATGAAAACTACACATTCCTTCCAATTAACTTGCAAGAACAACAGCTATCAGGAATAAAGGAATTTACTAACCTGAATTTAACCAAAAAAAATTGTGTAATTATTAGATAGGACATAAAACCAAGTATCATGAGTTAGTAAGTGCAGCAGTTCATATTATTTATGAATTCCAAAAGAGATATAGATTATGTTTGTAACTGGTCTGTTCCTCTGGGCGTGTTAACCCTTTTATTTACCATGTACTTTTCTCATTTTCTTGTTTCTCAATAAACTCTTCTTTTTTTTTTTAACACTTTTTAAATTAAAGTTAATAGATCACAACGTTACGTTAAAAAGCATAAAAAAACATAGAAAAAATGAGGTTCCCATATACCCCACTCCCCACCGCCCCACCCCACAATTTTTGTAAATTGTATTTTTTTGAAGATATATACATCACACAAAAAATGTCACATTAAAAATTATAAGAGGTTCCCGTATATCCCCCACCCCCTACCCCACTCCTCCCACACTAAGAACCTCTTCCATCATTGTGGCACACTTGTCGCACTTGGTGAATACATTTTGGAGCACTGCTGCACCATATAGATAATAGTTTACCCTGTAGTTCACACTCTCCCCCAGTACATTCAGTGGGTTATGGCAGGATACATAAAGTCCAGCATCTGACCCTGCAATATCATTCAGGACAACTCAAAATCCCAAAAATGACCCCACATCACATCTCTTCTTCCCTCTCCCTGACCTCTGCAACTACTGTGGCTACTTTCTCTACCTCAGCGCTACAATTTCTTTTATCACTAGTCACAATAGTTTTATAGTAGAATATCAGTAAGTCCTCTCTAATCCATATTTTATTCCTTCATTCTGTGGACCCTGGGATGGTGATGTCCACTCCACCTCTATATCAAGAGGGGCTTAGATTCCATATAGATGATGGATGCAATTCCTCTGCTTGCAGTTGTCGGCACTCTTGATTCCCTGGTGTGGTGGTTGACCATCTTCACCTCCCTGTTAGCTGACCTAGGTAAGTCCAATGAACGAGAAAGTAGGAGTCACAATTCTGCTGAGGCTCAGGGCCCAGCTGGCACATGGTCAGTCCAGAGATTCAAGTCCCCTGAGTATGCACAATCCCTAGTGCCAACCACAGGTTCAGTAAAAGTGACAGAAGAGGCATGTGTAGGAAGGTCACATCTGAGTCCAGCTCCATCACACTCAGGAGCACAAATTCCAAAGTAAGGCACTCTGACATGGCACAGAACTCCAAATCCATCTGCCATGACCATATTCCCTGTGGATCTCTGTAGCATTCAGGAGAATCAGCACCTTGGGTTGTATCTACTTTGGTTCTCTCTGGGGTCCTGCTGAAGTGTGCATAAGCGTGATCCCTCTGATGACCTCCTGACTCTTTTTGGAAGACTCATAGTCATATAAACTCATTTGTCTTTGCCATTTCCCCTTTTTATGCAAGGTCAAAAAGCAGTTTTTAACATTTGATCCAACATGTAGGCTGAGATATTCTGCTGGTCGGAGTTGACTCTTTTATTCAAGGTCTCTTTCTAGTTGCATCACCAGTTAATAATTGGTAGTAATCCCTCAGTGCCAGGGAGGCTCATCCCCAGGAGTCATGTCCCATACTGGGGGGAAGGTAATGCATTTACATGCTGAGTTTGGCTTAGAGAGTGGCCACATTTGAGCAATATGGAGGCTCTCAGGAGGTAACTCTTAGGCACTCTGCAGCTCTAGGCCTAGTTTATATGTCAGGCACACAGGCTCATAAGCATAGTCATCAGTATCAAGGGCTCATTATTGGACCATCCTTCCTTGTTGGTCTTTGCCATTGCACTTGGGGGATTATTGTTGTTCCTTTGGGGAATGTGACAGAGCTCCCCTTGGTAGGAACTCAGCACTCCTTTGTGATAACCCTTTGATTGTATTAGATTTAGCTAAGTCTCATTAAATTTTGTTAAGATTAGGGCTTTGATTCAACCACATCATTAGAATAAGACTCAGCATTGAGTCCTCACCCTCTTGGTGGACTGATATAACAGACTCTTACATAGGAGAAGAACACAGAGGAATTGAGACAACTCATTAGACATGGCCAAGACCCCAGGAAGAGGAATGAGTCTGATAGTCTACAGCTGACCTCATGAAAAGAACAGAGCAGCTGAGCCCAGAATAAAACAAGCCTGGGGGAGAGAGGTGAGCCTTATACCAGCCTACAGCTGAGTTCAGAAGAAGTTGGAACCGCAGAGCCCTAAGAGGAAGATGGAAGGCTGAACCCTCATGGATATTGCCTGCTATCTTGCTTCAACATGTGACAACAGACTTTGGGTGATGAAGTACCTCTTAGGGTACCTTGAGTTGGACTCTTTAGGACCTTGTGACTGAAAGCTTCTACCCCAAATAAATACCCTTTATAAAAGCCAACAGATTTCTGGTACTTGCTTCAGCACCCCTTTGGCTGACTAATATAGTAAGTATGCTTCCATTTGGATCCGCATCATTTTATGAGGCTTTTTCTAGTGATGTCAGTCATCAAAACCAAGAACTGAATGAAATAAACTTAGACCAAGACCTACAAATCATAGTATCCAAGGCATTAAACCAAGATTTTAAAAAATAATTAGGCATATTCAATCACAAGATTTTGTTTAATATAAATAAATAAAAAGTATTCTAAATGTTTTAATCTCATTTTTATCTTATCCTTTTACAATTGCTAGTTTGGGATGTGTTTTTAAATGGATACAATATATTAGTGCAGCAGTAAACATGCATAGTTTATTTGGGAGTGTGGAGCTGAGACTTCCTTACCCAGGTAGTTCAATCACAGCTCTTCAGTGCCAGAGGAATCGCAGTAAAATGCATGTGGGTCCTACATATGGGAATGTACCATGGGTGCCCCTTCTCACAACCAACAAGATGGGTGATGTACCCACACATTGAAGTGTACTGTCCCTGGGTATACCCAGATTTAACAAAACCCAAATATATTGGTAAGGAAATAAAGCATAGCAAGAATTTTTAAACACCATAACCACTTACTTGCTTCTTGAATAAGTTGAGCTGTGAGTTTTCCCTCAAGCCCTGGCTGCTAGCCCTCGCTCTAACTTTTCTCTCTCTCTCTTTCAATAAAGCATGTGGAATGCCAGTGGGGAAGAGTCACCGTATTATAGGGATAACCTTGAATTCACTCTGATTTATATTTTTTAAGGAGTAAAGCCATCAGAAACTAAATACTTTATTATTAGTAACACCTTACCTGGCCGCACCCCGGTGAACTGAAACTCCAGAGTTGAAATTCTGACTTATAGATTCAAATTTCAGTTCCTTAGCAGCATTCCTGACCTTGACCATGTCTTTCTCTCAAGGTCTCACCTCCCACCACACTGGGTCTCACACTTGACTCTCCTGTTGCTTGCACATGCCATGCTATCTCTCATTTTGTTCAGATGATCCCCTTTATACTCCAGGTTTCCTCTACTCCCCATTCCTACCTGCCTAACTTCTATTCTTCTATGAAGACTACTTTCAAGCCATCTCTTCCAGGAAGTCTTCCCTGACTTGCCACAGACTACATTTGCTGACCCTCCCCTATGCTCCCATCATGCCCTGCATAGCTCTATCATTGCACCACAATTATATATTTATGGGTCAGCTGTACCCACCTGAATGAGAGCTGTTTTTAAGCCAAGGACTGAGTCATACTGGTAAGCACTGTAGCGAGTAGGAGTAGCAGGCATTCTATAAATGTTACTGAGTGAGTGAGCGAGCAAGTGAGTGAGTGAGTCAGAGAGTATTTGCAAACCATTGGTTATTTTTAAGGTGGTTCTAATGACAAAACATCTACATTTCATTATCGATCCTTCATTGACTAAGAATGTGGCTTGAATGAGAAACTTCCAAAGAAAGAGAAATTATAAAGGCAGCAAAATTGGGGGTAAGGGAGGGGTTCGGTGAAAAGCTGTAGTGGGAGAAAGAATGTGGCTATGGTTTCTCACCCCATCCAAACAAGGACATTCACAGTCCTTACCACACAGCAAGCACTTCTTTTTTTTTTTAAAGATTTATTTATTTATTTATCCCCCCCACCCCCACCACAGTTGTCTGTTCTCTTTGTCCATTTGCTGCGTGTTCTTCTTTGTCCACTTCGTTGTTGTCAGCGGCACAGGAATCTGTGTTTCTTTTGGTTGTGTTATCTTGTTGTGTGTGTGGCACCATTCCTGGGCAGGGTACACTTTCTTTCGCGCTGGGTGGCTCTCCTTATGGGGCACACTCCTTGCGTGCATCAGCACTGCGGGTGGGCCAGCTCCACACGGGTCAAGGAGGCCCGGGGTTTGAACCGCGGCCCTCCCATGTGGTAGAGGGACGCCCTAACCACTGCGCCAAGTCTGCTTCCAGCAAGCACTTCTGAGGTAGCAAGCTGCTAGTCACCCTAAGGCCCCTGACTGGATTGAGAGATGTTAACACTTCAGTTGCAGGACTGTAAGGAGTTCTGAGGTATCCCAAAGGAGGGACCAGGCAGTATGGACAGTGGAAGGGCCCACTCAGGAAGTCCTGAGCAGTGACTACTTTGCAACAGGTACAAAAGTATTTCAATTGTAGCACGATACAGGCATACTAGTGAATACCAGCTTAGTATCAGCCTGCCTATGGGTAAATAAGGTAATAATGTGTGTATCCCTGTATCTCCATAGAGAATAATGGCCCCTTTAAAAGCTGAGAGTTTTCTTTATTAGCCAGAAACTCTTTCCCTCCTGACATTTTAAAACACTTTCTTTCTCAACCCTTTAATGGAAGTTCTAAATAAGCACTGAGTGATTTTTTTTTCCCCTTAAAAACTTGCTTGTATAGTTGTATGGGGTAGGTCTGCTCTTCCCCAGAGCAATGAAATGAAAGCTCTTGATTCAGGCCCTACCATGTGGGGAACTTTTAGTCACACTAAGCAATAGCTTTACAGTTATTTGCATTCTAAGCTTCCTCCTTAGTGTAATTGGAAGAGATTTTGATTCAGTCCTTAATCTAGTTTTTAACAGCGCCTCCACCAAATGCCTCAGACCTAGACAGACTCTGTCATTTGTGGCTAAATAAATGAAATGGGCTTTCATCAGAAAGGATCGGTCCTCCTCCTAGACAGAGTTTATGTGATTCCAACATTTGATGTTTTTTTTCCCTTCCCACCTAATGGATTTATTTCTTACTTGATTGTTCTTTCCACTTCAAGTACAATCTGCGGCTCTTTCTAACATGGAGCTCACTTCATGCTTTCATTTTCCAGTATTGATTCACTCTCCAAGTTGAAAGGTGAGGGATCTGAAACCATCTCCTAAAATATCTGCAGTGTACAAAGCAGCTGACTAGATTATTTCAAAGCGCTGATGGATGCTTTAAACATCTCTGCATTGAATGCATTATCAGTTTTTCTCAAATTGCACTTCAATGCCACCTACATCTGAACTACCCATGGTGCTTGTTAAACATGCAGAGTCCCAGGCCCCACCAATGGACCAGACCTCTCATGGTATGGGCCTGGAAATTTGTACTTAAAAAAAAATTTTTAAATAAAGTACAATCTATACATAAAAGTGCACATACCATAAGTGTATAACTTGCTGAAGTTTCACAACTAAGGCCATCTGTACAACCAGCATTCAGATCAAGAATCAAAATATTACCAATATCGTGGAAGCCCCTTTCTGCTCCCTGACCCATAACCTACCCTCCACCCAAAGTTAATCATTATCTTGACTTCTAAGGCCATAGATTGGGTTCACCTATTTTTTTTTTTTTGGACTGTCTATAAATGGAATCTTACAGTTTGTATTCTTTTGTGCCTGGCTTCCTTCACCAATTATATTTGTGAAATTCATTTATATTGTTGCATACAGTTGTAGATTGTTCATTCTCATTCCTGCATGGTATTTCATTATGTGATTATACCATAATTTATTTATCCCTTCAATTTAAATTTGAATTTAAATTACAATGAAATGCTGCTATATATCCACCAGAATGAATAAAATTACAACTCAGAAAATACTAAGTGTTGGTGAGGATGTGGAACAACTGAAATTCATAAACATAGCCAGTGGGACTGTACCTCGGCATAAACAGTTTGGAAAACTTTTTTGCAGTGTCTACTAAAACTGAATATATGTTCACCTTATGATGTAGAAATTCCATGCCTGGATGTATGCCCAACAGAAATTCAAATATATGTTCACCAGAAGACAAAAACTAGAATGTTCACAGCTGTTCATAATAGCCAAACATTGTATACTGCTTAAAAGTCCATCTACAGTTGAGCCAAATTTGCATTTTTTTAACAAGTTCCCTAGTTGATTCTTAGTACACAAAATGTTGAGAATCTTTGCATTCATTATTCTGAAGATTTACTTTGGGAATTACCCTAGGAATTTCCACATCTACCAAAATCAAGGTCAATACATTTGAATTTGTCATAGAACAGACATCTTTTTTCACCACTAAACTTACAACAGGGTTTCAAGTAGAAGTTTATACTTAAGTGCCATATATATTTCCCCATTCCTTTGAACCCTGAGCTCTACAGAAAAAAGTGTTTCACAAAACGTGTTAAAATTTTAATTGTGTTCTCACAGTCATGGACTTAGGGCAGCTGCTGTTATTCCTCAGTCACACTATCACTTTGTGAATGAATATTTCATAAAATGCTATTTTCCCATGAAGTTCCTTTCATTAAATAAAAGAGACTTTTAAGTTCAAGAAATAACTGGGAATGGGGAAAGGCAGGAAGAGATGAGAGGTGGAGGTGTCTTTGGGACATGGAGCTGCCCTGGATGGTGCTTCAGAGGCAATCACCGGACATTGTAAATCCTCACAGGGCCCACTGGATGGAATGGAGGAGAGTATGGGCCATGATGTGGACCATTGACTATGAGGTGCAGAGGTGCCCAAAGATGTACTTACCAAATCCAATGGATGTGTCATGATGATGGGAACGAGTGTTGTTGGGGGGGGAGAGGGGGGTTGGGGGAGCGGGGTTGAATGGGACCTCACATATATATTTTTGATGTAATATTATTACAAAGTCAATAAAAAAAAAAAAAAAAAAGAAATAACTGGGAAAAACTCAGTTCTTAGACACTGACAAAAATCAATCGAGCAAACCCTTATTCGGAAGTCAAATGTGAGAGTTTATGTCCTGGTGAAGGTTGGCAGATTTTGAGTAATCACTTACATACCTCAAGATGAATGACCTTTAAATAACATTTAAATTACTCAATTATCCCTCCTCAGGAGGTGGAAAACACCCAGGAAGCAAACCACCCCACAGATGAGCAAAGAAACAAGCCATTCTTGTTCATCAGAATTTCTGCAGGCTTAAGATGGTCCAAACAAACCCCAAATGCAAACTACTGGAATTGTTGTTGGCAGCTGGTTTCTAGGTTCTTGGCTATGTCTCATAAGGAATTTAAGGACACACCATAGGGTAGGCAAGCAAGTAAAGAGTTTATTGAGAAATAAGAGAAAGGGAAAGTTCTCCCCAGACATGGGTGTGGCATGTGCTGGGGCCTTTTTCTTTTTCCCCCTCCCCGCCCTGCTGTTTTTGCTGTGTCCATTCTCTGTGTGATCTTTTGTGTCCATTTCTTTTTGTCTTCTCTTCTTGTTTTCTCCTCTAGGCTTCACTGGGATTCGATCCTAGGGACCTCCAATATGGGAGGCAAGTTCCCTGTTGCTTGCACCACTTCAGTTCATGTTTTCTGTCACATCTTGCCTCGACTCTCCACTGCGTCTCCCTTTTGTTGCAACATCATCTTGCCATGATGCGGGCCTGGGTCACCATCCATACCTGGTTCGCCTTTTTACCAGCAGGTCCCGGGGATGGAACCTGGGTCCTCCCATATGGTAGACAGAAACCCAATTGCTTGAGCCACATCTGTTTCCCCCTGGGGCCTTTTTAAGGCTTCCTTTTCTTTTTCCTCCTTCCCCATATTAAGAAGGGATCTTAGCTATTGGTTGTCCTAATTGCTTGCTTTTCTGCTTCTTATTGGTTTATTTTATAGACAACTCAGGTTATACCTGTCAGCTTTCAGGGAACCAATGGGGAGGCCTTTCTGTTTGGAGTTATCAGGGTTTCTTTTGAGCCCAGGAGTTTCAAACCGAACCTAGCTACCAGGTCCCATTTTTTTTTCAGCTGGCTCTTCAGCTTTAACTGTTAAGGCTTTGTTTTCCAACAGCTGCCTTCCCTCAGGGGGTTTCTGGGCAGGGTCTCCATGCTGTGTTCTGACCAGCAGCTTTCCCTAGTTCGCTTTACCAGCCTGCTTCAGAATCAAGAAATGTTTAGAACCAAAAAAGGCCCTAAAGCGCATCTACAAAGAGAAAGGAGAATCTTGTGTGGATATAATCAAGTAACCAAATTTTATACATGGCTATGGCTTTCAAATTGTTCTCTATAACCATATTCTTAGGCATTCAATAAAGTGACTGAGTTTAGACTCTAGGTGAGACATCTCCACAGTTACTAAAAAAATACAACAAACAAGGAAATTTTAAGTTCTCTAGGTATAAGTCGTGAATCTGCCCTTCTAAAATTAAAGCCAACATAGATATTGCTCCTTTTGTTATTTGCAGAATGGTCTATTCGAAAGTAACTTACCAAATTAAAAGATGAAAGTGTCCATTTAGGAGGCACCAATATCTCAAACCTAAGCTTCAGAAGAAGACACGGTATTTAGGACAATATATACTTTTGTTACCCCCAGCCAGTGAAATGGAAGAGCAACATACCTGGGTCTTGGGACACAAACACTTTTTATGTGCAAGTGACTGATGTGGCAAATAAGGAGGAAGAACTTTGCCGATAGCGGCAGGAAGTTTAAATGCTAGTAGTGGAAAGAAAAATCACTCCTCCTTCCCTCATTAATCTGCTTAGTCTCAAGAGAGATAGCAAATACTTAGAATATCTAGAGGCTGGGTCACTTACAAGATGCAGCTGATCTGGGAACACACAGCTAATCCGCCCTAAATTCCAGAACTTCACTTCACTCAGCCCTTAAGATCATGCTTCACTTGCCAGGCAGCAAAGTTACAAGCAGGGGTAGCTGTGGGGCGGGGGCGGGGGTAGAGGCGCCTGCGCACATGCAAAGAGTACTGGGAAGCCTGGGCTTTGGAATGTCCTGTCTTTGTGACCTCTTGGGTCCTCTCAGAGTCTACTGCCCCGTCATTCTTTCTTCCTAGAATAGCAGCCTCAAACGGTATTGTCAAGTGAACGTCTCTCCTTGTTTTGAGAGTCTTGGTAAGGAAAAGAAATGGACTCTTTTTAGGACAATGAAATGATGGTAAATATGTGAATGTATGTTGTTTTAAAGTTGTAAACTGAACTCTGCAATAGATTTCTTTGGACCTGAAGCTTTATCCTCATAATCTAGTTTATCCAGACTACAATGGAGTTCCTAATTAAATTTTTTCTCTAATAGTGTTACTAGTGAGCTTGCTGTGATTTCAGGTTTAAAATACAGCTTCACCACAGACAGTGATGACAGACCAAGAGCAGCCAGCCTTGGCCTGCAGAGGCCCTCCTCCTCTGAGCAGGAAGTAGATGCTCTGGGCTCGGAGGGCTAATGAAGACCACATGGAGTCCTTAAACAGGGCTCCCTCAGCTGCCAGCAGGGGGAGGCCACGCCCTGCCACCAGGAACTTGATCTGCTGCCTGCTCCCCATTCTTAGGCCGTCACCGTACTATCCAGCCCAAGTTCTGCCTAGCCTTCTTCTTCATGGGTCGGCCAGGTATTCCAACTGGGGAACCCTTTACATTTCCTACAAATAGGGGAAACTCACGAACTGGCCTGGCTAATTCCCATTAATTTCCAGGTGTGGAGCTGATTGTCCTCACATGTCTGTGTGGTTTTGGAGACCAGGCAAAGATGCACCCAGGTTGGATACATAGAGTAGACACTCCACCACGTCAGGGGTTTGTGTATTTGGTGAGGGTAACATCAAGGCAGAGAAGATGAGTGCATGGATGTGAAGGGATTGGGCTTAGCAATGGAGGCCTGGCTCAGATGAGCCAGAAATAGGTGAAGGGCAGCTGAACCTAATATAACTCAATACCCATTGAAGCTCTTTAAAAGCCAAGTCACCAAATATATCCTTTTCATTAATTCAGCAAATATTCCTGTATTATAGATCTGCATTGCACTAAGCATTGCCTATGTGCTAAGTATACCACAGTGACCAGATAAAATCCTTGTCCTCATGAAGCTGACATTCTATTGGGGGAAGACAGACAATAAACAAGTATTTCAGAGAGGTTTTAGGGTTAAGAAGAACATAAAATAATCATTAGAACCAGGCAGAGAGTGATGGGGAAGAACAGTGCGACAGCCTCTTCTAGGATAGTTCAAGACCTCTCTAAGGACCAGATATTTGAGTTGAGACCCGAATGCTGTAGTCTGAATAAACTAGATTATGAGGATAAAGCTTCAGGTCCAAAGAAATCTATTGCAGAGGTTAGTTTACAACTTTAAAACAACATACATTCACATATTTACCATCATTTCATTGTCCTAAAAAGAGTCCATTTCTTTTCCTTACCAAGACTCTCAAAACAAGGAGAGACGTTCACTTGACAATACACAGATTCCAGTGCTGCTGACAACAACAGAAGCAGACAAAGAAGACGCAGCAAATAGACACAGAGAACAGACAACTGGTGTGTGTGTGGGGGGGGGGGAGGGGAAGAGAAATAAATAAATAAATCTTTAAAAAAAAAGAACATGTCTAAACTGGGGTACATAATTCAACCTATCACAACATCCAAGGGTCTCATGATATCTACCAATTTGTTAGGTAGATGGACCTAAAGCTATCTAAAAGTATGAGTTCTAAAAGTATGAGAAGAAGTAAGGCTGGAGGTAACAACATGGGCATCATCAGTACATTTGTGGCATGTAAATGCCTGGGCCTAGATGAGACTACGAGGCAGAGGAGCTGAGCATCAATAGCATCGTCAGCAAAGATGACCATTTTTTTGGTAAATGTAGTTCTTGCTCCCCAGCATTCACTACCTCCCAGTTTTGTTTCTTTTAGATGCACTCCTGTTTCTTTCATTATGTAGCTGGAACAAACTAGGGGAAATCATAGGGACAAAATGTATGATCAACATGAGATTTCAAGGATGATGGAAGTGCCTTTTCAAACTCAATAAGCTTGAGGGAAAAGCAGCAATATATAAAAGCAAAACCTCTTGCTTTAACTTGTTTCAAGTCTGTTTTCCTGGTGAAGCTAGTGCCATCTGAAATGCAGGGGGTGGAGGTAGGAAAAAGCCTCCATTCCCTTTTAATGACATCATTGATTCTAGCAAAAGAATCAAGGGATCTTGGACAGCAGGACTCGAGAGATAAGAAAAAAGAAAAATCATTATCATTTAAGTAACATAAACACAGACCCTTTTTGATTTTGCACTTTTAAAACATTCCATTCTGAAAACTGTGATGCTTATTTTCAAATATATTTGAATTTCATTTTAAATTGCAAGGTCCCATTGTATTCATTGCAAAAAGATTCAAAGCACAGTTGTAATTATGAGAAGAAAACTGAAGCCTAAAGTCCTATAACAAATAGATCTAGTTTTCTATTTGCCACTAGAAAACTAGGCAGACTGCACATTATGTTTCATAACCAAAACCCCCCAGAGTCCTAACAAAAAATACATGACTCTTCTTTGAAACAGTGGAATCTTGGGGTACAGCCAACCCCCACAAATCAAGTCAAGGAACTTCTCAGGACTCCAAGAACGTGAGTAGTTTTTATAGAATATTCAGGCACTGTTTTTCCCTCTAATTGAGCTCAAGTGTAAACAAAAACAGAAAAGGAAAGAAAAAAAGAAAAGAAAAGAAAAGAAAGTTTACCCCCAGAGGGCAAAGGAAAAGCTTATCTGTTGCCTGGAATAGTTCAGTCTTGATTTGAGGGCACGAGAAGTACAGGGTTCCTTCCAATTTACACCAGAAAAGTAGTACTCTGAAACCACTACAACATGAAACTAAGTCTGAAATACTACGTGTCACCTTGAATTGAGAACCAATGTACATTTTGCATATTCTTCTTCATACTTTCCTTCTGCTAATAGTGCAAAAGGAAGGGATCAGTCCATTATTTTGTAGAGTGTTATAGTATTGCTAAAGGGTTAAAAACAAGGATCCTCATTCTCGCTCCCTCTTCAATGACAGCTTCTTTGGACATGCTCTTCCATTGCATCCAATATATTATCAAATTCTAACAAGTTCACTTTTGAAATAAAGAATCTGCCTGCTTTTCTCTACTCTCCCTCCAGCCATTACAATAGGAATGCCTTTCTAAAGAGCAAGCTGTTTTATGCCACTGTGCCTTTGCATGTACTCTCCCTCTTATCACACCTAATTTTTCACATCTGTGTCCTCCTGCAGCCAACTGTGAAGTCAGAGAACAGTCCACTGGACCACCCTCACTTCTGACACTAATTGCAAGTTTGAGAGCTGTTTTCCAAACCACTCAGGTTGGATAATCTGCTAAAAGGGCTCGTAGAACTCATTGAAAGTATAATCATGGTTAGGGTTTATTACATGGAAAAGATACAGATTAAAATCAGCCAACGAAAAAGAAGCATGGAGCAGAGTCCAGGTAAAGTTCCCAGTACATAGTTTCTGTTGTCTTCTCCCTGTGGAGTCACGAACAGCACTACGTTTCCACCATCGATGTATGACACCATAGAGTACTGCCAGCTAGAGAAGATTACCTGAGACTTGGTATCCAGAGTCTTTACGGGGCTCCCTCTCATAGGTGTGGTTAACTGCCCACATGGCTAATATCATTGTCCAGTCCCTCAGGAGGTTGAACTGATATTCCTCGACCCAAAGTCCCCACCCTACATCACATTGCTAGTATGGCTCAAAGCCTAAATCACCCTGTTACTTTCTGACTGGCCAAAGCCCCAGGCAAACAAAGACACTCCTATGAGGCATGACATTCCAAGGGTTTAGAGATTACCTCCCAGAAGCAAGGACAAAGGCCAGACCTCTTCTTGGGCAAGGTTGAATTCTTCACTTCACACCCCATTTATGTTTGGTGTTCATACCTTGACCTACAATCTCACACCTAAAGGAAGAGATCACAAGCAGAATGCTTTTTAAAATTCTTCCAAGTTAGGTTCTCTGGCAAATTGACTGCATTACTGGCCCCAGTATTTCACTTTTGCCATGTAACTTGGCACTGCCCTCTCAGTCTAGATGCCCCACCCTCTGACTCAGGGTTCAGCTGGGTGACTTGCTTTGGCCAATGGATGTTAGCAAATGCAATTACAAGCAGAAGCTTGTAAAAGTGCTTGCACATTTCCACTCACACACGTGCACTTCTGCCATTGCTAAGAACATGCTCAGGCTAAGCTGCTGGCTTGTCCTGTGTAGCAGAGCCTAGTTGCCACAGTCTTCCTGGCCAAGGCTTTCCTGGATCAGCCAACAGTCAACTATCCCCAAACACAGGAGCGAGCACAACCCAAATCAGCAAAGCTGCCTAGCGAACTCGGAGCTGACTACAGATTCATGAGCAAACCCAGTCAAGCTCAAGAATAGATTCATGAGCTAAATCAGGTGTCAGCAAGCAGGCAGGCCATAGGCCATTCATTGCCACTGTTGAAACTTAAAAGAAGAATATTTTATAACACCTGAAAATTACATGAAATTCAAATTTTAGGGCTCACAAGGTTGTACTGGAGCATAGTCTAACTCATTTGTTTACATATTTTCTACACTACACTACACTACAGAGTTCAATAGTTTCAGACTGTATGGCCTGAAAAGTCTAAAATATTTGCTGTCTGGCCCTTTAGATAAAGATAGCCAACGCTGGACTCAATAAATGTTTAGTGCTGTATGACAGAGGTTCACTGTTGGTTGTTACGCAGCACCATTGTAGCAAAAGCTAACTGACATATCCTCTTATTACAAAGCTAATTCCTTTCTACATTATCCCTGCAGAGAGTGCTGGTAGAGCAGAAGGACCTGGGTTCAGAACAAAGCCAACCACCTGCTCCTCACCACCAAAGGCATTGACTTCATGACCTGGGGTTGAGGGCTGGGACCTTGGGCTCTTACCATGATTGCCAGCCCATCAAAGAATAATACATTGTCCAGTGGTTCCCAATCCTGGGAGAAGACAATACAGCCTATATGCCACAGGGACCAGTGATGACCCAAAAGGCCTCTTATCCTGCTAACAGTGACACAAAGCTCAAGTGTAAGTAAGTTCATTCATACCCAGCCACATACCCAGAGGTCATCTGGCACAGGAGCAGGGGCAGGGAGAAGAAATAAAAAAGATTATGACATTGCACTGAGTTTACCAGATCAGACTAAAATTTAATTCCCATCCTGGGATCCAGTGGTGGAAACTTGGGAGTATTGTATCAAATAATAAAGAAAAATTAAGTTCCATTTTCTTATTATCTCTGAGTGTAATGTGTGTGAATTGTGCAGACCTGATATGAATTTTGTAGAATGAATAAACAAATGAACAGATGAATGAATGAATGAGTGAGGGGGAAACTTCCCATCATGTTGCCATGCGCTCTTCCTGCCACCTTCTCGTATTTCTATCCGGTCAGGGGATTAATCCAGAAATAACTCATTCCTCCTCCTGAAATGCCTTCCAGCTTCAAGGAGCCAGGAGTGACTCCTCGTCCAGTTCCCTTCATTCAGCAATGCCTGGACACCCTCCCCCTTCCTCAGATCCCTTGGCTCTAGAAACTAATAGGTGGTCTCAATGCCTTGGGTAAATTTACATGAAACAGATTGGCATCCTCCAGGTTAGAGGAACTTGGATCTGTCAGTATACTTCGGCCTTCAACCTGTATGGAATATATTCTAAGAGTATAATGAGGCAATGTTTTCCCCAAGAGGAGGAAAAGTCAGACTCCCACATCTGGAGTTTGACCTTTGTGCATGTTGTCATTTCACCCACCACAGGAAATCTTTCTGGTCTGGGCTGAAACATGTAACTTCTCAACAGTGTGGCTGGTAGCAATCCTACCCAGCTGTGTGGAACGGGAAGTGACAAGGCAATTAATATTCTGTTAAAACTTCAGGGGGCTACGTGAACGCTGACCAGATTTCAGGATTGACTCATCATGTTAATACCAAACATTGTACTCTCTGTTGTTCACTTCTGCTGACTCACGTGTCAAGCCCTAAACAAGGTGTACTGGGGTACTGCTGCAAAGTCCTAGATCTGCCTTTCTAGGGTGTTACCCTACAGTGCCATTTATGTCAGTCCACTCTCTGGAGAAACTTCTATAATCAGCCATGGGTGGTTTTCAAAAGTGTGAAGGAAGGGTTGCTCATGGAAAGAGATGACCAACCTCTTTCCTACATTGTTTTATATGAAAACAGGATGGACAGCTAGACAACTGACATTAGAGAAAAACCATGGCATTTCTGAGTGGGAAGGGAAGCTTAAGAGATCAAGCAAGAAGTCGTTTTCTAGGAGAGGGAGGGAGGCAATAAAACATGGTGAATAAGAGCTTTGAGCCAGGTACCCTGGATTCATATCCCATTTTTCGCTGCTTAGTAGTGGCATTATAAGTAGGGGGCTAATATAGCTATTAAGTAACTTTAAGCAAACTGCTCAGATTCTCTGAAATTCGATTTCCTTTTCTGTAAAATGAATAATTATAGTACCCACCTCATTGGGCTATTATGAGAATTAAAAGAGATAAACTATAATAAGAATACAGTCCTTAGCACAAAGTGTTCAATACGTAATACCTGTTATTAAGGCTGATGAGGCAATCCATGGAAGCCTCTCTCCTGGAAATAGGATAGATCTTCCATGTGTTTGGAATTAAATCAGAAAAGGGTAGAGGAATATCACTGTAAGCTGGGTATTCTTCAATGTGGGAAAGGTGAAGAAGAAGCTCTTATTAAGGGGAAAAATGAGTAGTCAGTATCTGGAGAGGCTATTCCTTGGGGTCTCAGGTAGGGAAGGACTCACCTTTCTCCCTGGCTTCAGGTCTGCAGCAGGTAGTCCTTCATTTTCAGAAACAATCCCTCTGATTATTTAAGTCTTTGAAGGCTCTGTGAAGACTTTCCTTTAAGGGCTTTGTCTTAGTACATACTCAAGGCAGCACTGCTGAGTTTTAAAAAAAAAGCCTGGCCAGTAATGACATACAGAAACTGATACTTACATGATACTATTAAATGAGTTCTTTCAAACCACTGATTCCTATTCTACAGAAAGTGGTCCTTATGCCAATGTCCTTAAGAGGTCCAACAGCTTGTATAACCAGCAAGCCTCATGGTTAGTTAACAGCTTTCAAGACTTGGATTCCCAGTGATAAACAAAAGAATTCCAAAGCCACAATCCATAAACTCTCCATAGAAACATATGGAACTATTTAAGTAGGTTGGCTCAAGGCTGTTATTTTGAAAACAAGTACCCTCAGCCAGAATCTCCACTGAGTGCTATTTATTGAATAGTTGGAAAAGGGCAAGACCCCATGGGTCCTGCTGGGTTGCTCTTTAGCAATATCAAACGTTTTGCAGATATGACTGTATGCCTCCCAGTTCTCTGGAAAGGATGCAAGAAGTCTGTTCATTTGTATGCATTCCACCACAGGCGTTGGGGCCACTCATTGAGGGGACTGTACTCCTTAAATAACATTTTACAAATCTCTGATTGCAAGATATTATGCCTCCAAAGCTTTCATTTCTTACTCTGAACAGCTTTTCTGGTGACCAATCCTCTCAAGTTTCAACTAATCACTCTGTCCTCTATACCTCAACAATAACCTATCCAAATTCCTATTATGCTAGGAAGCTGCAGATATAGGATAGCCTTGGGAAGCATTGGTCCTCAGTCTCCAAAACATGGGCAAACCATGTTAGGACAAACTTTGATTGGTTTACCTATGCTATTGGAAAATCAGGAAAGAATTTCCTAGTATTCTATTTGGAATTTTCTCTTTTTTAAAAATAATAATGAGTGGCTTTGTTTTTTCCCCCCCTGATTATTAAAGTATTATTCAAGACTCTCTGTTTAACATAATGGAAGATTAAGATAACACAAAATAAATTCCACTAGAAATTCTAGTTAAAATATAAGTTATAAAATAGTTTATATTCATAGCCACACTCTCAAGAAAGAAAGAGAAATCCCCAGGCACCAGAAACAAAGAGGTAATTGAAAACAGAATAAAGTTTTAAAGTGCCAGTTCAAGATGTAGCCGTACAATGGTGGTGAAAGAGTGATCATTGATTCTAGCCACCTAAGGTTAGGGAATTCATGCTCATGTGGGGACATAATGGGGAACCTTGGGCAAAAGTGAACAGAGAACTGGGACTGAGAAACCTGTAAAAAGGCTGAAACCCTTGAAGGCCTGTACCCTCAGTGAAAGGGTGGTCTAAATAAAAATTGATCCATTAGCATGGGGAAATATAAAAAATTTTTTAAACAAATGGATGGGTTCAGCAGCTGCAAGAGAATTCACAAACTGAAAATAGATTCGAGGAAATTACCCAGAAGGCATAGAGACATAAAGATCTGGAAAATGTAAAAATAATTTAGAGATATGGAAGATGGAATAAGGAGATCCAACATATATTCCATTCCAAAATGGAAAAATAGAGAAAATAGGACACAAATAATATTTGAAGAGATAATAGCTGAAAAATTTCCTGAAATGATAAAAGGCTTGAATACTGAAGTCCAAAAATCATAAGGGGTCCTCAACAGGATACACAAAGCTAAATCAAAGCCAGTCACAACATAATGAAATTTTAGAACTTCAAAGACAAAGAAAAATTAGGCTTTTGTGCAGCAGACATATCAACAACAACAGAAAGCAGAAGAGAAGTGTCATAGAAAAATAACCATCAATCTAGAATTCTATACCCAGCTAAAATTTCTTTCAAAAGTGAAGGTTAAATAAATATATTTTTGTGAAAAAAGACCAAGGATGTTTACTGCTCACAGGTAATGATTAAATCAACCCTTTAATAATCAACCAACTTTATGCTGTGATTTCAAGTTAAAAATTGAGCTGACAATATATATAAAATATTCTATTCCCTTGAACAACTATCATGACCTCCATTTAGACATTCTTTTAAAATATATTTGTCAGGGAGTGGGTGTACCTCAGTGGTTAAGCATCTGCTTCCCATGTACAAGATCCCAGATTCAATTCCCAGTACCTCTCTTTTTTTTTCTTTGGATGTATATTTGAGCTCTTTTCAGTCCTCTTGTTTTGCAAATGTATATTTGAAGTTTGTTTACTTCAGATTAAGCCTTCCTTTCCTTGTGGATACTAAAGCAATTCCTGAAAGGGTACATGTGTGGGTGAAGAGAAATCTTGTATTAACATATAAAAGAAAACTTCAAAAATTAATACAGTAATAACTGAGATATGGTAGGTAGTCCTAACTTCTGAACAGAGGGCCTCTCATTTCTTACTGTATACAGATCTTAAATAAATTACAAAAGCCATGTTTTTAAGTTCGGAAGCTGTAGGTTTTCCAAACACAGACCCTGGTAAAAGCAAATCCTAAGGATATACTGCATAAAGAAGGAAACTTTAACCAAAAGTAAGTGAGGTAGAATGCAAAAAGGAAGGGTGACCAAAAAAAGAGGAAAAATGGATAAATTTAAACAAGAATTAGAAACATAAAATAATAAGAAAAAAGTAATATTAATCAAATTATGATGACAATAATAATAATCAGCATCCAGCCATGAAATTGGAACTATCCTAAGTGTTTCGACAGAGAGAATTTAATTGCTTTGTGGGTGAAGGAAGAGCTAAGTCAAACATGAGAAGGTTCCATAAGAAAAACAGAGATTAACAACAAGAAGGAGTTACCATCCCTGCATTGGAGGAGAAGGTCTTGGAAGAAAGGCTATGTGGCAAACACTAAAGCTGAACTACAGTCATTTGAATCCAGCCCCACTTTGTTTTCTGCAAACGCCAGTGTAAACTTCAGTTGTCCTGTCCTCCATAACCTAATATTAACATAGTTTTTGTTGCTTAGTTGATAAACAAAAGTGCCCCATTTGTTTTGTTTTTTGTTTTATTTTTGTTTTGCTTGTTGTTTGTGCTCATTGTTTGTGCTCGTTGTCTGTTCATTGCCTTCTCATTGTTTTTTACTCACTATCTCCTCCTTGCCTGTTTGGTTTTTTACTTTAGGGGACACCAGAAACTGAACCCAGAACCTCAATGTGGGAGGCAGGTGCTCAACAGCTTTAGCCGCATCCACTGCCTGCTGGTTTTTGTTTTTGCTTGTTGTCTGCTCATTGTTTGTTCATTTTCTTGCTCATTGTTTTTTCTCATCTGCTCATTGTTTTTGCGCAATGTCTATTATTGTCTGAGCATTGTTTGTTTGTCTTCTGTAAGAGGCACTAGGACCTCCCATGTGGGAGGCAGGTTCACAACTTGAGCCATATCTGCTCCCCAATTTGTTTTGAAGTAAAATTGAAGCCTGAAACTGTAACCGAGAATTCAGAATTAACAAATAATTATGATTATAAAATCATTATATAGCTGCCTTTATATTATAAAACAGTCAAAGGATAATAGCTGAAATTATGAAACTGACTGGATTTAGTCTAGACTTGCTATTGTGATGGTAATTCTAGACTAAATTTAACTTTGTTTATGGTTATTTCAAGACTAGCTTTGCCTTTGTGTGTATTTACTATTCTGATGGTAATTCTAGGCTGAACTTACATTTGTTACGGTTATTTCAGAGCTAGCTCACCCTTGTGTACTGGTCATTGTGATAGTAACCACTCTACTCTCCCTGTTTGAATCCATAAAAACTTCTGCCCCTCGTGGTTCTGGGGAAGGTAGATTTGAGACACACCCCTCCCCATCCTGCTTTTTCTCATGACCATCCTGGTATGGACTCCAAATCATCTGCTCTGGCAAAAACCCAGAAGGATCCGTGAGGGGTTTCCTTCAACGTAGCACCCCAGATGGAACCCCACAATCTCTGAGTAAATCACCGCCTGGTAGAATCCTCGACCCTCGGGTTTGGATGTCCACTATTCCATTCCCGTGGCCACCAGAGTCCTATTATCTCCCAGGACTGAGGAGTGGGGATCTTTTACCCTGAGCATTAAGGTTTCTTGTTTTTCCTGCTGGTCGTGTGAGAAACCAGTTTTCCCTGAGACTTCAATGACCTTGGTGGGAATAAAATTAACTTGGTCTTGATCTTGGTTTTGATTTTGGGGTAATGGTTGAAATCTCCTGCCGAAGCTGTAAGGAGGAAGCCCACCCTTGGTTTCTTGTTTTTTATGCTTCTGAATTTCTATTTTAGGGATGGAATGGATCTAACAACTGTGGGTTGGCGTCCCACCCAGAGACCCCTTGCCGTCCACAGGGAGTAGCCTTCTGGAAACAGAAGACCTCTTGGTTGGACCTGAGTGGTATCCTTAGCAGCGCACTAGTTTCTGCCAAAGCTGTAAGTGGGATTTTTTGCCACACTTAGTAATTTTTTCTTCTTACTTCTTTTCTGTTTTATTACGCCTAGTTTTTTAGGAGGAAAGGGAGCAGTCCCTGGTGTAAGAAGGTGTTGCTGAGCTTGGTTACCTAAGTCTTAGTTTCTCTCTTGAAAATATACTGAAATTGGTCTGTCAAAGTTGAAATGAGAAATAAGCGGACCTCTGAAGTAAAGAAAATGTCGATTTTTGTTGTTGTTGTTGTTGCTGTTGTGTTTTAGGTACTGGAACCAGGGATTCAGTCCTGGACCTCATTTGTGGGAAGCTGGCACTCAAACCACTGAGCTACACCAGCTCCCCCCAAGTTTATTGTTTTCATTTGTTTGCTTGTTTGTTTGTTGTTTTATGAGGTATTGGTGATCAAACCCAGGAGCTAATACATGGAAAGCTGGCACTCAACCAATTGAGCTACATCCACTCCCCTATAGAGTATATCTTAAAGCATTGGGAACAATTTGGTTATAAGCCAATCACTAAAAAGAATGAAATTTTTGTGCAAAACTGCATGGGAAGTAGCTGTGGCTCAATCAATTGGGCTCCCATCTACCATATGGGACACTCTGGGTTCACTTCCTGGGCCCTCCTTGTTCAGGCAAGCTGACCCACACCTGTGGAGAGCTGACGGTCCCCGCCTGTGGAGAGTTGGGGCAGCAAGATGACACAACAAAGGGAGACAAGCAGACACAGAAGAATGCAGAGCGAATGGACACAGAGAGCAGACAGAAACAAGCCACAGGGGGGTGGTAAATAAATAAAAATAAATAAATAAATCTTTTTTAAAAATGAAAAAACTGCATTGTCACAGTGCGGATTAGAATTATCAGAAATAGCCTTCAAAGAGAGCTTTTGAATATAATGTTATTTTACAGTTAAATATATTTTGTAAGAGAATAAGATTTTTAAGTAAAATTAGTGAGTTGTGTGTTTTTGTTTGGGTCTAACTCTCTATTTGTGTCTATTTGTTCAGTGTATTTTTTTTAATTAATTAATTTATTTATTTCTCTCCCCTTCCCCCCCCCAACCCGGTTGTCTGTTCTCTGTGTCTATTTGCTGTGTCTTCTTCTTTGTCCGCTTCTGTTGTTGTCAGTGGCACGGGAATCTGTGTTTCTTTTTGTTGCATCATCTTGTTCTGTTAGCTCTCCATGTGTGCGGCACCATTCCTGGGCAGGCTGCACTTTCTTTTGTGCTGGGCAGCTCTCCGTATGGGCCGCACTCCTTGCGCGTGGGGCTCCCCTACATGGGGGATACCCCTGCGTGGCACGGCATCAGCACCGTGCATGGGCCAGCTACACACGGGTCAAGGAGGCCTGGGGTTTGAACCGCAGGCCTCCGATGTGGAAGACGGATGCCCTAACCACTGGGCCAAGTCCGCCGCCCAATGTATATTTTCATACCTCGGAATGGTAATATCAAATTAGTAAATGAAAATTCTTACAAGAGCTCTACTCAAATTGACAAAAAAATCAAATAAGTGCTGATATCTGTAAATGAATATTCCTGGAGACCAAATTAGAAAAGCCAAACAGCATAAAAAGGTCATATAAAATCTGACAAAAAAAAAAAAAAAACTATTTAAAAGAAAAAAAAAAACCCTAAAAACTAAAGGTTCTGCCATAGAAAGTTTATATGTCCTCCACAATCTTTCTATAGCCTATCCTACCCCCAGGGTCCTCTCCTAACCTTGACTGAATTTGAGTGACTCATTAAAACAAGTTTAGGAAACTATGGGGGGATGGGCTTGGTGTGGGGAGATGTGAATTTAGCTTAGAATTCTGCCTACTAGGCCTGGAAACTAAAAATAATGGGGACAGAGGGGATATTATAGAATAAACCTTGTCTTGTATCATCTATCTTGTAATTACCCAATTAAATTTTGAAAGTCTTGAGATGAAAATAATTAATAACCCAATGGCCAAAATTTCAGTAAGTAAAGGAAAAGTTCTTGAAACCTATGAAACTGTTTTTCTGTTATGATTAAAATAAAAAACAATTATAATATATTCTCAAGAGCCTGATAATCAGTATGCTTTTGAGGTTCTTTATAATTTTAAGGTATTATGAAAACAAAGAGGTTTTAACCTATGGAGGAAAGAAAAGAACATTTCATTTTGATTTTATTCTACTTGCGTGTAATCTTACTAGGTTTATTGGATACTAATAAAATAAGGTAGCATTAAGTCTGTTTAATCTTTTTTTAAAAGATTTATTTATTTATTTATTTATTTATTTTCTTTCTCTCCCCTTCCTCCTGCCCCCCCAACCCCCACCCCCAGTTGTCTGCTCTCTAGGTCCATTTGCTGTGTGTTCTTCTGTGCCTGCTTGTATTCTTGTCAGTGACACCGGGAATCTGTGTCTCTTTTTTGTCGCATCATCCTGCTGCATCAGCTCTCTGTGTGTGCAGACCATTCCTGGGTAGGCTGTGCTTTTTTTGCGTGGGGTGGCTCTCCTTATGGGGCTCACTCCTTGCGTGTAGGGCTTGCCGACGTGGGGGACACCCCTGCATGGCAGGGCACTCCTTGCTCACATCAGCACTGTGTGTGGGCCAGCTCACCACACAGGTCCAGAAGGCCCTGAGTTTGAACCCTAGACCTTCCATATGGTAGGCGGACGCTCTATCACTTGTGCCAAATCTGTTTCCCTGTTTAATGTTTAAGATGATGAAAATTGTAAATTTTTGGTTAATGAAATTACTTAAAAACTCTTTTAAAAATAATTGTTTTACCTAAACTTAAATGACTAGTCTTTCACTGAAAAGAATTAGAAATATAAAATGAGACTTAAATGGATATGGGATGAAGTAAGTTTGTAAAAGCTTATTTAAGTGAGTGTGGTTTGTCCTAAGGTAAGATGACTGGTTTTTATAAAATCATATGTAGGACAAGACTTCAATGGATATGGGAAGTTATAGCAGGCTTAGCAGAAGTAGATTTCTCTTGTTGCTGACTGTAATTGAATAAGATTTTTTAAAAAAATAATTGTAGCACCTATAACACCAAGTCTAAATTGTGGAAACTGAAATTTTTTTTTAAAGATTTATTTTTTATTTATTCTCTCACCACACCCCCCCCCCCAATTGTCTGCTCTCTGTGTCCATTTTGCTGTGTGTTCTTCTGCATCCACTTGTGTTATCCAGTGGCACTGGGAAACTGCGTCTCTTTTTTGTTCTGTCATCTTGCTGTATCAGCTCTCCATGTGTGCAGTGCCATTCTTGGCAGGCTGAGCTTTTATCGCTCCAGGCAGCTCTCCTTGCAGGGTGCACTCTTTGCACGTGGGGCACCCCTAAGGGGGGACACCCCTGTATGGCATGGCACTCTTTGCGTGCGGGCAGCACTGAGCATGGGCCAGCTCACCACATGGGTCAGGAGGCCCTGGGGATTGAACCCTGGACCCTCCATATGGTAGACAGATGCTCTATCAGTTGAGCATGTCTGCTTCCCTGAATAAGCTTATTTAAAGGTGAAATTTTTCTTGAGATGAAGTAAATAGTCTATGTGGTTATGAATGGTCATGGGACACTTGTAAAAGCATTTTCTAAACTGAAAGATTACAATATAAATGTCTGACTTCAGGAAATCATTATTAAGTAGAAATCTAGGAGTTGCTATTGAAAACAAAAAGTAACTTTGTATTAAAAAAACTGTCAGACTTCCCCTTGATCCATTATGATCTATGCTAACTAGGCATTTTGGTCTTACCATATCCTTAATGGTTTTAAAAAATACAAAGCCACAGCTATTTTGGAAGTTAATCAATTCAAACTATTTTACTAATTTCTTTGTCACTATGATGGAGGCCTGTTATATTAAATATAATGTTCAAACCTGACAACTTTTAATATTCTAATAAAACCTTTAAGGATTTCTTTAATTTCACACTGTCACCAAAGAATTTGTTCTTTCACCTTGTAAAAAGTGAGTTGCTAAAGTTTATATGTTTATGAAATTAATATTATCAACACAGTCATATTTTAATTCACAATGGAAAAATATATTCCAAAACTGAAAACTTGTAATACTTGTATAAACTGTGAAAAAGTTTAAATGGGATGTAATTTTGACAATATTTTAAATTTTAGTCACATGTTATTCTAATCAGAATTTTTATTAAGGTGGTAAACTTCCTTAAAAAAAACACTGGTTTGTCACAAAATACTGTGCATAATCACAGTATTTATTTCCTAAGACTATTGTAAATGTGTACATTTATGTTTACTACTAACGGAAATATTATTTATAAAATGCTAATGGGGGGAAGCAGACTTGGCCTAATGGATAGGGCATCTGCCTACCATATGGGAGGTCCACCGTTCAAACCCCAGGCCTCCTTGACCCGTGTGGAGCTGGCCCATGCTCAGTGCTGATGCTCGCAGGGAGTGCCCTGCCACACAGGGGTGTCCCCCATGTAGGGGAGCCCCATGCGCAAGGACTGCATCCGGTAAGGAGAGCCGCCCAGCACAGAAGAAAGTGCAGCTTGCCCAAGAATGGTGCCACACACAGGAGACCTGACACAGCAAGATGACGCAACAAAAAGAAACACAGATTTCTGGTGTTGCTAACAAAGATAGAAACAGTCACAGAAGAACACACAGCAAATGGACACAGAGAGCAGACAACTGGGGGCGGGGAGGGAGAGAAGATGGGAGAGAAATAAATAAAAAATAAATCTTTAAAAAGAAATGGCTAATGGGAAGATAATCTTGATTCCATTGGGAATCTTAGGTTCTCATAAAATAATTAGAAAAATAGTTCTTTTTCAGTACTGCTGAAGTTTCATTGTGGTAAATAGTATTTATCTAAAAGAGAAAATATGGAGAAATTAAATTTATCATTTACCTATGTGGGCATTGTATGAAAATTCTTAAAGACTTTTAAAGTTCTCATTGTCTTTTCTATCCTAATACTGATCTGCATGATGATATTATTGGTTATCGTTTTAGTTATTTTTAGAAAAACATGATGCTATGGAACATGCAAAACCTCTTATTGGTTACACTGTTCTGCTCTGATGCTTCTCTAAAAGAGCATGCAGTCAGCTCATCTTCAACAAAAAGGGATTTTAAGAAGAAGCAAGGCAAGTCTATATGCTATGTTTTACTTGCTAAATAACATAATCTTGGTAAAAGTATAAAAGTAAAATGAAACAAAACTCTTACTATGGTCTGTAGTTAATGATCTTTAAAAACAGCTTTATTTAAAATATTCATAAGGAAACTGTTGCTGAATTTTCTCTAGGTTCTTGACTGTTACAAAAAAGGAATTTTAAGTACACACCAGTTCAGTTAGGCCAATAGTTTATTAAGAAAATGATAGAAGAGAAATGGAAGACAATAACAGATTATGGGTCCCAGGCATACTTGCGGATTAGTCCAGGCAGAGTGGGAAAAGGGCTAAAGAGGTAAAAAGGGCTGATTTGCAGACTTCAAATCCCCATTACAGATTACAAATCCCCAGGTCTACTTGCATGCTAATCCAGGCAGGGAGAGAAAGGGAAAAACAGAGATGGAAAAAGGAGGATTTAACTTCTGTGCTTGCTTTTTAAACCATTAATTACCCCTCCCCTTGTTAATGTTTGGGGGAGGTGTCCCAGCTAGTTGAAGTTTTTTACCCCACCCCATCAATTCCCCTGGGCCCAATGGCAAGGTCCCTTGAGAATATCCAGGGCTTTTTCTTGATCCCAGATGAAATCCCGTTCTGAATGGGGAATTCTCATGAGGTTCTTCCAGCAGTCATCTTGTAGGGCCTTTTCCTTAGAGAGGATTCCCACAACCACGTGTTCCATGGCCATGTCTTTCTGCCAGCTCCCAAATTCGTCTATTTCCTAAATCTAGCCTGCCTCAAAACTAGGGCCTAGATTGTAAACTCTTACAGTCATATTTATAACTAAGCTCTGACCTCTAATTGCTATTTCTAATTTTTAAGATGCATTTCTGTTTGTGTATAACCCAATAGCTCCCTAGAATTTTTAAGGGCTTGTATGATACCTGGAACTCAGAGCTAAACTTAACCAGCTTGAAGGTGCTGAAAAAGCAGCATTAATTTTAAAGATCACCCCAATTAAAGAAGTTGGAGAGAATCAGACTCCAACTGAAAGGTAAATGGGGCTTACTTAAGACTGGGGAGAATCAGGATGAATGAAAAAGTCAATGTCAATATTTTGAAGCTTTGCACACTGTGGAGACCAGAAAGAGGAAGTTTATTTTGTCAAGAAAAAATTCTGTAGCTTTCTGTTGAGCACTATCTAATTTGACCTAACTGGTCAGCTTGTTAGGCACCATAGCTGACATGGAGCCTGGAATAGTGAATGAGATTGTGATGTTCTGTACAGAATTGTTGTAATACGCCTATGCATTTCAAATTGTTTTGGGCAAAAAATAGAAAGGTATTCACAAAGTTCCCTAAGGGACTAGAGAAACATAGTAACTCTGCAAGGTAAACCTGTGGAAAAGAAACATACTAGTAAGCTGAGCCCTAGATCTTGAAGCTTTCACCCAGGAAGCTTATTTCTGTAATCATGAAGTTAAACCTAACTATATTTAATGCCTAAGAGTCACCTCTTGATAACCTCTTTGTTATTCAAATGTGGCTTGCCTCTCTAAGCCAAACTCTGCCTGCCTAGCCCCCTAGGTGGGACGGGACATCTAGGGATAATTTTCCCTGGGAATGTGGGACTTTACTTCCAGAGATTTTTCCTGGCAATGCAGGGCTTGACAGCTCCCTAGGATGGGCCTCCCAACAATGGGATTAGACCAAAACCAGGGACAGAAGTAGAACAGAATAAAGTTTTAATGGCTAAGAGATTTCAAACAGAGCCAAGGGTCACTCCAGAGTTTACTCTTATGCAGGTTTATTTGTTTAGAGACTTATCTCAAGAGAGACTAAAGCCTTGCCCATTGCCCTGCTTAGAGTAAGAACTGCTCCCAGAAGAAGACTTGGCTTAAGTTCTTATAAAATGATTTATGGAAGGCCATTTCTTAAAAAAGCATGCATGCTAGTTCCGAATTAACTACTATCCACTATGTTAGCTCTTTGGGTACAACCCTGAATAACTTTTCAGAAAACATCCTCTGCCCAGGGAAATACCCCAACCTGAATATTTAACTTGACACCCTTGCTGGCCTTGCCTTCTTGTTCTAGACTCTCCCCTGTGACAGAGATTATTTGGAGCCTAGCTAACATAGACTTTTGAGTTTTCCTTATACACAAACCCCTCTAAGTACCAGCAGAGCTTTCTTCATTTTATTCCTTAAAATTCTGTCCCAACACAGCTTCCCTTGCCTTGTGAGTAAATTATCTCAAAACTAATCACATCTTTTTATTTCTAAATGATTGCAGTTTACTGGACCTTTTGGAGCCTACCTGCCTCTTCAGGCCAGTGCCCCAAAAAATGAATGTCCAATCAACACTATCTCCATTGCATGGATCTCACCTTTCACCAGAAAAACTCTTAATATTGCCCCCTTGCCAGCAGGAAGCAGTTAAGAGCAGTCTTGTTCCTTCCCTGAGACTGGTGATTGATCCTGTTCCAGGGGAGACTTGAACTACAACAATTTGAATCCAGCCCCATTTTGGTTTCTGCAAACACCAGAAGTAGACCTGTCCTCTATAACCTGACATTAAAATGGTTTTAGTTGTTTAGTTCATAAACAAAAGTGCCCACTTTGTTTTGAAGTGAAAATGAAACCTGAAACTGAGAGTTCAGAATTAACAAGTAATTATGATTATGGAATCATTATCTAGATGCCTTTATATTATAAAACAGCAAAAGGATAATATCTGAAATTGCTGAAATTGACTGGATTTAGTGGAGACCTGTTATTGTGATAGTAATTCTAGACTGAACTTACATTTGTTTATGGTTATTTCAAGACTAGCCTCACCCTTGTGTACACTTGCTATTTTGATGGTAACCACTCTACTCTCCCCTGTTTGAATCCATAAAAACTCCTGCTCCCCTGGCCTCCGTAAGGTAGATTTGAGATACCCCCATCTCCTGTCCTTCTGCTGGTATTAATAAACCTGCTTTTGCTCATGACCATCCTGTGGGGACTCCAATCCATCTGCTCTGGGCAACAGCAAGACTTCTCAGCTGAAATTGGAACCATGATGTGAGTGACATCCAGTGAGAGTTGGAGTCATAAAGACACACAGCCTGAGCTGCTACAGGAAGCACCCAACCTTCTGCTAGTACCTTGCACAGACTAAACTTACCCAGACATCAGAGCACAACGGAGCCTGGAAATGTAGGTGCCTGTAATGAAGAGCAGAATAGGGAAAGGGCAGGAAATACATCTAAGAGCAAAAGGCAGCTGGTTAGCACAAGAATAATGACTAAGAGTCCAAAAAAGAATAGAATTAAATAGATAATAATCAGATAATAGATGTGAAAGGGATAATAGAGCAAACAAAAATTTTGTGAAAATTTGAGCCCACAATTAAGAAGTTTGATTTAATTCAGAGTTGCTAATAGGTGTGTCAGATACCCAGAATGGTCCTGTTATGAGATATTGGTCTCCTCAACTGTCAGAGCTGTCTGGATGCTTGCAGCTCTCAGGCTGTGAGAAGCCTCATCCAGGGCTTTTTTGAGGGAGGCTAGAGAAAGGCAAGTTCTGACAGTGAGCCCTGCAGTACCTGGAGAAGAGAAGCACAAAGACCCACTGGAGAACTCACTGCTGTGCCACATGAACTTACCATGGTCAAGATACTCTATTACCTGAAAGTGTATTTCTGCAGTTACAGCAGGGCAAATCCTTGCCCACTGGATACAAGGGGCTGGAGGAGCTACAGAGGGGTTGGTATTCTGGTTGCCCAGTAGGAATACAGCCAAAACTAAAGTCATGGAGTGGGGAGTGGGGGAAGGGGTCTCCTGGTAGGCATATTCCAATACTTGTCTTCCTGTATACTCAATACTGTTCTGGTTATCTGTCACTGTATCACAAAACTACCCCAATCGTGGTGGCTTAAAACAACAACCACTTCATTATATCTCATGATTTTCTGGGTCTCGACATTGGGTTGGGCTGGGGCGGGGGGCAGTTCTTTTCCTGCCTGTGGAGCAAACCGAGGCCACTGGGGCTATTCAGCAGCTGGCTGGTCTGGTCTGGGAGGTCAATGACAGCTTCATTCACATACCTGCTGCCTTAAGATGGCTGGAAAGCGGGACTTGGCTGGGCCTCTACCTTTCCATATAATGTCAGGGCTTCTCCATGTGGCCTCTCCAGCAAGGTAGTCAGATTTCTTACTTGGGAGCTCAGGTATCAAGAAGCTAAGACAGAGCTTCCATTTGTCTTGAAGGACAATTCTGGAAATGGGATAACATCACTCTTCCCTATTTGAATGGTTAAAGCAGTCACAGACTAGCCCAGAATTAAGGGAAAGGGAAATAGACCCCACCTCTCAATGGAAGAAGTATCAAAGAATTTGCAGCCATCTTTAACCCACCACAAATGCCTCTGTCTGTTTGGGACTAATGTGCCTCCAAGGTAGAGGCAATAGCTCTAATAACACATCTGCATAGCAGAACATCAGTAGACTTTTTTTTTTTTTTTTAATTCTTCAGCTAAGACAGCGGAAGAGACGATTTATTATACACGTATTAATACTCAGCCACAACTGAGAACAGAACGTCCAGAATGTCACAGGCAGAGCAAAGGACCAAAGGAACTGCTCTGGTGTGAACAAGGTGGGTGTCTCTCAGAGGTGTTCACGAAGTTTGATGACCGTTGGAAGTTCTGGATCTATTGTGCAGAGTTCTAGACAGTAGTACCCAGTCAATAACTTGTACCAGCTGCCCAAGCCTCTGGCATTTCATATTCCTGCTCCCCTCATCTCCATGGGTGCACACGCCAATGGTTTACTTGGACCTCTGCCTCATCTTTCTTCTTTTGTGCTTCAGTCTATGCATTCACTTCTTCCTCTACTTGGCTCTTGTGGCACAAAGGTTTCCAACAAGATGGTGTTTAGCTCAGTAGACTTTTAAAACACTTTGTTTGTGAAGTTCTGTTTGGGTTTGAAATCCATTTGTCCTATGTATAAGTCGGGTTTAATCAGAGAAGCAGAGACACTAGGAGATCAGATAAATGGAGTAGATGATGATAAATTAGATAGGCCTGATAGCCTACAGCTGGCCTTGTGGAAAGAGCAGAGCAACCAAGCCTGGAGGGAAACCTGGAGACCCGGGAGAGAGAGACTTATCCCAGCCTACAACTGATATTGGAAGAAGCTGGGACTGTGGAGGCTTATGAGGAAGAAGAAACCTGAACCCTTGCAGACATCAGCAGCCATCATGCTCTAACACATGTCAACAAACTTTGGTGAGGGAAGTAACTTACCCTTTATGGCCTTCTGACTTCTACATCAATAAATACCCTTTATAAATGCCAACAGATTTCTGGTATTTTGCATCAGCACCCCTTTGGCTGACAAATGCAGTTACCATGCCCTATCACAAGAAATTTCAATAAAACATTTCTCAATTAATAAAGGAAGCCCTTTAGGTACCTGCAATATAATTTCACTAGCTGTAAATGTTTGAACATTGAATACTTTTTAAATCTTTAAGAATTTTATAATTTATCTTTAGGCAAAGTTTTTCTTTTTTCTTTTTTTAGACCAAGAATTTGAAGAAATTAGAAGAAAGCATCATTAAAAAGTCTTGATCACAAATGAAGTATTACCATTTCAAATATAAAAACCTGACAAAAGGTTTTGTTCATGGCATAAAAGTCAAGTATATCTTGTAAAATATTTTGAAATTTTTTGAAATCTCGTCACATGGCAAGGCACAGGGTGTCATCTCCTGGTCTCTCCCTTCTCTGCTGGGTTCCATTGATGTAGCTTCATGCTTCCTATAGCTCTCTGTCTGTCTGCCTGAAGGTGCAGCAGTGCTCAAAAATGTATTCATCAAATGCAATGAATGGCACAATGATGAAAGAGGTTGTTGATGTGGGAGGAGTGGGTGGGGTAGGATGTGGGGTATATGGGAACCTCATATATATATATTTAAAGATTTTTAAAAATTTATTCATCTCCCCCCCTCCCCCTCCGCTGTCTGCTCTCTGAGGACATTTGCTGTGTGTTATTCTTTGTCCACTTGCGTTCTTGTCAGCAGCAACAGGAATCTGTGTCTCTTTTTGTTACGTCATCTTGCTGCATCAGCTCTCCAAGTGTACAGCGCCACTCCTGGGCAGGCTGTGCTTTTTTCACGCGGGGCGGCTCTCTTTGAGGGGTGCACTTCTAGCGTGTGGGGCTCTCCTACACAGCAGACACATCTGCATGTCAGGGCACTCCTTGCGCGCATCAGCACTGTGCGTGGGCCAGCTCACCACACAGGTCAGGAGGCCCTGGGTTTGAACCCTGGACCTCCTATGTGGTAGGCAGATGCTCTATTAGTTGAGCTAAATCTGCTTCCTCTCTTATATTTTTAATGTAATTTTTTTTGTGATATATGTAGCTTAAAAAAAAAAGACAAGTAAATTTTTTAAAAATTAAAAAGAAAAAAAAGAACCCTAGTAATAGAATTAAGACTCAAGCTGATGGAGGTGGGCCACACCTTAACTAAAGTAGCCTCCTCGAAAGGTATGACTTGCAATAGGTTCACAACCACAGAAATGGATTAAATTTAAGAACATGGTTTTCTGGGATACATACAGCTACAAACCACCACACTCCCCTACTATTAACACATTGAATTGGTGTGGTACACTTGTTTCAATTGAAAGAATATTATTATAATTATACTATTAACTACAGTCTACAGTTTACATTAGAACCCCCTGTTTGTGTTGTACAGTCCTATGGTTTACTTTTTAAAATTTTCATTCTAGTAACATATATACAACCATACAAATTCTCCATTTAACCATACTCAAATATGGTGAATTACTTTCACAATATTGTGCTACCATCACTACCATCTTCTATCAAAACTTTTCCATCACCCCAAACAAAAATTTGTACAATTTAAGCATTAATGTCCCATTCCCTATCCCCACCCCAACCCCTGGTAAAGCATATTTTAGTTTCTCACTCTATGAATTTATTTATTCTGTTTATTTCATAACAGTGAAATCATACAATATTTGTCCTTCAGTGTCTAGCTTATTTCACTCGACATATCTTCAAGATTCATACATGGCCTTGCATGCACCAGAACTTCATTCATTTTTTATGGTTGAATAATATTCTGTTGTATATGTACACCACATCTTATTTACCCATTCATTGATTGATGGGCACTTGGGCTGCTTCCATCTTTTGACAATTATAAATAATACCACTATGAACATCAGTGTGAAAATATCTGTTCACATCCCTACTTCGAATTCTTTTGGGTATACACCTGAAAGTGTGATTGCTGGGTCATATGGTAGTTCTAAACTTAACTTTCTGAGGAACTGCCAAATTGTTTTCTATAGCAGCTGCACCATTTTACATTCCCACCAACAATGACTGAATGATCTTATTTCTCCACATCCACTCCAACACGTAATTTTCTGTTTTTTTTTTTAATAGCAGGCATTCTAATGGATATGAAATGGTATCTAATTGTGGTTTTAATTTGTATTTCCCTAATGGCTAATAATGTTGGGCATCTTTTCATGTGCTTATTGGCCATTTGCATATCTTCTTTTGATAAATATTGGTTAAAATCTTTTGCCCATTTTTCAATTGGGTTGTTTGCCTTTTTATTGTTCAGTTGTAGGATTTCTTAATAATTCTGCATATTAAACCCTTTATGGATATGTGGTATCCAAATATTTTCTCCCATTCTATAGGTTGTTTTTTCACTTTTATTATAAAATTTTTCAGGCAAAAAGTTTTGAATTTTGGTAAGGTTCCATTTATCTATTTTTTCTTTTGTTGCTTGTGCTTTGCATATAAAGTCTAAGAAATCATTGCCTAACTCAAGATCCTAAAAGTCTTTCCTATGCTTTCTTTAGGAGTTTTATAGTTCTAGTTCTTATATTTAGGTCTTTGATGTATTTTGAGTTGATTTTTACACACCTATGACTATTAACCATAGTAATGTTTCATATTCAAAAAATAAATACATAAAATAGGACGTGGTGGAAAACTTAAATGAAATACAAACAGTAACAACAGAACCTAACTGTGCTACAAATGAATAACATAACCAAACTGAAGAGGGTGGTGAAGAAAAGCAGTAGCCCAAATATCTTTGGAAAAGAGTATTTTGACTGGATACTGGAAGGGCTAACCAATTATTTAATCAAGTTAGTATAGGTTGGTAATTCTGAAAGTATTTTACTTGTATACCAGGATCAAACAATTAAGTAAATACATTGTGGATAATAAAAGTCAGGTTTCTCACTGTCAGAAAAAGAAATTACAAATAAGGAAAGGGTGAAGGTTAGCATAAGCCCTGTGGTGTTGGGATTGAATCTGAGTTATCAGTATAAAAGCATGATTTAGATGCACAGATAGTGGCAGAAATAAATATAGAAGTATATATTTCCTAGTTCTTTTGACTGAGAAGAACTAGAAGCAATGACATACTATTGCAATGAGCACAACTAGTGCCCAGATCTAGTTCTAAATGCCATTCAACAATAAAAAGAATCAGGGCTCTTTAGAGAAATGGTTGGTTCGAGTCCTAGGGCTAGAAAAATAGAAAATGGCCCTGGAATCTGTGCTACCCAGTAAGGATGTCATCCAAAAAAAACTGGGGGTATGTTGCAAGGATATGTGAACAACCTGAGGAACTCCCAAAGACCAAAGCTAGCTCGATTTTAGCAAATGATAGTATTGAATAGTATTGGCAGTATGGAATTGTGACCCACTGAATAAACTAGACAACCAAAAGTCCATACTAATATAAATAAATAATTTATATATATATATATATATATATATATATATATTTAGAATAAATGGTTGAGAAAGGACAGCTCTTCAATAGAATGGATTTCCAATTAATACATTTAGAAAACAATGAGGGATATAGAAAATTATCAATAGGCAAAAACCACAGTAATAAATGTTGCAGGCAATGGATGCTAAAATCAGTGGACAAAAGTATGACAAGAAATGGGATATTTGCAGAGTCTTCAAGTATCTCCCAACAAGATTCTTATTAATTACAAAGAGAAACTAGGGGCTTCACAATTGAGAAACCTAGTGTTGTGAAAAAGGATTCAATGATCACATATTGAAAGCTAGGACTCAGGAATATTCTGAGGAGGAAGATTTATTATGATCGGCCCGGCCAGCACACTCCTGTCCAAAAAGCAGAACCCTGAATAGGATTTCTGGGTCCTTTTTATACAAAGGTTGTAGGAATGGGGAGTTAAGCCGTGTTTTTATGCAAAAAGGACTTTTCTTTGTTAGTTTCTTAGAGTTTTAAGTGTTTGTTTGAGTACCAGATAGGTTTTGAATTAACATATCCCCAACATTCCAGGTGAGCTTGAATTAACATATCTCCCACATTCCATCTGGATATAACTTTGAATACACATTCAGTCTACATCTTTTCTGAACGTTTAAAGCCTATAGGGCCTTTTTGGCTTTCTAGAAACTAGGCACACTTGGATACAGAATTAGATAATTTTGAACTCATGCCAGGCTGTATTACTAGCAGACATCATCAAGATTGAAGACATGTCACAGATTGGAGGACACTAAGGAGACATCACAACTAAATGTAGTGTAGGATCTTAGATTGGACCCTAGACCCGAAAAAAGACAGTCGTGGGAAATCTGGTGAAACTTGGATAATATCTGTAGATAAGAAAATAGTATTTTATCAATGTTAATTCCCTGGTTTCCATACTTTTACTATGGTTATGAAAGATGTTAACATTCGGGGAAGTTGGGTAAAGGGCATATGAAAATTCTCTGTATTTTTTTGCAACTTTTCTGTAAGTCTAAAATTATTTCAAAATTAAAGTTTTAAAATAGACTTGAAAAAAAGTAGAACAATAAATGTCTCTATCCACAAAGACTTCAAGACTATCACCTCACTAAGAAAATCAAGAAAGTCAACTCTGACGATTCATAGCTGATCAATGTTTTTTGTTTTGTTTAGATTTGGATGGTTTGGTTTGGTTTGGTTTCCAAGTAATTCCCATTTTCTTCTTCCTAGGAAATAAAGTCTGGTTGACACAGACCTGCACAGAAATGGACAAATACAAGGAAATATGCTTTATATGGGGCAAATTGAAAGACATCATAATATTTGCAAAATGCTTCCGATTTGCAAGAGAAAAGATCATCTTAATATTAATATGTGTTTTTATGATTCTTTTCCAAGGGACAAAGGCCACCAGGTCTAAAGTGAAAGGTGTATGATAGTGGAGATAGAAAAATGTAGTAACAAACAGAAACTGGAGGCTCAAAGAAGGCATCTTAAAAACTTAGCCAGCAGTTGCATGATGAGCAGTCAAATGGCTTTTTGGTCAGAAGGAACAGCTTAAGTCAGTCTCTCATTTCTGTTAGCCTCAAAATATTTTTAAAATAAAGTTATTTCTGTAATTTTTTCATATTTCTAAAAATATATCCATTTATCTTGGGGTTTTATCACACGTCTGTCAAAGTGGTAAAGAATACAAGAACAGGGAAGCAGACTTGGCCCAATGGATAGGGCATCTGCTTACCACATGGGAGGTCCGCAGTTCAAACCCCGGGGCCTCCTTGACCCGTGTGGAGCTGGCCCACACGCAGTGCTGATGTGTGCAAGGAGTGCCGTGCCACGCAGGGGTGTCCCCTCCAAAGGGGAGCCCCATGCGCAAGGAGTGCTCCCCATAAGGAGAACTGCCCAGCGCGAAAGAAAGTGCAGCCTGCCCAAGAATAGCACCACATACATGGAGAGCTGATGCAGCAAGATGACGCAACAAAAAAAATCTGAGACACAGATTCTCTTGCCCCTGACAACAGAAGCAGACAAAGAAGAACACACAGAGAATAGACACAGAGAACAGACAACTAGGGGAGTGGGACCGGGGGGAAGGGGAGAGATTTAAAATTAAAAAAAAAGATGACGCAACAAAAAGAAACACAGATTCCTGTTGCTGCTGATAAGGATAGAAGCCGTTACAGAAGAACACACAATGAATGGACACAGAGAGCAGACAACTGGGAGGGGAGGGGAGAGAAATAAATAAAAAAATAAATCTTAAAAAAAAAAAAGAATACAAGAACATTTCTATTATCCTTCATGTATAACTTGTACCCTGTGGGCAAAAAAGAAAGACACCACACCCCTGCTCTTTCCTATCAGTGACATCTTAAAACTCACTGAAAAGAAGCTATGCAAATGAAAATAAGCATATGAAAAGATGTGCAACATCATTAACCATTAGGGAAATGCAAATCAAAACCACAGTGAGATACATACCACTTCATACCCATTCGGATGGATGGCTATTATTCAAAAAAAGCCAAAAAATGGAAAATAAATGTTGGAGATGCTGCAGAGATGTTAGTAATCTAGAGCATTGTTGGTGGGAATGTAAAATGATGCAGCCACAGTGGAAAGCAAGGTGGCAGTTCCTCTATAGAATTACCAAATTACCTGGCAATTATACTTCTAGGCATATCCAAAAGAAAGTGAAAACAGGGTCTTAAACAGAGACTTTCACACAAATGTTTATAGCAGTATTATTCAAAATAGCCAAGAGGTAGAAGCAATCATGTGCCCCAAAACAAATGAATGGATAAATAAAAATGTAGAATATACATAAGGTGGAATACTATTCAGCCATAAGAAAGAATAAAGTTCTGAGGCAGGCTGCAACATGGAAGAATCATGAAAATGTTATGCTCAGTGATATAAGCAAGACTGAGAAAAACAAATATTGTGTGACATCACTTATAAAAGATGTCTAGAAATAGCAAATCTACAAAGACAGAAAGTAGATTAGAAGTTACCAGGAGATAAGGGGTGTGGGAAAGAAGGAGTCTATGTTTGGTGGATATGGAGTATGTGTAAATAAAATTAATATAAACAAAATAAAAACCTCATTAGCAGTTTTACCTCACTTTGTCTAGGGTCAGAATTATTTTTCACTGTGTCTTATTTCCCTATTTCTATATAGCCCCTTTGGTTCATTGTAAGTAGCCCCCAGGCATCAATGACCTGTACGTAGTAGGTGTTAAATAAATAGAATGACCATGACTTACTGCATGATGAGATATTAGACATTTGGTGTGATGATTAAGACTGATATTAACCTTCATTCAGCATTTTTTAATGTATCCTAAGTGGTACTGTGCTAGACATGGGAATGCAAGATTGATACACAAATAATAGCTTATATTTTATAGTGTCTATAATGTCCCAGGCACTTTTTAGGTACTTTACATATGTTAACTTATTGAGTCCTCATAATAACCTTATGTTTTTGGAGATAAAGAAATTGAGAGAGGTTAACTAATTTTCCAGTGTTAGTGTTTTAGTTTGCTATAGCTGCTGAGAGCAACGCACCAGAAATGGGTGGGCTTTTAAAATGAGAATTTATCAGATTAAAAGCTTACAGTTCTGAGGCTGTGAAAATGTCCAAATCAAGGTATCATCAGAGATGCTGTCTTGCTGAAGGTGGCCTGCCGATGATCCTGGACTCCTGACACATGGCGAGACACAATGGAGGTTCTGCCGGTCTTTGCTTTCTCTTCCAGGCTCACTTTCTTCCCGGCCTCAGCTGTGGTGACCAGGCCCATGGCAGGGCGTAATGCAGGTGCTGGTTTGTCCCTCCTGGCTTCTCTCTGTTTCTGAGTCTTTTTCCCTGACTGTCTGTGGCTTTTTAGTCCTCCATTTGAAGGACTCCAATGAGAGGACTAAGACACATCCTGGGTCCTGCAATCTAATCAAAGGCCCTCACCTGAAACAATCCAATCAAAGGGTCCCATCTACAGTGGGTTTACAGGCACAGGAATGGGTTTGCTTTAAGAATATGATTTTCTGCTCTCCATGAAAGACTCAAACCAACACAGTTAGTGAGAGGCAGAGCCAAGATTTAAACTGGATGGAAGTAGCTTATAGGCACTAGGAGAAGGTAGGCTAATGGTGAACTGTTTGCACAGGTAGGGCTGGTGACACAGTGTACAGAGTAAGAAGAGGGCCAATAACTGAGCCTGGGAATGCCGACTCATAGAGGAAGAGATTCTTTAACCCAGTTTGAGCAGTATGTACAAAGCAATCTATGAGAATTGTAGAGCTAAGGTGTACACACTTTACACACTTTACAATAGAGCCAAGTTTATATCTATAAGAATCTAGTATCTCACTAATAAAGTGAACACATCCAGCTTATGGATAAGATAAGATTCAGAAACACAAGGTGCTCATAACAAAATAGAATGTTAAACTTTCAGTATGTGTGTAAACTTCCTTTACAAGAGGCATATAAATCTCAAAAGCCATGAGAGGCAGAGAAGTTTTAGCTACCCAACTGAAATATATGGCATTACATTTTACCATAAAAACCAAGGGGTTTTAAATGAATGGTGTTACATATTACCGTGAAAACCAAGATACTGATTAAGTCCCAGTTTCATTTCTGTGTGATACAAGGCCTACCCACAGCGATTTATGCAGAGTGAGGTGATATATGTTTCCACTTAATATAAGCCATGGTAAAAGAATAAAGTTTGTGAGCAAAGCAGATACACAGATAAAGAGAATGATTCCCACCCCACCTACCCCCCCCCCCCTTAAAAAAAAGAAAAATGAAAACTTGGCAACAGAGAGAAAAACAAAACCCAAAAAGTATGGGAAAAGGGAAGCAAGTCTAAGAACTGTTCATAGTTTCAAATCCTGCAGACCTTTTTAGATGGACCATTCTTTTCACTTTTCAGGTATTAACACTGCTCAGAGACCCTTGGCTTTTTTGTTTTGGAGTTTTAGAATTTAAATTACAGGTATTCCAGCAATAATCATGGGGCATTATAGCTTCTGTTAATAGAAAGAAAACTTTCTGAACAACCATAACAGATTTTCCTACTACCTCCTTCAAAAACATATACAATAATGACATATATAACCACAGAACCAACATAAGTAAAAAAAAAAAGATATTTTTTTAAAAAATGGTGAACAAGAAGATTTTTTAAAAAAAATTCAGTATTTCCTAGAGCTTATATCATAAAATTTGAATCACCTAGGACCCAATTATCAAGAAATATGTTGAAAAGAAAGGGATTATGCTGCAAAGAGGGGAAGAAGGGCAAAAGGATACCAATAAAATATTAGGGATTTCTGCAAAAACAAAATGAAACATCTCTCCCATAACAGATGTAATAGAGCTGTCACACTGCTCCCATCCCCTCCTTTTCCCACAGCGCTGCTAAGCAGGGCATCTCCAGAGGAAGAGCCTACCAAGGGCAGCTGAGCGCGGGTGTGGCTGATCTGACCCGAGTACATGGGCTGGGCCAATCAAATTCCTCCTCAGGAATCTGAGCAAATACACTCTAGGGAAGTTTCCAGTCAGCAGTAAGGACAAAAGCCAAACGGATAAGAGGTGCCATGATTGAGAGAGGCCTGGAGTCCCCTTATGGGTCACAGCAAGCTGCTGGCCCGCGGAGCCAGATAACAGGGAAAAGAGAGTTGAGGCAATATACAAAAGGGTCAGAGGTGCCTTGACTGCACGGGAGGGAGAGGAAAGAACAGGCAGAGACAACGGCAAGGGCGGCCTTGACTCCTGGCGGTTTCCCTTAATACCCAAATATAATTCAGTTTCGGTCCTTGGATTTCTCTAACATTTCTGAAACCTGAGGTCTCTGTTACTTGTGAGAACCCTAAGCAAAGCAGTCTATCATGGAGTCGGCACACTCTGGCCAGCCTTCTCTACCTACTATATCTGCAAAAACTGGTACTGGGGACAAAAGCCTTGGATTAACAAGGAAGCAATTTGCTGGAAAGGAAATCAGGTCCACCACAATTTACATGATCCTGGGCAATTCACTTATCACCCAACCCTCAGTTTTCCCATCTATAAAAAAGGAACACTGTGTAGGCTTGTTGCAGAAATTAGTAGTAATGTATGTAGTGCACCTGGCCCTTGGGCACTCAAAACTTGGAAGTTGAAATCTTTCATACATCTTTTCCACTCTCTTGTCTAACGTAACAAAGTCATCAGCCCAGATGAGGTAGTTGGGCAAGTATTACTATCCTCATTTTAGAGCTGGCAGGTGAAGAGCTGGGAGGTGGAAGAATGGGGACTTGAACACACAGGGTTTATCACTGCTGGTCAATTTGAATCTTTCACCAAAGTCTAGAGAAGGCACTCATGGATTAGGAAAAACATTTGGAACCAAGAAAAAGGTCCCGATTAACACTCAATCCAAGAGAAAAAGCCATCCCATTAACATCCCCTTTCCCTGGGCATTCCTAATAATTGAGATTTTACAGTTCTTTGAAATACCCTGAGGTCAACAAAATGCATTCAACTCCATGAAATAATGGAAATAATAGTATTCCCTATTGTAGAGAAAGGGAAATTGATCACATTAAGACAATCCCAAAAGAATGACAGGAGATAACAAGACGAATGCAAGTAAATGTAAAAAGAAAGAGGGAGGTAAAGAGGGAGGGAGAGAGGAAATTATTTCTGGCACACCTAATTACTACAGAAACTCATCTCCTAATCTCCAGGGCAATTCATACTTTTATAGATCAGTATGTCAAATTACCTTTTCAGATATTTGTAAAATAATCTTGAAAGTTTCAGACTTAAACTCTGAAGAAATTTTATGTATAGCAGTTCCAAATACAAGTTAGTTGCTAAATCTAAATTTTTAAAACTTCCCTTTCATATAAGAAAGGTTTTAATGATTGTGCATGCTTACCTTCTAGTGAATTTAATAACTAAAACTATTAAAATACTTGCCATGCTCTAGTATAAAAAATTCCAGTTGGGCAAAATGGCACATCACAATAATTCTGCTCAGCACCAAAACATTATAAACACATAGTACAAATTAATCACCACTCTCTGTTGATCCTTGATCCAGGTCAGAGGAGATGACTCAGCAAATGGGGCTCTCATCTACCCTCTTGCAGGCCCTCAGGTTCCTTGTCTATGTAGTAAGAGACTTGGACAACATAACCTCTAAGGTCTCACCTAGCACTAAATGTCTAAGCGCTATGAACATTTCTGTCTGAATCACTCCTTCAAATCAGGTTTAACAAGAATGTCAGGTGACTAAAATCACTTCCCGAGTTCAGTCGATGTTCATTAAGCCTGTCTCGTATGACTCTAAAGCCTAGCGTGAGCACAGGCTGGGGCCAAGAGCTCAGGATTTGGAATTTACCAGCTGTGTGGCCCCGCGCTTTAGTTTCCCCATATGTAAAATTGGGTAATAATAGGATTGATGTGAGGATTAAATGAATTAGGACACGGAAAGTGTTTGAAAGAGTGTCCATGATGTTGTAAGTTCTCAATAGTTATTAGCTGCTGTTTTTATCTTTTAGCTATGCACCATTCCTTAATATATACAAGCACAAAGTCAATGGAAACACCTGCTACCAGGGAGAAAAGATGAAACTCAAATGTTCACAAAGAACAAGAATGGAATCATGAAATGATACATCGCTTGCTGCAGGCTTCATCTGGTTAGCTGACCATTTCACGGCTGGCCTGCACCACCAGCCTTTGCTGAAGAACGGGAGTTGCTCGTCATGAGGCAGCCTCTAGAGGGTGTTTGGGCCCCACAAACCTCTCCCTACCACTGGACAGAGAGCCCAGGATGGGCATTCTCTGCTGACCCTGCATTAGAGATCTTTGGATGTGATTCAATGTCAACAGGTACTAAGGGTTACGGGGACCAAGAGAAAGAACTAAGGGCATTATGTGAGAAGCTTGCGCTTAGGGCTTCTCTGTGAAATGGTCTTGAACTGCTTTTTGAAGGAAGGTGGGAAAAGGGCTCAGGAAAGTGAGCAGAGCTTCCCCGAAGGGATGAGTAGCATGGGTGTGTCCTTGCACATGAAGTTCAGGGACGCTCACGTGGAAGAAGGCCAACGGTGTTGCTAGGGAGAGAGAGAACATGAAAGAAAGAAGGTGCAGCAGAAAAGAGGACCAGGGACAACCAGTGAAGAGCTGTGCCTTTTATGCCAATTTCCAGAGGAATAACCTCTGCAACCAAATACGCTTGTAGTCAAGTTAGGTACCTTTTACAATTTTATTTAGGCACTTTTTTCTTTATCTTAGAAAACCTCCAATGATTACAACTTCCCCAGTATGTTTAAGTAGGTCACAAAAATCAAGTAATGCTTTTTCTCTCAAATAGACCCCTGAAACTCTAGGTTCCAGAAAACTAGATGCTAATTCCCTCATTCTCCTGGGAGACAGAATGGCAAATTCTACCTGCCCCATCTCCTTCCACTCCATTTAAGGACTCTCAGATCACTGTTCAATAAAAGGAAGGAGCATTTTTCTTCTGTCCTTCTGAGAGAGAAAACCAATTCTCAAGATAAAAGAAAAGTGGGTGAGGATTTCTAGTACAGACTTCTCACAGAAGTCAGAGCATTTTATATCACTCTAGAGAGGTAACCACAGGGATTACAGGATATCATTACAGAGAAAAACAATAACATTTAAAACCTCAGCTCTCACAAAATTTCTTATGTGTCAACCAATAGTGATGCTCAATATCTGTTGCCATGGCCCAATAAATGTAAACCTCAAGTCAATCACAGAATTCTTTCATCCATGCTGCTCACACAGAAAAGAAAAAAGTAATGGAAAATCTTCTAAGAAGGATTTTTTTCTGTCCTTTTTAAAGTTCATCCTGGGGTTCAGGGAGAACTTGGAAACAAGATTCTAATAATTAGGGAGATCATCCTCATTGAGGAATGGCAACTTTCTGCCATCCTCTTTCACAAGCTATCAGCACATCTTTTTACATTTGTGAAGTCATGGTTTCCTGCTCACCCTCCTAAAGGCAGGTACTTCTAGGAAGCCATATACACTCTCTTCTTTGGGAACTACCATCAGTGACTAAAAAGGTGACTTTCTAGAACCTCTTCACTAGAACAGTGAACAAGATTTCATGAATTTCTCTCTTGAGAGACACTCCACCGTCCCTGGATATATGTTAGCAGCCCCATCTCCACTATCAGGAAGAGTATGGAATTTTCCCTTTCCCTTTCAAGGTGCCCAGATCCTTTCTTAAAAGGTCTTTCTCCACATCCCGTTTTCTTCTCCAACCATTTCCTTTACAATCTCCTAGGCTATATATATAACTGCAATTCTGCTTTCACTCTTGATTTATACCACTTGATTTCTTTCTGTTAGAGTTGAGTCCCTGGTCCGTGAACTGCTTAACTGGAACCAAACACTAGGCCTCACCCTGCTTAGACCCCTTAGCTTTGCCCCACCTCCACCTTAACCCCCATTTCTCTCTTTGTTCTTTTCCAGTGAGCTAACTGCTGATATTATTAGGCATTCCATGACAAAGGGGGTTATGACAGCTTAATACAGAAAATAAAGGAGAAAAGAGGTTGAGTTCCAGGCTCCAAACCCAAGAAAGAAAGAGAATGGAGTAGAAGATCTAGGAAAGGGGTTCATTTTAAGACAAAAGAGAATGGAGGTAGACTGAGAAGAAGTTAGAAATATTAATGTAAAACTAGAGAGAAGATGTGAAATGTAACTTCAAAGATAAGGTGGCAGTTAAAGCCATGAGATAAGCTCTCTGAGGGAACAAGTAATGGGCCACATGTACAGGTTAGTTTATGCACCTTTGTACACACACACATATATACCTACAGGTTCAAGACCTAGGTTTGGAGGTTATGAATGAAAGGAACAAAAGAAGAAACAACAGAAGGCACAATGAAAATAGGTTGAAAAGGCGGAAGTAATTCCAAGATATTCCAAAATCAAAGAGTATTTTAATTTGGGAGCAAACACTAACCAAAAGATAACTGGTTTACTATATTATCATATTAAGTAGATTTAAAGGCAAAATTCATTATTACAGGATTAAAGGCAAGAGAATCATTATATAATGATAAAAGTCAATTCATAGGAAGAATATAACAATTCTCAACTTTATGCAATGAATAATAAACTCAAATAAGTAAAGCAGTAACTGAGAGAACTTCAAGGAAAATAAACAATCTACACTGCAGTGGAAGATTTTTGCACAGTTTTCCCAGTAAGTGACAATCTTAAAAATAAGTAATATTGTCAAAGCATCTCAGGGAGTGGATGTGGCTCAAGCAATTGAGCACCTGCCTCCCACATGGGAGGTCCTGGGTTCAGTTGCCAATGCCTCCTGAAAAAAACAAAAACAAGCAAAACGAACAAACAGAAAAAACCAACTCAGGGAAGCCAACATGGCTCAGTAGTTGATCACAGCTTCCCACAAGGTCCCAGGTTCAATCCCCAGCCCCTAGTACCTCAAAGAGAAAAGAAAAAGAAAAAAAGCATCTCAAATGATGGTTTTTTGTTTTGTTTTATTTTAATTTATTTTTTCAAACAGTTTAAACTAGTGGATTCCAAATTCTTTCATAATAGTCTTTGTAGCAGATTGATATTATTTATGAATCCTCAAAAAAGAGAAAAATTATGTTTGCAAACTAGTCTGTTCTGCTGGTTGTGATACCCTTTGATTGTATTAAATTCAAAGGTTTTAAGTTTACTTGATAAAAGATTAGGACTTTGATTCAACCATGTTAGTAAGGTAAGGCACAGGATTGAGTCCCTGCCCCCTTGGTCAGCTGATATAAATGGATAACCACTCAAGAAGACACACGGAAAAAGACACAGAAAGAAAGAAAGAGAATTCCATAGATACCAGAGGAGAGAACTTTGATCCTCCTGCCCCAGGAAGAGAGACGAGACATTCACCTGATAGTTTGCAGCTGAAAAGAACAGAGCAGCTGAGCAGCTTATAAAGCCTGGAAGGAAATGAGCCCTATGCCAGCCTGCAGTTGAGGGAGAGGATGACTGAACCCTCGCAGAAATCGGCAACCAACTTTGGTGAGAAAGCAACCTCAAGATGGACTCTTTAGGGCTTTGTAACTGTAAGCTTTTACCCCAAATAAATACCCGTTATAAAAGCCAACAGATTTCTGGTACTTTGTATCAGCACCCCTTCGGTTGACTAATACAATCTTTCCACTTATTACCACTTATCCTCCTCTTACTTGAAACGTTCCAACTTCAAACATGAGCTCCAATCAAGCCAGTCATGAACCATACTTCCTTAATCTCACGTCTCTACCTCTCCTTAGGCTCTCTTCCCTAGCTAAAATGTTTTTTTCCCTTGAGGTGTTGAGGAATGCTGAGGCAGGGCTGACAGAAGTAAGCATCTCAATCACAAAGATGGAATGAGGCAGAAAGGTCTGTGTGTTGGGGGGAAAACACAACGCTGTCCCTAGGCTTCCACTGGAAAGTCGTGTCTCTAAATCTCCCTTCTGGTCAAAGCACATTCATTCTAAGTAGTGTCCAAGGTCTCAGCCTGAACCAAATTTGGAGATAATGACCCATGTGAGTCTGCAGAACTAGAAGGATCACAGGCCCAATGGTGTCGTCTCTTTGAAGAGAAAGTCAGTGACCAGGGAAGGGAAACTTTCTGGAGCTGGGTGAGTGAGGCAGAGGATGGATAGAGAATCTGAGATGTTAAGCCAAAACCTGACAAGTTCCTACTATCTAATATTCAAAATAATTTTACAATATAAAAACCAAGTTGTTTGCCCGTATCACTCAGCTGTCTAAAACAAGAACAAGAATAATAATACACCTATCTGTAAGATACACCCTTAAATAAAAAAAGGAAAAATGAAATGATGTCAGAAAAGGCCATTTTCCCAACAGTAGGCCAGAAAGTCAGGGAAATCACTGAGCCCAAGAGCTCTCCACCTGTGGACACCAAGCCTGCTGCTTTCTCTATGCTAATCATAAATAGTCCTTCCCCTTGTATGGCCTCAGCAAAGCAAGCAAAGGCCAGAAAGTCTAATTCATTCAGGTGCAGAGTGAGGCTAACTCTAGCACAGCAAGCAGGAGAGGGTCATTGAAAAGGGTTTTAAGTTCCCTAAGGACCTGTCAAATGCTGAGTCTCTGCCTTTTAGAGTACTCTGAGAGTCGTGCCACAAAGAAATAAACACAGTGACAAGAAGGAGTATGATACTGATAATATTGGGGGTAACATCGACTGGTGAGGAGGGAGTATTTCCACGCTGTGACTGACCGAGGGAATCCTAATGCCTACTGAGGAAACAGGGGATAAGGCCTGACAGTGTGTACAATGATCTTCATCTGGATTCTACCTGAAAGACTTGGCACAAGACTCCACATTATAAAGGATTCCCTGATCCTTAAAGATTCCTATGTAACTCAAAAAGCAAACGGACAAACAGAAAAACAACAACCCCAATTTTGTTGCAACACTTGGGCAGAGAGCTTCTTTCTTGGTTTAATGCCAGTTTTCCATCCTCTTCATGCCAGGCTCTGTGTTGTTTTTGTAATTTACACAATAAAATGCTGTCTGTTCAAAGGCAAGGTCATTAGAGGGTTTACAGGAGCCCCTCAAATACTCCATTCATTTTTAATGGGGTACTTGACATCCTGCAAAGTTCACACACATGAGGAAGAGATTGCACAGCGTGAATGGGAAAAAATCCACTGCCTATTCCTCCAGGAGGATGCTGATAATGTACATGACATGCTTTATAAGACGGCTCTGTAAATGGTCATGCCTTTCAGCACAAAACAAATTAAAACATAATCATAACCCCAGTCCCACTGTTACCACTGGGTGGCATTCTTTGTGATTAAATATATATCACATTCTTTCCATGCCTGCCAGTGTATGAACTACAGAATTCAGAACGGCAATTTACTTAAAGTTTTGAAAATAAAGGTGATATACCAGAAAAAATTTTTAATTAACACTTTATTTTCATTTACACATCAAATCATAATGATGAACATTGAGGGGGTATCCAAGTATCTTTCCTACATTGTCATTGTACAGTGTTGAATATTGTTCAAAATAAATAGACCATTTGGTAAATATTTTTGAAATCTTTTCTTAAAGCTTTCCATTTACTTGGAAAGAAACCCAAGGTATGAAAAGTCAGATTTACAAGAAAGATAATTTGGAAAGGAGTTGTAATTTATATTTTCTTAAAGAGTATGCCACAGGATACCTTCTTAGCAAACCTCTGTGATGAAACAGAGAACCCCAGCTCTCAGGTGGGTTCCTGTACTACGTGCTTTGGGTAATTTCTTTACTCAACATTTTAGGGAATCAAAGAGATGGATTTTATTTCCCCTTCAAAGAATTAGCCTTTCCCAGCCTCCTCTGCCTGCCAAGTCTCCCACATGAGGGCATGTCCAAGAGTCTGGAGCTAGGTGGGCCACCAATCCTTGCCCCCTGTGTGCAGAAGACTACTTTGCCCCCATGAGGTCTTCTTTCCTCAGCGTTAGGTCGGTCTGCTCTCCTCTCAGCCACCGGCCTCACCAAATTGCCAAGGTCCTTCTGGTAAGACTATCTCATGGTCCTGGACACTCACCCTCTTACCCAATGGAGTTTATACCTTGTGGGAAGAACATCGGTTTTGAAATCTGAATCCCAATCCTGGCTCCACCACTTAGTAACCAAGTGATCACAATATCCTGAAGCTTCTTTTTCTCTATCAATAATGCAGGTAACCAAATCTAATTCATTGGATAGTGGGAGGATTAAGTTAAAAGTTGGTAAAGCATCCAGCCCTATGCCTGTCACATGGCAGATATCTAACAAATGGGAGCTTTCATGAAGACCTGGTCACCCTGGATGTTTCTTGCCTTTTTTCCTTCTTTTGTCTGTTTTTAATGTTCTTCCAGAAGTCTCTTAGTCAATCCAAAGTTCCATTGTCCAACTTGCATTTCTCACCATAAACTCCTCATCTCTTACTCTCTACCCTCCTCACCAGCTAACTGAGTGGGCCAGAACTCCCATCCCTCTCAATAGGAATTATCTCTCCTTTCTCCTAACCCCCATCTGGAGCCAGACACTATTTCCATTGAAAAAAATGGTACATCTGCATGTCATTATAGTTCAATTCCCCTGGCTCTGGTCAGGCTGAACAGGATGCCAAATCCACAAAGACTTTTGGGAAAGAGAAACTCTGTCAAAAAGCCCCTCAGTGCATTTAGAAGAGAATTTGATTTATAAAACCTTCAGCCTACAGGTAACTTTCAGGAACAAGTCTGTAGTTTCTGAGAAATGAGGTTCACAGGTTAAAAAAAGAGTTCTATATGATATTCATCCGTATACTAAGCCTTTTCCTGGATAGCAAAAGGTAAAGAAATAAAAGTAACTGAAATTTATTGTCTATTTTGTGTTAGGCACTGTGCTTAATGTTTCACAAACATTATATTATTTAATTTTCATAATGACTCACATAAAATGAAGATTGCTATCTTCATTTTACAGATGAAATAACTGAGATTCCAAAGAGTCAAGTGGCTTACTTAAGAAATACAATTAAGCAATATAGACAGTAAGTGGTAGAGTTGAGATATAAATCTACATCTGTCTCACTGTTTATGGTACAGAATGCTTTATGGCATGTAAAACACAATAAAACATGTTCTTGTAGTTGGCTTAAATATTTTATTCAGTGCTTTGGATCATCGAAGTCGAAAGACCATCACATACTCAGTGGGAGTGGGAGAACACTGAAACCTCCACAACATGTGTGATCATGACACGCTCAGGTTGCAGGGAGTCTTAAGGAACAGTGTGATTCCTTTTTCATTTCAGTGTTTCTAGAAATCCCTAATAGCTTGGTGGAAGGTTTTTTATTCAGTTCTCACAGTCATACAAAAAGCATTAAACCCAGTAAGTACAAATTAATCCTCTTTCCCGGAAATTGTGTATGGACAAAGATATAGAAAGACTATGACTTCTTCTATTCAGAGATGGGCAAGTGATGTGCCAGCTGGGTGGGTTCCCAGGACTCAGCCCTTATCAGGCATGATAATATCAGTGGGAGCTCAAATTCCACTGAGAATATTACCCAAGGATGTACAAAATTATATTTATTGGGCCTCCTCTCAGGGATCATACTGAATGTGGTGAGAAAAAATGATCTAATAAGAGACTGTAGGTGAGAGAGAGACTTCCACGGGTATTGGGGCTATGACAAAGTCATGGCTGATGAGCCCTTGATTGTGCTCGAAGGAGATTGGGTTGGTATGACTATAGGGCTCTTGTTTTGTGGGATGGGATTTTTGTTTTTGGATCCAGAGCAACCAGCATTCAGTCATTCATTCATCACATATATATTGAATGACTACTATAATGCTGTGTTCCTTTTGAGGTGCTGGGGATAAATCAGTTAACAAAATTGCAAACAAAAATACCTCAGGCCTTCTTCTAAATAAATTGTGAAAAATAATTAGACTTCTCATGCCAGCAATGTGGCCAACCAAGCAAATAAATAAACCCCATTCCTCTTATAGATATAGAAATGCCCAATATAATATAACCAACAATGTTTTTAACACTGTTGAGATTGAAAGAAAAGATACCTCAGGGGCATTGTTGGAAGATGGTGGAATAGGAAAATCCAAGACTCAATCCTTCCACCAGAACAACCATTGAAAATGCAAGAACTGTCTGAAACAACTATTTTGAAAATCCACTGTACAGAATCCATGGACGAGCAAGAGGTAACAGCAAATTGTTCTCTGTGTGGCAGCTCCTGGCTCTCATTCCCCATTCTTGCAGCAGACTGTCATGCAGTTCAGTCTCTGGGTAGCTCACTGAGGACTGAAAAGGATGTAAAAATCCTCTTCCCCAAGACTAGGGCTGGGCATGGCTGATGACAACTTTTAATTATAAACTTCTGATAACTGAGAGTCTAGCTATGAGGTAGCCATTTTTTCAACCCATTCCCCAAAAAATGGCCATGGCAGAGGAGACTTAAAGATGATATGCTTCCTCATGACTGTGGGGGATAATCAACTGAAGGCTGCATTTGCTGGGCAGCCCAAGAAATCTCAGCTTTCGGGAGTATGGAAGAAGCTCTTGGCACCTTTCCTATCCCTACCTCAGGGCACTTTGGAGCCAATCTACACCCCATGGAGGGTCCCTGGCCCTTCAGCTGGGAAAGATAGGCTTGGGAAAGTCCTCTCCAGTATGCCCCTCCTCCCATGATGTGCCTCCAGGCAAAAACAACTAGAGACCATGAAAAGTATGTCAGAAATTATAGAGGCAGATAATCTGGGGCAAAGGCTTCCTGGTTTCAAACACTCAGGAGAGGGGAGTCTGTCTCCAGGACACAGAGGACAAAACAAATCTCGGTGAACAGGGAACTCCAAAACAACTAATAAGGAAAACCCAGGAAAAGACAGGCCCAGAAAGAAAACCCTGCATACTCCATTAAATTTGGGCAGACCTTCCTGATAGGAAGGCTGAAGCTTAAGAAAATCTATGTCTTATCCCCAGCTGCTTACATAACCAAGAAACAGACATCTTAGGGAATAAATCCAAGTTAACATTTTAAAATATTAAAATGTACATTGAGCAACAAAAGGGTACAAGAAAAACAAAGAAACAGGAAATAATGGTCCATCCAAAGGAGAAGGGTAAAATTCCAGAAAAACATCAAGGAAGAAGGTGAGAATGTAGACATACTATACAAAGCCTTTTTAAAAATGATCATTAAAATGCTCAAGGAGATAATGGAAAATAAGGAGAAAGTACTAAAGGATATGAGGAAACAATAAAGAAGCAATATGAGAATTCTGGAAAAGAGATAGAAGAAATTTTTAAAAGGAACCAACAGAACTACTGTTGAAGACCACATTAACTGAAATGAAAAATGCCCAGGAGGGTTTCAAGAGAAGATTGGAGCTGGCAGAAGAAAAAAAATCAGTGAACTCAAACACAAGGAACTTGAAGTGAGTTATGCTGAGTAGCATAAAGAATAAAGAATAAAGTGCACCAATATACACATTATGGGATTTCCCAAAGTAGAAGAAAGAGACATAGTGGCCCAAAGAATAATCAAAAAAATAATGACAGAGAACTTCCCAAACTTAGCAAAAAATGTGAATATGTACATCCAAGAGAACACCAAAGAGGATAAGTATAAGAAAGAAGAAAAATACACCCCATCATATGTTGATCACACTATCAAATGCAAAGGACAGGGAGAGAATTCTGAAAGTTGCAAGAGAAAACAGCATGTTACGTACAAAAGTGCCCTAATTAGATTGAGTGCAAGTTTCTCATCAGAAATCATGGAAGCAAGAAGGCAATGTGTTAAAATACTTAAAGTGCTGAGGAAAAACAACTGATTGTCAGGAATTTTTTATCGGGTGAGACTTTCTTTCAAAATTGAGGAAGAAATTAAGACATTCCCACATAAACAAAATCTGAGGAAGCTCATCACCACCAGACCTGCCCTATAAGTAATGCTAAAAGGAATTGTTCAGAATGTAAGGATAGGACACTAAGCAGTAGTTCTTTTTTTAATCCCACCCCCCACCACCACCACCATGGCTCCCTTGTCTGTCTGCTCAACTTCCTCAGGAGGCACTGGGAAGTGAACACCATGTGGGAGGTGGGCCTCCAATTGCTTGAGCCACATTTACTTCCCCTAACAGTAAATTCAGATTGGCATAAAGAAATAAACCCTTGTGATAAAAGTAACCATTTTGTTAATTATAATTTCCAGTATTATTGTAATGTATTGTTTGGTATGTAACTCCACTTTTTACTTCCTACAGGTGTTAAAAGGCAAATTCATAAAAAACAATGATATACCTATGTTTTTTACATAAAATGTACAAAGATACAAGTGGTAAGAGGTATTAAAAAAGGGTGGAGTTGCAGGATCTATAGGAAAAGTATATGTGTATTCTATTGAAATTAACTTGGTACCAAATCAAGTATGACTGTTATATATTTAGATGTTAAATTTTAATCCCATGGCAACCACAAGGAAAACAGATGAAAAAACATATACAGATAGAAAAGAGAAGGCACTCAATATGGTACAACACCAAAAACAAACAAAGTAGGCATTAATGGAAGAATTGGGGGACATAAAAGATATAAGACCTAAATAGTCTAAATAGCAAAATGGCAGAAGTCCTGCATTATCATTAATGACTTTAAATGTAAATGGATTAAACTCTCCAATCAAAGGTAGATATTAGCAAAAAGGATGAAAAAGCATGACCCATCTATCTGCTGTCTGCAAAAGACTTACCTTAAAGTCAAAGACACAAGTAGGTTGAGGATAAAAGAGCGGAAAAATATATACACCATGGAAGTAATAACCACAAGAGAGCTAGGATAGTTACACTAATGTCAGAAAAAATAGACTTTAAGTAAAAAACAGTTATGAGAGACAAAACTGGTCACTACATACTGATAATGGGACAATTCAACAGGAAGATGTAGCAAGTATAAACATACATGCACCTAACAGCAGAGCCCCAATATAAATATATCCATTATTGAGAGTGGTTTGTTAAAGTCTACTAGTATTAACATAGATCTGCCAATTTCTCTCTTCAAATCTGTCAATATTTGCTTTACATATTCTGGGACTCTGCTGTTAAGTCCTCTGACACATGATTAGGCACATGGTGGTGCCTGCTATTCTCTCCTTTCTCTTCCAGATTTCATGGTTTCAGCTTCTTGCTTCCATGGCTTTTTCTCTTTGTTCATCCTGTTTATAAAGGACTACAGTTGAAAGATTAAGGCTCAACTTGAATGAGGTGGGTCACATCTTAACAAAAGTAGGCTTTTTAAAAGGCCATACACACAATGTGTCCATACCCATAGGAGTGGATTTACTTTAAGAACATGCTTTTCTTGGGGTACATACAGTTTCAAATGACCATACTCACACTCTGGACCCCAAAAGGACATCTCCTTTCCATATGAAAATACATTCATTCCATCACAATATCTCAAAAGCCTTAAGTCATTTCAGTAAGAATACTAAGTACTATGTCTAATCAAAATTGGTTATAGGTGTGATCTGTTCTGGGGCACAATTCCCCTCTGACTATGGACCTGTGAAATTGAGAGAAAAAGTTATCTGCTTCCAATATACAGAGAAGGGTCATAATACAAGCATTTCATTCCAGAAGGGAGAAATTGGAAAAAAAACAAGGGTCATGTGTCCCCCAAACAAGTCCTAAACCCTGCAGGGTGTACTTTTTCAGATTTCAAGGTCTGAGAGTCATTCATGGGACTATGTTTTATCCTCATGGCAGGAAAAATGGCAGCCCCACTCTTTCCAAGTGCTTGTGCAGTGACCATGATCTCCCCAAACAATGGGGTGAAAGATCCATTGGCCCAGTGGTTAGGGCGTCCGTCTACCACATGGGAGGTCCGTGGTTCAAACCCTGGGCCTCCTTGTCCCTTGTGGAGCTGGCCCATGCGCAGTGCTGATGCGCGCAAGGAGTGCCCTGCCACGCAAGGGTGTCCCCCGCGTAGGGGATCCCCACGTGCAAGGAGTGCGCCCCGTAGGGAGAGCCGCCCAGCACGAAAGAAAGTGCAGCCTGCCCAGGAATGGCGCCGCCCATACTTCCCGTGCCGCTGACGACAACAGAAGCGGACAAAGAAACATCTTCAAGCACTGGGATGTTGCTAGGCTCTTGGCTCTGCCCTCATCAAGCATCAGGGTGTTGGCCAGTCTTTCTGCAATCCCCCAGGCAATCTAAGAAATCTAAGAAAACTGGGGTGGTGTTTTAGTTTGCCAAAGGGGTGCCAATGCAAAGTACCAGAAATGGGATGGCTTAAATAAAGGAGATTTATTTGGATTAAGAGCATATAGTTCCAAGGCCATGAAAAGTCCAAACCAAGGCACCATCACAGATGCTTTCTTACCAAAGCAGCTGCTATTGATCTGGGCATGTGCCATTTGATGGAACGAGATAGCCTCTGATTTCAACCTCCCCCTCAGGACTAACCGTCTTCTCTTGAGATGCTCCGTGGGCCCAGACTCTTGGGGCTTCATGCTTAAGCAATCCTCTAGTCCTTTCACTTACATGGCAAGCTCAAACATGGTGACCTCCTTTTCCTGTGTCTGTCTGAGTGAGTTTCTATATTTTCTTTTATATCAAACCCAGCAAGGGAGCAGAGACTCAACCTGAGTTGAAACTCACTGATGTAATCCAATCAAAAGCCTTCAATTTATCTTATCAAGTAATCTAATCAAAGGCCCCTCACCTAAATTTAATGCAATCAAAGGTTATCACATTCAGAGGAATAAATTAGTTTACAAACATTATATTTCTCTTTTTGGGATTCATAAAATAATTTCAAACTGCCACAGGTGGTAACACTCTTCCTGAACAATGGAGTGGAAAGCCCACCTTCTCCAAGTTCTGGGGCATACTCACCTTTTCCACACACATCGGTGAACCTACTCTCTTGGTCCAAGGAGATGTCTTCATCCAAACCTCAGCTTCCATAGTCCTGCCCACTAAGTGATTTTTCCTTCAATCTGTTCCTTTTAGTCCAGGCTGGTAGTGTTTCCTTATATACAGATATCCTAAAAACTTGTTGGTTTCACATGTACTATACAGGGGCCAAACCAGCAGACAAAAGAACTTTCCATAAATCCTTTCTGGATAACTGAATTTCCAATCCTGATTTGAACTGAAATGGCTGACTGTGTCCATGTTCAATTAAACCCTCACATGGAGCACTATTCTCTAGGAACTTATTTTCCAGAAGCTCAGAATTTTCCAAACCATAAATTTCTGGTTTCTATGCCCAGGAATTCAATTCTCAGCCAATCCCTTTCCTTTAGTATTTTACTATAAGCTGCAAGAATAAACCAGGAGCACTTTCCACATTTAGTATGGAAATCTCCTCAGCTAAATATCCAAGTTCATCACTTTCAAATTCTGCTTTCCATCCAACATCAGGATTCAGTTTTGCCAACTGCTGTACCACTTTAAAACAAGGATTGCCTTTCTTCCAGTTTGCAATGACACATTCATCATTTCTGCCTAGGGCTTCCCCAGAAGTACATTTAGTGTCCATATTTCTACCAATAGTCTCTTCAAAGCAATCTAGGCCTTTTCGATCAAGAACCTCACAATTTTTCCTGTCTATACTAATTATACAATTATAAAACCTTTTTTACATTTTTGGTGTTTGCAATAGCCAAACTCCACTCTTCTGGCACCAAAATCTGTTTTAGTTTGCTAAGTTGCTCAAAGAAGATACCATAAAATGAGTTGCTTTAACAATGGGAATCTATTAGCTTACAAGCTTATAGTTTTGAGACCATGAGAATATCCAGATCAAGTCATCATCATGGCAATGCTTTCTGCCTGAAGAACAGTTGTAGTGATCCTTGGGTCTTCTGCCACATGGCAAGGCAAATAGAGTTATACTGTTCTCTCTCCCTTCCCTTCTGGGTTTCATTGATTTCTCCTTCTTCTGTAGCTTTCATTCTCTGTATTCATCTCACTTATAAAGGACTTCAAAAGGACTTCAATCTTGAATGAGATGGTCATACCTTAACTAAAGTAGCCTCATCACAAGATCCTACTTACAGTGGGTACACACACATAAGAATAGACTAACTTTAAGAACATGTTTTTCTGGGGTACCTACAGTTTCAAACTGCTACCACACCAATGGGTCAAAGAGGAAATCAGAAGCAAATTAGGAAATATCTTGAGATGAATAAAAATGAAAATACAATATCAAAACTTAAGGGGTGCAGCAATGGCAGTGCTAAAAGAGAAGTTTATAGCTTATGCTCTAAATGCTTATATTAAGAAAGAAGAAAAACTTCAAATTAGAGACCTAACCTCAAAACTGCAAGAACTAGAAATAGAAGAGTAAACTAAATGCAAAGCAAGCAGAAAGAAGGAAATCACAAAGATGAGAGCTGAGATAAATGAAATGGAAAGCAAATAAAAACCAATAGAGTGAATCAACAAAACTAAAAGTTGGTTCTATGAAAAGAGTAATAAAATTCACAAATCTTTAGCTTGACTGATAAAGAAAAAAAGTAAGAGGATGCAAAAAATGAAAATCAACAGTGAAAAAGGAAACTTTATTACCACCCCACTGAAATAAAAGGACTATAAGAGAATACTATGAAAACTTGTATGCCAATAAATCAGATAACCTAGAAGACATGGACAAACTCTTAGAAACACACAATCTACCTCCATTGACTCAAGAAGATAGAGAGGACCTCCACAAACCAATTACTAGTAAAGATATTGAATCAGTCATCAAAAACCTCCCAAAAAAGGAAAACCCTGATCAGATGGCTTCACAGGGGAATTCTACCATACATTCTAAGAATTAACCCAATTCTGCTCAAAATCTTCCAAAAGATTGAAGACTAGGTGAATACTCCCTAACTCATACTATGAGGCCAACATCACTTTCATACCAAAGTCATATCAAGACAATATGAGAAAGAAAACTACAGACCAATATCTCTTACTAATTTAGATGCAAAAAGTCTCAACAAAATACTAGCAAACTGAATGCATCAGCATATTTTTAAAAATTATACACCATGTTCAAGTAGGATTTATCCTTGGTGTGCAAGGTTCAACATAAGAAAATCAAGTAATGTAATATACCACATTGACAGAATGGAAGAAAAAATCACAAGATCTTCTCAATCAATGCAGAAAATCCAGAACCCCTTCTTTTAAAAACATTTAAAACGCTAGGAATAGTAAGTAACTTCCTCAACATGATAAATGGCATATATGCAAAGTCCAAAGCTTTCCTTCTAAGACCAGGAACAAGACAAGGATGCCCACTGTCACCACTGTTATTCAACATTGTAAAGGAAGTTCTTGCCAGAGCAATCAGGCAAGAAAAAGAAATAAAAGGCATCCAAATTGGAATGGAAGAAGTATAACTTTCCTTATTTGCAGATGACATGGTTCTATATACATAAAAATCCTGAAAAATCTACAGCTCCTAGAACTAATGAATGAATTCAGTATAGTGGCAGGGTACAAGATCAACACTCAAAAATCAGTAGTGTTTTTATACACTAGCAATGAACAATTCAAAGATGAAATTAAGAAAAAAATTTCATTTACAACAGCAACTAAATGAATCAAATATGTAGGAATACATCTAATCAAGGATATAAATGATTTATACACACACAAAAAGACAACAAAACATTGCCAAAAGAAACTTTTAAAAAACACCTAAATAAAAGGAAGGATATTCTGTGTTCATGGACTGAAAAATTAAATATCATTAAGATGTCAGTCTTACCCAAAATAATTAGATTCAATGCAATCTCAATCAAAATTCCAACAACCTTCTTTGCAGAAATGGAAAAGCCAATTCTCAAATTTATATGGAAGGGTAAGGCACCCCAAATAGCTAAAGCCATCTGGAGAAAGAAGGCTGAAGTTGGAGGACTCCCACTTTTCAATTTTATTCCTTATTCCAAAGCCTCAGTTATCAAAATAACATGGTACTAGTACAAGGATCATCATGTAGACCAAAGGAAAAGAACTGAGAGCCGAGAAATCAACCCTCACATTCATTGTCAATTGATTTTTGAGAAGGGGTCAAAGATCACTCAATTAGGAAAGAATAGTCTCTTCAACAAATGGGTCTGGGAAACCTGACTTTCTATTTGTAGGATTGCCATTTTTTTTTAAGGCATGAAGTTTTGGGTTACTTTGTTATGTACCAGTAGACAAACAGAACAGCTGATTTCCAGGACACATGGCTCCTGGCTTTCTTCCTGCCTTACTATTGCTCATTGTTGGTCTCCTTTGACCCCTGCCTCACACTTTATACAAAAATGAACTCAAAATGAATCAAAGACCTAAATATAAGAGCTAGAACTATCAAACTCCTAGAAAAAAACATAGGGAAGCATCTTCAGGACCTTGTGTTAGGCAATGGTTACTTAGATTTTACACTCAACTTACAAGCCACAACTGCTCATTAGCTTCAAAATAATAGGGGACGGAGTTAAGGAAAGCAGTCGGGAGAACAAGTGAAATAAGATTGGCTCTCAGTAGGTAAATGTTAAAGTTGGGTAATGGGCACATGGGAGTTCATTATATTTTGCTGCCTACTTTGTATGCAACTAAAATTTTTCAAAATTAAAAGTGAAAAACAAAGAAAGATGAAGAGAAATTATCAAAGGAGACAAACAATGAGCAATAGCAAGGCAGGACGAAAGCCAGGAACATGTTTCCTGGAAATCAGCTGTTCTGATTATCTATTGGTACATAACAAACTAACTCAAAACTTCATGCCTTAAAAAAAAAAGGCAATTCTTGATTTTGCTCACAAATCCACAATTTGGACAGGGCTCATTTGGGAACTGTCACTTCTCTCACAGCGTCCACTGGGATAAATCTCCTTGGTCTGCGGATACATCTCCAAAGTGACTCACTCACATGACTGGCAATTTGCTGGCATCAGCTGTGAGCTAAGCCAGGGCCAGACAGTCCTCTCACTATCTAGGGTCAATCCCCAGATTTGCTAAAAATAAGTAGTGCAAGTGAGAATTACTTGAATCTTCTTCAAACGTGTGCCTTTCTATTGACTAACAGATGATGCTTCAGTGAAATTTGAGAAAGATTCCTCTGATACTGGGATTGTTTCCTTCACAACAATTACAGGAAATGAGATCACATTTCTTATTTAGGTTCTTTTAAATGGCAGGCGGGCCCCTGAACTTTACAGTAAAACATGCCTGAATTTTATGGATGCACTTTAGTCACAGCTCCTCCTTGGAACTTCCCTTTGTAAAATACTCTAAATAGTTTCAAGAAGATGAAGGAGAAGGTAAAAAGATGTCTACATATCCTTTTGTCTCTGACAAATAATAAGTAAGTAACAGAAACCAGTTTTTCCCTGATCATCTTACTCATGATTCAAAATAGTTCAGCTTGATGCTTTCACCGTGGGCTTGTGAGCCTGTTATTACTCGTTAGCATTCAAAGGCATTGTGGTTGAAGTTCGCCAGAGTTCGTTGAGAGTTTTTAACTGGAGTGCCAGTGCTGTGTTTCTCCCCTAAATACATCTGGCAAGTACAGAAGGGCAGGGGACAGCTGTTCTCAACTCCCCTCCAGATCCTTGGAAAAGTGTGGGTCACCCCACCTGCCACTGAACATACACCATGGGGACTGCTGGCCTGTTGCAAAGGAACTGAGGAGGAAATAATAAAAGAACACAAAAGGAGAACTGAAAGGGAAGTTTTGTCTTGTTTTCCCCCTTTCTGTTAACCTGGAAGCCATAAGGGATGCCTGAAACCATCAGATGTGGCTTAGTACACGTTTTGATCATGAGGCAGTGTTTTTTGTTGTTGTTGTTCTGTTTTTTCTACTCAATTTATTCATTTTTTAAAAAGATATTACATTAAAAAAATATGAGGTTCCCATTCACCCCCACCGCCCCCACACCACCACTCCCCTCCCAATAACACTCTCTCCCATCATCATGTCACATCCATTGCGTCTGGTGAGTACATCTCCCGGGCATCGCTGCATCCCATGTCCCGTGTTCCACACCATAGCCCACACTTTCCTACGTTCCATCCAGTGGGCCACGGGAGGACATACAACATCCGGCAATTGTCCCTGGGGCACCACATGAAGCAGTGTTTTTGAAAGTTTCATCTTTGTCTGCATTATATTCTCTGAGCATTTATTTAAATATGTCGGCTCTTCTCTGGGGTGAAACATTTAAAGGCATCATCCTAAACAACAGACCCCATCATTGACCCGTGAGGTGGACCAGGGTTAAGTATTTCAGAACCACTCAAAAAATTGAAGTAATTCTCAGGAATTACTCTCTGCCTCCCCTTAGCCTAACTTAGTCAAATCATAGTATGTTAACAAAGCATTTAAGGAGCATACTGCTTCTCTCCAGATATAAAGACTTTGACTCCTTTTCTTCCTTTGCCTCTCCTCATCATTTTTTTTAATCCCCACCCCCAGATAGCTCCCTTGTCTGTTTGCTTGTTGTTTTCACTCATTGCCTGCTCATTGTTTGTTTGTTTTTTCCTTAGGAGGCACCAGGAACCAAACCCTGGACCTCCCATGTGGGAGTTGGGCACTCAGCTGCTTGAGCCACATCTGCTTCCTGCTCCTTTGGTTTTATTTTTGCTTGTTGTTTGTTTATTATATTGGCCATTATTTTTACTCATTGTCTGCTCATTGTTTTGCATGTTGTCTGCTTGTTGTTTGTCTTGTTTAGGAGGCACTGGGTAGGAGGCACTGTGAACTGAACCTGGGACCTCCCACGTGGGAGGTGGGCACTTAACTGCTTGAGCCACACCTGCTCCCTGCTCTTTTTTTGTTGTTGCTCGTTGTTTGCTCATTGTTTGGTTTTTTTTTTGCTTGTTGTCTGCTTGTTGTTTTTACTTGATGTTGGCTCATTGTTTGTTTCTCTTCTTTAGAAGGCACCAGGAACGGAACCCAGGACCTCCCATGTGGGAGGTGGGTGCTCAACTGCTTGAGCTACATCTGCTCCCCTCACCAACATTTGTTAGTGCTCATCACTCTGTCCTTGGTGAAGTCCACTCCTTCTTGATTTCCAGAAACTCCTTCTCTCCTGATTTCCTCTACCCCTCAGTTGCCCTTCCTTAACCTTCTCACAGACTCTTCTTGAGCTTCTCACACCTTCTCCTCATCGACCCACTTCTCTCTTCATGCTGCTCTCTCTCAGTGGCCTCAGCGTCACGTAAAGTCTTAGATTCAATTGCCTCTTGTTGTTTCTGTGGTGGTTGTCGTGGTGGTAATAGCAGTAAAAGCAGTTAGTTGTAGTTAGAGTAATGATTCCCATGACTGAGATAGTAGCAGGTGCAGTACCAGCACAGCAGTATTGCTTTTAACCTTGATTATTGTAGTTGCCTTCTAAAAATGGTCCCTACCCTTCATCTTGTCCCTTCTTATTGCATCCCTAACATTGCCACCTGTGTAATTTTCCAAAATACAATTCAACCATGTTGCTCTCTACTTTCAATCTCCTAATGGCCCAACATCCTTGGGGAAAACACCTAAATTTTTAGAATGATACAAAAGGCCTCTGACCACCAGGCCCCGTCTACCTAGCCCTGCCCTTTCCACATGTACTTTTCACCATGGCCCTCCCCGTACACCTTACATTTCATCACTTATACTGTGTTATTTATCACCCCTACTCCTGGAGTGCCCTTCTCCTTGCCTCTTGCTGTACTGCCAACCCAGTTAACTTCCATGTATCCTTCCAGAGCAGCTCAGATGAACTTTCCTCACCAAGAAGATAATCCCAACCTTCTAAACTACACTGGGAGTCCAATCTATGTGTTTCTCCTATTTACAGCATATAATAATAATAATAGTAACAACAGTCTTGCTGTTTGTTCATTTGTTTGTGTCACTCTTTCCTGTATACCTAGAATTCAATTGCAAGCACATAAGAGGTACTCAATAAGTATTGCGTAAATGGATGAATGAATGAATTATAACTCCATCATGGATTAATACATGCACTGCTTTTCTTTTTCGAGTTCCAACTTGCTTCACTCCCTGAGTTTGCTCAGACTCTAGCAAGGGAGACAGAAATGGGACCAGATAATCATAGTATAAGAATTTCAAAGGATTCCTGACCCTCTTAGGCACATCCAACCAATTAAACAAATGAGGAAATGGATATGCAGAGAGGGCAAATGAGAGCACATCGCTATTTGGAGACACATCAGAGCAGAGCCTTGTCAGAGCATCTGCTTTTGAAAATAAAGGTTAAAAAATGTTGGGACATCTTCTTCCCTCCAGAATGACAGTAACCCACTAACCAACGCTTTTGGACCTTGTCACTCAACCAGTTTTCAATCCACCTAGTCAAGGCATGATGAGGGATTTTGTAAAATGCTTCATGGTAATCTTTTCTTTCTTTCTTTCTTTCTTTTTTTTTTCCATTTTGATGCTCACTTTTTTAAAAATAATAACTTTTTATTTTTAAAAAGATATTTAGATTACGTAAATGTTACACCAAAAATATTGGGTTTCCCATATGTCCCACTCCCCACACCTCCCACACCCTCCCACATAAACAACATCCTTCATTAGTGTGGTACATTCACTGTAATTGATAAATGCTTCCTGGGGCATTGCCACTGAGCATGGACCATAGTTCACATTGTAGCTTATACTCTCTCCCACACAATTCTGCATATTATGGGAAGATATAAAATGGCCTATATCTGTTGTTGCAATGTCATTCAGGACGCTTCCCAAGTCCCAAAAAGGCCCCCATATTACATCCTTTTTTCCCTCTCCCTGCCCCCAGAGCCTCCAGTGACCACTGCCTCCACATTAATGTTGTAATTTCTTCCATTGCTGGAATCACAATAAGTCTATACTAGAATACCAGTGAGTTCATTCCAGTCCATAGTTCATCCCCCAATCCTGAGGATTCTGGGGACAGTGACGTCCACTCCACCTCTGATTGAGAGGGGGCTTCAATCCCATATGGCCGATGAATGGGACTCTCTTGCTTGTAGTTGTAGACTCTCTCGGTTCCTTAGTGTGGTAGTTGTCCATCCTCATCTCCTTGTTGGTTGTCTGGGTGAGTCAAATGAACTGGAGAGCAGGTGTTGCAACTCTGCTGAGGCTCCAGACCCAGGTGGCACATGGACAGCCCAAAGATTCCAGTCTCTTGGATGTACATTCATGGTAATCTTTTGCTTTGGTCTGACTCTCCAACCTCATAATCTTTAATAACAACAAAAAGTACACATTGGCTTTTTATTCTTAAGAATCTCCTCTCCTAGGTTATCTGTGCTCCAGCCATTTTCCATGGCAAGTTTCCATTCTGGCTCTTTCACCTCTCCTTCCTCAATTGGTTTCCCTTCCACTTCCTCTGGACCTACTTTCAGCAACCTAACTCCCAGTACATGGCTCCTCATTTCAGCACCTGCCCTTACTCCATTCACTGCTTCTTTAATCACAAACCTATGTTTCCAAATTGAGCTTTTTTACTTCATTACCCTTACCTCCACCCTGGGCCAGTCCCATACTACTGGGTCCCATTTTCTACCTTCTAGTTCAACAGCTTTTGATCTGGTCTCACCATCCTATGGTCTCACCCAGGCAGCAGCTTTTAGTTCTCCCCAAATTTAACCTCCAAAGTCCCCATTTGCTTTACATCCATGACTTTTGCCCACAGTATGAAAAATTATTATAGCCACACACAGCATGAGGCAGGACTAAGGTTTCTAAATTCCATTTCACTTTCCAAGAGGTGTGACTCCTAGCTAAACTAACTTGTTCAATTGGTTAGGATTTTAATTTTCAAGCTTCTGTGAGCTAAAGAATCCCTTATTCAAATAAAATCTTACAGTGTTAGCAAGGAACACTTAAAATGCTGACTTGCTTTGGCCAAAGTGGGTGGGCAGTGTGGAGCCCTCTTTGCCTCTCATTCCTGTGACCCTTAGAGGATTCTGCAGAACCCCAAGGTTGGAAACCACTGGATTAGAGCACATTCCAATGAAGTCCTAATGGCAAGCTTCCCCCACTGGGCCAGGTTTTACCATAGGATATACAATATCCCAGAAAGCAACATAATGTAATAAAAAGACTGCGATTGAAATCATCACTCTCCATTCACTAGTTGAGGATCACTGGACAATTACTTAACCACTCTATGCTTGAGTTTTCTCATCAGTAAGGCAGGGATCACAATGGTTTCTACCACTCAGTTTGTTAAGGGAATTAAATGAGTTCAGACAAAAGAGGGATTAGGGGAATGCCTGGCTGACCCAAAGATGTGTTGATAAATTTTGCTATTATTATCCTCCCAAATCATACCGCTGTTTTCAGGGAAAACCTGGGGTGAAAGTGTAAGTGATCAGCATAGTCCTTCTACTATCACAGAAAATACTCTGCGGTCAGCAGTCAGCTCAGTCCTCTTATACGAGATACCACAAAATGTCCCTTTGCAGATTTCCTCTTGCAGTACATGAAATGGCACACAGTGCCCTAAAAAGGGACATTGACTTCATCCAGTACAGAGACTGCCTCCACAGAGGAGCTTACTTCTCAAGGTTTACTATAGATTAAGGTCAAGGGAAAGATTATACTCAGTTCACAGCTTTTCAATGGAAACAGAATGGACCATTTGATTATACTTGTAAATCTAAGGTTAATTGGGAGTTGAATATTGCAATTCTTGGATATAGGGTACTTGGCATGTTTGTATATTTCTGGATCTATCGCCTGTTTATAGCTACAAACATATGTCATTAATTTATGATTTTCCTTCTAGAGGTCTTACCAGAGCAACACAAATAAAGAGATTAGTCATTAAACCCAGAAAGAATCTGAGGGTAGCTACGACATAAAATTTCAAGAAGGTCGTACACTGAAAAAATGATGTAAGAAGTAAAGGCAACAGAAAATTAGCTGCTAAATCTTTGGGATAATGCATTTTTACAGGTTGGTTTTAATAACACTTGCTATATTGTACTTTAATCTGTGGTCTTCCAAGCTAAGCTAAGCAACTCCCAAGGGAAGAAGGGGTTAAGCCTTTCTAAGTAGTGTAAATAGGTCTTTCAAATGAAAAAAAAATTCTAATTTCTTCTTTCCTGTTTGTATTTTCATTACTTTTTGCCCACCAAACTGTGAAGGGACTGTAGAATGTCGAAACTGACTACTTCCTGAGTGCTTACTTTCCTGACTAAAATCTGGGATGAGAAGATTGGACCTGAGGTGCTTAAGGCTCAGCCCAAGTCGGAAGCTTTCCTAGCCAGCTGTGGGAAATGTAAGAGTAGCCTTGTTAGCATCTTCATCCTCATGCCTCTGACGAGAACGGAAGGAAGCAGTGATGGTTCAGGCCCCTAATCCCTTATCCTCAATTCCAAAATTCAAAAACCCCTGCAACTCAGTTTCTTTTTCACAAAATTTTCACCAAAAAAAACTCCCTTGGTGGCAAAACATGACCGTTTTGACATGAGGCTGTTTGTAGTCATTCTTCTTCATTGAGGGTGATGACTCATACATTGTGCTGCAGAAATACAAATGTATTTGTTTATAGGGTGCTGACCCAGACCCCAATGGGAATGCTATATAATATATGGAGTATATACTGTTTTACCTTTCTAAAATGGGAAAAATGAGTAATTCTAAAACACATCTGGCCTAGTGTGTTTAGATAAAGGGCAGCAGACCTGTCCTAAGTGTTTTGATGTGGGAAGAGGTCCAAAAAGAAAGGACATGATTATGGCTCTGGAGAGGGAGAAGTGCAGTGCAAATCTAGAAGCACAGTGTGGCGCCTCCTGCAGATGGATGCACTCAAAGTTAGCTCTCAGAGGGCTATCCATCGCAGCTTGAGGAGGAGGAAACCAGGGCAGTGAGGGCCAAAAATCAGTCACTGGCCATGCTCCTTGACTGCCACTCTCCGCAACTGACTGTTCATCAGTCCCTTGGGTACAGGCTGAGGTTCAGGTGAGCAGAGCACTGCAAGAACAGAGAACAACACCATACCTACCCTCTAGAACCCTCATCTCGGCATCTTCTTCATGTTTAGAGATAATCTCTCTACTCTAAACAATTTCTCTTCTATTCTTTCAAATTCCATGCTAATAGCCACTCAAAAGCCATTAGTAGTGACAACAAGTTTATGAAACCTAAAAAGCAAAATCAGTTCCATTCCAGGTATACTTGATTTATTTTTTACCCTGGATTCAAAGTGCCTGGGTTCATATCCAGGTTCCACCACTTCCTAGCTAGGTGACTGCAGACAAATGCCTTCATCTCTTTGTCTATTGGTTTCCTCATCCATATAATAAGGGAAGTATTAATAGTATCCAACTCATATGGTTGTTGAGAGGATAAAATGAGCTAATATTATGTGAAGCGGGACATGATCACTCCATAAATGTAAGATATTATTATTATAGCATGTGACTGCAGTTCTCTTCTAAGTGAGCTCCATACACTGAGAAATGTATTTTTTTTTAAATAGGAGTCTTCACATCCAAGAGGTGGTCCATAATTATCTGCCAGAGATGAAGATAAAGAAAAAGATTAAAAAAAAAGAGATGAACAATTAAAACCTAGGTATGAACTTAAAATTTGTTTTTGTGATAACTGTTGACTATAATATTCTAGTGATATGTGCAGTTTCTCCTCTCTACTCCTTCCTCTAATTTGTTTGGAAACCTAAAGAAAAAAAATGAAAAGAGGTTAGTGAAATATTTAATATGCAAATTTCAAAATAAAACCATTAGGGGAGAACTTCTGGAGGAAGATGGTGGAGGAAAGAACTGCAAGACTCAATCCTTCCACCAATTCAACTATTAAATAGGCAGGAACTGTCTGAAACAAGTATTTTGAAAGTCAAGAGGCCAGAAGAACACTGTACGGGAGCCAGGAAAGAGCAGAAGAAAAAGGCTGATAAATTATAATAAAGAAGAGTAAATTGCTCTTCCTGCACAACAGCTGCTAGCACCCACCCACCCCTTTCACCACAGACCACCACGGGGTCTAGTCCCTGACTAGGGGCTGGTGACAAAAAAGGGATGCAAAAATCCTATTCTCCCCCTCAAAAAAGCCTGGTCCCTGTGAATGGGGTGGGCATGGCTAATCACTGATCATGGCTTTTGACTAATGAATTTGGGTCACTGGGTCCTGGCTCTAATGGCCCAAAAGAAGGTGGCAGCGGCCACTGTTTCAGTCCTCCCCAGACAGCAGAAGAGGCAGTGGCGATTTATAGCTGCAGCATTTCCTCAGAGCTGCGGGGAACAGTTAGACGAAGAAGGGTGGCCTTTGCTGGCAGGTAAGGAAAGCTCAGCTTTGGGGAGCTGTCAGAGAAGCTTTTGGCACCCTGCTTGCCCCCTCCACAGAATACTTTGGAGCTGGTCTAAGCTCCCTTTGTGGGTCTCTGGTCCTGTTTTGGCAGGGAAAGACCTACCTGAGGAAGCCATCCATGGGGTGGCCTTCCTCCCAGAATTTGCTCTCCAAGCAAAATCAGCATGAGATAACAAAAGTAGTGTAAAAAACTATAGAGGTGGGGGAGCAGTGAAAGCACCTGCTTCCCACACATGAGGTATAGAGTTTGATCCCCACTACCTCCTAAAAACAAAACAACAAACAAATAAAAAAAAAAACAAAACAGCTTGGGGGAGCCATTGTGACTCAGTGGTTGAGTGCCAGCTTCCCACATACAAGGTTCTGGGTTTAATCCCCAGCCCTGGTACAAGAAAGAGATAGGAAAAGGTAAAGGAAAAGGAAAAGGAAAAGGAAAAGGAAAAGGAAAAGGAAAAGGAAAAGGAAAAGGAAAAGGTAAAGGAAAAGGAAAGGAAAAGAAAGACTGTAGAGGTGGACAGTCTAGGACAAAGGCCTGCCAGCTTCAAATACTCAGGAGAGGGAGGTTTATTCCCTGGGAAACAGAGGGACACCCAAACTTGTGAAAACAGGGAACTCCAAAACAATTAACAAGCAAAAGCCTAGGACAAGACAGAGGCCCAGAAAGGCAGGGAAAAGCCTACAAACTGCATTCACTTTGGGCAGAACTTCTTTTATTTTTTCCTTTCTTTCTTTTTCTTTTTTATTCTAAAACAAATCAAAAAAAATTTTTTGAGGTACCGGGGACCGGGGACTGAACCCTAGGACCTCATATGTGGGAAGCCAATGCTCAACCACTGAGACATATCAGGTCCCCTGAGTTGATTTTTTGTTTGTTTTGCTTGTTTTTTTCCTTAAAGATTTTAATTGTTTCTTCCTCCCCCACCCCCCTCCCCGTTGTTTGCTCTCTGTGTCCATTCACATTTTCATCAAGTGGCACTGGGGATCTGTGTCTCCTTTTGTTGCATCATCTTGCTGCGTCAGCTCTCTGTGTGTGCAGCACCATTCCTGGGCTGGCTGTGGTTTTGCATGGGGCAGTTCCCCTTGCACAGGGGCCACTCCTTGCCCAGGGGCACCCTTATGCGGGGCATCGCTGCCTGGGCTGGCACTCCTTGCGCGCAGCAGCACTGTGCGTGGGCCAGCTCACCACATGAGCCAGGAGGTCCTGGGTATCGAACCCTTGGACCTCCTATATGGTAGGCGGACGCTCTATCTGTTGAGCCACATCCGCTTTCCTGCTCGTTATTTGTTCTTGTGTTTGTCTGCTGTTTAGGAGACAATGGGAACTGAACCTGGGAATTCCCACGTGGGAAGCACACACTCAAGCTCTTGAGCCACATCTGCTCTCCTAAACAAACCTATTTCATTGATACATATTAATAAAGCATACAGTTCATCCAAAGAGTTCAACCAATGGTATTTGGTATGATCACATCATTGTGCATTCATCACCTTACTCATTACTAGAGCATTTTCATTATTTCAATGATAATAATAATAAACAAAAAACAACTAATAAGAAAATTCTTCAGGGAAGCAGACTTGGTCCAGTGGTTAGGGTGTCCATCTACCACATGGGAAGTCCACCGTTCAAACCCCGGTCCTTCTTGGCCCATGTGGAGCTGGCCCATGCGCAGTGCTGATGCGCACAAAGAGTGCTGTGCCACAAAGGGGTGTCCCCGCATAGGGGAGCCCACGCGCAAGGAGTGCACCCCATAAAGAGAGCGCCCAGCGCGAAAGAAAGTTCAGCCTGCCCAGGAATGGCGCCACACACGTGGAGAGCTGACACAACAAGATGACGCAACAAAAAGAAACACAGATTCCCGTGCCACTGACAACAGAAGCGGACAAAGGAAAACATGCAGCAAATAGACACAGAGAACAGACAACTGGGGTGGGGCGGGGTGGGGGGGAATAAATACATAAATAAATAAATATTTTTTTTTTTTAAATTCTTCAGCCCTCGATCTCCCTATGCCTCTTGGGCAGACATTCCTGATAGGAGGACTGAAGCGCAAGAAAATCTTACCACCAGTTAGTTACACGATCAAGAAATAGACATCTCTGTGAACACACAGTTAACAGTTTAAAATATTAAAATTTACAATGAGCAACAAAACGATACAAGACAAGCCGAGAAAGAGGAAATGATGGCTCATCCAAAGAAGAAGGATAAAAGTCCAAGTTTTCTGGACTTTTCACCAAGGAAGAAGATGAGAATGTGGACATACTGTACAAAGCTTTTTAAAAAGCGATCCTCAAAATTCTCAAGGAGATGAAGAAGAAAAATACAGAGGAAGAGCTAAAGGATATGAGGAAAACGATAGATCAGCAATATGAGAATGTTGGTAAAGAGAAATTTTTAAAAGGAACCTGACAGAACTACTGGAGTTGAAGACCACACTAACTGAAATGAAAACTGCCCAGGAGGGTTTCAAGAGAAGATTGGAGCTGACAGAAGAAAAAAATCAGTGACCCTGAACACAAGGAACTTGAAAGGGGTTAGGCTAAGGAGCACAAAGAATAAAGAATTTTAAAAAATGAAAATAACCTAAGAGCACTATGCGACACCATCAGGTGCATCAATATACACATTATGGGAGTTCCCAAAGGAGAAGAAAGAGACAAAGTGGCCCAAGGAATAATCAAAGCAATAATGACAGAGAACTTCCTAAACTTAGCAAAAAATGTGAATATGCACATCCAAGAAAATCAGAGAACACCAAACAGGATAAAGATAAGAAATATACCCCATCATATATTGATCACACTATCAAATGCAAAGGACAAGGAAAGAGTTCTGAAAGATGCAAGAGAAATGCAGCATGTTACATACAAAAGTGTCCCAATTAGATTGAGTGCGAGTTTCTCATCAGAAACCGTGAAGGCAAGAATGCTGTGTGTTGAAATACTTAAAGTGCTGAAGGAAAACAACTGAAAGCCAGGAATTTTATATTCAGCCATGTTCATGGACTGGGAGATTAAATATTATTAATTTATTATTAATTACCCAAAGCAATTCAAATGCAATCCCAGTCAAAATTCCAACAACCTTCCTTGCAGAAATGGAGAAGCCAATCATCAAATTTATATGAAAGAGTAAGGCACCCCAAATAGCTTAAACTATGTTGAAAAAGAAATATGACATTGGAGGATTCACACTTCCCAATCTTAAAACTTACTAGAAAGCCACAATAATCAAAACAGCATGGTACTGGCAGAAGGACAGTTACATAGACCAAAGAAATAGAATTGGAAAGAATTGAAAGCCCTTACATTTATAGCCAACTGATTTGACAAGGTGGCAAAGAATAGTCTTTTCAATAAATGGTACTGAATCTCCATTTGCAAAAAAAAAAGGAGGACCCCTATTTCACACTTTGTATAAAAATAAAATCAAAATAGATCAAAGACTTAAATACAAGAGCTAAAACTCTCAAACTCCTAGAAGAAAATATAGGGAAGCATCTCCAGGATGTTGTTTTAGGCAATGGTTTCCTAGACTTTGCACCCAAAACACAGGCAACAAAAGAAAAAATAGATAAATGGAACCTCATCAAGATTAAAAACTTCCATTCTTCAAAGGCCTTTTTCATGAAAGTAAAAAAGACAACCTACACAATGGGAGAAAATACTTGGAAAGCATACATCTTATAGAGGATTTTTTTTAAAAGATTTTATTTTATTTACTTCTCTCCCCTTCTCCCCATTGTCTGCTCTCTGTGTCCATTTGCTGTGTGTTCTTCTGTGTCCACTTACATTCCTGTCAGTGGCACTGGGAATCTGTGTCTCTTTTGTTGCATCATCTTGCTGCATCAGCTCTCCGTGTGTGTGGTGCCACTCCTGGGCAGGCCGTGCTTTTCTCGTGCATGCAGGATGGCTCTCCTTGTGGGAGGGGCACTCCTTGTGCATGGGGTTCCACTCTGCGAGGGGCACCCCTTCATGGCATGGCACTCCTTGCACGCATCAGCACTGCTCATGGGCCAGCTCACCACATGGGCCAGGAGGTCCTGGGTTTGAGCCCTGGGCCTCCCATATGGCAGGCGGATGCTCTATCAGTTGAGTCAAATCTGATTCCCTAGGATTAATATCTAGAATATATAAAGAAATCCTTCAATTTAAGGACAAAAGACAAGACAATTTTTAAAAATATGTAAAAGACTTGAACAGACATCTCTCCAAAGAAGATATACAAATGGCCAGAAAGCACATGAAAAGATGCTCAGTATCATTAGCCATCAAGGAAATGCAAACAAAACCACAATGAGATACCATTTCACATCTATTAGAATGGCTGCTATTTTTTAAAAAGTGGAAAATAACAAGTGGTGAGGATGAGGTGGCATAAGGCACTCATTGATTGTAATGTAAAAAGTGCAATTACTGTGTAAAAGGTGCAGCCACATTGAAGACAGCTTGTCAGTTCCTCAGAAAGGTAAGTATAGAATTACCATATGACCCAGTAATCCCACTACTAGGTATACACCCAAAAGTATTGAAAGCAGGAATCAAAGAGATATTTTCACATTGCTATTCACAGCGGCATTGTTCACAATTGCCAAAAGAGAGAAGCAACTTAAGTGTCCATCAACCAATAAATGGGAAAACAATATGTGGTATATACATAAAGGGGAATAAATATTATTCAGCCATAAAAGGAATGAAGTCCTGATACGTGCAGCAACAGGGATGAGCCTTGAAACCACCATGTTAACAAAAGAACAAATATTGAATGATCTCATTGATTTGAAATATTTAGAATAAACAAACTCAAAAGAGTCAGAATCTAGAACATAAGTTACCAGGTGGGGATTGAGAATGGGAGGGTAAGGTTTCAAATATATAGGGTTCCTATTTGGAATGATGGAAATGTTTTTGTAATGGGTGATGGTGATGGTAGCACATTGTGAACACAAGTAACAGCACTGAAATATATATCTGAACACAATTAATCGGGGAAATATTAGGTTGTATATGTGGTACAGAAGAAAAATTTTAAAACCAATCCATGGAACTACAATATACAAGTAGTGAACCCTAGGTTAAACCACTAACTTTAATTAATAGTACAATTATAAAAATGTGCAATCATTCATTGTAAGAAATATTCCCTGCCAATGCTAGATGTTGACATTGGGGTGGTATATGGGAATCTTGTATTTTATGCATGATTGTTCTGTAAACCCACATGTTTCCTAATAAGGAAAATTAAAATAAAATAAAATAAAACCATCAGACAAGAACAAATCTTTGAACAATTTCTTCCAATACATCCACATTTTGTTTTAAGATTAAACGTTACCACACTCAGCTAAGATGGAGTTGAAGAAGGACAACCACCACACCATGGAGCCTAGAGTGATTACAACTGAAAATGGGCGGATTGCATCCAGCATCCATGTGGAATCTGAGCCTCCTCTTGACATAGAGGTGCAATGGACACAACCAATCCAATGTCCACATAGAAGAGGTGGCATTGGATTGGGAAAAGTGGACATGGTGGACGATGGGTATGGGGAAAGGCAGGAAGAGATGAGAGGTGGAGGCGTCTTTGGGACATGGAGCTGCCCTGGATGGTGCTTCAGAGATAATCACCGGACACTGTAAATCCTCACAGGGCCCACTGGATGGAATGGAGGAGAGTATGGGCCATGATGTGGACCATTGACTATGAGGTGCAGAGGTGCCCAAAGATGTACTTACCAAATCCAATGGATGTGTCATGATGATGGGAACGAGTGTTGTTGGGGGGGGGAGAGGGGGGGTGGGGGGGTGGGGTTGAATGGGACCTCACATATATATTTTTAATGTAATATTATTACAAAGTCAATAAAAAAAAAAAGATTAAACGTAAATTTAATATTAATCACACTGTCCAACTAATCATGCACTAAGAACAGTTAATTCTGCATTAAACTGAAGCTCAATTACTTAGACATTGCAACTAGAAAAGCAATCTTTCCAACATTATAGCCCTCTCTGATATTCCACAAGGAGTTTGATGTTGGAATAGATTGCCCCTGACCTTCCCAGGATGTCCAAACTGGTATAGTGGTCATCAGCCCCAGTGGATTCTCCGTGCCCCCAATCTGAGTTCATGGTTATAAGTGGAGGGACTAGAAAACCCATATACCAATCACTTCACCCTTACTAGAGAATCAAGCTTGGGGCTGACATGACTTTTTCCCTAAGGCCAGCTTTAACTGGACCAACTCATATCTGTTTCAGCCAAATTTATTTCTACACTATTTTACTTATCAAGAAAAGTGTTCACCAAAAAGAATGTCCAACTTAAGAAAAAAAAATCACAGCTAAATATGGGTTAAAGCCGAAGAGACTTGAGATTGAAAAACTGCCAGTTCTTACTGCTCACTTACTCACAGGAGGGTTTACAGCTCCTGAAATCATGCCGGGGCTTTGAAAATGAAAGCTTGCAGTTAGGAAACGATGGCCCATGACAGCAAGTATCAGTCATGTGATATGCCAAGCGTTTTCCGTCATTGCCTTCCTCAATCAGACAGGGCTTGGAAACAGAGGTTAATCGGTCAGAGAGCATCCACGGCCGCTGAGGGCAGCAGGATCCAGCTGAAGCAACTGATCATTTAATTGCTTTCTGATTCTCTTTAAATGTCTTGTAAAAAATATTAAAGAAAAACATTATTGAAATGATATTTTAGACTATTTAACAAAGATCCAATATACCCTTTGTGAACCAGAAAATAAAATACTCTCTAGCCTGACTCTGTTTCAAATGTTTTCCTGGGCAACCATTACTTTTAAAGAAGGAGGAGTGACAGTGTCTGCCCCAAGCAGGAGAAACAGCCTGTATGAAAGCACAAAGGAAAGACAGCATGGGTGAGTACAGTAAATGAAAATGTCAGTTTGGCTTTAGAGTAAGACGGGATGGGGAGGAAATAGAGAGGAATGCCAGGAAACATAGTGGACTAGATTTTAGAGAGCCTTCAATGCCAAGCTAAAGAAGCTGGGCTTGATCTGCTAGACAAGGGGAGCCACTGAAGGTTCTTGATCAGAGAAAAATAGCACAATTAGAGTCTATTGGTCCTGGGTGATTATACTAGCCTTGCCTCTCATTAGTCGGTGTGACCTTGGGCATGTTATGTACATTTTTGGAACCTCCCAACTACAGTAGAGATAATCATTCCATTTGCAGGATTATTGCAAACCTTAGAAATAACATAAGTTAAGTATCTACCCAGGAGTTGGCCCAGATAGAGCACTCATTAAATTATGGTAGTCGTTACTGCTGCTGTGCTATGGGTAGGAAGGTCAAAAGGGAAGAGACCAGGGGATGGAGACCATACAGATCCAGTTGAGAGGTAGAGGGGCCTGGAATACGGGCAAGGAAAGTGGCAAAGGGAAAGCAGGATGCATGCAAGGGACACCACAAAGGCAGAATGCAAGGATTTGATGATGATTGGACATGAAGGGAGGGGAAGTCACAGCGACTCCAAAGAGCTGGCTAACATAAGTGTAACAAAAGCCAGAGAGATGCAAACTTCTCCGAGGCGCCAAAATAAATAATAAACATAAATAAATGCCAAACACTAAGCTTAGATTTCTGGAATGACTACGGAAATAACCAAAACCATATACATTTCTGAAGCGATCCCATCTAGATTTTTTGTTTGCCTGTTTGTTTGTTTGTTTGTTTGTTTTGTCCCATCTGGATTTTTAATCATAAGAGCCGCTCTGATGAGCAATTTTCAAGTCCACAATATGACTCACCATTTACTTCACCATGCACTTCACCATAGCTCACTTCTTCACCTCACTTCACCACAGAAGTCCCCACCATTTCCTCAGACACCTCAGACTGGCTCCATTGTTGTCACTTGCATATGGTCCTCTCAGCAAAAGAACTGCTGATGCTCTCTTCCCACTGTGTCTGCCTTCCCCCAGGACACGTGTTCTTCTACAACAGGTAGAGAAATACCTGGCACTTCGGAACAGTGGGGCAGCAACTAATAACTCACTGCACCTGACATTTTCATTAGGTGCTGCATTATATGTTTCTTCAGGAACCGACCTTAATAATTTTGTACCACTCTGCTCAGAGGGGATTAATAGGACTTACTTATACATATGGGCTGCAGACTCTTACACAGTGCAAGTTTCCATCCTTGTCTCGTTCGACTGTGGATTTCAGCCATGTCAGCTCCACATAATGCACAAAGGAATCAACTCACAGGCACTTCCCAGCCACACATACCTGCCAGAAAGCACAGGGGATAACTTTATAGTGTATATAAATGGACTTTAATATTGCAGTATACCTTTTGGGATGTATGTCTAATTTGTTAGACCATGCAGAAAAGCTGACGAGCCACTCTGTATTCTTTTGGAGGCCTCTGCCTTGCACTTGTGCCCTGGAGAAGGGCAGAAGAGAGAAATCTCACCCCATGCACAACCCTCTTGCTCTCCCTCTAAGAGTGTACTTACCTGAGCCAGCCATTGTTAGAAGACCGGGGGTTTCTTGTTCCTTCATAGCTCTCCCTTCTTCTATAGAGCTAAAGTTGTCATTTTTCTTGGACATCTCCGAGAAAACATTGTATATGTTTTAACCTTATTTCAACATTAATTTAAGGCCAAATGTCATGCTGACTTATCTCCAGTTAATTTCCTTTGCAACCTGACCAGCTCCAGAATAACAAAACTTACTACACTGTTTTATATAGGTCTTAAAAATATTCTTCGCTTCACAAAGGGAAATGGGACTTGGGGAGCTGGTTAATGATAATGTGAGGCCAAAGTTTTTAGAAGTAAACACCCTGTAAGAAAAGTGTTCCTTCTGGATTCTCCCCAAGAGCACGTTGGCACAGAATCTCCAAGGGCACAGTGGCACAGAATCTCCCATGATGTGCATGTGTCTCTCTCTATCCAAATTACTCTTGGTTCAGGATTGGAGACTGATATCCATGGTTAAGGCTTCTACTGTTCACCTCTGCTTATAAGAATAATATTAATGATAAATAACTAATATTCATTGAATGCCACTATTTCTATTTTACTCCTTTGTCCCCAACAAATAGATAAGTTTTACTCCTATTTTAAAGATGAGGAAACTGAGATTAAATTCTCACCCTCCTCAGACAGCTGGTAACTAGGAATAGAAGAACTCAAACCCAGCTCTCTCTTACACCAGAGTCAGAGATTAAACTCCTTATAACTCAGTAGACCAATGGCACCACAAACAACATTCTGGGAGTTCTTACTAGGGTATTCCAGCTTCATAGCCACAATAAAATAACATAAAAAGCTTCAGTACTTACTGCTACTAGTTCGACTCCACACATACTTAGTGACCTTAACCATTTCAGGAAAAATCAGATCAACTCTGCGATACTTACTCTATTTAAAAAAACAAAAACACAAACAAAATGCAATGTTAGTCAATCACTCATTGGAGGGGGAAGGTGTGTAGAAGAGTAAAATGTGGTCCATTTCCTCAGGGTACCTATGACCTAGCTGGGTAGGCCAGCCCTAAATACATACAAAGTGTACATTCAGGATGATACCAGAAAAGACATCACAAAACTAAGTGAGAGTAGCTACCAATTAACATTACAGAGCAAACGTTTTAGGATGATTCAGATAAAAGCCACCTCTCTCAAAGCTTGAGTGGTCAGGGAAGACTAGAGAAGAGACTTGAGGTGGGACTTGGGCAGGGTAGCACTTGACGAGGTTGAAGATTGCTGAAAAGTGGATGGGGGTTTCCAGAAGAAGTAAGAAGAGGAATCCTGGACTGGATGAGTGGTAGAAGGAGATCTTCCAAGGCAGGAAAAGCACAAAGCCTACATAATTTTCTTGTGATTGCCAAAATCTTAATTATCTGAAAGGAAACTGAACCAGGTATAATAAGGAAAAAACCTTCTTATCTTCAAATTAATATACAAGAGATTTAAAAAAACATATCACAGTTTCTCTCTATATAAAATTGTCTATTTTTTTCTTTAAAGACCTACAATTTCATTACATGATACTATTGGTAATATTGTTTCAAACAAACGTCCCCCAGTAGGCAAAGTCAAATAAATTCACTTAAACAGAACTTCCAGAAGTAGAGGTTCTACTAAACATATACAGATCTTTTCTATGTTCCTTTTCTAAGAACTTTGGGCTGTATGAGCAACTTACAATTTATTTACACAATTGGAAGATTAGTCCATTGTATCTCAAGGGGACAGGAATTCTTCCTGGTGCATCAACTGTCCCTTCCTGTGTCTTCTCCACACTCCAAGTCACAGGGCATTAGTTCACAAGTGATGTCTTTGGATTCTTTAGGATTGCCAGTCTTCAAGGAACCACAGCTCTCCTCTCAGCAAGCCAGAAGAAACTTGCCCGTTCTTACGCGTGGTGCTGGAGATGGGGATTGCAGGATACCATCTAAGAGATGAAACAGAAGACCTCTTGCATCAGCCCTCCACAAATAGGCTTCCCTGGGAGTCTAAAAGTATACTATATATGCAGTGCACAGCAACAGAACAATGTCATCAATTAAAAGCATGCATTTATTCACCACATATCATGGGCCTGATGCTCTGCTAAAACTTTACCTACTACACTTAGCCTTCACATGATTTCATGTAATCCTCACAACTATTCCATGAGGGATATCGTAACATAATATCCATCCTAGAGATAATATAATTGAGGATAAAAAAGATTAAGTAACTTGGCCAAAGGCAAAGCGTGAACAGACTTGGGAGTCAGATCCCATCTGCCTGGCTCCAAAGTCCTATATGTTCTACTTTACTGGTCTTGATTGGAATGAAGCATGAGCCCAGACATTTAAAGCACAGTGACACACATTCAGTTATTTCTCAAATAACTTCCTTGCTTTAGCTGGACCTACCACTCATCCCCTTTGGTACCCTTGATCCTAACTTGATCTTGTCTTGAAGGACCTAAAACCTGGAGTAAATCAGTGGGCTATTCCATTTGGTTATCACAAAGACCTCTGTTGAAATGCTTGGATCTCAGAAACAAGCTGAAGGTGATCTAAAGCAGTGCATTTCAAATTCCCTATGGTGAACGAACAGCTTTCCCCTGTCCCTTCACTGACAGATACATGATCCTACTGTGCATTTCTGGTAGACAGTTCCAGCCACAAGCTACTCACCACACATCTTTAACAACACTCTATTCAACAAAAGTCCCTGATCAGATGTTTGGATAGCACAGCAAAGCAGTGGTGTGCTGTCAAATGTTTAGCAACTGGTTCTTGTGGGGGGCATTAGTAAAAGGAATCCTGGATTTTAGCATGTGACAATTTACATGATAAAAATACCACCAACCTGGTTCCTCAGAAAGCTAAGTATAAAACTATCATTCTATAGCAGTAGTCCCACTACTAGGTATATATACCCAAAAGAACTGACAACAGGGACTCAAATAGTTGCACAATGATGTTCAAAGTGGCATTTTTCACAAGTGCCTAAAGATGGAAGCAATCCAAATGTAAATCAACCAATGAATGAATAAATGTGGTGTATACATATAATGGAATATTATTCAGTTATAAAAAGAAATGAAGTCCTGATACATGCGATCACATGGATGAACCTAGAAGATATAGAGTTGAATGAAATAAGCCAGACCCAAAAGGAAAAATATTTTATGCTCTCACTGACTTAAAATAATTAGAATAAGCAGACTCATAGAGTCAGAATCTAGAATATAGGTTACTAGGGGACAGAGTGGATACAGGGAATGGAAAAGGCTTTAAATGTATAGGGCTCCTACATGGAATGATGGAAATATTTGGTAATGGATGGTGGTGATGGTGGTACAACATTGCAAATATAAGTAACAAAACTGAAATATATATCTGAATATGAATAAAAGGGTAACGTTAGGTTGTGTATATGGTAACGGAATAAAATTTTTTTAAAAAAATCAATGGAACTACGCTACGAAAAAAATGAACCCTAAGTTAAACCATGGACTATAGTTATATAATTAGTAGTACATTTATAAAAAATATTAGTTGTAACAAATACTTCACACCAATACAAGGTGTTAATAATAAGGTGGTATATGGGAATCCTATTTTTTTTTTAAAGATTTATTTATTTCTCTCGTCTTCCCCCCCTCCTCCCCCCACCCCTATCCCCGCCCCGGTGGTTTGTTCTCTGTGTCTATTTGCTGGGTCTTCTTTGTCTCCTTCTGTCGTTGTCAGCAGCACAGGAATCTGTGTTTCTTTTTGTTGCATCATCTTGTTGTGTCAGCTCTCTGTGTGTGCAGTGCCACTCCTGGGCAGGCTGCACTTTCTTTCGCACTGGGTGGCTCTCCTTGCGGGGTGCACTCCTTGCGAGTGGGGCTCCCCTACACGAGGGACACCCCTGGGTGGTACGGCACTCCTTGCATGCATCAGCACTGCTCGTGGGCCAGCTCCACACGGGTCAAGGAGGCCCGGGGTTTGAACCGCGGACCTCCCATGTGGTAGATGGATGCCCTAACCACTGGGCCAAGTCCGTTGCCCGGGAATCCTATATTTTATGTATGATTGTTCTGTAAACCCACAACTTCTCTAATAAAGGAGGGAAAAAAACCCACTAACTATGGCTGATTTCAAGCTACTAACATGAGTCATTGCACGCCGAGATGGGAAGAAATGTGCACAATCAGCTTTCCCCCTCCAACTGATAGCACCCACCTTTAGCACATCACTGCAACAATGTCCAATTGCCATAAAGTTTCTAAGTACTTGCAGACCATGGATCACACTTTGTATAACACGCATCTGAATTTCTTAAGCTTAAGAATCCCTAAAGAGGTACCCTCTCAGCGCATTATTTTATTAGGATAAATTCTGGACCCACAAAGTTTTAAGAAGACATTGCAGAAATAGCCTGTTTACCCTGTTTTAGCTATGAATAAATGGGTTTCTGAGACAGTGTTTTCCCACCTCACTTCTCTACTCTGCAACAAGCTAAAAGCTTTTATTATTTAAAAACTGGTTCTGAGTTCCTATAAAATATGGAACTTAGGTGTTAGCAAAATAAAATATGCCCAAATTAACCCAGCAAGTTTACAGAAGTATAGCTGTACAATACTCACTTTAGCTCCTCTGCCCCATGACAGTACAGTCAGGATTATCGTAGGACCAGAGATAATCTTAGCTTACAATCATGACCCCTTCTGAGCTTTTGCCAGGGATGTGGTACCCAGAATTTAACCTTCTTCTAGGATTAAATTTTACTTGAGAGAAGTCCTTGTTTTAATTTCCCGGCTACCAAAACAAATATCCATACAATGGGTTGACTGAAATAATGGGCATTTATTGACTCACAGATTTTTGTTGTTGTTGTTATTGTTTTTAAAGATTTTATTTTATTTTTTAAAATTTACTGCCCCCCCATGTCCATTCGCTTTGTGTTCTTCTGTGTCCGCTTGTATTCTTGTCAGTAGCACTAGGAATCTGTCTCTTTTTTGTTGCGTCATCTTGCTGCATCAGCTCCCCGTGTGTGCGGTGCCACTCCTGGGCAGGATGTGCTTCTTTTGTGTGGAGTGGCTCTCCTTGCAGGGCACACTCCTTGCACGTGGGGCTCCCCTACATGGGGGACACCCCTATGTGGGGGACCCAGTGTGTGGCATGGCATTCTTGTGCACATCAGCACTATGGGTGGACCAGCTCACCACATGGGTCAGAAGGCCCTGGGTTTGAACCCTGGACTCTCCATGTGGTAGGCGGACACTCTATCAGTTGAGCCAAATCCACTTCCCTGCTCACAGTTTTGAGGTAAGGAGACACCAAGTAATACAATGCTTTTTCCCAGAAGACTGTGGCATTTTGGGGCTGGCTGCAGGAAATCCTTGGTCCTTGGCTTTTCCTTCACATGGCAATGCACATGGCTGCATCTTCTCCTTTCTCTTCAGTTTGTGGTGACTCCCTGTGGCTTCTCTCTGTCTGACTTTCACTCTGCTTTTAAATGACCCCAGTAATATGAATTAAAGCCTAACCAGGATGAGACCAAGACTAAGAATATGCCCCAACTAGGGTACACAATTCAAACTACCACAGTCCTGGACCTCAAGGTGTTAGAAACAGTCTTCCGTTCTATCTACCTACCTACCTGTCTATTCATCCATCCATCTATATCTCTCAACCTTTCTATCTCACTCACTTTCTCTAAAAATTCATTAAGAGGGAACCTGTATTTCTAGTCTAGAAATGCCAGGCAAAAGCAGGTTCTCCTGAGCACCCTCAAAACTTGGCTTTGGGGAAACGGACTTTGGCCCAGTGGTTAGGGCGTCCGTCTACCATATGGGAGGTCCGTGGTTCAAGCCCCGGGCCTCCTCGACCCGTGTGGAGCTGGCCATGTGCAGTGCTGATGCGCGCAAGGAGTGCCGTGCCACGCAAGGGTGTCCCCTGCGTGGGGGAGCCCCCACGCGCAAGGAGTGCGCCCGTGAGGAAAGCCGCCCAGCGTGAAAAGAAAGTGCAGCCTGCCCAGGAATGGCACCGCCCACACTTCCCGTGCCGCTGATGACAACAGAAGCGGACAAAAGAAACAAAAGCAGACAAAGAAACAAGACGCAACAAATAGACACCAAGAACAGACAACCAGGGGAGGGGGGGAAATTAAATAAATAAATAAATCTTTAAAAAAAAACAAAAAAAACTTGGCTTTGCACTAAAAGAACTCCAAAAAGCCACATGCCAGCAGAGCAGGTATAGCTCAGTGGTTTAGCGTGTGCTTCATATGTATGAGGTCTTGGGTTCAATCCCCAGTACCTCCAAAAAAAAGCTAGAGGGGCAGACACACCTGTAAGTGAGGACCAATGCTTTACCAACAAGCCCAGAAGCCGTAAGTCACAAACTGAACAGAGCACACATCCACACATCTCTCCAGTGCATGCAAGGGCTCAGCCCTTCTTTTCACTACCTCTTACCCACCCTCTTCTAGAACTATTATCTCAAATCATTCTCCTTATCCCTTTTTTTTTTTACTTTTCCTCTCCTCTTTTTCTCCCTTTCCTAAAGGATTGTTTTTCCATTTTCTGTGTCTTTCGGCAACACAATATTAAGCACAAACTTTCCAATGTTCCATTGTCCTTCTCCTACAACTTAGTTTTATTGCAGGGATGGAATCCTAGCCTTTTTTTTTTATAAGGAGCAATGAGGAGATAAAAGCACTCAAGCAACTCAAGGATAAAACCCAAAGCAGCCAACAGATTTAAGAGCCTGCAGGATTAAAGGCAGACAATGGAGAGTTAACATTAGTCCTCTTCATCCTTGCTCTCCCACAACCAATTTAGCTTTGTTCTTCTTTCTTTAGATTTAGACTTTAATAGAGTAGCCAAAGCCCGTGGCATACAGAAAAGGGATAAACAGCCATTGGAGTGGAGAGTGACCTTAGCTGAAGTCCAGACAAGAGACAATTAGGGCTGACAATTAGGGCTGACAATTAGGGCTTTTCAGGTGTTTGTGAGAATAGAAACAAAAACACAGATGCGAGCCATATTTTGAAAGAAAATCAACAAGAATTGACCACTGATTAGAGGTGGGACAGCAAGAGCAAGGGAGAAAGAAGGTGCATGGTTTTGAACAGTGACTGCAACCAGATGAGTCATCCTGGAGCTCAGCTCCAATTGAGTTACTCAAATGAGAAAAAGCCTTCGATGGCCCCAAGCCCATTGCACACCGAATAAAGTCTAAAGTCCTGTATAAGAACTGCCACCAACTTTGTACCAACTTATCATCAAGCCTGGATTCATTAGTTCATTGCTTTAACAAACATTTTTTGAGCAGCAACTATGTATTATTCTGGCTCAGGGAATCAAAATTTGAGGAGTTCAGATTTGAGTAACCTTCAAATAAATCAATACACATATACTTGGGCTCTCCTCATATCATTCGCATTGTTCTCTTCATCTGAAAGACTTTTTGAATATAGAGTGCCCACTACATGTCAGAGACTGCGCAGCCAAGTTATTTCTGTTAATACATTGGTTTGGGATTGTCTGCATAGAAAGCTGAGGCAATGGGAAACCACAAAGGGGAGAGACTGAAGAAGAGAAGAGCCAAACCAGACTCTTGGAGTAATGCCTATACTGCAAGGATTGAGAAAAGGAGAAGAGCCAGAAGTGGCAAGAGGAGTAACCAGGGAAGGAAGAGAAAAACAAGTGAGTCACAGAAGCCAAGGAGCAGCCCGTTTCAACAATAAAGGAGAATCTGAACTCTGTTCAATACGGCCGAAAGGCTAAGGGAGACAGGCTGAGAAAGGCACCAGTCATTCATTTCAGCTGATTGACGGCAAAAAATTTAATGAAGAGGCAGTGGAAAACAATTTCATGTAGAAGGGAAGACTAGAGACACACCACAAAGCAGGAGGGGCAGTTGTTTTATAAAGATACTGTAGCAAGAATTAGGAGAGTACAGAATCCATGGGCTGAAGTGAAAGGGTTGGCCTTGGAAGAGAAGAAAGACACTCCTTTCCTCCATGGTGGGTTTGGCGTCAGGCAGCCCTGTGTTGTAATCCCAGCTCTACAACATACTTTCTGGAGGATTTTGAGACTCTTGCTTAACTCTCTTATCCTTAGTTTCTTCAACTATAAAATGGATTTAATAATGCCTTTCTCATATCTGTTATGAGGATAAATTGAGATTATATGTGCGCAACCAGCTTCCCCCTAGGCTTACCAGTCTGAGGTTCACATGGGGTCACATAAATAAATTCAACTCCTCTTTGTCATTACCTGATTACACAGGACCATTGCTCTCTGAAAAGTACCCCCGAAAAATTGCCCACAAGGAGCCCACCGCACTAACCCCTAGTTGATCAGCCAAGCCTTTGTCATCCCCAGACAGAGAGTAACTCCACTGTAGCTTAGGTCCTGGACCAAACAAGACGTCAAACTTAAACAATATCTCCAAGTGCTGCAGAGTTTTCCTGAAGCAGCCTTTTTAGTTTTCACTAAGAGTCTTTAACCCACCCATTCTCCACAACTCTCATCCAGGGCCTAGACTGAAATCCATGTGACAAGCACCGAGCTATACCCACTATTATCCCTCCCCTCCCATGACCAGCTTCAAGTCAGGCTTCTGGGAAGTTCCTTATCCCTCATATGAACACATTTCTAGTAGGCCCACCCCATTCATTTGCTGTACACTTCCTGATATTTGCCAGTCCCAACCTAGGATGGCATAGATCTTGGCATCTATCAGGGATTCAATATAAATTAGTTCCCTTTCTCTCCTAATGAAGTGCCATGGTTTTATTTATACTTCTGGTTTGGGATGTTATTTCTGAGGAGAAAAAAAGCTTGATTGGTATTGTCTGCCAATTTCCATGGTGTAAAGATTCCTAACATGGCAGATTTCAAGCTATCAGCCAACTTGCAAAATTCCTGAAAATTTAACAATTGGTTCTTGCAAGTTGGTATGAGCCTACTCCAACACACCACTGGACAGATTAACTGAAAATCTTGGCTAGTAGCTTGTTGAAGCAGCTATGAAGTTTGCGTCCACTTAATTATAATCCATGCATCTCCAGCTACAGCTTTGTAAGGACATCATCCCACCCTGACCACATTGCAATGGAGATGAACTGCGAAGGCACCAAGTCTCATATAGACATGCTTGCTATTTTCATGTGGTTTGGGGAAGGACTGTATGTAAATGGCATTTCGGCATTTTGAGGGAAGCAGACACACCCTGACGGGTGAAATCTCAGGGATGATCACTAAACAAAAACACTGTCACCAAGTAAGTAAATAGTGACAAGTTTATAAGATGCTGTTGGCAGTAGCTGGATTTCTCAGTGCTGAACACTTGAGTTGGGCATGGTGGGAGCGGCTGGTTAGCCATTTGTCAGGCAAAGTCAAAACAGCCCTCCAGCTACAGCACAGACGGCAGACTGCAGCTCGTCAGCATTTTATTTATGACTCTTAATTAGCAAGCAAAAAAGGAGGGAAGAAGTTCCCAGCTTGGGATATACATACTTATACATATATATTTGGCCCGGAATTATCTTTGTCAAAATAATTTAAATCCTCACAACCCTGAGAGCTAGGTATTATAATTCACATTTCATAGAAAGGAAACTCCATCCTGGAAGATGTAATTATTTTAAATTTACCAGTAAAGGTTTAGAAAAACCAAGTGAATTTTGTAAGGTAACACAGCTAAAACATGGCAGAGCTGTAATTTGAGCCAATCTGACTCTAATTCAAAGGCTCCTTCAATCAAGCCATGGTTGGCTCTTACCTGACATGTGAGTGTAACACTCATGGACTTTGTTAAAAGAGAGTTGATCAAACTGATTATATCTGTGAATAAAGCTCTTGTTCTTATGGTTAGAATTTATTATTATTATTATTATTATATTTCATAATCTAAATGAATACAGAGAGAGAAAAAGCAAGCCACAGAAACAAGAAACTGAAGTCAACAAAACCTAGAAAAGAAGGGAGAGACCAGCAAATGCCGCCATGTGCCTTGCCATGTGGCAGAAGAGTTAAGGATCACTGGCAGCCAGTTTTTAGGAAGAAAGCATCACCTTGATGATGCCTTGATTTTAGCATTTTTCTGTACTCTAACCATAAACAAATAAATTCCCATTGCAGAAGCTGAACTATTTCATGGTATTGCTTTAAGCAGTCTAAGAAACTAAAACAGGAGTAAAAAAGTCTTTTCTCTCAAGGAACTTACAATCTAATTAGTGAGCTCAAAATTAACATCAGCAAAAATCAAAATTATGTATTTTTTAAAAGCTTAAGATAACACAGTAAATGTGATGCCACAAAGCAGTGCAATTAATGACCAAATTTCCATGTATAGAAATCCTTATAGATATGCCAGGGTGACTCAATCACCTCTGAAAACCTTACCATAGTTTGTACCCTGCTTCACCCTCACACCCACAGCTAATATATTCCCATCAGTGCCTTTTGACTGAGACTGGCTGCAAGTGGAAGAGGAAAAGAAGTCCAGGCTCTCAAGACAAACAAGAAGGAGTTCCTGAATTTCTGGGTGGTGAATTGAAAGTGGCCAAAAGCAAATAAGCTACCTCGTGGGGCTTGCCTTGTTTTGCCACATGCCTTCAGTATAACAGTGACAGGATTAGAGGAAGACAAAAGCCAAGGCCAAGAAACTGCAGCAGGTATCTGGCCGTCATATCCCACATGCCCCGACCCTATAATGCTCCAGATGGCTTGGCTGTGTCAACCAAGGATGCTGCCAACTCATTGGGCAACAGGTGAGGAGCTCATGGCTACATATGTCATGTACCTAGAGGTAACCTAGAGGTAGCACATTGGGGAACTGTCTTTGGATTAAAATGTAAGTTATTAAGGAAGATTTGAATATAACAAGGAGACTGGTACTTAATCCCATCACCACTCCTTTGTAAGCCAGACCCAAACAAACCTGGGCTGTACAAAAGTTCATCATGTTTCACATGAAGGTTCTGTACCATTTTCTCCAAGTCTGAGATCATTGAAGTTTGGGTATAAACCAGGGGTTCTTAAAAGGAGTCTGTGAGCTTGAACTGAATTTGAAAAAAATATTATTCTTGTGGGGACGTGTTGGTGCAGGTGTGAAATATTTATTAAATAATACATAGTATAGTATGGACTTAGTAAGGGGTCTGTGGTTTTCACCTGATTGGCAAAGAGGTCCAGGAACAAAAAAGGTTAAGAGCCCTTGATACAAATTGACACCCTTAAGTATGTTTCCTAAGCTGTATCACTGTTGGTATTGAATGGAAAATACAGGAAAGAAGGTCATTCAGTTGTTGGTGGAGCAGAGCCTGAAAAGACGTGTACAGAAAGCGTCTGCCATATAGGAAAGCCATAAGACAGTGGATATAGAAGTGCCAAAATTAAGCCTGAACTGAAGACTGAACTAACAACACAACAGAGTCAAAGGCAAGGTCAAGTAGGTAGCAACAACTGTAGCAGAGACTGAGTCTGAGTTGCTGTGTACTATGATGGACAGGGTCGGGGTAGGAACTCCCAAGGCTGAGCTGCACAGGACCCTAGACCACTGGTGAACCCAGCTCCAGTTTCCCCAGTGGCCTCATGGAGGCTAGTGCTCCCCTGGCAATAAACCCCACCAGCAAAGTCGCCTCATTGTGCCCCAGCCTTTGTCACTGAAACTGCCTAACACACAGGAGGAGGGTCAGGCTGCCCAGATACCTGGACTCTGGTCAGTCAGCACATGATTTTCATGCCAGGCATTTGACACTTAGCAAGTTAGGTTATATTTGTGCCGGTTTTGATGCTGCCTCAACAGCAATTTGTTCTGTAGAATATTTTTAGCAGGAGATGGGGGCGTGGGGGCTGGGAGCGCAGTTGGGAAGGAAGAGAACCGTCCTCGGTGGGGCCAGTGTCTTTTCCATCTTCACATTCTCAGTGCTGTGTGCAGTGCCTCGCACACACACATGTTCAAAAACATAATTGTCAATAACGCTGCCTTAATCCCCACTTCCTGTGTTTATAAAAGACAAGTACAGGCAATTGAAAATGAGGTCTCAGGGGATCCCTGGCAACTGAAACTCTTCCTTCCTCCCTCAGGGGGGAAACCAGGGAGCTTGTAAATGTCCCCATGTGGTCCTCATACAAAGGTATCGCGTAGGGCAGAAGATTTCAGGGAAGGAAAAAAAAAGGAGAGTGGGGGTGCGTTTTTAAATCCGTTTAAAACATTGCAAGCAGCTGTTTCCTGGACCCTGCGGAAGAGCTCTACCACTCCCCTCCGTCACCCCCACCCCACCCCCGCTCTCCAAACTGGCTTTCAGGTGACGCAATGATGAGCTCTGCGGTGAGCCGTCCTCAGGGACGCGGCCAGCCCGCAGCGCGTGGGGTGCTGCCATCTCTCGGATGTTCTCAGCCAGAGCAAGTCTCTGTCCCAGAAAGGATGTCTTTTGGTGATATTATAAATGTTAACGGGCAATCTGTTCCGAAATAATTGCTCTGTGTGTTGGCCTCCTTTTCCGTTTTAGAATTTCAAAGGCATTGCAGGCCGAAAACGGTGCCAGCCTGTTCGTAGTACGTACGCCGATTAAATCTAACTCCTCACAACACAGTTGCACATGAAAGATCATTTTCTCAATTAATGAAATGCAATTAATAGTATCATTGAAAAACTCCCGCCACTACAATGCAGAGGTATTTAAAGCTCCAATTAAGAGCTGTGTGCAAATTTCAGGCTTTTTTTTTTTAAGATGACCTGATTAACAGCACCTATTTCTGGGATACGCCCAAGTTTCTTCAAGGAAAAAGAAATGTTTACCAGAAACATGGCCAGTAATGACGGCTTCCTTCCCCCTTTTCCCTGCACACCACACATACACACACATACACAGACTCACACATGTGCAACCCAGTTCAGTTCCAGTTATTCAGTGCTCACAACGTCTCCTTTCCCTGTGGAAAACCTGATATGTCCATGTTGGAAATATCTAGGGTACTTTGAAGTAGGATACAAATTCCAAGGCCTTTATTGCATGAAGTTTATTTCGCAATATTTATATTGATCAGCCCAGTTCCTGAAAGGAAATCGGTTGTTTCTCTTATTCTCTGAGGTATAGGTCATTTGAGCATTTTAAATCTTTGCATTCCCCTAAGGATAGTGAGAGGGTGATTTAAGCTGCAACATTAGCTGCTTCAGGCTAGATTTTCAAAGCTACACCAGGAGAGTTAAAAGCGCAAATCCTGTTATTGTTACAGGATTAATGCACAGAAGTCCCAGAATACTGTGTAGGAAATGTAGCCAAGGAATATTATTTTAATGTACTGTATGTTATTTTTAGACTCTGTCATAGTCCAATTATCAGCTGTTGTATCAAAAAAAGAAAAAATTAAAAATGAGACAAGACAGATAGCTGTCTTTAATCCAAAATTCTAATGAGGCTTTCTGTGGTTGTATTTTCTCACCACTTAGAAATCTGGATATTGGGGGGGGTGGGAAGTAAAAGAAACTACAGTGGCTACCTCCTATCTGCTCTGTTGCTCTAGAGGCTGCTACTTAGACCACTGTGCTCTGGGATATTTTAAGAGTTTTTTTTTTTTTTTTCTTCTAGGAGAAGCAGGTAGTAGGAAGAGGAGGTATTGAATCAAAGGCCCTCTTGACCACACCACAAAAGCTGCAAATGGGCCACAGCTACTAATGATTCAAAGTAGAAAGTCATGGCTCCTGCCACCAACCACTTCTGTTTATGCTTTTTACACATCTCCTAAGGTGGTTGTTTTTTTTAATTAAAAAACAAAAACAAAACTATCTGCAAAAGGTCCAGCTGGAGTAACTTTGCTTCCAAGTTTGGCCGGTGGGCATCCACCAACATTTACTGATTTTCTAGATGCCTGCTGTTGGGTTTTATTAAACCAGGCTTATCTTTCCTCTTGGTGTCTGAGCAATTGCGGAGATCAGCGCTGACCACATCCCTATCTCTAGGCTGCATCTAGTCTGCTAGAGGATGGCCCCCAGAGAATTCCTGCCTCTCTGTTAGGCAAGAAACCGTAATTCCTCTCACTGACTTTCAAAATCCTAGACTGTCTTCAGTTATCTTAAAAGGTATCAAATCATTTTTAATAGGGCAAGTATGTTTGCACAGATGTGTTTCAATATGGGGTAAGGTGGGTGGGGTGTATCCCTACTTCATAAACTTTGGGATTTCACATCAGCGAGAAGGGCTTCACTTGGAACTCTCCCTGTCTTCGGCCACCAACGACCAGCAGACCTCAATGCTGTCTCAGCAAACAGAATTGAATCCCTTTTGAACCACCGGTAACTACTACCTCTGTTCTCGCTTATTAGCACACTTCTGAGGAGGATTAAATGAGTGTCATAAGAAGAAACCCTTAGCACACTACTGCACATTGTAGGCGCCAATGAATTACGGAAGCAGCACCATAAACAATTTTAAAAATTCACCTTTTATATTTATGCATTTTTCAATTTACAAAATGATTTTGTACCTTATCAGCAACACAACAATGAGCCTTGCTAATGCCTACAGCACATGTTCAATGCACATTAAAATGAAGCTAACTCTAGTCATAAATCGACTTTTCCCATGTGGTTTGTATAGAGAGATTGGGCTACAGATAAGATTTTAAATTCTCCATTTCAGTTTCTAGGGTCTCGGTCATATCAAAACCACTATTCATCTGTGTTTCTTCATCTCTGAAATGGAAATTATTGGGTCCTAGAGCCTCAAAAACCATGAGTGCTCCTGGTTATATATTTGAAAATACAAAAATAGATTAATTGATAATGTATATGAATATCTACCGCTGGTAGAGCACAATAAATTATGCACTACAATATATATACTTTATAAACTGTTCCTTCTCTCAAGAAACCACTCATCTAAAAACTACCGTGGTGCTTGTACATACCTATATTTTACCAAAAATAAAACTTACCAGCACCTAGCACAGTAGCACTCAGTACCTTGTAATTCCACATATTCATGGAATAAATGCATAATAAATAAATACTGTGACTCACCAAAGATGAATTTCAACATCAGTGTGTGCAAACAGAAGAATCTGTTAACTTGTTACCACAGTTGTAAAATGGCAGGACCAAGACTATATTGAAGGATTATTAAAAGGATAAAGTTTGACAATGCACGACTGTGGTAAACACCTTCTTGTATGGGCCTCAGCCATCCTTGCCTCCTGGTTTCCACGCTCCATGTAATCCCCCTGCCTTGAGTATAAACCGGACCCAATCACTTGCTTCTAACTGATAGAATACGGCAAAAGTGACAGGAGGTCACTTCTGTAATTAGGTTACAAAAGACTGTGACTTCCGTCTTGCTAGTACTTTCCCTTGCTGGCCCCGTCTCTTGCCCTCTCATCTCAGATGCTCATATGACAAGGAGTTGAGGGAAATCTCCCCCCAGCAGGTTGTGAGGAATTGGGACCTTAGCCCCACAGTTCACAAGGAGCTGAAGCCTACCCAAAACCACACGAGTGAGAGCAAATTCTCTCCTAGTCAAGTCCTAAAATGACTACGGTCCTGGCCAACATCTTGATTGCTGCCCTGAGAGGGACCCTGATGCAGAAAACCTAGTTAAGCCAATCCAGGATTCCTGACCCAAAGAAACTGTGAGTTAATAAATGTTTTAAGGCACTCAGTTTGGAGTTATTTGTTACACAGCATGAGATAACCAATAGGAAAAGCCATGGCCATTTTTAAGTGTGCAATATATAGAGGCCATATTATTTTATAGTGGGGTTGTAAATTTGGGTGCTTATCTACAACATTGGAATTTTTAAAGCTAGCACAAAAAATCCCAAAGACCTGCCTTTTCTAAGGAAAACACCCAACTAATCAGTGGAAAGGAATGACTAGAATCATTCCTCAGCTAATACCAAAGCAGGGTCTAGTCCTCTCTGGGCACCAGCAAGCAAGAGCAGTGATAAAGAGCTGTCTTCATTTATACAACTTGTGGGCAAAGATGCAGTTAAATTCATCACAGCTGAGCAGAAGATGAACTAACAATAGTTTTCTGGAACCACTTCCGTAAAACCTTGGGAAAACATGGCTGTTCGGCATGAACCCTGACCTTGCAGAAATTAAACGATTCCCTCTGCAGGCCTTTTTGAGCTGCTATCATTGCCTGCCGTAGACAGTTGGCTCTTATTCCATTTTAGAGAAGCACTTTCTGTTCCTTGGATAAAAGGAAGTACATAAATTTCAAGTGCCATATTACCATACATGCATGGTTCTGTTTGGGCACAAGCACGTTGTTCTTGTCATAAATTCTGACTCAGAATGGGAGCTCAGGATTTACCATTTCACTCTTTATAGTTACAAGATCGACTAAAATGATTAAAAGAAGAAATATGTAAGCTTTGAAACTGTTCACACCAGTGATATGGTTCAGTAGCTTGTAAAAGTGACAAACAACAGCAAGCCAAAAGAAGGAAATCTCAGGAAAGACAGGGCTCTTAAAAAACACAGGGTTGTTGCTCGAGTTCAGAACTCAGGAGCAGCTGTTTCTCTCTGGAGCCTGGAATGCCCCTTCCGTGCTGCCTGTGGTCCTTGGGAACAAGGGGCTATATCCCTGTAGCCCTCCTTCCATCACACTGGGACCCCTCTCCCTAAGTGAGAAGTCACTCTGGTGGATAGGATTTTCTCAGATTCTCAAAGTCTTCAGTTACAGATGGAGTGTGTGTGTGTACATGTGTGTACGTGTAAATATATTGGTAAGATTTCGAGTTTTAGCCGGTCAAGAGGGATCCACAGCCCCATTACAGGCTTCTCTTTGCCACGTCCAGTATTATACTTGAGGCAGGTTAATGCAACGTTAAAATGGAAGGCTCTGTAAGTTCCATAAGTGGATGAACTCCAGTATCAATATATACGAGCTGTGAGGTCTTGAACAAGTTATTTAACTCCTCTAAGTCTGTTTCCTCACGTGGAACATAGAAAGGTTGAGGAGAGGATGACATGTGGTAATCCATGTATTGGGGATTGAATCATGCTCCCCACAAAAGTCATGTTCAGGTCCTCACCCCTGCTATTGTGGCTGTGAACCCATTGGTAAATAGATGTCATTAGATGTTAGTAGTTAAGGTGTGCCCAAGTTGAATGATCCGTAATCCAATATGGCTGAAGTTCTTATAAGCAAAAGAAATTGGACATAAAAGGGAAGCCAAGGGGAAAAACCAGAGCTGGAAGTCAATGCAACCCAGAAGAGAAAGGAGAAACGGTCATCATGTGCATTGTCACGTGATGGAAAAGCCACAGAACTCCAAAGATTGCCAGCCAGTGCCAGAATGCCATAGTCTTTGGAAAGAAAGCATCACCTTGTTAATATCTCAATTTTGGACTTCTTCTAGCCTCGAAATCACGAGCCAGTAAATTCCTGTTGTTTATGCCAACCTGTTGTACAGTATTTATTTTAGCAGTTGAGAAAAAAAAACAAGCAAGTAAATTTAGCATTTAGCACTGTGCCTGACACATAATAAGTGCCATGTTAACGGTAATAGTAACTTATGCTTTCATTGTTTTTATGTTATTTTCTTTCCATGTCTCAACTCTTAGCTATTTGAAGAAAAAGAATGTTGGGATTTTAGGCATGGGTTTCTACATGGTTGGATATTTTTGTCATTGTTGTTTTAGGCACTGGGGCTGGGGATTGAACCCAGGACCTTGTACGAGGGAAGCCAATACTCAGCTACAACGGCTCCCCCTTGGTTGGATATTTTTAAATGAGTTTAAGTAGGCTGAAAAAAACCCTGCCAAACAGTTCTGAGGATGTCCTCTTCTCTATTCTTGTTACACTCCTTCCCTTGGTGATCTCATCCCCTCATGACTTTAAATGCCATGTGCTGGCTGACAACTACCAGATTTGTATCTCCAGCTCAGATCTCTCTCCTGAACGCCAGACTGTTGCATCTAACTGCCTACTTGACATCTTCTTTAGGAGGTCTAATGAATATCTTAAACTTGACACATCTGAGGTGGAACTTTTGTTCTTCCCCTGTCCCCCTCCCCCCAAAAAACTTGTCCCTTCCACAGTTTGCATATCAGTTGGTAGCAACTATATCATTCAGATGCTCAGGACTTGCACCCTCTCTTCCATTCATAACCCATATTCAATTCCTTGGACAGTCCCACCATTTCCCACCATCATCACTGTCGCCCCTGGCCTAAGTCATCATCATTTCTCACCCCCAGTAGTCTTCTTTAAAAATATATATATATTTTGAAAGAATTTTTAATTTACAGAAAAGTTTCTATAACAATAAAAAGAACTGAATCTTATATCCTCTTCCCCCAGAGTTCCCAATTGAGACCCTCAACATGATTTATTCTATACTTTTGAATTCTTCTTCCTTTTTCAGGTCAGACCAGAAAGTTATTTATGCTAAAAAAAAGTACTTCCCTAAGGACAAATGACTTTTCCATCTTACCCCACCCTCCATAAAGAAAATGCGAAAGTAAATGGGTTTTATGCACAAAGATGTTCATCATGGCATTGTTTATGAGAGTAAACTATTAAAAGCAACCCAAATGACTGCCTTATGGGAATGATTAAGTAAACTATGGTATATACTTTTTTCAGGAATTGGATTTGTGCCCGTGATCCTCCAAGCCACTCAATGTCAGGTCTACCCAGATTAAATTGTAACAATAGGTAACTGGGGAAACGGACTTTGGCCCAGTGGTTAGGGCGTCCGTCTACCATATGGGAGGTCCGCGGTTCAAACCCCGGGCCTCCTTGACTCGTGTGGAGCTGGCCATGCGCAGTGCTGATGCGCGCAAGGAGTGCCGTGCCACGCAAGGGTGTCCCCCGTGTGGGGGAGCCCCACGCGCAAGGAGTGCGCCCGTGAGGAAAGCCGCCCAGCGTGAAAAGAAAGAGCAGCCTGCCCAGGAATGGCGCCGCCCACACTTCCCGTGCCGCTGACGACAACAGAAGCGGACAAAGAAACAAGACGCAGCGAAAAGACACAGAAAACAGACAACCGGGGGAGGGGGGGAAATTAAATAAATAAATAAATCTTAAAAAAAAAAAAAAATAGGTAACTGTTACTGAGTGCTTAACTATGTGCCAGGCATTGTTTCAAATAATTTACACGTGTTCTCTCCTGGGCTGAGACACAGTGCCCAAAGAAGCATCTCCAAACCTCACTGGAGGCAGCACAGCCACGGCTCACTGACTGGTAGAGAAGTTGCTGTGGTGCTGTGCAGAAGGAAATTGCTGGAAACATGCCCTCCGGAAGTCTGGCCGCTAGTGTGTCAGGGAAAGCTGTTTACAGGGAGAAGCTTCACAGAAGGAACTGTGTTGCACTACCACCCAAGAGGAGTTGCTGGGGGAAGCTGCTAGCTGGTGGGTGCTGCCGGCTGCCATGCACGGCAGGGGCTGGGAGTTGGAAAAGCTCCGTGTACTGCGGGATCCTGGCACTGGAGAAGCCACACACCCGCAGGAGCCTGCCTAGGGAGCAGGCAAAGTAGGAACTGGGAAGCAAGACCCTTTCCTTCTGCAGTGTCTCTCAAGCGCCCTCTACTGACAAAGCTAAACACCGTGCATACAGGTGATAAGTGAATTTGTTAGCTGGGAGGCAATAAATTGATAAAGACACTGTCCCCCAAGACAAGAATGCTAGTTATTCTTGAAGAGTTTGATTCCAGGGAAGTCCAATGTTGTAATCATCATTTTCAACAAAGTAATCTGTTGGTGTCTATTCTTCCAGAAGAGGGATACAAAATAGGTGATAGAGGGGAGAGGTTTGTGGAGAGCCTTACCTACTCTGAAGTGTTAAAACCAGTGCAGAACAAGGGAAGTTATGCTGAGACGTGCTCCATTTGCTCCCTCTCTCTGAGGGCACTTTGTTGCCAATAAGATTTTATGTCCTTGCCTAATTAATTTGGGAATGCGATTTAAATGTATCTATATGTATGTTACAGCCTCCTCCCAGCAAGCTTTATCCTACCTGAAATGCTACAGCATCCCATGGAATTTTATGCAGTCATCAAAACTGTTATTAAAAATTTAGAGTTCATAGTAAAAGGGGGAATGCTTATGTTGTCGTTGTAAGTGAAAAAAGTAGGGTGTAAAATTGTAATATGTGAAACAATCAAAACCATATAAAAAGAGCAGGAGAAAATACTCCCAAATTCAGTCATTGTCTCTAGGTAGAACTAGGGTAAGTTATTTTCTTTTTCCCATTAATTTTCTATATACTTTAAATTTACTGTGGTAAGCATATATTGGTTATTCTTTTGGACAAAACAATTTATTATATATAATATATTTTATTATTTATAAATATCATGTAGAGAGAGACTATTTATATATATATAGTCTAAAACTGAATCAAGGTGTGGAATCCAGAATTTGACAGATAGAGTTCTCTAGAGGACCTGAACCAGTTCTCTACGATTTACTCAGGCTAAAGTGACAGGGACTCAATAGCAGTTTGGCCAACTGAGATTAGATACTTTATTCTGGGTAAGATGGAAAAGGATTGTATATTTAGTAAACAGAATGAATTCCATTTCTTGAACCTTTATTTTTATTGAGATCTACGCATGTATCTGGAGAAGATGTAATCATGAGGATATAAAGAATTAACTAACCAAAGGTAAATTCAGCCATCTCTAAGCAAAACTAGAGGATCCAAAATACCAACAACCTTGTTTGGAAAGAAGACAAGCCAAACTCCTTATGGTTCTAACGGCAGTTTGGGGGAATTCCCCAAACACTCAGTTTATCCCTGTAATTCCTGAAAACTGTTACTTAAAATTTCCCAATACAAAGCAATAATTTCCCCAAAACCTTGGATCCCCCCCTAACATTTAGAACTCTGCAGTTCTAAACTCTAGGATACTCTCATGATTCCCCTGCAAAAATCTTGGCAACCACAATCTCTCTTCAAATCTCATAATAACTTGTAAGAAAAAAAAAAGATGAAAGCAATTCAGACAGCAAATAGTAAGGATTATAAGTAGCTAGAATAAACATACGACTGTTCATTATCTGTGGACTTTCTTACCCAGCATGTGATTAGGAAGAGACTATTTAACCATCTGAATCAAATGCAGTGGAAAGCAATGGACAACGTCGTTACATCTGAGACTCTCTTCCAGTTCTAGGCCTCCATTATTTGGCAGAGGTCTGCTGTACAAGGAACAGGTTAGAAAGAAGCATTCAATCTGCAGCAGAATACAAGGAAGGAAAATTGAGACTGTGAGGGAAAAGGAAGACTGGGGCAACAACCATCCAGTTTGCCAAGAACTATCCTGGTTTTAGCATTGGAAGTCCCACATCCTGGAAAACCCTGCCATCAAGGGCAAACCAGGATTGGTCAATCTATTATATGGATCTGACAAAGATTAGATTCTTAGGGTTTCCAAGCTAATTAAAAGCTTTAATTAACTAAGCCTCCATGAACCCCTTGCCAGGGAGATAAGTAATTATCTCACTTTCTACCAATAATGCTAATTTCTTCCTGTTCTACCCTGCTCCATCTAAGCAAGGTCTATTACCCACGCCCACAGGGCTTGACTCTATAGGTCCTCAGGAGATCAGAAGCAACTGAAATATTTGAGGAGAAAAAAGCTATTCTTCCCTTTATTAACTATAAAAGGGTAAACCCTCCAGGAAGAAGAGATTCCCTTCTTTGGTGGTTTCTGAAATGTATTCCTGAATCCTAGTAAACTCAGAGACCCACTTGGTTCAGGTTTTGATTAGAGCTCCCTTCAGTGAGCACAATTCAACGACCCAAATGATTTAAAAATCAATCCTATTACTGACTTCCTTTTTCTAAGGAAATAAAGGGGATCCAAAGGCATGAGCTACACATTATTTCTCTTCCTTGTCTCCTCACATCTACTTCCTTCAGAAGTTTTGATGACTTTCTCTACAACTTTCTGATCCCCAGAACACCTCCTCTTCTACCCCATGTGCCTTTCTTTCCTTCTCCTCCCCCCACCCCCCAGGCTAGTACATAAGCCTATCTCCTGTAAGGACAGAGCTCTTTTTTCATGAAGAGATGGGGGAAAGGGAGAAATTGGGTTGGTAATAACAGGATTCTCTTCAGCAGGCCAGAAAAGAAAGAAAGTCTATGAACATTCCCATGTTAATTATTTTTGTTATAGTACTCCTACTGTTGATAAGGATCTGACCCACGTAGCTATAGCATATTCCTGCTGAAAATTACCATAGAATTCATGAGCCCAATCCCTTAATTTAACAAATGAGAAAACCAACAGACAAATGATTTGCCTAAGGTCACAAAGTGTCCTTTCCTTTACTCCATGGTATAAGAGCTTAAATCCTGTGACTCAAGTGGGAGGAAGAGATGTGATATGGGGGCGTTTTCGGGACTTGGAGTTGTCCTGAGTGGTGCTGCAAGGACAGTTACCGGACATTGTATGTCCTCCATGGCCCACTGGATGGACTGGGGGAGAGTGTGGGCTATGATGTGGACCATTGACCATGAGGTGCAGCGGTGCTCAGAGATGTATTCACCAAATGCAATGAATGTCCCATGATGATTGAGGAGGTTGTCGCTATGGGGGGAGGAGTGGGATGAATGGGGTGGGGGGTATATGGGGACATTAAAAAAATGTAACATTAAAAAAATAAAGACAAAAAAATAAAATAAAAGGAATAATAATTGTCAATGCCTTCTGTAGCAGTTTGATATGGTTCATGAATTCCAAAAATAAACACTGGATTATGTTTGTAAACTGGTCTGTACCTGGGCATGATTAAATTATGATTAGGGCTTTGATTGGGCCACATCCATAGGGTGTTCAGTCCCCACTCCTTGGTGGGTGGGTATTCACAAATAAAAGACATGGCAAAGGACAATGTTGGAGTTTCGATGTTGGAGTTTTGATGCTGGAATCTTGAGCTGGAGACCCAGGAAATAAGCACACAGTGAAGCTGGTCGTGAGGAAATAGAAGCAAACCCCAGGAAGAGAGGAACCCTGAGCCTGGAAAGAAGCAAGCCCTGCGAATCCTGGTAGATGTCGGCAGCCATCTTGCTCCAACACATGACAAAAGACTTCAGTGAGGGCAGTAACTTATGCTTTATGGCCTGGTAACTGTAAGCTTCTACCCCAAATAAATACCCTTTGTAAAAACCAACCAATTTCTGATATTTTGCATCAGCACTCCTTTTGGCTGACTAATACATCTTTCGATCAATAGCCACCAGAAACCAGAAACACTCTGTAGTTGAATAAGTTGAGTTGGTTGCATGTTGCAGCAAGATGAACACACAGAATGAGGAGCCATGGGGTGCCTCAATAAGTGACTGTGATTTGGGGAAGAGATTAAGGAAGGAGACTTTGCTCTGGGTTGGATGCTGTCAGGAACTGGGGGGAATTCCATGACTGGATATCTAAATAAACCTTACCTAGACGAAGGGGAGACTAGACTGAGTTTAAATCTGTAACTGGTTTTAAAAAGGCAGCAGTCTCACATATTAACCAGGATAGGGGGATATTTGGTCATTTTTGTTCTTTGACAATATTCATGTTTTGTCTGTGTATAGACGTGACTTGTGCAGTGGTTTTGTTTTTGTCTTAACCTGTCATGGACACAGAGGGGCCTTGTCTGATATTGATGCTCGTGAAGTTATGTTCAATATAGATGCCAAGGTCTCCCTGAAAGTGCCAGACCAGCTTCTGGATGATAGGACTGTTTTTTTTCTCTTTTTCATAGTAAAAAAAACTTCCATTTATTGAGCATTTTTAATGCCCTGAGAAAGTTTTCATCTTCATCGCCAACATAGAAGATAGGCACTATTTTTGTCATGATTTTCATATGAAGAAGCAAAGGCTTAGTGAAGTCGTCATTTGCCCAAGGCCACCCAGCCAGTAAATGGCAGAGCTGGGGCTCAAAACTGGACGGTCTTTCTGCAGACCTTGTACTCTTAGCTGCTCTGTGATACCGCCAGGTGTGAACTGGAACACTGGGAGCAAACGTCAAGCTGAAGAGATGTGGGGCATTTTTGCAGTACATACAACGGGGAGAATGAATGCATTCAGGAATTGCAGGCTGTGCTGAATGGTTGGGTCATGAGGCACTCGGGGAGGAAGAAGAGGAATTGTGGAAAAAACCAACTGTGACATTTTGATCATAAAACTTTCTTTGGGAAAAGTTTAATAAAAGGGAAGCTGACTTACTGTTCCTTAACTGAAGAATGGCTTTTATGATTTTGAATATTATTTTAAACTTTATTCTCTGTTTTCAGTATGAATTTAAATCAACTGACAGGAGAAGGGAAAATCAGCAGCAATTCCTCTGGCACAGTCAGTCCGAGTATCTCAGTGCAGTCAAACGGTAAAGCAGAATTGCTCAGCGCTTTGTGATGGGAGCTGCAGGCGCCTGGCAGCACCAACGGCTTAATCATAATGATTAGGAAAGAAATACCGTTATTAACAGCATTATAAACGGGTACATTTTCAAGAATCGCCTTACGGAGTGAAGTGATAGAATGAAACTCCAGTCAATAGACAAAGGCCCCCGTTCCGCCGTTCCAAGCCCCCCAGCTTCCCCTGACTTCAGTGGGTGTTCTGGGCACAGAGAAAGGGCAGAAGCAGGGCACTGATCTATTTCTAATATTAGGAAGAATGCTTCTCTCTGTGAATTTCAAGGCAGTCGAAACCCTAATGTTAAATCTGTGCTATATCCTGCTCACCAGATTATATGAACTGTACACTCCTTTCTGAAACTAAGGAAAAACAGAATTTTTTCAGGTGCGGGGTAGGAGGTGCAGGGAAGGTGGTTTGATAAAAAGAAAGAAAAATGGGAATGGGAAAGTTTGCTTCATAATGAAGCTTTTTCTCCCATCTGTCCTTATTCTACATTCCCTCTTGCAGTCATCATTCAACAATCTATTGTGTCCCACTATGTTCCAGGACTATGTGAGACTCTAGAATAAAAAGTCAATTAAAGGGGAGCAGATTTGGCTCAAGTAGTTGAGCGCCTGCTTCCCACATGGGAAGTCGCAGGTTCTATCCCTGGTGCCTCCTAAAAAAACAAACAAACAAAAAAAAACAAACAACGAGCAAACAAAGGAGCCAATCCAGAGGAGCCAATGTGACTCAGTGGTTGAGCACCAACTTCCCACGTATCAGATCCTGGTCTTGGTCCCCAGGTACCTCAAAAAAAAAAAAAAAAAAGTCAATTAAGACTTGCTCTCTTCCCTCCAGATTCAGAATTCTATTTAGATTGTGTCTGTAATTTTTCTTTGCACTACCTTGGGTAGTGCTCATATATGTTTCCTGTTGATAGCAATCACAATGATGATGATGATGACAGTGGAAAGCACAGCTGTCCACAAATATGAAAAGAGCCCATCCCAAACAGATATTTGTGTATGCAAAAAGTATTTAATGAGCAATTGTTTTGCAGTTAAAACCTTGCTCTGGGCTATGTGAGAAATACAGAAATGATTTCCACTCCCAGGAAGATCTGGCAGTCACATAAACTCATCCTGGAATGGACAGAAATACCCAGGTCAGCCTTTGGTGGCTCCAGACCTCAGACATGACTCAAGGCCAATAGAGACTAGGACTCACTGCCTCATCAACCCACCTCCAAACTCTGGGTTGAAATCGGCTCAGGAAGTAGTATGGGACACATAGCAACAAAGTTAAGAAAACTCTACTCATTCTGTAGGCAGCAATACCAGGGGAAGTACTGTATATTCCATATTTTTAAGACCCTGCATTCAAGGCAGAGTTACTTTTGTGCTGCCAGGAGGACAGCATCATGTGAAAGCCACATTCACTCATGCCTGCAGCTCACCTTCTCCAGCACAAGGGCTTAAGAAAGATAGGTCTGTAGGGGACATCCCCCGACTGTCGTCAACTGAAGCAATCAGTTTCATTTCAAAGTATCAGTGAGCATTGCAGGATTAAGTGACAGGAACATGGATAATTTCCCACAGACATTTTCAAGGAGCAATAAGGATCATTGGCTATGGGGTGGATTCTTTGCAAATACATATGGTTCCTTCCGCCCCAATAAGAAGGACCATTCGCTCTGGGTTCCTGGACCCTGAGGTCATTTCCTTGCAAAAACATCTGCTTCCCTGGATTCCCAGCTAACCCACCTCATGCAAACTTCCCAGCACCCTTAGCTAAGCCCCAAATTCTACATCTGCTCCACTTTTTCCCTGTTGCAGATAAGCACGATATGTTCAGGTTTGCTATTGTAATCACTGTCGAACCCTAAAGACGGGGATGCATATGGATAAAGACATGCTTCTCTACAAAGCAGACAGAAGGGATGGTGTCCTGGATTAAATAATAAAGTCTCCGCAGATTTCTGGGGTCAGACCTTGAAGATCTCCTTAGCAATCCTCTTCTATCAATTAAAAGTAGACAACAGGAAGGAAAATTGACATTTATTGAGTACTTTCTATTTATCTGTCCCTCTGCCAGGTGCTAAATATTACCTATTCTTCTATCAAGCTGGCAAGTTTGATATTATTATACTCAAATAATTTTATAAAACATTACGGAGGGGCAAAGAAGGTAAAGAACTTGCCCAAGGTCACCTACCTAGTAAGTCAAAGAACTGGGCGTGGAGCCCAGGCCTGACTGATGCCACAACTTTTTACTACATCCTGTAGCCGTTCCTTGTGAAAATGTACAAAGAAGGGTCACGAGGTGGAAAGGGGCTCAGGGTCACAGTCAGTAGAGCCAATAGGTCATACTTATGTCTCCTCCTCTCTTGACACAGGAGCAAATGCGTTCTAGCCCCGAAGATTATCTAAATACATTTGTGATTTTCATTAAAGCAAAACAGCAATTATGTACTTCAAATATTTATAAAATAAGTCAACTACATTTGAGAGAAAATTTAAAAGCATTGCAATTAAACAGATCTGCACACACTGCAGGGTATTTTTCTAACAAAAGAGTAAGGAATAATGCTGCTAATAAAAACAATGATGATCATGTTTAAATGTTCTAATAACTCATTTAGCCTTGTTCTGAGTGGAACTGTATATTAGTAATTTCAAATAGTCTTTGATGAAAGATTAAATATATCTTCCGCTCATTCTCCTCTGCAAAGCTAGTGATTCAAGTGTGCTAATTTGTTCCCTTTCTTCTAATAAAATGTTTTAAGTGATCTATAAATGTTTTTCTCCTTCTATGCATATTGTAAGAAGAACCAAGTGAATAATAGCGAATAGGAAAAAGGGATTACACTGATGCTTTAGAAAGTAATGGGGACCAGCCACATACACACACACATACTTTGAATTCTCATTTGGGGATTTAAATGAATATAATAAATATGCATTCAGGAAAATACATTAAATAGAAACTTGCCTAAAACTAATTCCTGATCACCTTTGAAAAAAATGATTATGCTAATTATATAGCAGTCTCTTTTTTTTTTTCCAGAAAGGGGAAAAATCTAAAATTGAAAAATATCTTATGTACTTAGTTCTCCCCACAGAAATAAACATTGGTTGATTAAATTCCAAATTGAAAAACTCTTCTTTGGCACTTCAAATTTAACAATATACAGTATCTGTATGTACTTCTGAGTCAGTGAGGAACACAGGTCAAACCATTTTAGTCTCTTTGGGAATATAGGACACACAGAGATATAGCAAAATAATTGCATGCTATGAAATAGTACACCTAAAGAAACAAATACACACCTATTTGGTCATTTTAATAGACTCCCATTTAGAAGGCAATATTGGCTGCAGAGCTGGGCTGAAACTCTAATGCAAAACAAAATGGTCAGAGTATTTATCACCCTGTTCTGTGGAAATTCACTGCCTCTCCAGTTCCATGGGATTCTTGAAGGAAGAGACTGTATCTTATTCATTCTTATAACCTCAGTGTCTAGTATTAGGCATTCAATAATATCTGTTTAATGGAATGATTGGACTATCAAACAACATTTAGTATGAAGTAGTATCTAGATGGGTATGCATATTTCTGATGTTTTCTTCATCAGGTATGGTCTGACAAACTTCCAAATTTGGAAATAAATCAAATGCAGTTGACTTATTTTATAAATATTTGAAGTATATAGTTGTTATTTAGCTTTAATGAAAATCACAAGTGAATAAATGCAATTTTCTGGAACCCATAAAGTCAATTATGGCCTTAAAACCTGATGATTCAGGCTCATAAAATGAGTATCAAGGTAGAGCACATTCACTCTGGGAGAAGATTCAAGCTCATCAAAAGCTAAAACTGGATGTCTCTGGTAAATCCCATTCCAGGCCAGGGATTGCAAACTTCTGTGGAGAAAACCTACAGTGAAAGGAAACACAGTGATCCTAGGTAATCTACCTTCTCCAAGTTATGGTGAATTGAAAACCTGAACTCTGGCAGATGTAAACTCCTTTGGTAGGCTCAGCCTTAGCCCACAGACATTGGTCTAGGGAAGGCTGCACTGAAGAGGACATCCTCCTGACTGGATAAGCAAACCAACTCTAAGACCCCAGCCCTTTAGAACAAGCAGATTCTTCTTTGGGGGTGGCATGAGAAACATAAATTTTGGCCATCTCCTGATAAAAGTGGCTTATTTATTTAAGTCACTTTTTTGAACACGTAGATCAGACTTTTCTCCTACCTCCAAGTTAAGGGCCTCCCTGTTTCAGAACCCAAGCCCACCTGTTCCAGGACTTGCCTCAACCTCTTTGCACTTGTCAGCTATTTTCCCTGTAACTTAGCCTCACCACAACTTTGATACTGACTTTTGCACCTGCATCTAAGTCAGACCAGAGGCCCAGTCCGTTTTAGATCCACAGACCTGTTCCTCACAGTTCACCCAAAGAAAGAACACATCACTGAAAACAAGGTTGAAAGAAGGTGCCATTTGGATGGTCCATGAACAGAACAGATATAGAAATGTAGTTGATATTTCTTCCAGGAGATTTTGATACCTGTGAACACCCAAATTTGCAGTTTTACATCTTTCAGAATAATGTTATAATTTGGGTTGAAAAGGTTTCAACATATTGGATAGAAGTGGACAAAAGGACAATTCAGGGATTATCATGTCAGCTTCAAGAAACATACACGTGCACACATCCACACATACATTTTACTTGGACATAAGAAGTGTGATCATGTAATTCAAACCTTTTCTGAAACTTGTTGACCTCCTTCAGTGTTTTCTCCTAAGCGCTTCCACTATTAAGACCACATGAGATAAACCTACCATTTGGGGATAATCCTTTAATTTAGGGATGATTTAATAACCTTGTTTTTTAATCCACTGAAGATAAAACAATATAAAATAAGTTCACTGTATTTTATGTATGATTGTTCTATAAACCCACCAGTTCTCTAATAAAGAAAAAAAAATGTATATTTCCAAAAAAAGTGAAAATTAATAGGTTCATATTATGATAAGAAGGATTTGGTTTACTTACAAAGCTTTGTTGATGGTGAGAGCTTGTACCAGTAGCATGTTAGAGTGGAAGGGAAGAGGTCCAGAGCCTGAGTTGCTGGGCTGGCTCCATCACATAAAAGCTGTGACCTTAGTCAAGCTCTTCAACCTCTCTGAATTTGAGTTGTGGAGCTTAATTGACACAATATAGGCAAAATAATTTGAACATCAAAAAGTTCTTTTTAAAATAGTGGTATTGTCATGGTATGAATCCAGCAAGATAAAAACTCAAAACCAAATTTCTCACTATTGGCACACAATCAACCCAAGACTTCATTTTCACAAGGGAAGAACTGAGGGCTGGGGTAATGTAAAACCATAGAGAGATGGTTAAATTTGTGTTCAGGTAAAAAGAATAAGGAAGGTCCGATGTAGGCCTTCCCCCAGGGAAAGTGGACTCATGATACAAGATGGCAGAGGTAAGTCACTTACTTTCTTGTCCAACCCATCAAGGATGATCTTCAAGTGCAGAAACCTAGATGAAAATATCAAGAGGAAAAGGAGAAGTAATTAAAAGAACGTTGAGCAACTTTAAATCAGCCCCAGCTCTAAGCCAGGCACACTAAAAGGGCTTCTAGATTAGAGCTCAGAATCGGCTTCAATAACCTTTAAGGATCCATAGTCTGCGAAGAGAAATACTAGAATACTGTAAACAAAATAATGTTCCAGGATTCAAAGAGGGGCATTTCCAGAAATTATGGTTAAGATCTTGATGTAAGCCCTCTGAAAACCCTAGAATGGATAATTTCTATATGACTTTTGAGAATCATTATGTTACATAACAGTATAAATATTATCAACCTTGCCATTGTGAAAGCAAAGTTACAACTGAGACAAGCAAGAGATGAAGGGGTTATATAAAAAGAAAAAAAGTAGCAGGAGGGTGGGGTGAGGGTAACAATAGCCTCAGTTTACCTAATGGATGGTCAAGAGATTATGTCAATATTTGATGGACCAGAAAGAGATGCAAGTACATTATTTTGAGATACAAAGGTAACCATTAAAAGAACCAAAAATAATGATATATTACAAAGAGGGAGAGGTAGGATTGGTGAATGAGCTAAATTTGCATCTACCATAGCAGTACATCAATATAAAGTGTCTATAGTGGGTGAATCAAGAATCCACAAAATGCATATTTTTAGAGATACGGGAATTACCAACCAAAAGACCTAAAGGCAAAAATTGTTAAAAGTGTGGACCTCCAAGGGGTGAAGGAGTGGGCTACAATAATGGTACTTTTCAATATAAGCCCTTCCATAACATTTGGTTTTTAAAATCACGTCCATGTATTATTTAATTTTTAAAAATCATCTTCAAAAATGATGCATGAGCAGTTTAGAAAAAGCTGCTGTTTATCTCTAAGACCCCCTATAAGCTCACCAAGAACAAGTCATAACCACACTAGCCTGAATAAGATAGGAGCTTGGTGGAAACAGATCATATTCATTTCTTTCCACCTTGAATAGTACCTAGAATATAATCCACATTCAACAATTTCTTAAATGACTGAATGCATGGCATCTTGATCTCAGAAAGAAGTCTTTGGTACAATGAAAGAAATGTAGGTACAGGAGGGTACATTGCCCTGATTTGTTTGGATGTAGCTGAGTCTTTCCAATCTAGAGCCCTGAAGTCAGGGGTTGACTATAATTCTAGTGATCACCGACAGCACCTGTATCACCATTACCAAAACTTGCCAGCAGCCATGCTCAGCACTGGCAGCAGGGACTTCATCATTTCTATGGCCAGATATGACCCTACCTCCACAAAAGAGTATACAGCCACCTTCTGGGGTTTATTTAGTGACTATCCAGCTTCCAAATGAAGGCTTAGAGTGAGTCTTTTAAATAGCATGAAAGCATCATCTTGTGTTGAGCTTGCTTTGAAACACTGTGACTCCCTGTTTGTAATTTAATAACTAATCTGGCTTTGGGTTTCTTTGCTGCCAAAATATCTTGAAGGTAGGTTTCCATAGCTGAAAGGGACCACTCAGTTAAGTTGAGAGATAAAACACTGCATCCAAATTTAGAGCAAAGTGAATTAATTTTCCAGTTCTAATTGGCTTTGACTACACAACTTTGCTTAAGAAAATTCCCCAACAGCTGGGTTTTTTTCTTTTTTGTGTAAGGACAAGCAAAGGGGGAGGAAAGTACGCCATCTGTCCTAAAAGTAACTAATTCATTCCACTCAGTACTAGGTGGAAACCAGAGTTTCACAAGTCACTGAGAAAAGCTTTAAAAATAATTGATGAAATAACCTTAAACATACCTTTGCTTGATTCTGTGTTCAATTTTGACTTGAAATTTTTCTTTCTCCTAAATATAATACTTCAGTTTGAATTTAATATGGTAGTATATACTTGAAAGAAAGTTTGAGGCATGGGTTCCATGGAGGAAGTAGCTTTTGAAATAGGTTTTGAGACCTGGACTGGGTCGCTCCAGGTAGAGTTTAGAGAGGAAAATCATTCCAGGGAAAAGAAAGAATGTGAAGGCTTAAAAACAACTTAATTAATAAAATGTAATTTCTCACAGCTGTGTCAGAATGTTACTCCTGAAGCAAAATTATCACATTAATAGTACAAATACAAGAAGTTCTTCTATGAACTAGAACAAATATACATCACTATTATAAGGTGGTAAGAATGTGGTGACACGTGGAAAAATACAATTAATATAACTTATGAACTATTATAGTTAACAGCAATATTGTAGTATTCTTGCATCAATGTTAAAGAAGGTACTATATCAATGTTAAGGGCCAATAACAGGGGGATGGGATTTTTTTCCATTGGACTAAGGAAAATGTTCAGAAATTTACTGAGGCAATGACTGCACAACTCTGTGATGAAACTAAGAGCCACTGAGTGCATACTTTCGAGGTATTGTGCAAAGCATTGTAAAAAACACAGTGAACCATGTGGTGGACGATGGACTGTGGTTAACAGTACAAATACGAGAGTGTTTTCTTATGAGCTGTAACAAATTTACAATGCTAATACATGATGCCAATAATAGGGGGATAAATGGACAAAATACACCAAATGTAAGCTATGGACCATAGCAGTATTTTGATGATGTTCTTTCATAATCTGTGACAAATGTTCCACAACAATACAAGGTTTAGGTGGCGGGGTGATATATGAGAATTCTGCACATTATGGATGATGGTTTTGTAAGCTCACAACTTCTCTAATAACAAATATATATATATTTTTAAAAACTAAGTTACCACAAATGGCAACTCACAGAGCTCAACTAGCCTTCCCAGCCTTCTTTACCATTCTTTCCACCACTGCCCATGCCCACTCCATGAAATAAACCTACCACATCAAACTGGAAAACTGTAACCCCAAGGTAGGGAGTCTAGCTTGGCAGGAGAAACCTGAGAAATCCCCAAAAATCAGACTCAACAGTTCTGTGATTTGAGTCTTAAAGTCATTTAATGATAAATCCTCCTCTCCCAACAATTTGCCACTGTTGTTAAACGGGGGTCTGAACAGGGCCCTCCCACCTGCACTTTACCTTTATAATTAGTTCATTTGGTCTCTGTGCATATATTTCATGGGTGACACATATCGCTAAGTGATAGGTAACCAAATTACAAGCCTATAAATACATCAAGTGTTGCCTGGAAAAAAGCCCAAGTGGGTTGTGAAGTCAGCAATATTCTGATAACTGATCCTTACAGCAGAGCTTAGTTTCTCCTCCTCCCACTCTCCAGCCTTAAGTAATGTTATATTATATATGGCTTCAAGTATAAATCACAAGTGAATTATTTGGAAAAGGTTACTTGCACCTGAAAGGTTTTTAATTATAGCAACATTTTTTTTTCATACAAAGTTTTAGCTGGACAACCTCCAAATCATCTGTGTCTACCCAGAACATTTGGAAATAGAGAAGAACTCTTGGTATGTAGAGCAAATCTGTCCATGCATCAGTTGACTTGTTCTCTTGGGTTTTTCTGCCTAAGTAGGTGCTGGTTACTGAATTCTAGAAAGAAATCTATTGGATAGGGTTTTCAAAAGTGTGGAATTCTAGGTTTGACAAATAGAGTGGGAGCATAATAATGATGAAGACAACTCGCATTCAATGGTAAGTTTTCTGATTTCTAACCTCTAGTTCTCTTTCCACACAGAGACAACAGAGCTATTTTTATTTAAGTTTTTTAAATTGCCCTTCTTCTGCCCCCAAACCTCGTTAGTAGGAAATGAAGTATTTCACCTTAGCTCGTCCTCTATTATTGCCATGTTGTAGTTCAGGTTCCTCCCTGAGAGCAGGAACCATGCTTTACCCATTTTTAATCCCAAGCACCTACTACAGAATCTGACACAAAATTGGTGCTTATCATGTGTTTGTGTTGAGCTACAAACTGAATCTTATTAAACAAGAGACCTGAATCCACTTTAGTGTATGTGTCTGTTTGTATGTGATATATATAAAGCTTCTGTGAGCTTTCTGCTGTTTACAGCATAAAATCTAAACTTCCCAAGGCGACCTGAGGGACTCCTCACAATCCAACCGCAATCTTCCCTTCTGGCCTCATCTATCCCCTGCCCCTTCTCCTCAGAACCTACTCTGCACTCAGCTTCTCTGATGCCAAGACAAAGATTTGCTCTCCTCCTAGGCACACTGGCTAGGCTAGACGAGGTATTCGATGAGGTATTTATGGAATGAGTGATCTCGCTTAACGGAAGTTGATCTTGAGGCAATACTCACACAGATCAGAGGCAGAGGCAAAGAAATCATGGCATGCAGGGAACAAACTCCAGAAAACAAAGATATTGTAAAAGAACAAGGAAGAAAAGTTGACTTTAATGTTTTTGAAAGACTGGAATGTGACTGGGTGCACTGTTTACCTATTCACAGGGTAAGGAGAGAAAGGGCAGATTTCCCTCTGACAGATAAATAATTAGAATGTTGGTCCCAAGTTCACCATCACACCTAGACCAGAGCTAGTTTTACAAATGCATGCATAGATCCTCATGGAGTGTCTCACAGCGTAAGTTATTTTATTGACTATCAGCAATGTCAGCACCATGGTCCCATCCTCTATATTTCTATTGCCATTGACACAAACAGATTCATCTCAGTTGAGCCTACTGTCAGAATTGTGAGGATCTGTGTTACTGGATCTACAGCAGCCTTCCTGCCTAGAGCAGGCCCTATGCAAGCTTGGACCTTCAGCATTGCTGCAAGTACCTCAGGTGCTGGGCCACTAAGCTACTGCCAGGCCAGCAGGGGTCCGCACTTAGACGAGATGCCGAGCAACCTCACCACCTGCCGATGAACAAGATCATCAGAAGTCAGTATTTACAGAGTTTTACAGGTGACTCTTCAGGCCTTACCGTAGCAACCTCACTAGGGAAACGAAAGCCTGAAAGGACCAAATGACTTGCTGGGAGCATGTGGCCAATCAGTAGGAAATGGTGTCTCCCCTCATTCAGTTTGGTGTTTAGTCCCCACAAACCACATCATCTCTCCCTTTAAACATTTCCTTGCTCTATGGATTAAAGATTTTCTTCACAATATGAAACAATGCACTTCCAAATTGAAAGATTCTCTTTTTTTTGGATTGCTCCCTCAATAATTAAACCCTCTTTCATCACTAAGTAGGGCTGTCCAATGAGATGAGTTGCCCCAAGGGGAATTGTCTCTGTTAATGACAGAAACCTGGCTGAAGAACAGCAATTTTATCCCATAGAGAAAGAGGGGTGAGGACCAAAAGAAGAACTGGAAGCAAAACTCAGCAAAGATTTCCTTTGAGACAAATCACATTTCTCTCTTTAGACTTACTCAAGAATTGTAGGGGTGGGGAGGGGAATGACATAAACACATCTATAAGATCATAGAATTTTTGCTGAATGATTAAAGTGAGGCCCAGAGAGGTGGTGTGCTGTACCTGAAGACACATAGCAAATGAACAGCGGAGCTCTCGCAAACCCAAAGTCCTATAACTCATTTTTTGCTTCGTTTTTTTTTTTCAGCATCCAAAATCGTTTTAATAACATGGCAGCATCTGAGGCTAGTTTCCTTGCTTGTCAGCCTCTGGCATGCTCGAACTTCCAGCCCTTGGAGGACCTAAGGTTTGGAATGGCTGTGCGGGGTTCCCAGGCCTTGCCGAAATGCCGGTGCACCTCCGGACCCTAGCAGGGACCAGAGAGCATGAGAGCGCGCAGCCCTTGGCGAAGTCCAGGGCAGCTGGTGCAAAGTGAGTAGCTACCGCCAGCGTCGAGGAGGTGGCTCCAGCGCACAGCGCACACACCTTCCGCTTGGGCACCTCCTGAATCCACACATCAGCGGTTGTGGACCCTGCAACCATAGCTGTTATGTTTTCATGGCCAGGAAGCTTTATCTTCGGGATCATCCAGGAAAGAGACAGGGGCGGCTGGTTGGTGGGACTCATGAACAACCGCTTCAGCACAGCTTGGTTGAAGGTAGAGGGGTTCGTCTCATCAGAAACCTGTACAGCTTGACCGGCAGCCTCAGGTAGAAGTCCTGTCTCTTGGGTTCCATGCACTGAACCATTCGGTCCTTGAGGTGGAAGTCAGCTCCCACGACGACACCTCCTGCTCCGCCAGGTCCAGAAACCCTGCAACTAGTTTTACTGCAAGAGGCAGCAGACCAAAGTGCGGTCTCTGAAACCTCCTGTCCCGAATCCCAGCTCTGTGGCTCATCGGCTGTGTGACCTTGCTTAGGTTTCTTAGTATCTACTGTGTTTCTTTATCATAAAACAGGGCTGTCCAACACTCCCACGGGATTATTGCAGGGTTTAAATGAGTGACGCTGTGATCATTGCTTACAATAGTGCCTGGCACTTAGAAATCACTCATTAAATGTTCACCAACATTTTGACGTGGGATTTATTACATTGGTCTCCAAAGGCCTTTGCAGACAGCATACCAAAAATAAACCAAGTGCAGAAGGGAGAAAGCACCATGAAACTGGAAAGTAAGCTCTTCATATAAAGACTTGGCCCACTCATCTATGTGACCCTTTAGACAGGTTATAGCCTCTTTCCCTGTGTCTAGTTCTTTGCCAACTAGAGCTAAACACTTCTCTTTTTTTAACTTTTTAAAATCATGGTCTTAAGATGTGTCTCCTCAATGACAGCACTACTGGCCATACCAATCTGTACTCGATTATCTTTTATTCAGTATGGGGAAGAATTTCCAGAGAAGCAGCACAGTTCCTTCTCCCTCATCTCATCAAGCCTGTCCACTACAGGATGTGATGAAACTTGATTTCAGTTGCACACCCAGATCTTACCTGGGGCTGGGAAAAGAAACAGAGAGCTTTTCTGAGGACTGTGAACAAATCGGGGCAAGTAAAGCTCCCTCCCCAGAGGACCCTCACCACAGCTTAGGAGTCCTGAGAAGGCACACACATGAACAAATCAGTTCTTAGAGAGGGAGACGGCGAATTCCTGCAGCAGCCTCAGGAAGGAAGTGTCTGGGTATTTCTAACATTGTGCATTAGGGAGCTGGGGTGGTACTCATACAAAGCCAAAGAGCACTGAAGAGTAACTGAAAGAAAGAGAAGGAGACAGGGAGGCAAAATGAACAAAATGCCTGATCTAGCCACACGCCAACGAGGAAGACGTTATGAGTTGAGGTGTGAGGAGAAGTCTGGCACAGTAGCCAATAAATCATGAGGGCCAAATGTTTGGCTTGAATAACTTAGAATCTGCTCCCTGCCTGCAGCAGGGTTTGGCAGTGAGTCAGCAAGTCCAGCAACAGAATTTCTTTTTTAGAAGCCACAGACTGTCCATTTACACACACTATCTGTGAGAAGAAAAACATGGCGTTTCTTATAAGGTTTCCAAAACCGTGTACATCATTGAAAATTCTCAGGACCTATATCCCAAGAAATCTGAAGATTTTTTAAGAATCATTTTGAAAATTCTATTAAGAATATGCCACATGCCTCGTGGCAGTTTTCTTCTATCCCTTCTCTTTGTTGAAAGTAAACTGAAAACACAAACATATAACCCAAATGCTAACAGTCAACTATATCTAAACTGTGAGTTTACAGGTAATTTTTCCTTTTTTTCTTTGTTCTTCATTTATATTTCCTAACATGTCTTCAAAAACTCATATCATTTTTCAAGTATCTAAAATTATATAAGTTAAGGGTGAAAACAAAGGGTGCCAAAGAAAAAAATGTCTGGTGCACAGTCTTGCTGTTTAAGGATGTTCCTTCTGGTGGCCTGCTTTGGCACCTCATTGAACTAGCAAGTGTTAACTATACTATCCTCTAGAAAGGGAAAGACCACCAGAAAAGGGCAAAAGGGATGAAGAACCTAGGGGGAATCACTGAGATGAGTTCATAGTCTTGCAGAAATGCTGGAGCTTGTGTAATGACTGAGCTGAGAAAACATTGCATTGAGGAGGCTCAGTGGGACATCAGGAATGAGAGCAGCAGAAACCCTCAAACTATTGCGGGACCCAAGTAAGCTCTTTGCAGCTTATCTGGAATTTTCCTTTTTGCAAAGGTAATTCCAGTTTTCACACTGAACATAAGTTTGAGTGCTAATTAGTTGGGTGTGGATGGAGGAGAAGTCCCATATAATTGATGCTAGTGCTGTCTGATAAGGTTCTTTTCAAACTGAAGGCCATTTGGTTCTAGGAATCCGTCAAAATTGAAAAACAGCTGTGCCCTCCAAAATCTCTTCTACTCCCCTGAAGGGCAAGGGCCCTTGAAAGGTCCTTTGGAGAGGCTCACATTGGTTTCACCCAAATATGGTGCCCACAAGTTACAGAATATCTTCCTCACCTCTGCCCTCGATACAGAAAAGGCCATAACATCAGAAACCCTGAACTTTCCTGTAAAAACTGCAGTTGTCGCTAAACAAGCCTTCCCCTTTGGCATTCATTTCTGTATTATCGTTCCCACAAACTACAAATATTTTGCACACACTGGAGACCACACCAACTTCAGTTATCATGTGTGCCAGAAGCAAACAACAACTTCTTCCAGGCATTTCGATACTTAAGTCATAGCTCAGACACACCCCAATCCAAGGTAACCAGGGGTAAGTGGACAAAGCAGGGATTCAGGTAAGAGAAGAGCTGGTACCAAGGGAAAGAATAGAGGTTGGTGGAGACACAGGCCAATGGACAGTGTTTGAAGTGAAAAGACACATGTGGGCTCACATTCTGTGTCATATCTCAGGGGGCTCCCATGAAAAGTGGGAAACTACAACTGGGCCCAGGTAGAGGTTTACTTGTGACCAAGCCCCTAATTGTATCTCCATTCTAATAGCTGGATCTCTATCTGAATCACTTCCTTAACTGTCTCTACAGGATTTGTAGTTGCATTGCTGAACTCCAGCCCAGAAGTGGGGGCCGTCCTTATTGTGCCTGCCAGCCTTCATTCTATACCTCAGCACCCTGCCTTTCTTCCAGACTCCCATGTTTGGTCTCCACTGAAGATGCAACAAGGTGAGGAGGAGGTATCTGACTTCCTTATGCTTGAACCCCAAATACCAGCCATATAACCTCGGACAAGTTACCTTCATAAACTTCAGTTTTCTTATCCATAAAATGGAGGCAAGAAGAGCTTATTGTGGAATAAATGAGAAAACGAATATGAAATTGTGTACCCAGCACATAGTAAGTCCTCAACAGATTTTAGACATAATGATATCAAAGAAGAATGGCGGAGACGGATGTGGTTCAAGTGGTTGAGTGACTGCTTCCCACATGGGAGGTCCAGGATTTGGTCCCCAGTGCCTCCTTAGAAATAAAAATAAAACAACAAGCAAAAAAAAAAAAAAAAAATGAAAAGCCAATTCAGGGGAGCTGATGTGGCTCCGTGGTTGAGGCTGGTTTCCCACATAAGAGGTCCCAGATCAATCTCCAGCTGTGGTACCTCAAAAAAAAAAAAAAAAATAGGAAAATATGATGAAGGATGGACCATTTTTAACACTGACCACATGCCCAGGACCCAACCACATCACAGTGGTTCCCAACCAAGGGAGATTTTGCCTTCCAAGGAACATTAGGCAATGGTTGTCATAGCTTGGAGGGGAGAGGGGGGATCCAGAGGGTAGAGGCCAGGGATGCTGCTAAAAATACTGCAATGCACAACATAAGCCCTCACACCAAAGAGCTACCTGATCCAAAACGTCAATATTATCGAGATTGAGAAGTTCTTGGTTGGTCCTAACCCCTCCTTCTTCTTTTTCTCTTTGAGGAGTAGGTACCAGGGATTGAACCCAGGACCTTGTGCATGCAAAGAACATGCTCAAACACTGAGCTAGACCACCTCCATACCCCTCCTGCTTTTTACTGAGTTCCAGAGCCCCCACTTTGTTGAATTCTTCAACAAGCGGCCACCAGACCTCATTGTCTTGACCTGAGACCATAACAGCAAGTGTTGGATGAAATGACCACGCCCTCCCGAGACCAGAAGCAGGCGAAAAACTGCTTCTTGCAAGGCAGTGACAGAGAGGCACATGAAAACACGTGCCGCAGCCAGGCTAGCATTCCACCCAAACTGGCTCCTCACCAGACCCAGACCATGAGTCATCACCACATGCTGCCGCCTCTCGTTGTGACCTTTCTTTATCCCTTCATTAGCTGTAAATCTTCAGAACCAAAACAGCAGAGAACAGACTGGGAGGGCCCTGGCAGAAAATCATTCCAGGCAAATGCCCAAATCAAAATTCAGAGCTAACTACCCAGACCCTGAATGCATGCCAATCACAGCAAACCAAGGCTCCCCTGAGCCATCCTGAAACCAGAGAGGTGGAAAAATGGAACCCCCTCTCTTGACGTAATTTAAATCATGCAGCGACACTGAAGCATCCTCTCCAGGAGAAGGAACAGATGTGTTTAGCAATACCCAGCTGGCTGGGGACAAATTGAAGGACCAGTGTAATATCTGCCTGTAATTCATGCTTGCACCAAACTACTTTGCATCCCTAAAGAAATCTTCCTTGGGTCCCTGGTCTCTTTTATGTCAAATGGAATTAATATTAAAGTATTCTGCCCAGTATTATGAGAAACAGTTAACACAGATTATTAAATAGCTCTTTGGCTCAAAATAAATCGAAACTGGCTTTTTTTGTTTCTGTCTTTTCAGAAGCAAACCATCATGCTGGGGGAAGGTCCAGTGGATGGGGCCACTGCCTTCTGCAGGAGAATTTTACTCTGCTTGGTCTCACTAGAGCTGACTTTTTCAAAGTCTTCTCATCTAACTACCTGCATTAGAAGCACCTGGACAGCCCCAGCACAAGCAGATTCCTGGGCCACGTCAATGACCTCCTGAACTGGAATTTCCACAGATGAGACTTTCTCCACTTGAGTTTTACACCCACTGAATTTGAGAACCTTGTAGCCTTGACTAGCCTCCAGGACAGCACAGCCACCATCACTCTTTCCAGCAAGACGAAAGATGGGGTCCTTCACCTGCTTCTTTTCTCTGCCGATGTTGCCCCCTTGTGCAAGTGGAGCTCCCGGACAAGGAAGAACAGGTCCGCGAGGACTCGTCGGAAGCAAACTGTCCAGCCCCACACCTTCGTTTGTAATACTGACAACAGCAAATTGCCATTTGCCCTTTCTCGCTTTGGCATGTCTAACATTCTTAAAGTTTAAGAGGGCTGTATCTGCTTTACAGTTGGTTGCCTACCGTCCTGTGCAAAACCCCGTCTCACTCGTTCCCAGGGAACTAATCGTAAATAAACAGACCTGAACTTAAATCTGTCAATCTCTCCTCTCCTTCCCTTATGTAATCTTTTTTTTTTCTTTTAATATTTAGTAAATGTCCCAAGCATTCATACAATTGTCCATACAATAATCTTGTGAGGAATTTATCTCCATTTAATGTATGTGGGAACTGAGCTGATTCCTAACCCAATGCTCTCAACAGCTGAAGTACACTGCCTTCTACCATTTCTGGGGAATTACAATTTCTAAGTTGCTACCAATTGAGTTTGATTGTTTAAATTCTAACCATACCGTTAGCAAGCACATACATGCAGGGATTATTTTGTGACTAATAGACACTCAGTTTCATCATTATGTTGCATAACTTCATGAACTTCTGAGATAACAGCTGATGTTTGTTAAGCCCTTGCTGCAAAGAAATGTTTGAAGAACTTTCTGTATTCTAACTTGTTCAGTCCTCTCAATTATCCTTAGAGGTGGGTACTACCCTTGTCCCATCTTCACAGTAGAGAAAATGACAGCTCAGAAATGTGTAGTGAAGGATCTAGGGTGACATAGCTAGAAATGGCTAAGCTAGGAAATAGACTCAGGTAAAAAGACTCCAGAGCCAGTACCTTAACTAACCCACTTACTTTGTATTCCTTGTTGACAAAAGAGAGCCACATCAATGCAATAGGGAAAGAAAATGTGCCTTTCCCAAAGATCTCTCTAGAACCCTAGAGAATTCATATTGTTTTGAACTCTGGTTGCTGAAACACTGTAGGAAATGGAGATCCAGAAAATACTAAGCATGGAAGATAAAAACTCTAAAATGATATGGGATTCTGTCATAAAGTACCAGAGGGATTCTGGGTCTGTAAATATGCTTCAGCTGAGGGCAGGGAGGAGTTGTGTTACGATTATTACAATCTAATTCAAAGTTGAGATCAGCCTGGGAGAAAAAAAAACAATTGAAAATAAACTCTCTACTAAAGCTGTCAGCCCAGCTGTGGCCTCCAACTGTTTTAGTCACTGAAGCCTTGTATTTAATGGTCACTTTTATAACAAACACTAAGAAAGAAATACAAAGCTCTAAATTAGAGTTTATTTCTAAACTTTGGAAAGAGATGTGTCAGAGAGCTGGGGAAGGCCACAGAACACTGGTGCCGCAAGGTGGCCTCTACAGTGGTGATTCTGAGGTAACCATCAAGCAAGACCTCTGGTTTTCTGGTTTAAGGCTGCAATCCAACAACCTCACTCCTACTTGATGGGAATCCCAGCTGTGTGTACAGAGAGATCCCAGTCATTCCTAATTCTTCCCCCACCCTCACCTCACTTCAGAGCAACTCCCGGCCATTGAGCTAGGACCAGAACATCTAGATTCATGTTTCAGGATGATTGTCGTTTCCACTAAGTGTATATTTTCCATGGCATCATTGCCACAGGAAGTAAATACTGTATGGCACAAGGAAAAGTCGCCCATAAACCTCATTAGCAAAGTATTGATGTATTCTCATCTATGCTCCAAGGATACAGTTTGTCCCTGACCGTGTATGACATCTTTTAAATTCTTCAGCTCAGAAGAACATTCCAGAGATGCTACTGTGGTCTGTCACTAATTTCAGAAGCAGAAGACCAAATGCTAAGACCATATTTAGCCAGAAAATGTTTTCTAATATTTATGAGGTAGTGTGATAGAACTAAAATCTGCTAACTATGACCCCAGAAAATGAGCCAGCTCCTTAAATCCCTTCTTCGCTTTTTGCTCAATCTGAAGGGCCTCCAACCCTTCCAGGTAAAATTAGTCATGTCCTCTTCTGGTTCCATTACATGCTTCTTAGGCCTCAAGTACAGCAGTGAACTGTTGTGCTCTGATGATCCTTTTAATATCCCTATCTTCTTTACTGTATCTTCTGTAGCTCCTGGCCAGTGTCTTATTTGACTGTTCTCAGCACTTGGCAGAACACATGAATAGTAGGCATTCAATAAACATTCTTTGAAGAAAAGAATGAGATCTAAAATGAGAAGAAAATATCAATTTAATTTAAAAAATCACCCTGTGGTACTTGGTCAGTAGTTCTTCATCTCAATCTTCTGGCTTGGCCTAACTCTTCAGGTTCTATTCAACCATAATCCTTTAGAGATTCTAAAGTTAATACCCTAAAGTTGATGTAACAGATGCATAAGCATACTGCAGAATTGCAGTAAATTGACCCATTCTTTACTGGATTTCTGAGAGCAAGTGTGTGGATGCCTCCATTTATCCATTAGGAAATTGGGTATAATGAATCCAAGATTGTTTCCATCTTCTACTCCACCCAGAGGGAGGACAAGCCTGTGTGGCCACTCCCACAGGTCCACAGGGAACCAAGAGTGGGGTGGATGACTTGCTCCCTGTCATCCCAACCCTGTACCGACACCTCGAGCCCCATCCAAATGACAGGCATTGTGGCTCTACTCCCAGGGATAGATGCTGTGAAGTCCCTTATCCTGGAGCAGGGGCAGCTTGGGCAGTGGCAGAAACAGAAGGAAGCCTCTAACCTTTGCCCCAACATGTATCTTCTAAAATCCCACAAACTGAGTGTATTCCTGAACTAGAGCCAAATTCCAGAGTCCTCTCCTCTCCCAGCCCTCAGCATTAATCACCCTTCATTTCCTAGGTGAAAGAGAAAAGACTTATTAACTTACAAGAATTCCCCAACCTGCCCCTAAGTTAAAGAATTGCCTTTGTCAGCCTAGTTCATAAATCTTTCATAGCACAGACTTAGAGAAGAGTAGCGAGAAAGGATTCCAGAGAGGTGTGAGAAAACAGGGAGACTCTAACCAAAGAGACCAGGACAATCTACATGAAAGAATTGAGAAGAAGGGTCAAGAGGGATTAAAGCTGGTTTCAGTGGATATGTTGGGAGGTAGTGAATGAGAGGCAAGTGGAAAGGAGTAGAAGCAAGATTTTTATGATGTATGGCTGGCAGATAAGAATAAGATCCCTGTAATGTGCTTTGAGAAACTCTGATCAATATTGAAATCACCTTTAAACTATTTTTGGTCTAAGGCGGTGTTATTTATATGGAACTCCATGCAGAGATTCGACCATTTGACTCTAAGTTTGTTTTTCAAAAAGATTTATTTTATTTATTTCTCCCCACCCCCTCGTTGTTTGCATTTGCTGTGTCTATTTGGCTTCTTTGCTTCTTTTGGAGACACCAGAAACCCAACCCAGGACCTCTGATATAGGAGGGAGGCACCAAATCGCTTGAGCCACATCCATTCCCTCTGTCAGCTTGTTTTAGGGTTATACTACTACTGCGTTTTACAGAAACACCTTCCCAGATTGGGAAACTTGTCTGTAGTGAGATTCCCTTTACCAAGCTCATTCTAATTTAATCCATGAGGACACCAACTTAGAAACATAGAGAATAATTAGACTTACTTATAAGGAAGGAATAAAAGTAACATTTATTGTGCACCCACCATGGGCCAGGCACCATGCAAACTATTTTAAATGTTTGTTCATTTATTAACTAATTTTTATTTTACTTTTATTTTATCCTGTCTCGTTCCAAAAATGCTAAAAGGCAGTTTAGAGAAGTACTTAATACACAATAACATGAATGAAAAGTGAAAGTTTAAAAAAAAACGACGACATGTAAATGGAGCCATGTACGAGATCAAAAATGCATACCATAATAATGTGCACACCTGATACTGATGGGCACCACGTTTGCCTCTGGGCTTTTAGTAGTGTGTTCATAGGAGGAAAACCAGTCAGTTATACAATTCACCAAATCCGTAAGAGTAAAACATACCAGTAACGGACTTGGCCCAGTGGTTAGGGCGCCCGTCTACCACATGGGAGGTCCGCGGTTCAAACCCTGGGCCTCCTTGACCCGTGTGGAGCTGGCCCACGCACAGTGCTGATGCGCGCAAGGAGTGCCGCGCCACGCAGGGGTGTGCCCCGCGTAGGGGAGCCCCACGCGCAAGGAGTGTGCCCATAAGGAGAGCCGCCCAGCGCGAAAGAAAGAGCAGCCTGCCCAGGAATGGTGCCGCCCACACTTCCCTTGCCGCTGACGACAATAGAAGCGGACAAAGAAACAAGACGCAGCAAATAGGCACAGAGAACAGACAACCGGGGGAGGGGAGGGAATTAAATAAATAAATAAATCTTTAAAAAAAAAAAAATACCAGAAGGGAAACTCTTCTAGATATGAAAACTAAAAAAGAATTTCTCCAATGAAGAGGACACTGTACAATGGATAAAACCACTTTTTCTACATCATTAAAACAGAGTTTCAAATATGAGTTTCAAAAGCCATTTCTTATATTAACCCTGGCTAACAACTCTACAACTAACTAAAAGCAATTCTGTATAGAGCAAGGTTATTTATTTTATCCATATAATAGACCTGTAAGTAGATACTCTCCAGTCTTGAAGTTGAGGAAATTAAGACTCAAAGAAGGGAGCGAGTGTGGTTCAAGTGGTTGAGCATCTGCTCCCCACATGGGAGGTCCCAGGTTTGGTTCTCAGTGCCTCCTAAAAACGAAAAGAGCAAACGAATGAAAAAACCAACTCAGGGGAGCCAATGTGGTTCAGGGGTTGAGTGCCAGCTCCCCACACACCTGGTCCTGGGTTCTGTCCCGCCCTGAGGAAAAAAAAGCCTCAAAGAGATGAACTGATTTGTCCACAGACACAGCAAAGGAGGCACAAACACAGGTTTTGTACAGGGTCCTCTGGCTGCAAGGTCCAAGCTCTTTGAACAACCTACAGTACTCCAACCATGCCAAACCCCATAACAAATGCACCCTTCTTTATGAAAAGTTATTCTCCCTCAAAGTCATCATGATATACATGTATTTCTTTATCAAAAACACAGAAAACCGATTTTTCAGCAGGCTGTATTATAACAAGCCTCTGTTGTAGGAGCAAGGCCCTCCTCCACTTTGGGGTGGTCTCTGTTCCAGCATTACTCTTCCTTTAAAGTTTCCGTTTAAGTGTAACTGAAGCAGATGGCACCCCTCAAGATGTCCCTGAGCACCAGTGTGCAGGAGAGGCTCATCCACGGGAGCTGTAACCAAGAGCTTATTGTTCTTTGCAGGCGTCCTCTCAGATGTGCTCTCAGGACCTACAGGACTGGGTGGCAGCAAGGGCACGGGAAGGCAGTCTGGTCTCGTCGAAGGGACACCAGTGCAGCCCCAGGAAGCAGGGACTGTGTGTCCCAGTCTCTAACAACCGAGAGCCCACAGGTTGCGAAGGCTGGAGGAACGAGGTGAAGCAGCCATGTATGGGGCAGCCGTTCTCAAATCAGAACCACATGAGCGCTTTCCAAAATCACATTCCCAGAACCACCCCAGACCTTCTGAATGAGAATTTCAGGGCAGGCTGATCCCAGGTAATTCCAGTGGGCCCAAAAGTTGAAAGCCTCTGAGCTAGGACTTGAAGTAAAGATCCATTTTTAAAAACCTTCCAAACATTTTTTTCAAGGAGGTGCCAGGGGTTGTATCCAGGGCCTTGTACATGGGCAACTGGTCCTCAACCACTTGAGCTGCATCCACTTCCCATAAACATTGATAAGGATCGCTTCTATGCCAGAATTTGAGCAAAACACAGGAAAGAGGGATGGGCAAAAAATAAGATCTTACACTCAGAGCTTACAGTTCAGTGGATGAGACAAATATTAAATAAACACAGAAATAAACATATACGTAAGAACCTAAGGCTTTCTCACACCTGGACTCTAGTCTTTGCCCCGATAGCTGGATTTCACAGGGCCCAGGAAACTGAGTTCTAAGAAACATGAGAAGATGCGTTTCAAAAAGGTATAACCTGAAAGGAGGAAAGCACCCTCTTGTGGACCACTGGGTGGTAGCACCTGAAAGAACCCCAAGTACTAAATTAGAAGTAGGAGGCTCCCCTGGGCAGGTGGCCCCCTAGTAGCCAGGAGTGCCAGCAGGCCCTGTTTTGTTTCAGTCATAACTCTGTCTTCAGTGTTGAATCAGCCACTTGGTGAGAAGACTTTTTCCCTTGTGTCCACCGCCAAGGGTTTTCCTTTTGAACATGTGCACTCTTTCCTGTGGAGTCGAGCGACACAGACCCCGGTAGAGGCATCATTCAGAGTCCATTTCCCCTCTCCCCATGATTCCAACATGCAGCCAGGGCCCAGCACAGGCAGGCGCTCAAAAAATATATGTTGAATAAATAAATGAACTCCACCGTCCCACCTAGTCAGACATGGCCTGCTTTGTGCAATCTTGGAAAAACTATACAAATGATCACAATAGCTAAGTCCCTGAATTCTCTGAAATAAATGAGTTTTTTTCAATATGAAACGCAATCCATGTCCCTCTTAAGAGTCTCTGTGGAAAGAATAATATTCTCAAGGAGTGTTGTTTGTGCTTGGAGCGAAGCCTGGTATGGGTTTAATTTGCAGTACAGTAACATGTAAATTTATGATAATAAATTATGTTATTTAAATGAAATTATAAAAATAAGCGTAGCTCACTATTTTCAACTTTTGTGAATGCTGACACTTCTTGGAGAAGGAATACGGAGGTCTGATTTGTATTCAGGCCTGAACAACCGCGGGGGCTACGAGAGCGCGGGGCCTGCTGGTTCGAAGTACGTAGATGGGGAGCCCAGTCCAGACACCCGCACCAGACAGTTAGCATCTCTCGCAAGTCTGCGCTCAAGGAGGTTTGAGGAAATCAGCTCAGTACAGGCCTCCGGGTTAGTAGATGGCACCGAACTGACGAAATCACTCAACACCTTTTCTCAGACATCACCAAGAAAGGAAGGAGGAGAAAAGGAGCACATTGCAGGGTATCATGGAAGAATCAGAGGGGCAGAGAGGGAGAAACGCAGAAGGAAAAAAAAATTTTTTTTTCAAAGAACCCTTTGCTACGGTATTCAATCTACAGACACCAAAAGTAAACAAACGAGTCAGTAGCCTCTAGAGACGGGAATTGATTTTGAGACATGCTGATCATGCCTCTAATGCTAAAGTTTGTGAAATACTCTACTGAATTCAGAAATACCAGAGGCTGAGAAGCACTTTTAGCCCGAGTTAGTCAATCCGAGTTGAGAAGAACACAGCACGCGGGCCACGGGACGGTTCACTAAGGAGTTCACCACTTCCCAGTCACAGAATTCCACAGCCCATCTCAGAATGGTGTAATGGCTACTTCCGGAGCTGAGAGCCTCCTCTCTTCACCAGCCACTGGCTGAACTCAGGGCGCCAGCTGTAACGCCCGCCCCTGTGAGATGTTTGCAAGGGGACTAGACTTATGCTGACCAGAGAAGCAGCTTCATTCACGTCCAGACGTGTGACAGCAAATCTTCATTATGCATCCTTTGGGAACCCTATCTTTGAGGCTTGCTGCATGCAATAAGTCTATATTATTTGCAACCACCACCCTACTGAAATATATGGGAAGAATAGTTGAAGCTTTCTTTTTGTAGTCAGAGAGACAAGGATTTGAACTCTGGGTTTGCTAATTAATAGCTGGATAACCTTGGGCAAGTTTATTTACCTCTCTGAACACTAATTTCCTCAGGTGTGAAATGAGGATTATAGGAGAGTCCACCTTTATAGGCTTATAGTAAAAACGAAATGATATAATATATGCAAATCTCTTAGAAAATGCCCAGAAAATGGTTAGCTTTCAATAAATACATTGTTTTCATACCTAAAGATATGAAATGATTTCCCTGATATGACACAGGGGCAGCCCTGCAATATTTGCTCTTCCATATCATGGATGGATTTCAGTGACTACTTTCGTTATATGTTATTTATCCCCTCAACTAGTCTATTAGCAAATGTGCTAAACTTTATAAGAGCCTTGTTGCAACCCTCCTAAACATTTCAACCTCTTTGGAGAAATAGTTATTCATCATCATTCTCTGTTAATAAACACTCAGTTAGGCTCACATCCAAATGTCAAGTGCTCAGACCTGTAAACATTGAAATAATTTTGCCAGTAAAATTTCATGAGTTTCCACGTAAAGTGTTTCAATTAACTCCATTTTGTTAAATGTGATCTTAATCCTTAAAACGGCAATTAATCTTAGCTAGTGGTGTTCTGGTTTTCTCTTTCATCAAAATTAAACTGCCCTTGAGGATACAATTGTAGCTTGCACTTCCTTCATATCCTGTTCATCTCTGGCAGGAAATTAGGCCTCAGTAGATGTTTAATAAGTCTGATCAGGTACATCCTTGATATCACTGAATACAACTATAATAATCTTCACTGCAAGACAAGAAAAACGAGTCTCTGTCTCAAACTAAAGGTTAGGACTACAAAATTCTAAGAAAATTTTAAGGAAGTTAAGGTAATCAAAGCAACCACTTTGTGGCTTCAGTGACAAATTCAGACTACACAAATAGAAGCCCAGCCTCTGTGGGCTCCCAGACCCACCAGTCTCACTGGTCTATGACAGCATACAGTGAGAAGGACAGAACCCTCGTACTATTAAAAACAACGTCAGTAATAAGAGCCATAGAAGCTAATTTCCAACTCTCACCAACCTGCAGGTACACGCAAGACATCATTAATAATAATACCTCCCTTCCACCATGATCCGAACAGTGAAGGACCTCAGCCACGCCATCCTTCCCGTTACGTGCCAACCACTGCTTGCATGATTGTGGACAGTCCTCCCGTCGCCCCTACTTACCCACCCCTCACACAGCCCTTAAATCACAGAATGCCACCCCTTGCCAGTCCATGAAAATCCTAAGTCCTTGTGGGCCTGGTGTTCACAAGTCTATAAACCTACCAGATTCCAAAATGGTACCATGTTCCCTTCAGTCTTCACTTGACCACAGCCATACAGTAGTCCTCACAGAGAAGGGGAGCGTGCCACAGTTCTGGATCTCCTCACCTACCAACTCCACAGATATGATAATATTTTGGTTAGACACGTGGGCTCCAGAGTCAGACCACCTAGGAGGCAATCTGGCTCTAATAGTCACTAACTCTGAACTTGGGTAAATTACTGAAGCCATCTGAGCCTCAGTTTCCTTATCTGTAAAATGGGGATAATACTAACCCTCATAGGTTTATTGCAAGGAATGAATGAGATAGCATGTGTTCAGCAGCTTGCACAGTCTCTGGCACGCAGTAAACACTCAATAGATGTCGCTCTTGCTATATTCTGAGATGGAATCAGTGGTGAGTTGTGTCCCAGCACAGCACTTAATGGCTGGCTGCCATATGGTTGGGGGGAGGGAACCCTAAAAGTGAATCCCTTTATGCCAAGCACTATGCTGAGCCCTGTCATATAATTTACTATTCACGAAACCACTGAAATAAATATCGTCACTGTTTTTATAGTTTCATGGACGTTATCTACTTAAAGTTAAATCACCCACACAAAAGAATAGCCAATAGTAGTCCAAAGCCCCTGTTTCCTCCACTAAGTCAGGGTGCCCCTCATGCTTCAGAAAGATGTGGGACCTTGTCATTGGTGCTATATTTACATTGAAATCAGCAACATAGTCCCAGTTTTAGTCTGCAGTCCATAAAGTTTCCCTGACCCCTTCCCATTTTAGTTTCTGTCCACAGTTCATAAAGGACTGCCAGTCGATTTGCACACTGCCTCAGAATTGTCGCTTTTGAAGTTTTTTTGTTTTGAAGTCAACAAAGGACATCTCTTTACAAAGGTAATTAATGTGACCCTTCGCCCCCATGACCTCTCAGCAGGAGCCCAGGGTCTGATTTACCTCAAAGACTTTGGACCCGGCTCTTCCTTGCCCCTGCCAGGAAAAGCCCTAAATCAATTAATCCTTTCTGAGCCACTGACTTCCGAACTGGGATTGAGCCTCTTTGTTTGGAGAAGGGAGTGAGCAAGTGAGGCCAACATCTAACCTGCTTCTTTCAGCCTCTGGCATTAGGATACTCACTGGTCAGGAATCTGCAGATTGCAGGCTCATTGCTCAAAGCTCCACCTACTCTCAGCTCTGCACTCAATTACCACCTCGCCTGCACCTCCTTCTTGGTTTCCTTACTGGTCAGGAAGTGCCATCATCTATATTTTAAGAGGATAAAGCCCAGCAAGACCTTTCCTAAGTTGTTCACACCTCTCTTGATAGAAGGGCACATTGGAAGGAAGCTCTGAGAGACTCCTGGAATCCCTTCTTAAATTTCTGTAAACTCTTAAGAAATTCTGCATTCTTTTAAGGCCAAGGTACAAAACTTTTATCCATTCTCATTTCTGAAGTCAGAGTATGGCGCACATTAGATGTGTACACTTGACGTGGAATGTCTCCTTTTTTTCTTCTAAAAATTTTTATTACAACAGTGATGCACTTGGATATGCAAACTGCCAAAATCTAAGCTTCCCTGACATTTTATATGTTCCACTCCTATTATTTTTAAAACTATTTGTTTATATGCCTCCCCAAATAGTCTGTAAACACCTTAAGGGCTGGAATTTTTTAATTGCCCCAGAAAAATTATTCAGCACCTAAAATACAGGAGATGATCTATATTTGGATAGATGGACAGATGCATGTATGCATACATGGACTCCTCACAGGCTTTGTGAAGAAGTAGATAGGTGCTTGAGAAATATAACCTGAATTTCTCTCTTCTTATGGTGTCGTCTTTTCACTGGACTCCAATCAAAATTAGAGATTATAGAGTCGACAATATCATCAACCAATTTCTCCCACTTCTGCCCTTTGTGGTTCTCCTGGCCATTAAAAATGCACAAAAAGACTTTCAGATTCCATCATCCAACCATTTTCTTTACAGATAAGCAACTTCCCCAAAAGGATTTGCTTAACCAGTTTCAAGTTTCAGGACTTTTAAAATCTTTTAAAATACCATCTCATTTCCCTCTTAGAGAGTCCAACCTTGCAAATCATTGTAATATGATATTAACAGTAATTTTTTAAAAGCTTATATTTGTTAAGAGACAGTACATGCCAGGTACTGTGCCATGGCACATACATATATTGTCTCATTTAGTCCTCTTGAGAACCCTGCAAGGCTCAGAAAAGTTAAGCAGCTTGCCCAGAATAGCATAGCTTGTAAGAGGCAGACACAGAATTTGACCTCAAGACAGTCTAATAAGTCGGTCATACTTATTTACTCTAATCCTGCTGATAAAATCACCCACATTTTTCTCAAATAACTATTTTGAGAGTTTTATTCATAATGATCAACCCCTTTCATGCTATCAAAATTGTGAAATAGTTCAAATTGTTGATGCAAATTAATAAGATGTATAAACAGGACATATTTAGGCAATAATTTTTTTCCTAAATTAAGCCCATGAAATCATAATCTTTAAGATGAGAGTTCAGGTGGAAAGTGGAACAGGAAAGCACATGCAAACTCAAGGAGCTGATTGTCTCTGCCAGCCAGTCACACTGGTCAGCAGTTGTTCTTCAGAGAAAGCAGTGAAATTGCAGAGGATCCTTCACCATGTAAGGTAACACATCCTGATTAAAATTTTAAAAGGAAGAGAAGGAAAAGTATAGCCTCTGTACTGCCTGCTTAAATGTTACAACGTGTGCAAGAGCCTGTTGGACCACACGGTGTAACCTGTGCCTACTTACTTAAAAGGAATCTTAAGTTTGTGAAGGGAATTCCTATCAATTAATTCCTGGCTTTATTAACTGGCTTTATTAATATCTTGGGACATAAATGTTGCTTCTAACAGATCATTCATGCTATTTTCAACCACAGATTGTATCACCACCAGCTCAGTCCAAGGACTAAAATAAAACAATCCTTGGAAAATTCCAATGACATACTCACCAAAAAGGAATATGACCTTCAAAAGACTCACTGAAACGCTTGCTCAAAGTGCTCAAAACACATGCACATCCGAGCATTCCCAACTCAACTATATTTACAATCTCAAATTCTTCTCCTACTTGGCAAATAATTTCCCCTACTTCTCAACTGGGGTGTGCCACAGCTTGTAGAAAAAGAACATGTAGTAGGACATGCTGCACTGACAGTGGATTCTTAATAAATTGTGCCAGGTGTTCACATGCCATTAATACCAGCCGTGTTGGTTTATTTATAACACAAGTCAGGGTAATGGAATGCCAAGTATTAAGTGTTGCTTCTCTGGTCACTAAATTGTATTTTAATTCAAATTGCAAGCTAATGAAAGCACTAAAAGATATAACCGTTAGCTCAAATTTTCAAGGCAGAGAAAAAGGAGTCTAAAATGTAATAAATACCATCAGACACCAGGCCTTGTGCTGGAAGCTTTACTTATGTTACCTCTTTAATTCCCATCACAATCCTAGGAGGGAGGTATTATTGTCCCAATCTTACAGATAAAGAAACATAACCTCTGCAAGATTAAATATCCTGCCCAAGTCAGTGGGTAAAGTCAGGATAAGAACCAGCACTGTGCAAACCCACATTTCATGTTTATTTTTTACTACCAGATCAAATGTCCCCAAAAATCCAACTCATGACCAGAAGCCTAAGAATAACTTAGAAGGTACAGATTCCTTGGTATTTCATCTGCTTCAGTACTTTCTAGTGGAGTTTGTCTAGTTACTTAATCTCTCCGAACCTCAGTTTTCTCTTCTTTAAAGAAATAGAGATCATATTATGTATATTTGACCACAGCAAAAAAATTTTTAAGATTGTACAACCCATGAACACAAGATGCCATTCCATTTATTTAGGTCTATTTTAATTTCATTCATCAATGTTTTGTAGTTTTCAGTATACAAGTCTTTCCCTTTCTTGGTTAAATTTATTCCTAGTTATTTTATTCCTTTAGATGCTTTTGTAAATGGAATTGTTTTCTTGATTTCCATTTCAGATTGTTCATTAGTGGTGTACAGAAACCCGCACTTTCTGCATGTTTAGCTTGTATCCTGCAACTTTGCTGAATCAGTTTATCAGTTCCAGTAGCTTTCTTGTGGATTCTTATTTGGGGTTTTCTATATATAGGATCACGTCATTTGTGACTAGGGATACTTTTACTTCTTCCTTTCCAATTTGGATCTTGCCTGACTCTTCTGGTTAGAACTTCCAGTACAATGTTGAATAATAGTGGTGACAAGACGTGGTCCCTAGGGGAGCAGCGACAGTCTCCCAGGTACAGTGGTGGGGACCGGGAGGGAGTGAGGGTTCAACAGTGAGCCCCTGATACTAATGACTATGCTTGTGAGCTGATAAACCCAAAATAATAACAAGGCCTAGAGCAACTTTGTGCCTGAGAATTTCCTTCTGTCAGCCTTCATGTTACTCAAATGTGGCCAGTCTCGAAGCCAAACTCAGCATGTAAATGCAATGCCTTCCCCCCAGCGTGGGACATGACACCCGGGGATGAGCCTCCCTGGCAACGAGGGACCACTATCAACTACCAACTGATGATGCAACTGGAAAATGACCTTATACGGAAGGTTCAATGCGGATCAGCAGAATATCCATGTCTACATAAAATACCATGACTTTAAAATGCTGTTTGACCTAAAGTAAGGGGGAAATGGAAAGGAGAAATGAGTTTATATGGCTACGAGTTTCTAAAAAAGAGTCTGGAGGCTGGCAGAAGGTTTGCCCTCATGCACAACTGAGCAGAGTCAGAGAGACAGATAAAGCAGATACAACCCCCAGATATTGGTTCCTTTGAGGGCTAAAGAGACCCATGGGAGTTATGGTCATGGCCGATGGGGTTAACTACCAGGGCAGATGGCCCCTCTTTGGAAATGGTGTTTATGTGTGATGAATCTGGACTCAGATGGGATCTCCCTTCATAAGACTTTCATGCTAATGTGCTGGAGGTGCAGTTAATGTTGGGGTTTAAGATATATTTAGGGGATTTGAATCTCTGGACTGACAATGTGATAGCCAGATCCTGAGCCTCAACAGACTCCAGCACCTACAATCTGATTTATTGGACTTACCACACTCAGCTAAGATGGAGGTGAAGAAGGACAACCACCACACCATGGAGCCTAGAGTGATTACAACTGAAAATGGGAGGATTGCATCCAGCATCCAGGTGGAATCTGAGCCTCCTCTTGACATAAAGGTGCAATGGACACAACCAATCCAGTGTCCACATAGAAGAGGTGGCATTGGATTGGGAAAAGTGGACATAATGGACAAAGGGTATGGGGAAAGGCAGGAAGAGATGAGAGGTGGAGGCGTCTTCGGGACATGGAGCTGCCCTGGATGGTGCTTCAGAGGTAATCACCGGACATTGTAAATCCTCACAGGGCCTACATGATGGAATAGAGGAGAGTATGGGCCATGATGTGAACCAATGTATATGAGGTGCAGAGGTGCCCAAAGATGTACTTACCAAATCCAATGGATGTGTCATGATGATGGGAACGAGTGTTGTTGGGGGGGCGGAGAGGGGGGGTGGGGGGGTGGGGTTGAATGGGACCTCACATATATATTTTTAATGTAATATTATTACAAAGTCAATAAAAAATAAAAAAATTAATAAAAAAAAAAAAAATAGTGGTGACAAGAGGCATCCTTGTCTTGTTCCTGATCTTAGTGGGAAAGCTTTCAATATTTCACCATTGAATATGATATTTGCTGTGGGTTTTTAATAAATGCCCTTTATCATGATGAGAAAGTTCCCTTCTGTTCTGAGTTTTTTGAGTGTTTTTGTCATGAAAGGATGTTGGATTTTTTTGAATGCCTTTTTCTGTGTCAACTGAAATGATCATACAGGGTTTTCCCCTTCATTCTATTAATGACTTGATATTGCTGAGATGTCAATACTACCTAAAGTGAGCTACAAATTCTATGCAATCCCTATCAAAATTTCAGCTGCCTTTTTTTTTTCAAAAATGGAAAAGCTGATCCTCAAGCTCATATGGAATTTGAAAGGGGCCCAGAATAAGCCAAAACAATCTTGAGAAAGAAGAACAAAATTGGAGGACTCACAATCCCATCTCCCTTATTACCAAGCTATAGTAATTAAGACACTGTGGTACTGGCATAAGGGTAGAAATACAGACCAAAGGAACAGAATTGAGAGGTCAGACATAAATCCACACCTCTATGGCCTGTTGATTTTGACAAAATTGCCAAGTCCACTCAACAGGGAAATAATAGTTTTCAACAAATGGTGCTGGGATAATTGGAAATCCACAAGCAAAAGAATTAAGATGGATCCCCTATACCATGTACAAAAATTAATTAAAAATGGATCAATGACCTAAATATAAGAGTTATAGTATATTATACTTACACTATAGTATTAAGAGCTAATACTATAACCCTCTTACAAGATAACAAAACATAGTGAAATATCTTCAGGATCTTGTAGTAAACAATGGAAAAGCACAAGCAACAAAAGAAAAATAGATTAAGTGATTTCATCAAAATTAAAAACTTTTGCACATCGAAGGACTTAATCAAGAAAGTAAAAAAGCAACCTACAGAAAGGGAGAAAATATTTGGAAAACACATATCTGGTAAGGGTTTACTCCTACAACTCAACAACAAAAAGTCAAACAACCCAATTTAAAAATGGGCCAAAGATTTGAGGAGACATTTTTCTGAAGAAGATATTCACATGGCCAATAAACATACAAAAAAATTTTCAACATCATTAACCATTAGAGAAATGCAAATTTTAACAACCTGATATCCCTTCACATCCACTAGGATGGCTACCATTAAAAAAAAGAAAAAAAGAAAAACTAACAAGAGTTAATGAAGATACAGAGAAATAAGAGCCTCCCTACATTGCTGGTGGGAATGTAAAATGGTACAGCCACTTGGAAAGCAGTTTGGCAGTTCCTCAGAAAGTTAAACATCGAATTACCATACAACCAGGCAATTCCACTCCTAGGTATATATACCCAAAGTAATTGGAAGCGGATATTCAAACAGATATTTGTATACCAATATTCATAACAACATTACTCCCAGTAGCCAAAAGGTGGAAGCACCTGAATGTCCATTAACAGAAGAACAGATAACCAAAATGTATATTCGTGCAATGGACTGTTTTTCAGCCATAAAAAGGAATGAAGTGCTGATACATGCTACAACATGGGTGAACCTTGAAAACTTTATGTTGCATGAAATAAGTTAGACGCAAAAGGACAAATACTATACAATTATCCTATATGAAATTCTTAGAGTAAGCAAATTCGTAGAGACAGAAAGCAAAATCACAGTTACCAGGGGTCAGGGTAAGTGGGAATAGGAAATTATTGCCAAAGGGGTATAAGTTTTGATTTGGGATAATGAAAGTAGTCTGGAAATAGATAGTGCTGAAAGTTACACAATATTGTCAATGTATTTAATGTCAAAGAACTGTCCACTTAAAATGTTTAAAATGATTTTTATGTTAGGTATATTTTGCCAAATTAAAAATAAATAAAATTAGTTTTTTAAAAGATAGTACAGAAAAGCTGCATGTATTTAGGAATTCACAATTGACTTGTTGGTAAATTATATTAAGTGCTGGAAAAAATAAAAATTATTACAATGCTATTTCATAAATTTTAAATATTTGACAGTAATTATGACTATTGCCATTTTCTTTTCCACATAGTCTTATCACCTTCTAGATAGAATACTAATAGTAACTAATATTTATTGAATATTTACTATGGACCAGGCACTGTGCCAAAGGTTTCACATCAATTATTTCATCTAATCCTCACAATAACCCAATGAATGAAATAGTAATAGTTAACACTGCTTGAGCACTTACTACATACCAAGCTATGTTTTAAGCACTTCACCCACGTAACTAGTGACAAACTAGTAACTAGTTTACTCATATTAACTAGTGGATAACTGAGGCAGGTAATTTTATTATCCCAATTTTGCAAATAAGGAAACAGAAGAGGATAAGTTAATAAGCTAGGAAGAGATGAAGCCACATTAAGAACTCAGGTAGCCACACTTCAGAGGCCACAGTCTTAACCTCTGTTCTGTGTTTGTAGAACAGTTAGACTGAAAAAGAAATGTTTGACATAGTACCTGTGCGTACAGAGCTCCCAAATGTATGACGTTCTAAGACTTGCACATGTAACAAATAAGAATGCTCTAATACTCTGTAGCCAATGGCCCGAAACATGCACAATACACACCAGAAGCCTTGGGATGTTAAACAAGGAAGAGAGGATTGTGGCTGGGGGTTCTGAGGAAGTCATCCGAAAGAATGTCAGGTCTTCCCTGAGCCATGGGGCAACGGAGTTAGTCAGGAGGTGCGGAGGAGGGGGGTGAGGACTTCAGGAGGGAGAATCAGCAAGAACAGAAATGTAGATATGAGCCATGTTTGGGGAAGAATGAGGAGCTTCACCTCACCAAAGATGAATTTCTTGGTGGAAATATTGATGAAATTAGACCTGAAGATAAGAACAGACTACAGAGGACCCTTGGCAATAGTCTAAAAAACCAGGCATCTTTTATAAGAGGAAATAGAGAGTATTAGATTCTTGAGGGGGTGACTGACCTGACAAAAGAGTGCCCTGTGCAGCAAGGCTGAGGTGGGGAGAGAAAGAGAGAGCCCAGTGAGGAGGGTCCCACAGGCATTCGAGCAGGAGCAGCGACTGCCTCATTTTTTTTTTTAAAGATTTATTTACTTATTTATTTCTCTCCCCTTCCCCCCCAACCCTGGTTGTCTGTTCTCTGTGTCTATTTGCTGCATCTTCTTTGTCCACTTCTGTTGTTGTCACCGGCACGGGAATCTGTGTTTCTCTTTGTTGCGTCATCTTGTGTCAGCTCTCTGTATGTGCAGCACCATTCCCGGGCAGGCTTCACTTTCTTTTGCACTGGGGAGCTCTCCTTACGGGGCACACTCCTTGCACGTGGGGCTCCCCTACGGGGGGGGACACCCCTGCGTGGCAGGGCACTCCTTGTGTGCATCAGCACTGCGCATGGGCCAGCTCCACACGAGTCAAGGAGGCCCGGGGTTTGAACAGTGGACTTCCCATGTGGTAGATGGATGACCTAACCACTGGCCCAAGGACTGCCTCCTTGACTCAACTGAGAGCAGGAGGAGAGACAAGGAAGGGCCCAAGCAAAGGTCCTTTGAGGCCAGAATCAATAGGGATTAGTGAAAGACTGATGGCGTCATGCCAGAGGGGAGATCACAAACGTTCAGAGGAACATCGGGTCCACAATGTCAGGATCCATGCCTGTCACAGCCCCTTACCTGGCCCCATGAAAGGTGGACTGACACACTGCACATGCTGAAAATTGTTTAAATAAATGACTGCATTGTCTAGCTTCCAGCCCAGGTCCTTAATTTTACACATAAGGAGACAGATCCTGAAGGATATATGAATTTACTAAAATTATGCAAGCATGAGTGGCAGAATTTAAATTAAACTCCCAAATCCTGACACCTATTTCAGACTTCATCCCTCTATAACTTGCTCTCAATTTGAGAAATCTAGGGGACGATTTAACACTGGTTATAACGGAAATTGAGATTTGGGGAGGGATTGTTGGGATTCTTGGAAAACATTAGTTTGGTTTTGAATATATAAACACTGATATGAAGGCAGAACTCCTAATTAGAAATACCCTATAAACAGTTTCCAATTGGGGACTGGAATAAAAATGAGAATTAGTGACCAGAATAGCTATATTTGAGAATCATAAGCACAGAACTATTAGTTGAAGAAAAATGTTTTTGTAATATCATGAATAAGAAATGTTTTGGGTTTCCCATTACTTTAATTAAATACCCTTTAGTCTATTGAAGACTGTTGAACAAGCAGTGCTCTTAACTGCAATCTGAATGTTAATATCCTTGGAATCACTTTATTTCCTCATGTTAATCTTTGATCTTTCTGCACACATTATGATTCAGGGACTCTTCAATGCCAGGCTCTATTGGCACCCTATGAAGAACATTGCCAGGGTTCCAGATCTGTCTCTCTGAATCCAGCTGTAATATTTATTCTGTATCTTTAGTTGTATCTGTCTTGCCAACTATTGTTTCTGGAGGCAAAGAAAGAATCTTAAGACCTATTTTATGAAACACGCCTATGCCATAAACGAAGCAGAGGCCCTGGCCTCATAGAATTTCAGCCTTTTGAATTTATTCCTTTGAATTCCAAAATGCAAGAGGGTCAATCAACAAGAGTGATGAAATTAGACATTGCCAAATTACTGTTATTTCAAAACAATACCTATTTTCTTAGCATGAGCTCGAGCTGATACACCAATACAAACCCTTTACATAACACTGAGTACTCCCTACTGTTTTGTGGGAAAGCACAATGCACTCTGAAGTAAAAGAGAAGATATCTGATTCATTGATCAAAGAGTTCAAGTCTTTTGGGATTTGTAATGAATTGAATGACAGCACCCAAAAGATACATCCACCTGGAACCTGTGAATATGACTTTGTTTGGAAACGGGGCCTTTGCAGATGTAATTAAGTTAAGGATAGTGAGATAAGATTATCTGGACTATCCAGGTGGACCCTAAATCTTGTGACACTGTCCTTATAAGAGACAGAAGAAGAAAAGACACAGACACTGACAAGTAGGCAAGGTAACCATGGAAGGGGAGGTTGGAGAGAGGCAGCCACAAGCCAGTGGACACCTGGAGCCTCCAGAAGCTGGAAGAGACAAAGAAGGATTCTCCCCTAGAGGCTTCAGGGGCAGCACGGCCCTGCCAGCACCTCGATGTTGGGCTTCGTATCCAGAACAGTGAGAGAATAAATTTAGGTTGTTTTAAGCCATTAGTATGTGGGAATTTTGTTACAGCAAACACAGGAAACTAATGAAAGACTCCCATCTCTTTTGGTCATATTAGAACAAAGACATCAACCTTATCTTCCATATTCGACCCTTCAAAAATTCTGCTCTTGCCTCCCAACAAGGAAGGCAGAGTTGGGGTAGAAGTGAAGCAAGTTATTAGTGCAACAGCCAAGAGGTAGCCATTATCTCTGTGTTGATATTTATTTTTTCTCCTTGGAAAAGTACAAAAAGTTCACACTATCCCTTATGTCAGTTTGGGAATTGCCACACAACATGACTCCACTCCTTCTCATGACTGCCTCCCTGACAGCAGAGGAGGAAGCTCTCTTACCTGCAGATGAGCTTTGTTACACTGTTGACTTCAACCAACCCCTTATTGATGTAAACTTAGGCTATTAGAGAAGTGATCAAAACATGAATGCAGTTACTGAGACCTTCAGCACCTAACTTACCAATTTCCTGTATACTCCAAACCTGTCCCCCCTGAGGGAGGAGATATGGCTCACAATTTCTCTCTCATAAAGAGAATGATAGCTATTGTGAATTCTTACCCACAATCCTGCCCCACAATCTATAAACTAACCTGTATCACATCTCAGTTAAGAGGGATCCTTTTCTCATCTAAAGCTAGATCCTCTACCAATAGTAGATTATCTGCTTTCTTCTGTTTCCAATTATTCCCTCTCTTTCAGTATCTCTCCTTCATTCCCTCCCTCTCTCCACTTTTGCTCTCTTGCTCCCTCTTCTCCATTTCTCTCTCCTGTATCTGCAATCTTTGTTTCTCAAAGGTTCTTCCCACTTAGCATATAAATAAGTTAAAATCTTTTCCAACTTTACTCTCTACCTTTGACTTCCCAAAGCCCAACTTCTTGGAAATGTTGTTCACTCTGGGTTTTCCCACTTCCACACCTCTCATTCACTCTCTGTCTCTGACTTCCATTCTCACAATTCACTGAAACTCTCTCAACAAGGTCACCCAAATATAACAAAAATGTCCCTCTATCTGATCTCTTGGTGGCTTTCCATGTTCTTTTAAATCTCCTTGCTATGCCCCCTTCCTTCTCCTACTGGGATACCACAGTCTCCTGGGTCTCCTAAAACATAATGAATTGTTTATTCCTGGTGTCTGCTGTTTATCTCCCATGTGGTGGGATTTGCATAGTTCTGCCTTCTTCTCTTCTTACACACTCACCTATATTCTAATGATTCCAAAATTGTCTCCAGCCTAAATTCTTTGCCTGAGTTCTGATGCCCACTGCCTGCTGGACATTTCCATCTTCATGTCCAGTGTGCATCCCAAATTCAATGTGTCTTAAATGAAACCCTTTATTTTCATCACAAAATCAACTTTCCTGTCTCAAGTATTGCTACCACTGCTCACCTAGTCTACCATCCTATGGTCTCCTTACTGGTGATTCTTCCTCATGTCAATTCCCTCTTCTCCAAATCCAGACCCTAATGATTTCTCACCTAGACCATGGCTTCCCAATTGTTATCTTTCCTTTATCCTAAACTCTTTCAAATCCATTCTCCCTCAGGCAACTTTTGAAGACAAAAATCATTTGTCTTCAAATGATTCACTTAAATTCTTCAGTAGTTCCCCACAAGTCCTTCAGAATAGAAAACAAATAACTTAGAATAATCTTTAAAACTACTTAACATCTGATTTCTGCCTCTTTCTAGCCTAATCTCTTGACACTTTCCCCCTAGTGTTATACCAAACAATTTGTATTCTCTACATAGAATATGATATCTTAACCTCTCTCCTTTGAGCTAGCAGTTCTCTCTACCTAAAATAGCCTTTCCCATACTTTTGCTCATCATTAATGAGTCAGACCAAACACCCCCTAAACTGAAAAGTTTTTCTTAAACCCAACCTGTGATCTTTGTTCCCACTTCCTCCCACATTCCCACCACCCGCCTTCAGTCAGGCATTCTTTTCCCTTCATTCCTGTGGTGTGCTAAAGACATTTTAGTAAGCATATAGCATATTGTTTTGTAACTGCTTCTGTGTCTGTCTCCCCAACAAATTGTGTGTGTCCATTAGAGTAGGCCTTTTAATCATCCTCATCTTCATGACATCTGTGTGAGCACATGGCAGATATTCAATTCATTTTGATTGAAATCAATTTAACATCCGAGTATCAGCAGAGTCAGGACAATCAAGGCTGACCTAGTAGTTCATGGGAAGAAGAAATCATGCCCACATTGAGTCATTCTAGCTAGAAGAAAGAATTATTTTCCAATCATAGAAATTCACAGATAGGCAATATTTGGGCATGGGAATGATCATAGCGTACGTGGCAGTCAGGTGGAAATTGATCTTACTAGAGCAGAAGATATTACTGGAGAGTAAAAGCAGATAAAATTGAGTAGGTTGAGTGGGAATAGATGGTGCAGGGTCTTATAGCTAAACATAGTGATGTGACTGAGACTCAGTGTATGAGATTCTTAGAGGTGCTATAACAAATTACCATAAACTTAGTGGCTTTAAAGAACACAGATTTAATGTCTTACAGGGCTGGAATTCAGAAATGTATCTCGCTGGGCTAAAATCAAGATGTTGGCATGGCTGCATTTCTTTCTAGAGGCTCTAGGGGCAACTCCATTTTCTTGCTTTTTCCAATTTCTAGAAGCTGTCAGCATTCTTTGGCTTATGACCCCCCTCCCATCTTCAAATGCAGCAATGATTAGTTGATGCTTTCTTTTATTGCATCATTCCAACACTTTCTCTTTTCTACCTCTTTCACTTTTAAGGATCCTTGTATTTACATTGGGTCCACCTGGATACTCTAGGATACTCTCCCCATCTCATCAGCTGATTAGCAGCTTCAATTCCATTTAAATTCTCTGTTGCCATGAAACTTAACATAGTCACACATTCCAAGGACTAGGATTGGACATCTTTGGGGGCATTATTCTGCCTCCACATTCAGGAAAAAATGAGATGCCTCTATGCAGCTCTTAAGCCATAGATTACCATGATGAATGCATAGAGCTCCAGACAGAGCTGCACGAAATCCCCCTGTACAAAAGCAAAGAAAAAAAATCCTCATCATGACTCATTTTGGAAGATTTTGGAGCTGGACCTACGACATGAGCTAGCTTCACTGATGAAGCTGCATGATTCTGTTGCTTATGCATGATACTAATTAATAGTGGCAATGCAACTATACTGAATTTAGTTATTATCTTTCTTAGAGCTCAAAAAGTTTCATCGGGAAGTTTTGGATCACAGAGTGGTTCTACAATGGCAGTGGAGGAATACTGATATGGGATGTTATTGACAGGATATATGTGGTTGACAGGGAGTTATACAGGGCATATGCCCAGGGTATATGGTAATGTCTATATATACTCATAGTGGAAACAATTAAAAACAACAGCTGGGGGGGTACTGGGCTCCTGGCCGGGGGGTCACTGTTGTGGGCCCTGGGAGAGCAGCGGCAATCCTCCAGGTGCAACGGCAAGAACCAGGAAGGAAGGAGGGCCCAACAGTGGGCTCTTGATACTAATGGCTACACTTTTGAGCCTATGCACCTGCAATAAGAACAAGGCCTAGAGTAGCATTGTGCCTGGGGGTTTCCTCCGGACAGCCTTCATGTTACTCAAATGTGGCCACTCTCACAGCCAAACTCAGCGTGTAGATGTGATGCATTCCCCCCAGCGTGGGACACGACACCCGGGGATGAGCCTCCCTGGCACCGAGGGATCACTACCACATACCAGCTGAAGAAGCAACTAGAAAATGACCTTGAATTAAAGATTCAATGCGGAACAGCAGAATATACCTGTCTACATATAATAACATGACTTCGGGAAGCGGTTTGACCTAATGTAAGGGGGAAATGGAAAGGAGAAATGAGATTATAAGGCTGTGAGTCTCTAAAAAAGAGTCTGGAGGTTGTCAGAAGGAATACCCCTATGTACAACTGAACAGAGTCTAAGAGACAGATAAGGTAGATACAACCCCAGGTATTGGTTCTTTTGAGGGATAAAGAGACCCACGGGTTCTATGGTCATGACAGAAGGGGTTCACTGCCATGACAGATGGCCCTTCTTTGGAACTGGTGTTTCTGCGTGATAGAAATGGACTCAGAGGGGATCTCTTTTCACAAGACTTGCATGCTACTTTATTGGAATTGTAGTTGGTGCTGAGTTTAAGATATATGTAGGGGATTTGAATCTCTGGACTGATAATATGACACCCAGGCCCAGAGCCTCAACAGACTTCAGCTCCTACACTTTGACTTATTGGACTTACTCCACTCAGCTAACATGGAGTTGAAGAAGGTCAAACACCACAACATGGAGCCTAGAGTGTCTACAACTAGAAGCGGGAAGAGTGCATCCAGTACCCATGTGGAATCTAAGCCCTCACTTGACATAGGTGTGCAATGGACACAACCAATCCAATGTCCACAGAGGAAATGTGAAATGGGTGTGGGAACGGTAGCCATGGGGGCTGCTGGGTGTGGGGAACGGGAGGAAGAGATGAGATGTGGAGGCGTTTTCGGGACGTGGAGTTGTCCTGGATAGTGCTTCACGGACAATTACGGGACACTATAGATCCCCCCAGGGCCCACTGGATGGAACATGAGAGAGTCTGGGCTATGATGTGGACCATTGACTATGGGGTGCAGTGATTCTCAGAGATGAACTTACCAGGTGCAATGGATGTATCACGATGATGGGAGAGAGTGTTGCTGTGGGGGGAGTGGGGGGCGGGGGCGGTGGGGTTGAATGGGACCTCATATATTTTTTTAATGTAATTAAAAAATAATAATAATAAATAAATATTAAAAAAAAAAGAAAAAAAAAGTTTCATAGCATTTATCCTTTCTCTTAAAAAAATATCCCTATGAGGTTACCAGCTGCAGTATCATTAAGACTGAAATAAGAATTTTCCAACATCAGTGAAAGACATAAGGAAGTTTTTAAATGCAATGATCCAATTGAAAAAATAGTCACACTGTGTAGTTTCATATGTGCAATTTATGAATTCAAAGATGCTTAAATGAAGCTTTCTGAAGTTGACCACTTATGCCTTCCAAGTACAGGAAACCATTTCTGCATTCATTTACCCTTTCAATACGTGTGAAGTCCCAAGTACCAGACAGCATTCTAGAAATAATGATTCAACAAAACAAGATAAGGTTATCTCCCTCAAGGAACTTACTATCAGCAGGAGACAAACCACTAACTTTTAACAAACATATGAACAAACAAATCATCTTTTACATAATGATAAGAACTCTAAATTAAAAGGAAAAAGCTCACAGTTAAAAAGAAAAAATAGGGTTAAATAGGGATAGATGGTACAGAATTGTTATTTTAGTTAAGGTTGTCAGAGAACACCTGAACAAGTCATATTTGAGTAAGAAGAAAGTTATGTGCAGAAAAGAGAAGAGTGAACATGCCAATTTAATTCATTTGAACAAATATTAGTCAAGTACAGGCCCCATACCAGGCCTTGGCTTTGGTACTGGAAGGATTGTACAGAGGGTTGAACATAAAATATTAGTAATATATGGTGATGATGGTAGCACAAAATTGTGAACCTAATTAATGCTACTGAATTATATATTTGAATGCAGTTTAAAGGGAAAATTTTAGGTTTCTAGAATAAAATTTTTTTAAAATATAGGACTATACAAAACAAATAGTAAATCATATTATAAACGGTGAACTATAGTTAATACCACAATTACAAAATATTCTTTCAAGAGTTGTAACAAATGTACCACATTAATGCAAGGTGTGAATAATAGGGTGGTATAAGGGAACCATATATATATATATTGGAGGTACCAGGGATTGAAGCTAGGATCTCATACATGGGAAACAGACTCTCAACCACTGAGCTACATCTGCTCCTTGGGTTCTCTATATTTTATGCATGGTTTTTCTGTAAACCTACAGCTTCTCTAATTAAAAAAAAAAAAGACCCTGCCTGAGATAGGATAAGGTTGATGAGATCAAGGAAAAAAATGTATATGTCCTATGGTAGACTAAATTATGTACCCACTCAAAAGATACATTCTTAATCTTGATCTTCATTGAATCCATTTATAAATAGGATCTTTTGAAGATGTTATTTTTAGTTAAGGTAAGGCTAACTGAATCCAGGGCAGTTTTGTCCATACACTGGGAGCCTTTTAAAGAAAAGACACCAGAATTCATAAGTCAGAGAAAGCTACATGGAGGAACCAAAGCCAGAAGTCAGCAGAAACCAGAAGAGCATACAGAAAGGAGAAAACATCCATCCTGTTACAGGAGACAGAGACACAAGCCAAGGAACCCCAAGCACGGCTGGCAGCCAGTGCCTAGAATGCTACACTCTCTGGGGGAAAGCAAGCCAATATCTGGATTTTGGACTCCTTCTAGCCACAAAACCATGAGCCAACCCATTATGTGGTACTCATCATAGCAGCCCTAGTAAACTAAGACATATACCATTGAGTCATATCAATAAATGTCTTTACAAAACACATTTACCACCCCCCCAATTACTTGACCTTTGAAATGATTAACAAAAGCAGCACAAAATTCTAGGAAGAAGTGTCAGTCCAACTACCCCTCCGCCCAGATCTATGGTTTTCAAAGTTTTAGTGATAGAACTTTCTTTAAGTAAAACCTTATGTGAAATTCCAACATAGCAAACAGATAAAAATGATCTGCCCTGTTAGAAGAGATGTGGGAAACCATAGCCCTATCTATTCTGCCTCCCCTCAAAATCCCCACCACTATTTTTACCAACATTAATTTCTTAGTTGTGATAAGTACCATAGTTATGTAAGATGCTAACATTAGGGGAAGCTAGGTAAAGAATATGTGGGAATCCTAGGTACTAATTTTGCAGCTCTTCTTCAAGTCTAAAATTATCTCAAACTAAAAAGTTGAAAGGGAAAAAATTTCACCACCCGGTAGTGCCCCTCAGGGAGCTGAAGACACCATCTGAAGCCCTTAACTTCCATCATACCTTGCTGATTTAGCCTATTTATAAGAGAACTATCAGAAAAGGGGAGTTGCTTTCTGGGTAGCCGTTCTGGTTTTTAACCATCTTCAACATCTGGAAATTGTTTCTTATGAGTCTTTCAACCCCTCTAGCTTTGGGATAAACTATTTTTTCAAATTTTGTCATCAAGAGAATTAAACTGTTTTCTACAATGGCATTTTGTGAGAATACTTACAGATCATATAATTTGCCATCAGTCTTCCTTTATACAAGTTATTTAATGCAATGCCTTCATCTTTTCTCATGCATCTTCTTTTTCCATACTTGATTCATTCAGGGGAATCACTTTGACCTTCCATAGCTTATCACTGAACTTTAAAAATCTAACTAAATAAAAATAAAATTAAACAGGACCCAGCCAGTATCAAATACCTTGAATAAGAGGGATTTATTATCACTCAGACTATATCTACAATATTCCTTTTTGGATATTATTGCCATAACATCCTCTCTACATTACCATTTTTTTTCTTACACATTTTTTTCACACAGCTTATGACAGCCATTAAACCAAGTGCCCCAAGCATTTGCTCTTAACCAATGAACAGCCAGCCTAGGAACTTCAAGTCTTTCAACAAGTCATAAATTGCCAAAATTCTCTCTCAGAAGGAAACATATTCCCTTAGTTATATAAAGTAGAAATTCATTCTGCAGTTAATTCACCTGATGTCATTAGACAATAAGATAAATAAACCCACTGAGTCTGTGACTCTGTGTCTATGCTTTATTTATTCCATGCCTGAAAAATGAGGATAAGAGTGTTTATAACTTTGCACTTGTGTTGTAAGAGTTGATTAATGCTTATAAGATACCGTCAGATGAAGGCTCTGAGGCTGTGCCACCTAACTCATCAAAGGCTGGGAGATGCCTGGTCCCTTGAGGATGCTCCCTCAAAGGTCAGTAATATATCTATAGGTGACTTGCCATGGCCCATAAATGGTATGTAACCCAGCTGTACTTTCAGGTACCTGTGCAGAGCCCTAGGGAGGCTATCACCCAAAACTGAAAGGCAGTTTTTCTAATGCTGCAGGCTCATGCACAAGGCCCCAAAATAGCACCAGAAATACTATACCCATATTGCTTTATCCTAGACATCTGACACTTGTAAAGCTGATGCCAAATTTCTTGTCACATATGTGTCTGGGAGCCTTCGTGCTGAGAGGCATTTCTTATCTTCTGACATTTCAGAGAGCTTCATGGAGCTAGACAAGCACAGAGCCTCCTTCTAAAAGGCGTGAGGCAAATGTGAGCATTCTTTCAGGTGACCTCCACTGCCCTCATTGGGGAAGATTCAAGACACCCTTCAGCACCTCTGAAATTCTCAGTATGTTCCAAATGTTTGCCTTTGTATCTTTTAGTTGGTAGCAGCTTAATTGCCCTGCTCCACAAGGTCACTTGGAAACTATGTGACCATCAGTCAAATGAGGAAATACCATTGCAGGCAAACCAATCATAAAATCATTCTCTGTCAGGGCGACATGAGCCAACCCCATTTATTACAATTGGTCTCTGGTTGGCCCTAATGTCTGTTTTGAATGACTGCCCCAAAAAGAAATAAAACTAAGATTTTTACACATGATATAATAGTGCATAAGTGCAAGTGAGTCTCGTCTCTTCTGATCTCGCTTACAATACCTGCCTGACAAATAAGCACCATGGAGACCCCATTTCCAGACACCAGGTGTGATGATTTAAAGCTCTATGTAGCCTAGGAAATCATGTTCTTAAAGTTAATCCATTCCTGCGGACGTACACATATTGTTAATAAGACTTTCTGATGAGTTTACTTCAAATAAGACATGGCCCAGTCTGGGTCTTAATGCTCTTACTGGAGTCCTGTATAAGAGAATGAAATTCAGACACACAGGGAGAGAATCCACGGTAGCAAAAAGCTGAAAGCAACGAAACCCGGAAAGACGCTGCTCTTGCTTTGCCAAGGATCACAGGCTGTCGGTCTTCAGGAAGAAAGGGTATCCCTGAGGATGCCTTGATTTGGACATTCTCATGACCTCAAACTGTAAATTATTAAATTCTCATTATTAAAAGCCAACCTAAACAAAAAATATAAAAATAAAAAATAAGCCAACTCATTTCATGGTATCCGGTTTGAGCAGCCTACCAGACTAAAACACCAAGGATCAGGGCTTTCTAGTAGGAGAATCCCCTAAAGCAATACGTAGCCAAAAGACCTGATTTTAAGTGCAAATCCCTAGCCTTATTCCAGATCTTTGAGTCAAAATCTACTGGAATTGAGATCCAGAAATCTGCATTTTAAACAAATTTGTCCAATAATCTTTTCTAACTTTTTATTTTTCCAAGGTAATTTTATACACAGTAAAGTTTTCAAAAGTCCAACAGAATTTTAAAGTAAATTCAAACTCACAAATGCTCAGCTTGGGAGAACATCTGATTCTGGACAATACCTATATTTACTGGTCATTGAGTCATCAACTCTAAAATCACCTACAAGCAAATGAATACCCTTCTCAAAAAGAAGGAGCACATTTCTCCCTTTTCTGAGTCTCATTGCTTGTACCCCTCTTTTGGAATAATGAGCACTGCCTTACGATGCTTCTGGCATCAGTTTTGCCATGTATTTTTTTACTTTTGTATTAGTTTTCAACTGCAGTTATAATAAAGTACCACAAACTTGATAGGTTAAAACAATGCAAATGTCTTATCTTACAGTTCTGTGGTTTAGAAGTCCAACACAGGTCTCACTGAGCTAAAATCAAGGTGTTGGCAGGGCTGCATTCGCTTCTGGAGGATTCTGGGGACAATCCGTTTCCTTACTTTTTCAAGCTTGCTTCTCCACATTCCTTGACTTATGACCCACTTCCATCTTCAAAGCCAGGATAGCTGGTCAAGTCTTTCTCACATTTATCACCCTGACACTTTCTTTTTTCTGCCTTCCTCTTTCATCTGACTTACACTGGGCCCACCTGGATAATGCAGTATAATTTCTAGTTCTCAAGATTCTTTTTTTTTTTTTTTTTTTAAGATTTATTTATTTATTTAATTTCCCCCCCTCCCCTGGTTGTCTGTTCTTGGTATCTATTTGCTGTGTCTTGTTTCTTTATCCGCTTCTGTTGTCGTCAGCGGCACAGGAAGTGTGGGCGGCGCCATTCCTGCGCAGGCTGCACTTTCTTTTCACGCTGGGCGGCTTTCCTCACTGGTGCACTCCTTGCGCGTGGGGCTCCCCCACGTGGGGGACACCCTTGCGTGGCACGGCACTCCTTGTGCGCATCAGCACTGCGCATGGCCAGCTCTACACGGGTCACGGAGGCCCGGGGCTTGAACCGCGGACCTCCCATATGGTAGACGGACGCCCTAACCACTGGGCCAAAGTCCGTTTCCCTCAAGATTCTTAATTTAATCACATATGCAAGTTAACATATTTACAAGTTCTGGGAATTAGAACATGGTTGTCTTTGGGGGACGGACCATTATTCTGCCTACCACACCTTTAATCTAGAATATAAAGAGTGACTTCATTCTGGTTCCCTCAAAAACAGACCCTAAAAGTATGAGTTGAGTATAAATTCCAGGACGCCCAGTGAGGAAGTAGGAAGTTAAACAGGACTTAGGTCCTTATATTAAGGAAATAACTGGGCAAATGCAATGATTGCTTGTACTATTTTAAGGAATTGAAAATAATTTAATTTTCCTTAATTAGGGATTGGTTAAATAAATGATTGTGGTGCAATCAAATAATCAGTTACAATTAAATATAATGATGTTGATCTGCATTTATTGACAGGAAAACCAGTTCTAACACACTGCTGAGTAAAAAAAAGAAAAATGGTTATAAAATAGTATTTTATAAATCCATTTATGTAAAATTATGTATATATAATATATGTGTTTGCATGTGTATGTATAGCAAGATGTCTAGAAGAATGTTTACCAAAACTTTAACAGTAGTTATTGCTAGGAAGCAGAATTTCTCGTCTTTCATACTTTCATCTTCATACTTCACTGTATTAACAAAAAAAAATTATTTTACAATAAAGAGTGTATTATTTTTAATCAACCTAATATAAAGATATTTTCAATTTTAAAAAAAGAATTCGTTTGTCCTAAAAGATAACTTCTTTCTTCATTTTCAATGTGCTCATATATACTTACCCAATAGTAAATCACTTGAGGCTAGGAACACTACATTATATGGAACATTTAGGCCATATTTTTCTCACAGCATGTGCTTAATATTTATTCTTTAGTTGATTTTCATCCGTACAAAATTCTGTAAAACAACACACTGAACAAACTGAGTCACAGTGAAATTTTTGCACTGCCTGGGGATGATTTTCCTGGGAGTTGAGAGGCCTGGAGTGGACTTCTCAGATCCAGCCTGCCCAGCAGGCAAGAGCAGCTCTTCACTTCACCAGCACACCCACATCCATCCCAGAGATGCTACCAGGAGTCCCTCTTTGCTTAGGTAGACGTGAAAACCAATGTGAATACAAACTTGCAGTTTTACAGCACAAACTAGACAAACAGAATCTTTATCAATCTATTGGAAATTAATTCAACCATTTGTCCCCCGAAACTTCAGGCTGTCCTCAGAAACAGCACTGCACTTCCAGTTACGCATAAAGGTGGAGTTGACGAAGTGCAGAGAGTAAGAACGGTTGAGAGAACAGTCACGGTGTGCCCATAGCCCAACAGAAATAAAAATAATTGTGAGACTTCCCAGTGTTCCCCCTGATATCTTATACCCACCGTCTAAGTCCAAAGGAGACATTTTCTGATCCATATAGGTTGCTCCTGCATTCACCTTGGTTGCTTATAATCTGAGTTATGAAAAAACAGAGAGAAAATAGAAACGTGGGCAAATTCCAGTTGGTCTACATATTAAAGAGCTGGAGAGGTAGAAAAGAGGAAGGGGAGAGAGAGAGACCAGAAAATCATGTGAAATGTGTGCCAGGGAGAGTTTGCAGGATTGGGAGGTGTCAGTTGGAGATTCAGAGCTTTGGGGAGTACCTGATGTCCATGTGGAAGTGTCTCACTCAAGGTTCTCCAGAGAAAAAGAGCCAACAGGATATGTGCATATATATAAATAAAGAGATTTATTTAAAGAATTGGCTCACACAATTATAGGGGGCTGACAAGACCAAAATCTGTAGGGCAGACCAGCAGGCTGGAAATTTCTCCAAGAGTTTACATTGCCATCTTGAGTCTGAAATTCATAGATCTGGTCGGCAGGCTGGAAACTCAGACACGGTAGTCTGGAAGCAGAATTTCTTCTTCCTCTGGAACCCTCAGTTTTTGGCTCTAGGGCCTTCAGTTGATTAGATGAGGCCCACAGTTATTATCCGGGATTACTCTTTTAAGTAAAATCAACCGACTGTAGATGCTAAGTGCATGGACAAAATACCTCCACAGTAACATTTAAGCTAATGTTTGATCAAACAACTGGGCAACCCAGTCTAGCCAAGTTGACATATAAAATTAACCTTCACAGGAAGATAATAGCAATAAGTGGAGAGATTTTAAGTTGCTTTTTCTGTATTAAGAATACTGTGGCATGGGAAGCAGCTGTGGTTCAATCAGTTGGACTCCCGTCTACCATAGGGGAGGCTCTGGGTTCGCGTCCTGGGGCCTCCTTGTGAAGGCAGGCTCGCCCACACGCTGAGGAGAGCCACCAGCCTGCAAGCACCATGGAGTTCCAACTCAGCAACATGACGCATAAAAAAAAAGGGAGACAAGCAAAAATACAGAAGAGCACACAGCGAATGGACACAAGAGAGCAGACAACGAGCAAGCTGCAAGGGGGGGAAATAAAATAAAAATAAATACAAACACAGAAGAACGCACAGCAAATGGACACAGAGAACAGACAGCAAGCAAAAAGCTGCAGGAGGCGGGGATTAAAAAAAAGAATACTGTGGCAGTTTGGTATTGTTTATGAATTTCAAAAGTAGGTATTGGACTGTGTTTGTAAACTGGTCTGTTCCTCTGGCGTATTAGACTCTATTACTTCAGAGGTTTCACTTTTACTTTATTAAATCAAAATTAAGGATTTCATTTGCTCATGTCATTAGGCATTAGGGCAACTCGGTTTAAGTCTCTGCCTGCCCCCCCTTTACGGGCTATATGAACGGATGTTGAGTCAAAGACAGGGATGTAAATACATGGAGAAGGAGAACACAGAAGTTTATTTTGGACACTGGAGTCCCAGGGAGAGCCAACCGAGCCATTCACCCGATAGTTTGCAGTTGAAGAGACCAGATCTCTGAACAACTGAGGAAGCCTGGAAAGAAACGAGTCCTGAGGAGAGAGATGAGCCTTATGCCAGCTCACAGATGAAATGGAAGGAGCTGAGACCACAGAGCCTTAGGAGGAAGAGGAAGGCTGAACCCTTGCAGAGACCAGCAGCCATCTTGCTTGAACACGTGACAACAGATTTCTGTGAGGAAAGTAACTTCTGCTTTATGACCTTGTGACTGTAAGCTTCCACCCTAAATAAATACCCTTTATAAAAACCAACAGATTTCTGGTACTTTGCATCAGCATCCCTTTGGCTGACTAACACAAATACATACCTCATACTAAAATCTATCGATTTGTATACTTGACATAGGTGAATTGCATGGTATGTGACATATTGCAATAAAACTGTTTTGTTTTGTTTTATTTAAAAAAAAAAAAAAAAGAATACCCCTGCAAAAAAGCAATGTGTACCCCGCCCCCTCCTTTGGCAGTTTTTGAGAGACTCCAAAAATATCTGGAGAATTTTAATTCCTTTTTGGATAGCAGACCATTTCTTTGAATTCATTTTTGCACAGACTGAGCAATGTGGAGCTTCAATTACGTTTTGGTATAATAGATTAGAGAAAGGAAACCTCTAGCTAAAGATCCTCTGGTTTAATGTGCTCATCGCGAAGGTGGGAAATTGAGCTGGGGAGGTTAGGTAAGTTTGCATTTTCACATAGTAGTAATGCCTGATCTCACCACCCCACCACCATCCATGACTCTCCCTGCTATTGTTTACAGAAAGAATCATTCTGAGTATACATGTGATTAGAAACATTCTGAGTATACATGTTATTATGCCCCTAGCTCAGTCCATTCTTTCTTTAGAAAAAGTCAGTCCAGCTGGCATCAGTCCAATCATTTGCACTGCGATTGCCCAGCTAACAGCCTGGGTCATGGAGGTCAGCCTTTCTGGCCCAGGCTTGAAGAACAATCAAGCCTCACAATGGCAATGTTGCTTTCACCTCCTTTGGAAGAATAATAGGAAAATAACAAGAGCTATCATTTATTGGGTCTTACCCATGCGCATCAACTTAAGCAGGGGAGCCAGAGCTATCTGACATTGAGATTTAGAGAGTTCAAATTTTAAGTAAGAATTTTAAATGTACAGATGTCACTAATGTAAATAACATCAATGTGTGAATCACATCAGAAATTTACAAAGTTAATTATGGGATCACATCTTTGATGCTTGCCCAGGATGGCTCTGGCATCTGGTATGTGTCAGGCACCAGTCTAGATATTTGACATATGGCATCTCTTTTAATCTTCACAATAATTCTATTGCATGGGTATAAATCACCACATTTTACAAATCAATAAACTAAAAATGTGATGGGAGAAGATCCAAGCAATGAGGGACAAATTCTTATCTTGACAATATCCTACGGGCTCAAGGAGTGTACTCTTCATTATGTCCCAAAAGAGTCATCCCAGTGTCTGTCAGTTCATCATTAGTTTCATTCATTTGTGACTAAAATATCCTTAATAGTGACCGTTGAAATTAAAAATACCTCTATGCATTGATCAGAGTAGGCAAAGCTATGCTACAGAATAAACTGGAATCTCAAGGACTTAACACAATAAAAGCATTTATTACTCAATCAAAATCTGATGCAGATGCTTAGAGTCTTTTATTTTTATTTATTTATTTTTCTCCCCCCGCCCCCAGTTATCTGCTCTCTGTGTCCATTCGCTGCGTGTTCCTCTGTGACCGCTTCTATCCTCATCAGTGGCAATCTGTGTTTCTTTTTGTTGTGTCATCTTGCTGTGTCAGCTCTCCATGTGTGCAGTGCCATTGTTGGGCAGGCTGCACTTTCTGTCACACTGGGCAGCTCTCCTTACCAGGCGCACTCCTTGCGCGTGGGACTTCCCTACACCGGGGTCACCCCTGTATGGCACAGTGCTCCTTGCACGCCTAAGCACTGCACGTGGGCCAGCTCCACATGGGTCAAGGAAGCCTGGGTTTGAACAGCAGACCTCCCATGTGGTAGGTGGATGCCCTAACCACTTGGCCAAGCCCACTTCATGCTCAGAGTCTTTTAGGGGGAGCAGGAATGAGAGAAGGAGAGCATGAAATATGTTGTGGGGTATTTTAGATTGAGAGCATAGAAGATCAGACAGGCATATAAGTGGAAAACATAATTTCCACCCATACCCCAATGGCCATTCTAACTGCATGGGAGCCTGAGAAGCAAGGAAGCACAACAGTGGGTAAGCCATACTTCCAAAAGAATTGTAACTTTGGTTCTCATTTGTTAGTTTTAGTTAGTAGCAACAATAGACACAGTGATATGTAAAAGGACCCCTTCTTCAGAACAGGACCAAAAAAGGAAGAGATGGAAAAGGGATGGCGACAGAGACAAATGCATATACAATTTTGTTGGTATTTGACTGACTATAAAAGTCAATCTAGGGAAGTGGATATGGTTCAAATGATAGAGCTTCTGCCTACCACATGGGAGGACCTGGGTTCAATCCCTGGGGCTTCCTGGTGAAAAAGAAGAAGAGAAAGTAGGCCTGCACTACAAGCCAGTGCCCACACGAGTGCCTGCGTGGTGAGCCAGTGCCCCACACATGTGAATCACGCAGCAAGATGATGATGCATCAAAAAAAGAGAGACAAGAGGAGAGTCAAGATGAAGTACAGCAAAAACCAGGAACTGAGGTGATGCAATTGATAGGGAACTTCCTTCCCCATCAGGGGTCTCCAGGATCAAATCCCGGTGAATCCGAGAGGAGAGAACATGAGAAGAGAAGACAACACAGATAGTAAAAACAGCCAGGTGGGAAGAGGGGAAGGGGGGAAATAAATAAATAAATACATCTTTTAAAAAAAAGTCAATCTACTAAATCACTGTGTCTCCAGCTCATGGGCAGATGCTTGAAAGATGGTAGAATGATGAATTAGACCATAGTCTTGCAAATATAAGTTCTGTCAAGAATAAGCTTATTCATTTTATTCATACAGGGAAATAGGTACTTTGGGAGATACAACTAAACAAATGTTTTTGCTGACAAGTTGACTATAACAGATTACAATAAACTGACATATTTTCCCACTTATTTCTACATAAAACTCAACAACAACAAACCAACAAATTGGCCCCAAAAGTAAATGACATAAAATTTAGGAATGCATCAAATTTTTAAATCATGTTTTTAAGGGAAAAAATACAACATATTAAAACATTAATAATGACTATTTGTGCATCATCCAGACATTCGAGGCAGAAATCTGTCTTGAAATTCTCCCCTTCACTCAGTCTAATCAATCACAAAGTGCATTTGACTTTATCTCCAAAATACCCCTCAAGTCCATCATCTTCTCTCAGTGTTTCTATCTCCATTATCTGCCTCACACTTTCTCACCTGGCATATCTCAAATGATCTCCCTGCAATCTTGCCCATCTCCTCAAACCCACTTTTTTTTTCACTTTATTTTTTTAAAATTTTGGGGTATCATATATTTTTATTTCATAATCTTAAGAATGCTTCCTTTTTGTTTTGTTTCTTATTGATGAAAAATTCATGCTGATAGTAGTGAATGATGTTGTTACTGGGCACAGTCACTAGAATTCCAGTGGAGACATTATACAATACTGGGAGAGCTTCCAATAACTTTCTTTTTAAATTTTTTTTAAAAGAAGCTTTAGATTACTTAAAAGTTACAAAAAAATAATAGTGGATTCCCTATGCCCCACCTCCTTCCCCTCCCACACTTTCCCACATTAACAACATCTTTCACTAGTGTGGTACATTTGTTACAACTGATGAACACATATTGAAGTATTGCTACTACCATGGTCTATGGTTTACATTATGGTTTACACTTTGCACCACACAATTTTATAGGTTTTGGCAAAATGTATAATGGCCTGTATCTATCATCACGATATCGTGTAGAACAATTCCAATGCCCTAAAAATGTCCTGTGTTCCACCTATTCTTCCCTCCCCCTGCCCCAGAACCTCTGGTAACCACCATCTTTATATTGATGTTATCAGTTCTTCTGCTACTAATAATAGGTCTGCGTTGGTCCATGGTCTCATTCCCCCCTTATGTTTGCTCATTCCTCAATCTTGAGGATTTTGAGATGGTGAGATGGTGAGGTCCACTTTGTTTCTGACTGAGAGGGGCTTAGACCCCATTGGGCAGATGGAAGGGACGTTTTTCTTGCAGTTGTAGATACACTTTGTTTTTTGGGAAGGGGGTTGTCCATCATCATCATTTTGTTAATTGTCCTGGACAAGTCTGATGAACTGGAGAGTAGGTATTGGCTGCAACTCTGCTGAGATTCAGGGCTCAACCAACATATGAGCAAATCAAAGATTTAAGTCTCTGTAACATATATTAAATGGGTATAGTGCTAATTATAGGTTCAAATAAAAGGGGTAGAAGATCATGTGTGGGAAAACTATAAATGTAATTCTGTTACAGTGGGGAAATAGGTTATCATATCTTATATTCCAAGGTAAGGCTCACTGGCAGGGTGCTAATTTCATGGGGTTATGTGCATCACCTATAGTGTCCAGATGGCTCTAAAGCCCTCAGGGGCACCCCTGTCCAAGCCTTTGTTTACTGTGGCAGTTAGTGAGATCCACCTGAGATGTGCATACACCTCTGGAATGACCTCCCGACTCACTTTGAAATCTCTTAGCCATAAAAACTCATTTGTATTTAATATGCCCCCCTTTGGGTCTAGGTCTTTTTTCAAATGCATTGCTAGTTGGCGCTTGGTAATAATCCCTTTGCGACAGGGAGGCTCATTCCTAGGAGTCATGTCCTATGCCTGGGCAGGGGGGAAGGTAGTGAGTTTTTATGCTGAGTTTGCCTTAGAGAGAAGCCACATTTGTGTAATAAGGTTTTTTCAGGAGGTAACTCTTAGGCAATAGATATTATTAGGTTAAGTTTCAATTTTACAAGAATAAGGTTCAAAAGTACAAGCATTAATTTTGAGGGCATGGCATATTGGTCTGTTTTCTTTTATTAGGTACTGTCCATGTACTCTAGAGATCCATGCCCCTCTATTAGAGAATGGAGCAGGACTGCCTAGGATAAGAATTTAATATTTTGATGGTTATTGTTTGGGTCTCCGATTACTGAGATAAAACCCTTATAACCATATGAACACGTTCAACTTCCATAGAGACATGTCCGAGGTGCACCCAACCCACACATCCCCCACTACTGACCTGCTCCAGGGACCCTCCCCTGCCATGCTTGCCAAAAGAACACTCCCACAATTGCATTTTTAAACCCACTCGTGTTTTATTTTGTTTTGTTTGTTTTATTTTGTTTGTAAACCCACTCTGGAGAGCAGTGAGCCTGAAACTGAAAGTTGCAGAATCCTCTTAGAAGCTAGTTGTACATAGAGATTCCCACGTTTTTTTCCCCAAGAATTCTGATTCATTTGATTTGGGGTGGAGCTCAGGGCTCTGATTTTTTTAACAAGCAGTGCAGATTTTAATGTGAGTGGTCCTAGAAGAAATGCTGCTCCACACAAAATCTCAGCAAGAAACCCAAATCTCAATGCCAGTCCTCTGTTTAAAGCAATTGAATGGCTCATTAGTGCCTGTTGGATAAATTCCAAACCCTTAGTATGGCATATAAAACCTCCATGACCCAGGTCTTGGATATTTTTTCAGCTTCATATTTCACTATCATTCTTCAAACCTTACATTTTCAGAACCAACAATACCAAACTATTTGTACTGCCTGAGTACACTATATTGTTCTTTGCCTCCACATCTTAGTCCATGCTGTTCTGGCCACCCAGAATGCCCTTGCCCACTGTCTTCCTGATAAACCAGCATTAACCTTCAAAGCTCAGCTCCAGTCATTTCCTTTGTTAATTTTCTTTAACAGTCCACCACTGACAGAGCTAAAGTCTTCCTACTCTGAGGTATTTCTGACACTGGTACACATTTCTATTATTATACATCTTTGCTTACATTCCTTTCATTCCCTTGACTATTCATCATCTCACTTCTGTGCGTCATATCCCTGCCTGGCATATAAAGGCACTAAATAAACATTTGTGGAACTATACATAAATAGAAAAATTGAACTCCTATGGAGATAACAACAATTTGAAGATGCCCCCTGATTATCTGGTTTTTAAGTTAAATATTTCATTTTCAGTTAAGTTTATAGCATTCTCACTTTCCTACATAATTCAATAAACACTTCTACAAACAAGTTTTTAAAGCCTACTGTGCATGTCATTGTATAAGAGTGCTTCTTAAAACCCTATGCATATATGCTTAAAACTATTAGACATATGCTTTCTTTGCCTTTTATTCCCTATTGGTCTCTCATTAATTTTCTAATTTAACTAATGGTTTCTGTCCCAGTCAAGAGGGTTGTTAGCACTTTCAGGAGTGTCTAGTATCCTTTGAGACTGTTTACACCTATAATAAATGTTTCCCTTCCAACATAGCTAAATCTTCTTTCCAGATAGTATACTGTCAGGTAGCGTTAAAATGATACCCATACATTCATTTTCTACATAATAGGCTTCTTTTCTGGTAGTACCTCAGAAAGCTAATAGTGCCTTAAAAGCCTAATAATTAACCCATTTCCCAAATCAATCAGCATTTTTTGTTTTAAGATTTATTTCCCCTTTCCCCCTAGTTGTTTGTGCTCACTGTCTGCTCTCTGTGTCCATTTGCGGTGTGCTCTCTGTGTCTGCTTGTCTTCTCTTTAGAAGGCACTGCGAGCCAAACCTGGGACCTTCCATGTGGGAGAGAGGCACTCAATCATTTGAGCCATCTCCACTCTCTGCTTTGTTGTGTCTCTCATTGTGCTTCCTCTTTGTGTCTCCTTGTTGCATCATCTTGTTGTATCAGCTTGCCAAGCCAGCCATTGTGCAGGTTGGTCATCCCAGTCACACCAGTTCATTGTCTTGCTCATCCTCTCCAGGAGGCACCAGAACCAAACTTGGGGGAAACGGACTTTGGCCCAGTGGTTAGGGCGTCCGTCTACCATATGGGAGGTCGGCGGTTCAAACCCCGGCCTCCTTGACCCGTGTGGAGCTGGCCACGTGCAGTGCTGATGCGCGCAAGGAGTGCCTTGCCACGCAAGGGTGTCCCCCGCGTGGGGGAGCCCCACGCGCAAGGAGTGCGCCCGTGAGGAGAGCCGCCCAGCGTGAAAAGAAAGAGCAGCCTGCCCAGGAATGGCGCCGCCCACACTTCCCGTGCCGCTGACGACAACAGAAGCGGACAAAGAAACAAGACGCAGCAAACAGACACCAAGAACAGACAAACGGCGGGGGGGGGGGGGGGGGGGGGGGAAGGAATTAAATAAATAAATAAATCTTTTAAAAAAAAAAAAAAAAAAAGAACCAAACTTGGGACCTCCCAAGTGGTAGGCAGGAGCTCAATCACTTGAACCACATCCACTTCCCAGTGTTTGTTTGTTTTTTTTAAGATTTATTTTTATTTATTTAATTCCCCTCCCCTCCCCCGGTTGTCTGTTTTCTGTGTCTTTTTGCTGCGTCTTGTTTCTTTGTCCGCTTCTGTTGTCGTAAGCGGCACGGGAAGTGTGGGCGGTGCCATTCCTCAGCAGGCTGCTCTCTCCTTCGCTCTGGGCGGCTCTCCTTATGGGTGCACTCCTTGCGCGTGGGGCTCCCCTACGCGGGGGACACCCCTGTGTGGCATGGCACTCCTTGCACACATCAGCACTGCGCATGGGCCAGCTCCACACGGGTCAAGGAGGCCCAGGGCTTGAACCGCGGGCCTCCCATGTGATAGACGGACACCCTAACCACTGGGCCAAAGTCCGTTTCCCCCCAGTGTTTGTTTTTAATAGCATTATGTAAGTACCTAACTCATACCCTGAGGGAGACTGTTAAACAATAGGAAGAATGGACCACTGTCTTTCTAAATTTATCTCTATGTTTTTGTTCTTAACTCAAAGACTTCTTCTGGATTCTAAAAGCAGCCTGTGATTGTTGAAAATGTGTCATAAGTTTTATAACATTTGAGGTCAAGGAGACCTAAAAATTTTTTTCTGTATATTCATTCGAAAGTCCAGGTTGGGATCTTAAGTCTGTACATAACCATGCATTTGAATATCAATACTTTAAACAATTCTTCAAATATCTTATTGTGTAAATTTGTCTCTCAAATGAGAAAATGTTATCATAAAATAGACAGTGAAACTCTTAAACTTGCCAAGATACTACCATCTAAAATCATTTTCTAACAGAGGAAGACACTGCTTCCTTTAGCAATAGTGTGGAGTTATTACATACCTATTCTTTCTGGCATTAAAAAAAAAAGAATGATTACATATCCTATAGTTGCTGGCATGGAGTTATTTGAATGTGGTAAAAAACATCTCCAAGAATAATCTTCACTCTAGCCATTAAACAGTATATCTTCCCTACAAAGATGAAAACTGCTTACAGAAATCAACAATGACACTGCAGGTCTGACACTTCCAGACATCCAAACAATACAATGGTTGGAGAGCACTGTTAGCATTAACCAGGAAATCACATGGAGCACCACACTCCCTCTGACCAAAGAACAAGTGAACTGAAAGTGGCAATGGATCAAAAATCAAAACTGCCCCAGAAAATGTACAATGTAGGCATATAAACAAGCCACACAGAGAGATAAGAATTTATGTTAAAGTTTGAAATCATTTGTAAAATGGCTTTAGTCAAAACAAACAAACACAGAAAATAAGTGTTGGTAGAGAAATTGGGATCCTCATGCATTCCTGGTGTATATGTAAAATAGTACAGCCAATGTGGAAAAGGGTTTGGCAGTTCCTCAATAAGTTAAACATAGAATTGCCATATGATACAGTAATTCCATTTGTATACCACTTTTAGGTATAGACCCAAGAGAACTGAAAACAGGTGTTCAGACAAAAAGTTGTACCAGAATGTTCATAGCAACACTATTCACAATAGCCAAAAGATAGAGACAACCCAAATGTTAATCAATAGATGAATGAACAAAATATGGCATATCCATACAATGGGATATTATTCAGCCAGAAAATGGAAAGAAGTACTGATATAGTAGGTGGATGGATAAACCATAGAAGATATTATGCCAGATGAAAGAAATCATACACAAGGGGCCACATACCGTATTTATATGACATATCCAGAACAGGCACATCATAGAGACAGGAAAGATCAGTGGTTGCCAGGGGCTGGCAAGGAAGAGAGAGAGATGGGAAGTGACTGTTTAATGGGTATGGAGTTTCCTTTAGGGATGATAAAAATGTTCAGGAACTAGATAGATGGTTGCACTTTGTGAATGTACTAAATGTCATTTAATGGTGTACTTAAAATGGTTAAAATGGTATATTCTTATGTTATATGAATTTTATCACAATATAAAAGCATTTGGCAATTAAATACGTTTTAAAGATGTGATGTAATTCTGAGATATTCCACAGTAAAAACACTTTTGATTAAAATCCATTTACCAGTACTAGCATTTGTATACTGTCTGAATTGTCAAATGTCAGCCTGTGGCAGTTTGAGATTATTTACGAATCGCAAAAAGAGAAAGATTATGTTTATAAACTATTCTGGGTTTGCTACCTTTTATTATATTGTATTCAGTTGAGGAGCCCTTGATTAAATTACCTGTTAAGATTAGGGCTTTGATTCTACTGCATCAGTAAGGCATGCCGCCTTGGTGGGCCTGTATAAATGGACACTCACTCAGGAAGATGGGAAGAGAGCTCCATAGATGCCAGAGGAAAGAACCTTGTTCTGCGATGGAAAGAATGCTCAAACAGCTAAGGCCTTGGGGAGAGATGAGCCATTCACCTGATAGTTTGCAGCTGAAGAGAACAGAGCAGCTGAAAAGGACTGGAAAGAAACAAGCACTATGCCAGAGACTGACTGATACAGAAGGCTGGCCTGAGAGATCAGGCAGAGATCAGCGACCATCTTGCTTCGACATGTGGAAACTGACTCTGGTGAAAAAGTAACCGTAAGTTGGACTTTTTAGGGCCTTGTAACTACAAGCTTTTACCTCAAATAAATACCCTTTATAAAAGCCAACAGATTTCTGGAACTTTGCACCAGTACTCCTTTGGCTGACTAATGCACAGCCTTAATCTAGTTGTTCCATTTCTAAATAAATTTACTACTACAATAGAATTTCAGAGTATCTTGAAAATAGAAGATATTTGATGTGTATTTATTGCACTGAATTAAAGAGCAAAGTCAAATATCATAAACCCCAAATTCATAACTTTGCTTGGTAAGGTAAGATGATTACAGATATTTATGGTTAAATATCTAAAGACTCAAACTCTCAGAAGTCTGACAAAAACTAATGCTGTATTTTGAAAGTCAATAAACTCTCAGGCATCCCTAAGAACTGCTGACCTACATCATTACTCAGCATTATATATAAACATGAAGATTCATTCGACAAAATTTATACTCAGTTTATTATGTGCCAGGCACTATTCTAGGCATTGAAGATATGAAAGTTATTAAGATAAGGTTCCTGCCCTGAGGGATCTTATGAATGAAATAGAAATCTTATGCATGTTATTGAAATTTTATGTATGCCAATAACCCAGGAATAGGCAATCAGGGGAACCAAAAAGTCAGAGAAATAGCTTATTGTTATTACCTCCCTAGTAGTATTTAAAGCAAAGCACCAATAAACCAGTATCATGCGTAGTCATCTGGACAGTGGTTATGGAACATCACACTGGATACTTGAGTTGGTAATCACATTCTTCTAAATTCCTAAGCTCTCTTATATTTATGTCTGTCGCCTCAACCAATCAGAATAGTGGGTAAATGTCTCTTATTTCAGGTGACCACTAAGGAAAGAAATGTACTGGGGACTATGGATGACTCAGAGCTAGTGGGTGACATTCCTGCCCTTGTGTAGTTTACCACCTCACAGGGCAGGCAAAAGGCCCATCAAAACTATTTAAGAGCAATTATAAAGTGACATAACATCCAAACACATGTGCATTAAGATAGTATAAACCAAGCCCCATGAACTACTCACATCCAGAACATTTATACAGTACTCACTGCCATCATTATGCAGCACAGAGCAAAGTCTATATGCTCCTTGAAGTCTAGAAACAAGCCTAACACTGATCAGCTTTCTTCATATCACACATATAGGGGTTGGGGAGAGGAAATCAAGGCCTTACTTTGTACCCAGCACTTCTGCATGCACTTGTATATTTAATCCAACAAAAACCCAGGCTAGTTTATCATCATCATCATTCCCATTTAACACCTGTCAAATATCACACAGCAACTAAATATAATGGTTGGGAGGGATCGTTACACCCAGGTTTGATTTCAAAGACCACTTTTTCTATACTATTTTATTCCACAATGCCACACGCCTTAGACCATATTCTAAAATTTGTTTCCCTGAAGTAACGGTTCTTATCCAAAGGTGCTCCTCAGAACTACTTCAAAAGCTTTCTCCAAATGCATAGACTGAAGCTGTTCCCAAAATACGTAAACCAGAAACTCTAAGGATGGAACCTGTACATATCTTGATATGCTCTTAGGTAATTTTATACATTCCCTTAGTTAAGAAACTCTGCCTTAAAGCATGCCCCAGGAGGAAAACATCACTTACACAATTCAAAAACATTTCTCAGAACTTAAAGACATGAATTTCCAGATTAAAAGGACTCACCAAATTTCAGCTGAATTGATTAAAATAGGTCCACACTAAGACCCATCATTATGAAATGTCAGAACACTGAAAAAAAGAGAAGACTTAATGAACTCATAAGATTTTTTGTTTTTTTAAGATTTATTTATTTATTTAATTCCCCCCCTTCCCCCGGTTGTCTGTTCTCTGTGTCCATTTGCTGCGTCTTGTTTCTTTGTCCACTTCTGTTGTCGTCAGCGGCACAGGAAGTGTAGGCGGCGCCATTCCTGGGCAGGCTGAAGATTTTTTTAAAAGTCACCTGTAAATAATATGGAATCAGAATAGCTTTGGATATCTTAAGAACAATACTGGAAGCTAGAAGATAAAGGAACAATGGCTTCAAAATCAGAAGAAAATTATCTCCAAACTATTAATAGAATTTTACACCCAGCCAAACAATTTGTCAGATATGAAGGTGGGATAAAAACATCTTCAGACATGAAAGTTCTCAAAAAATTGACTTCCCATGCATCTTTTTTTCAGGAAGACACTGGAAACTGTGTCCCACTAAGATAAGGGAGTAGCACCAGAAAAAATAAGACTTGACATACTGTTAACAAAAAATCCAACATAGACGAGAGCAAAAAGAATCCTCAGACAGATGGTAGAGGGTAACACCAGACTGACAGCTGGGTACCAGGCCTGGGATAACCAGTGAAGACTGAAAGGTCAGAAACAAGTCAGAAAGCTCGGAAAGAGATTACTCCCAAGAGATGAAATCAACAGGATACCTGATGATCCTGAATAAATTGGGAGGAGATCTTGAAATGTAGCATGGAGCTTGGAGTTAGATAATACAAGCTGCAGATAGGCAAATTTTTCTTGTAAAGGGCTAAACAGTAAATATTTTAGGTGTTTCAGGCCACACAATCTCTATCACAATGACTCAACTCTAAGGTTGTAGGGCAAACAAACAAATGAGCATGGCTGTGTTCAGCAAAATTGCGTAGTAAGCTAGATTTGGCCCAGAGTTTGCTGACTCCTGATAGAAGTAGAGAGAAAACAAATGTATAAGCATTGCAATTCTTAAGTCCAGGGGAAACCAAAGGTCATACAGAGAAGGAAAAATTGCCGTGGCTCAGATAAATGGGTAACGTTTACATAATAATTATAATGTAATCACTATAGGTTAATGTTTCCAAAACAACTATATAACCATATCAGGAGCGTGGGGAATGGGAACTACACAAATACGAGGTGAATTCAGGGGTGGCGAGTGAAAGAGAGCTAAGCCTCATCTTGCATAGTAGGAAGTCAATAAGTTACATCTAAAATTAAAATATCAAGAAGTGAAAGTGACTAACTTCTCATTCCTAACTGAGGTCAAACTTTTAAATGTAATTCACAGAAGAGTAAGAATGAAGTAACTAAACACTAATTTGCCAGACCATTATTGCCTAGGAGATTTTAAGTTGTATGCAAGACGCCTCATGGCATTGCTTACTAGGTGACTCCAACAAAAGCGAGACTACCAGCAAAAACCTACAAAATTCTCTCTCATCAGCAGAGGGGAGCAAAAAGATCTGATGCCTCAAAAAGAATCCTTCTGCCAAGGAGGATACAGACAGCTAAAAATCCTGTTAGAAAGAAAACTATGGTGTTGCACAACCTTTGGCAGTTCTGGTAAAATATTAAAGACTGGTAACGCGTTCCATAAAAAAAAAACAGTCGGTAAAGGATCAGTTCTCTGTTGATAAGGGTCAGACTTTTGAGTGTTTGCTCCAAGACAGGACTTTATAATAAAGGCTCAGCATCTAGAAGTGGATTCCCCGGGCAATGTGGAGCAAGAGAAACAAGATCCTGACCTAAACTCCTCTCTAAGCCACACAAACTGTAGATTCTCCCAGCTTCTCAGTGATGGCAGGGTCCCTGGAGGGCCTCTACAGTTGCCTTGTAACAATCTAGGTTCAGTTGTTTGAAGTGTTTTTCCAATAATTCCTTTTGACATCTTCATAAAACCCCAAATTAGGGAATCCCTTCCAGGTATTGTTATAATGAGATATGTAGTAAAGAAGTATCTTGGAATATTAACCTTTGTGGCTTTTTATATTTTCTGCAGTCCTCTAGAGTGACCCTACTCTTGTCAATCTGAGACACCCATATTGCTTTACAGAGAGTTAGGATAGTTCTAGCAAGAATAAAATGGTGGGGAATACAGCTAATGTCATAATAATAGATTGGAAAGAGAAAAGAGAGAGGCAAATGACCCCTCCCCTACTCCCAAGTAAATTGAGAATAACCTGAGCAGGGATTGAGAGGGAGGAAAATGGTGGTGGAAGGTGACGTCGTGCATAAACAAGAGGCATTGACTGGATGAACCACATGGTAAGTAATACCAATGAACTGCATGGAAGTTGAGCCAATATTCATCCATCACGTGATACCATTCCAATGAAAACTACACATCAGCCAAGCTGAGGGGTTGTAGCAGGAGAGCCCATCATTGACAAAGCCTATCCTTGAAAATCTAATATATGGACAACCTCCCATTTCCAAAAACTTGCTCAATCCCCTATGAATTGTCCCCTTGAGGACATCCCGGATACTCATAAGTCAATGACATTCAGAAGAGCAGTGGATCATAAAAAAGGAACCCTCAGCAACTCATGGACTTCAACGGGATCAGTCAGTAATAAAATCTAACCCCATCACAGACACTTGGACTGGGAAGACTCTGTCTGCCTATAGTTACCCAAGTAGGCATCCATAAAGGAATTGAGTTTTAACAAGACTTATTTTTGTCTATATTATAAAAGCTCATGCTATGTGCAATAAGATATGCATTCTCCAAGTTTCTTCTTCCCAAATAAAACACAGCAAGAAGTAAATGAGTTCCCCTAAAAGGAAGCTCCAGAATTGAAATCTTGCTTAGTCTCTGATTTGAATGAAGGGCTCATTGACAACAAAATACCTACTCAATAAATGCCCAGATGAGATAGCTACTAATTCCAGGCAGTGATCCAGGAATCTGAAACAAGAGCAACAAAAAAGGAATAATAGTTCCCTTTGGGTGCTTGGTGTCTCTAAACATTTATATTCTCATTTCATAAGACATGCCTTTTTTAGGGACTCAACACTATTGAATTCATTAACAACGGTTAAAAATTCTGCTCAGACCCTACAACCCTATTCAGTCTTCAACTATAGTTTATAACAAATACTACATTTTCAGCTTAAACCTGGGCCTTCCTTGTTAATCTTCCTCCCTCCAGATTTAATAAACTCATAGGAATCTGAGGTCAAAATGCTGTACATATTTATCTGGAAATTTTCTCAGAAAGGAAAAATGTTATAGGTAGCCTTTTTTAAAAGAGAAAAAACAATAGTCTGGTAATAAATCTACTGAACCAAGAATATGAGAGAGAGGTCAAGCAATCTCTAAGAGTAAATAGGAGATGCCACATAGCAAATCTCTAATACATCTAATGCTTATGATAGGACCATGTGTCCATGTGGCCTTAGGTAAGAAAGATGATTCCAGGTGATGGATTAGAGTTCAAAGGCCAATCAAAGCCACCAAGCCACTAAGTGGATGCTGTGGTCCAGGGAGAAATACAGCAGGAATGTAAACATTTGGATTATGCACACTAACTAAAAGTAGACAGGTTGATTTTTGTCTGAAGGAGTACCTAATAAATTTTGAGATAGCTTTTATAACCTTAGCAAACAAGTTATTCCAAGCACAATGACTGGGTGAGCTTACTTAACTAGACTAAGTTATAACATTTAGTAAAATGAGGAAGATTTGCTGTCATGATAAGTAGCTGTGGAACACAGTCAAAATGTTAGTTAGGTCCTAAAGCAAGTACTGGAAGGAACATGAAACATATGGTAAGTATTCAGAAGGAAGTTGAATGGAAACCATGCTGAAGACTAGAGGGTATGGTATTTTCAATAATGCATTTGAGTAATTTTTTTCATCAATACATTTTATGTCAGAAAAAAAACATTGATGTCAGGGCTAGAAAGAATCTTAGAGATTATTTAACCCAAGTCTCTCTTTTTATGCATGAAGAAAATGAGACCCAAGAGAGTTTTATGCCCAATGGCATATGAGGTTATTTTTTTGTTTATTTTAATTTCCTGTTTAGACTTTTTCCACTGTATTATTTTGACCTTCTCTACTTGAGTTTCTCAAGGAGAGGGATTTTAGTCTTCTTTATAGTCTTACATATTACACCATTCCATAAATATTTTTTTAATAAGGGATTTCATGGGTATAAACTCTCTGTCTCCTCCCTGCAAGCAACCAATTCCTTCCTTTTCCCATATACCACATAAAACAAGCAAATATTAATGCAACATATAGCTCTCCGTGGCTTCATGGAGGAAGTAAATGGGCAGGTCTACCAGCAAATCAGTCTGTCGCTACAAAGGTATAAGAGGATTCATAAAAGCACCACCCTTTGGAGCTTCTAAAATTCACTGCTAGTGAAAGATGAAGGGCTCACATGACAAACAGGGTACAAAAGAAATACACCAAATCAATCCTGCTGGTGGGAGAGAATGCCCACCAGCATTGGTAAATGTTTGCATTGAGTTCCAAGTAGGTGATACATGATCATGTAAAAGATCAATTTGAGACAGTCCTATGAGAAATTTCATCTCATTTTTGGTGGTATAAATGCTCTTCATTCCTTCAGCAAATATTTATTGAGCACCTACTCTGCCAATCTCTGCTTTAGGCACTGCGTTTACAGAAGTGGAAATGCCAAAGTTGTTAGCCTTAGTCACTCAAACACAAAGTCACAGTCCTTCTGACCATTTCTTCTCCCAGTTCCCAATATCCTATGTACTTTCAAGTATCTTTTTTATTCTTTTTCCCTCTTTTTGTTTGCTTAACCTAGGTCTTCAACTCATGCCTAAACTACTTTTCCAACTCATCTCCCAGTCTTCTTTCCATCAAAAATATACACCTTGACCAGAATAGAGTTTCAAATATCCTGATTTATTCTAATTGGTTCATTTCTCAAGAGTGGCTCCACATAGATTAGGTCAAACTCCTCAAAATGGCATGGACCAGCCTCCCAGTCCTAGTATTTAAAAGTAACTTTAAACTGTATTACTTTTTTTGAATGTGTATGCTATAAGTATATATATAGAGAGAGAAAAGGTTTATGAGAAAGGAACTTTTTCATTTATATGGGTTAAGTTCCTGACAAAAAAGTTATAGTTATTTTAAATCAACGTAAGGTAAATAGATTTTCATTTTCCCATAGAAACAATGTTATAATAAGGAATTTCACACTTTACCAAGAAGTTAATATCCAACATATCTATAGCAGGTCAAGTAGGTAGAAAGGTGGTATAAGTCAAAATGATGTAAGTAGAATTTTATTTTCTGAAAAAACAGTTAACACTTCTAACCAACGACTGTCTGAGCAACCTTTTGTGGAAACCACAATCACCATATGTTATCAACCATCAGTCACCTACCTGTGCACTGTAAAATATAAAGTTTTCTAAAGTGTATGTAAGTAATCAAGGTAATATAATCATAAGAATGTATTTAATATGATATAGTATCAAAATGTACTATACCATTTTCTTTGCATGCTTGATAACTTCTGCTTTTTTTTCACTGTATTTCAGAGGTGAAATACACCTTCACCAAGGACGTGGATTTGGGAGGGTTACTTTGGGTCAATTTTGACAGCGTCTTTGAGCAAGAAAGACCTAGGGCTACTTGCAACTTGCATCAGTGATACTGATGCAGAGAAAATGAAATTGTTGGTATCTATTCTTTCTATCAAGAAAATTTTCCTGTAGTAAATTGAAACATTAGTGATTAAGTTAAAAGTCTTTGTGTCTTTAAAAACTTTCTTGAGCAGCAATATAACTAGCATAATCATCCTAAAATATATAAAATGAGCCTCAGATTACGTTTTCCTCTCTGATTTCATACAACTTCTTACCCACAGTGTTAAAAAAAAGACTCAAAGCGTGTTGGGTGAAGTCAAGCTCAAAGAACCCAAAACTAAGTTCAATTTGAACCAAGTGAAGCAAGTAACAAGGTCTGCTGTTGCCTGATAGTTATGGATGGCAGCCAGTCCTCAGTATGTTATCAGTCATTTAAGTGAATTTTTATGTATTAATTAAGCCCTCAAATTAGGGACTTATTTTTTCCCACAAATATATGAAACTGTTCAATCTGAATATTTTTGCTCTGGGAGGTATAAAAAGTCTTTAAAATGTGTGGGCCTGTTAACCAGTAATGGACTCAGCAATTTCACTTCTAGTAATAATTTTTCCTAAGGAAATAATCATCAAGTATGGAAAAAAATGTATTTTTTATAGTGTATTTATGAGAATGGTCATCACATGGTTTACAACAGTGAAAAAAAGAAATGCCCATCAACAAGGAAATGATTAACACATGAACACATATCAAAGCAAATATTGTCTTAGCTTGAGTTCTTACCAGAAAAAAAGCACAGGCCAAGGGCTTGCATGCATGTAGTTTATTTTGGAAGGAGAAATCAGGAATGGTTGTAAGGGGTCAGGAGAACAGAAACAGGGAAAGAAGAAAAAATCAGTAAGAATAGAGCAAATATAGCTCAGTAGTTGAGCATGTCCTTCACATATATGAGGTCCCAGGTTCAATCCCCAGTATCTCCTAAAAAATTAAAAATTAGCATATTATCAAAATATAAATGATGAGAAACTGAAGCTTGATGGGGCTGGGGACCTCTACGAGTCCCTTCTGAATTTTCAGCCTATCCCATGGAAAGGGGGAGCATTTATTCACTGGCATCCATCTCTCATTGGTCAGGAGTTGTCCCAAGAGGATTAGCTCCCTCACATGTCCAACATTGTTTTCTTGTTGTTGTTTGTTTGTTTGCTTTTCCTCTTATGTCTCCCTAAAACTTCCAACTTTGTACAAGCTCAAGTGCTGACCAGACTCCCACAGGTTTAGTACCTGGAGTGTGAAAAACCCCAGTGCAGAAACTGAGAAATACATGGTGCTGATTAAGCAGGTACATGCAAGGTAACACCTTATGCAATGACTGGGGTAAAAGAGGGGTTGAGAGCATGTGGGGTGTGAGAGCAGGACGTGTCCATCATAAATACCATATGCCACAAAAGGGATGATGTATTTCTATATCTATTGACATGAAAATGTCTGTTTTATCTTGATAAGTGATTAACACACTTATGTTATGTATAGTATGATCCCATTTTATATCCCATTTGTTTTAGTTAACCGTCTTTTGTTTCTAGGAACAGACTCTGTTAAGATAACTTTTGAAGGGAAGGGGGTAGTTTAATGAAAGAATCAATGGGGCAATAAGGGAAACAAGGATGTCGGAGGAACCACAATAGACTTCAGGGCCTGGGAAGCCTTCAAGCATGGAGACTGTCTCCACTTTGCTCATGTGCTATGTGCCTCTCTCCCATTCATGACCTGATTCAGATCTTCTCTCACTCTTGAGTGGCTCTCTCATCTTATTCTCTGCACCTGCAAAGCTCTGCTTCCTTGTCTAAGGCATAGTTCCACTTCTTCACATCTTTGACCTAAGCATTTCCCATCAGAGGTCCCCAGCCCCTCTCTCTATATCAGTTCCTACTGTACACCCTTTCCTACTTGGTTTCTTCCCTCGAATGTGTTTCTTTCTCTGTAAACATCATCATCCTTCACAGAGTTACTTAAACAGAAGCTTAGGTGTCATCTTTGATACTTTCCATTCCTTCACTCTCAATCAGCAAGTCCTGTCAGTTCTGCCTTTGATATATTACTGTATCTCCTCACTTTCCCCTACCACCACCTCCACCATCTTGGCCCAACCCACTGCCATTTCTTGCCTGCAGTGGTCCCCTAAGAGATCTTCCCACTCCACTCTGTGCCCCACCTCAGAGCCTGATCTCTGCACAGCATCTAAATGAGCTTCTAAAAATGCACATCAGGGAAGCAGCTGTGGCTCAATCAGCTGGGCTCCCATCTACCACATGGGAGGACCTGGGTTCATGTCTCAGGGCCTCCTTGTGAAGGCAAGCTAGCCTATGTGCCATGGAGAGCTGGCACAGCAAGATAACGCAACAAAAGGAGACAAGCAGATACAGAAAAAACATGCAGTGAATAGACACAGAGAAGAGACAGTGAAGAAAGGAACGAGCCGTGGGGGGGGGAGGGGGATAAATAAATAAATAAATCTTTTAAAAATAAATAAATAAATGCACATCAGATCTTGCTATTTCATGGCTTCAAACCCTCCATGCCTTTTCAGTGCACTTAAAGTAAAATCCAAACTTCTGAGCAGAACCCTCCCAACTCTACACATCAGGCATTTGCTTACCTCTCTCCCTACATTTCCCTCTTTACTAGCTCCTCTCCAGACAAACTAGTCAAACTGCTCCCACAAACTACTGTCCCCTCTGCCTGGGAAACTGTTTCTTTGGCTCTTCACTTTATTCAAGCTTCAATTCAACTGTACTTCCTCGGAAAAGCCCTCCTTGCCCACCTAGCTAATGCAGCTCACTATTCTAACAAATAGCCTTCTTTAGTTCTTTCAGAGCACTTTCCACCATCTGAAATTATCTTATTTGTTTATTGTCCTTCTCTCATTTGTTGTCTGCAGTGTCTTAGACAGTGTTGGCCACACATTAGGTACTCAGTAACCATAGTTGGCTGGCAGAATGAATGAATGCACTAGTGATCATGGGATAATATCTGAATAAGAAAAAGCTGATGACCCACTCATTCTTTTTAGCAGATCACATCATAGTCACTGGCCAACTTTTGGGCAATTCTTAACCAGGAACCCTTTAGCAATTTATAACAGGGATGATAGAGGTTTTGTGGCACAAAATGTGACCACCTAGTCCCATGTCTTCAACACGGACTTTGAGTGACAAACAGAATTACTAGATGCTCTAATATATCATCCTTTATAAACCTATATAGATATAAGGCGTCCTGTTTCATGGGAATATCAGAACAATATTCTTGCACTCCTCATAGAATATTAAAATGGAACCAAAGACATAGTCCAGAGAAATTCTTATTAAAATCTCCTGTTCTTGCCACCTTTATTCTCAAGCTCTCTTAAATTCTTGGGGAGTCTCTTTTCCAACTCCAAACAACTCTCGCATCCAAGCAGTTTCCTCATGTGACTGTTTCTTTGTTTCTTTCTCACTCCTTATTCCTCTCACTCTTAAACAGATTTGTTCCCATCATGTGACATCCTCTGATATGCAGTCTCCTAGGAAATATAGGATATCTTCTGCTATTCACTTCCTTACTCTCAAGGACAACTGTCTTAATTTGCCAAGTCTGCTAGTACAAATAGCACACAACAGGTTATCTTAACAACTGGAATTTGTTAGCTCACCATTTTGGTGGCCAGAAGATCCAAATCAAGATACAGGCTTTCTCCTGGTAGAGGTAGCATTCTGGTGAAGGCAGTCCTCCATCATGTGGCAATGTCCTTGGTCTTTGCAGTTCTCTTCACAAAGCCTCCAGTAATGACCCACCCTCATTCAGTGGGGCCACACCTTAACTAAAAGTAACATCTTGAAGAGATCTGCATTCCCATAGGAATGCAGATGAAGATTAAGAACACACCCAATTTGGGATATATAATTCAATCTACCACAAAAACTCACCCAACCCTTGTCCTCTCTACCTCTTCCTCTTACCTACCCCCCTCCATTTTCACTGAGGATTTGGGGGAATAACCTATGGAAACTCACATGTGAATAATATTTTTGTTCCCATTATACAGGGTGTATATAGAGGGCTCATATTACTGTTGTACTGGTTGTTTATGGCTGACATCCACCCTAACTGGTAGTTGCATATGTCTTCTCTTTTGTTAAGTGATTTTGACTATCACCTGTGTATACAAAACACATTTGTATGTATGTACCTATAGGGGAGAGACATGGAAGGAAATAAAGAAGGAATCATCAGAGACAGAAGAAACTGAACCAGAGTCAATAAAGGAAAGCTATAATATCATTTCATACACAAATATACATCTGATTTATAGAGTAGCAACTTACACACAGAGGAACTTCCTTCAGCCAGTGCCAGAAATAACTTTTTTCTTTTGCTCTAAGGATAGAATGTGGTTAATAAAAGGAAGGGAAACTTTGAGGAAAGTTGTTCTCTTCATCTCTAGAGAACGTGTGTTTCCCATGGAAAAGATGAGGAGAAAATAGCTCATTAACATATCTTTCTAGAGTATATCAAATCAGTCAGGTGCTCAAACCATCATAATTAAATACATGAGACTCAGGATACATGAAGCTTTCATAGCAGCATCAAACGGAAGAATTAGACTGCGTCCCAGAAACCTGCAGGAAGAAGACTTTCTTATTCATCTTTATATGTTCTAGCACACAGAAACTAGTCAATATCAGTGAATATTCCATTAAAAATGTCATTACTTCAATCAAATATTACTTATAGCTGATAACTGTTGTTTTGCCACTGTATCATGAATCTCCTTAAAGGAACCACCTTCCCAACACTCGAGCCCACTTGGATGGGATGAGTAGTCCCCACTATTAAATCCAGTGTGGGTAATGGCATCGCTTCAAGGAAGAGCCCAGAACAGTGACACTTCTTAAATTAACCAGCAAACTCAATCCTCTTATGCAAACTGATTGGTTCAGAGATGGGCACGTCATCAAATTCAAACCATTGAAAGTCAGACCCAGGATTTCTGTTCATCTGCTGAGAGTGAGATGCCTTCTCTTCCCCAATGCACTTAAAGTCTTGGGAATGTAGATTCTTGGAGACCTCAGCCTTCTTGAAACTAGGAGGGGAAATCCTGTCTAAGAATGAGGCCAACATGTGAAAGAGAAGTTGAGATGCACCCTGGCCCTGGAGGTATTATTGGAGCTCCTACATCAAGCAACAGTTAAGTCACCACTGGATTTGCCAATTAAAAAAAAAACAGATTTGCCAATTATATAAATTCTTTTTTTGGGTAAGACCACTTAGGTTGAATTTTTTAAATTTGCAACCAAAAGAGACTTAACTAGTACACTGCTAATAACATTTAATGCTGATATATTTCTATGATTTTTCCCAAAAATACAGAGTAGATTCAGTTAGAAATTAGCCTTGCCAAAAAGGTATTCTGTAAGGGCAGAATTTGGGGAGGCAGGGGATTCTTACCTTCTATTAGTCAGTCAAAGGATGCTGATACAAAATACCAGAAATTTGGTTGGTTTTTATGAAAGGTATTTATTTGGGGTAGGAGCTTACAGTTACCAGGTCATAAAGCATAAGTTACTTCCCTCACCAAAGTCTATTGTCACGTGTTGGAGCAAGATGACTGCTGAAGTCTGCAAGGGTTCAGGCTTCCTCTTCCTCTTATGGCTCAGTGGTCCCAGCTTCTTCCAATATTAGCCATACATAGGCTGGGATAAGTCTCATCTCTATCCCAGGGCTTGTTCCTCCCCGTGCTCAGCTGCAGCTATAGGCTATTAGGCTTACCTCTGCCTCTGCCATTTCTACAGAGCTGTTGCTACTCCTCTGTGTTCTTCTCCTGTGTTTACTTCCCAGGGCTCCAGCTCAAAACTCCAACTCTCTGCTCTCTTCTGTGTTCTCTCCATGAGTCCCCACCCACCAAGGGGAAAGGAACTCAACCTCCTACTGATATGGCCCAATCAAAGCCCTAATCAAAATTTAATCACACCCAGAGGAACAGACAAGTTTACAAACATAACCCAATGTCTATTTTTTAAATTCATAACTATATCAAATTGCTACAAAACTGTTTTCTGATTTTGACCATTCTGAACTCCTTAATATTGAATTTAATTAATTAAATTGGATCCTTACAGGGCAGATATTTATTTATAAAAAGACTTTACATGATTCTTAATCTCAGAACTTTGTGAAGAGAAACTCGTTGAAAATGCTAACTTACCTTAAGGAATAAGAAGTATAAAGATTTTACTGTATAGTTCATGTAAATAATTACATACGAATTATAAATGGAGTTCTAATATTAAATTTCTTATTCCAAATTCAAACAAAGTTTGGCTACCAAAGCAATCTCTATTTTTGTGTGGATTTCATTTTTCCTTGCATTGTTTAGGTCAGTCCTCTGCCTTCTCCATATTAGGTATGGGGTGGAATGTTGCTTCTTGGCATCAGGTCCCTTATTCCTAACTATGGCAGGTATTTGCAGTCACTATCTATAATTCTCCAAAATTCACATTTAAACACCTAGTCCTTATTAATAACACTCCTAAATAAGTCTCACTAGTTTTCCTAGTTCTTCAGATAATTTTTGGCTATATGGTAATTCCCAACTTAAAAACAAAAAGAATTTCACAAACAGAAATGAAATGTCAAATTTTCCTACCATCTGGATTTTAAAAACTGTAAGAAAAACAAGGTTTAGGTTGTGGTGTTTTTGTTGTCAAATGTATTACAAAACATTTGTTTTCAGACCATTTACCTGTCTATCCTACATTTCACTTTCGGGGAATAAAGTATTCAAGTGAAAAAGAGGAAACCATCCAAAAGATTCTAAGTAGAAGCCTATATAATTAATTCAGTATTTGCCTTTGACATGATGGAAGAACAATCTTCCAAATTCTCTTCAATATCATCACGAGGATAAACCTTACCTACTCACTCCACTAAATTTAGAACTGTAAGTGTGAGTTTATAACTTGGCCCTGCTCCTCTGGGAGCTTACAATCTGATGTAAGTACAGACATAAAGAATATAGGGCAACTTAACAAAGGCTTTAAGGTCCATCCATTTAAACCACAATGCAGCACAAGTGCCTCTAAAGCAGGCATTTTTAACCAGGTGTCCAGTTTCAGGGGCTCTGTGAGTTCGATTTGAAAAAAATCACCTTATCTTTATTTTCTCTGACCTCTAACTGAAATCTAGCATTTCCTTCACTTACGAATGTATGCAATAAATTACAGTAGTATTCATGTCATATCACATTACAATTGTTACATATCTCAAAAAAAATCACATACATTCATCCATACTTCAAAATTACAGTAGTTGTTAGACCTGACGCGAGTAGAGTATCATAAAGCTATCTGCCACTACATTCTGAGAAGGGGTCCATGGTTTTCACCTGACTGGCAAAGGAGTCCATGGAACAAAAGAGGTTAAGAATTCCTGCTCTAGGGAAACGGACTTTGGCCCAGTGGTTAGGGCGTCAGTCTACCACATGGAAGGCCCGCAGTTCAAGCCCCGGGCCTCCTTGACCCGTGTGGAGCTGGCCCATGCGCAGTGCTGATGCGCGCAAGGAGGGCCCTGCCATACAGGGGTGTCCCCCGCGTAGGGGAGCCCCACGTGAAAGGAGCTCACCCATAAGGAGAGCCGCCCAGCACGAAGGAGGGAGTAGCCTGCCGAGGAATGGCGCCGCCCACACTTCGCGAGCCGCTGACGGCAACAGAAGCGGACAAAGAAACAAGATGCAGCAAAAAGACACAGAAAACAGACAACCAGGGGAGGGGAGGGGAATTAAATAAATAAAAATAAATCTTTAAAAAAAAGAAAAGAAAAAGAATTCCTGCTCTAAAGTCAGAGAAAGAGTGGCAATAGCTGAAATACATCAGGTGGTGTAGTTCTGACCAGGGAGGTGAGGTGAGTGTGAGTCTCCCCTGCCATGGATCGCAAAATCATCACCTCAAGGAAAAGCCCAGGACTGTGAGACATGCAAAAGGCAGCTGAGTAATTTATTACACTGGAAGAGCCTCTACACAGTTCGTCATATGATTCTATCAAGAACCTCAATAAGAGGGCAAGTTAAAGACCCAGCAAATTTTAGCAAGAAGGAAAGTAAGACCTTGAGAGGTTATGGCTTGGCTTAGGCGACTTGTGGAAAGCAAAGCCAGAACCTGTGCCACATATGCTACATTGACTTTTGGCCAATATTCCCTGGGTGGAAATCTGGCTCCAAATTGCTTGGTTTCTCCTACACTTCAGCACTCTTCATATGCTCATTTACTCAGCCACAACAAATGGCTCTATTATGTTCCAGGCACTGGGCTAGAAGCTGGAGATAACAGCAGTGAAGAAGACAGATAGATCCTATCACCATGGAATTTTTATCTAGCAGGGAAAACAGCTTTTAAACATAATTACAAGGGTGGAGCATACTGTGAAAGTAAAGGTATGGGGATAAATAACAGAAAATCTGATCTAGACTGGCGGGAGGAGCAGTAACCCTTTATTCATTGAACATTCACTGTTCTAGGCACTGGGGTGCAGCAGTAAACAAAATAGACATATTCTCTGCCTCTAAGGAGTTCCCATTCTAATGAAATTCATGAAGTGACACCTAAGTGGAAAGAGGAAGGATAAAGAGGAGTTTGCCAGGTGGGTGGCCAGGGAGAGGATAAGGGGAAGAAATGACAGAAAATAGAAAGAGCTTTCCAAGGCAAGAAACTGACTGTGTGAAGGGCCAGCCAAGCGCAGGAAAGTGGTATATTTATGGAACAGAATGAATTCAGACTCCCAAGACTTTAGCAGAGAGAGCAGTAAATGGATAAACTTGGCAAAGGGGAGAGGGTCTGGATAATGAAGAACCTTACACGCTGTGCTAGGACCAGGTGTTATCCTAAAGCAATGGAAAGCTGTTAAGGGTTATAGGCAGACATATTTGTAAAAGATCAGCTGGTTATAGAGAAGAGAATGGAGAGAAGTGAGGAGGGAGTGTAAGAGTGACAGATCAATTTTGAGGAAATTGCTGTGGTGAGGTGTGGGCCAGAAGAAAGGAAGCTATATTAATAAGAACACTAGATAGAATTGACAAAATTAACTCAGACTAGCTTAAGTAAAGAAAAACCTATTGTCTCAAATAGAAAGGTCCAGGGATTGCCTTTAGGCCCAACTGGATACAGGAACAACAACTCTAAGAAGCAGGTACTATGAATTTAACTTATTTTTTGGAAGAGAGAAATGAAACAAATTTTCCAATCTAGGAATTAACAGAGTCAGAATTTGAACCCAAGCAATTTGACTCTAAAGTCTTTGCTCCCAATTCTGCAGCATTCCAATATAGAGACTGAACTGAGAACAGGAACCAGCAAAGTATTGAAAAGGGCAACTGATGGCATAGGAAGAAAATCAGAGAAAACCTGAGGAAAACGTGGTCTTAGAAGAAAAAATGTTTCAAGAAAGTCAACTGGGTCTGATGCTGGAGAGTCTGAGTGAGATTAAGACAGAAAATTGGCTGTTATTTGGTAATGCTATTGATGAGCTTGAGAAGACCTATTTCAGCACAGTTGTGGGAACAAAAAGTGCACAGAAAATGGGTTTATAAAAGGAAAGGAAATATAAACAAATATTTTGAAGATTATGTGAAGAGAGGGAGAGAAAAGGAATATACAAAGGGGATGTGGAGTTAAAGGAGGTTTATTTTTAAAGATGATTAATAATAAGACATATCTGTATATTTTTAGGAATAATTCAATGATGAGAGAAAGTCAATAATGCAGGAGACATGGAATAATTCCTGTACTGAAGTGGATGTGATCCAAGATTTCAATGGAGGGGTTGGATGTTAGAAGCAGAAACACTCCTTGCAATGTAAAAGGAAGAAAATACAAAGACATGGAGGATACAGATGCAGCTAAGTTGGTAAGTTTGGTGATAGACAAATGGAGTAGTGCTTATCTAATTGCATTTAATTGATTAAGATCATTGGCTAAGAGTAAATGGGATGAAGGAATGGAGGTTGGAGGAGAGAAGTTGTCCTTGAGTGTAGGAAAGTGAATATATGAGGGAAATGTAGTAGGCTTGTCTGGAAACATTGGATACCTTTTGGGATTCAGGACAGAAAATTCTCAGTAAACCCAGTCATCATAATTATATGAATTTTCTTTAATAATTTTAGAGATAATTTGTAATAATTATAATAATAATAGTAATAGCAATAATTTGTTCAGGTATAGTCAAAAGTTTCTTCTTAGGAGGATAATTAGGTTTCACAAGGGTTGAGTGTTTTGTTTTGTTTTATTTTTTTCCAGATGAGTTAAAAGGAGAAAGAGAGGGGCAAGGAAGTTCAAGTTTTCTACAAGAAAGTGGCTAAAGTGCCAGACCAGAGAGCTAGGTGGGCAAGAAGGTAAGTGATAACATGAAAGTAAGGAAAAGTAAAAAAATCAGTAGGGTCAATGGATTGAATGTCCCTATGGGGACAAAGAACAGTTCCATAGGAAGGTGGCGATCAGAGAGTAGGATGGTACTTGCAGTCCAGAGATTTTGAAGAAGGAAAGCTTTCTATAATGACTACCAACAATGTCTATGGCATGACCAGGGTATGGCTGGCTGCAATGGGATGGCAGGAATTATTGGAGAAGATAAGTTCAAGAAAATGAGAGATAGAGATGAGGACACTGGTTGGATCATCTACAAGGATTATAAAAATGACAATATTGATTGTAGGAGTAAGACAGAAAACAAAGATAATGACCCAAATGATAAAGTCTTCAAAGAATGATGGGATATGGCCCTTGAAATAGGAAAGGCCTAAAGAAGGACACCCTGGAACTGTGTTTCAAATCTCTGAATCAGAACTGATCTTTTTTTTTTTTTTTTTTTTTTTTCAGAACTGATCTTAAAGACCCTGGGGTAAAAGAAAAAATTTGGAAGCAAAGCCAGAGCTCTAATCCAAAGACCTATTTTAAATAGAATCTAAACCCTGATTTTGTCAGGAAAATAAGCCTCTTAAACCAGGGTTAATTCCAATATCATGTAGAGTAATCGGCATTATCTCTCAAAAAAAATCAGCCAGTGGAGGATGGAAGGCCAAGAAGGGAGCAGAGATTCAAGAGCTACTGCCTATGTGGCCCTCACTTAAAATTCTGGCTGTGAGTTTCCCTCAGTGACCTACAGTAACAATTCCCCTTACTCTTCAATTAAATAAGCACTTACAGTTTTGTTCTTGGTTATAGAATCTTTATGACATTCCAGAGACTCAGCTGAGAACGCAGATATAGACTAGACCATTATTCTCAAATTCTAATGCACATAAGAATTCCCCAGAAAGTAGAATCATCATAAATGCAAGCTCCCAGGGCCCATTCCTCTGAGGTGATAGTTTCAAATACCTTATCACATTTAATCCTCTTGTGCCATCCTTGGGAAAGATGTTTTCACCCCCATTTTACCAATAAGGAAACTGAAACTGAAGAAGGTTAAGCAGCTGGGCCAAGTCATTCCATTAAAGTTGGTCTTTGCACAGGGTGTCTGGTACCAGATCCTGTGTAGTATCTACTCAATGTACATCAGCCTGTCCACTTATAACCAGAGGAGGTTTCTGCACTTCAGAACAAAAGAGTTATTTTTAAAGTTGGTTTGTTTTTTTTGGAAACTTCTTCCTCCAAATCTAAGTTACTTTCTTATTAAACAACGGAGCACGCACACACACACAGAGTATTTTTCACTTTTTAAAGCTGGCATAGCAGTTATCTAAGAAAAATGGAAACATGTTTTTTAAATTCTACAGCATTTCAAAGCAAGTTAGATCACCAAAAAGTGTGAGAATTATTCGTCTAGGGCATGAAATTATTTACATAGCTACCACAACTTTTAAACCAATGTTGATATATGATAACATTTTTTCCATTAAAACAAAAAACAAAAAAACCACCTCTCCTGACCTTTGCAGGTTCATTGTTCCTTGATTAGTCAATCCAAAGAAAGCATTCCAGGCATTGTTGTACAATAGTTCTATTCTTTATTCCAAAATAGTTATATGGTATGACACCCTTGAACTATATTTACTTATAATAGTTAGGTTTAAAACCACTTTAGGGGGAAGCAGATGTGGCTCAAGTGATAAGGCCCCTGCCTACCATATGGGAGGACCCGGCTTTGATCCCTGGGGCCTCCTGGTGAAAAAGAAGAAGAGAAAGCATACCTGTGCAACAAGCCAAGTGCCCATGTAGGTGCCCGCGTGGTGAGCCAGTGCTTGCGCACTGAGCCAGTGTCCATATGGTGAGCTGAGTGACATGTGGTGAGCCAGTGCCTGCAAAAGTGAGTCATGCAGCAAGATGATGATGCAACAAAAGAGAGATGAAGGGGAGAGTCAAGGTGAAGCACAACAGAGACCAGGAACTGAGATGGTGCTGCTGACAGGGAGCATCTCTTCACATCAGAGCTCCCCAGGATCGAATCCTGATGAAACCTAGAGGAGATATATGAGAAAAGAAGACAAAAATAGAAATAGATACAGAAGCTCAAACAGCAAATGGACACAGACAGCAAAAACAGCAGGGTGGGGGCCAATAAATAAATCTTTAAAAAAAAAGAAAAAAGAAAAAACCACTTTAGGGCACATGCAGATCTGTAATCCCACATATGTTCTAAATTAGAATTTTTCAGAATTCCCTGTCCCCTCCAGTCATCTCTCAAATCTGTTTCTGTAATCCATCCTTCTCTTCTTTCAACGTGCCCCAGTCTTTTCTTCCCTATGCAAATATACTATTGACTACATTATTTCACTCAGTCTACTTTTTACCTTGCCCTCTAGATCTCTCCGCTGTGCATAAACATGTTTTAAGCTTTATTCATATATCTACCACCTGCTCACACTTGACTGTCCTGTATTCCAAGCCTTTATGCAATGCCCTCTCCTCACCTCAGGGGAAAGCCTTCTAATTGCCCCACCATCTACCTACCATCCCTCCTCATGGTGGTCCATAAACCTGAAGGATACCTTCCCAATTGCTTTAGACCCAGACTCACTGTCTTTCTCCACCGACATCCTTAGACAATCCTCTGCACTCTGTTATCTTTGGGAACACCCACACCCATTAATAACCCTGTTAGTTTACCAGCCTTCTTCCTCTTCAGTTCTAGCAAACTCCATCTTCATCCCATCTCAGCCACCTTTCAATGTTGTCAAGCTTTAGCCTTTATCTATTCCCTTGCCTCCATTTCTTCATCCACTTACTCTTTGATTCCCTTAAACCTAGCTTCTCCTCATAGTGATAAACTGATGCTACTTTCTCTCCTACTTTCCTGTAGCTCATCCTGCCAAATTTTCTAGCTCTTTCCCCGTTTCTGAGATATGATGCTATCCTGATTCTCTTCTAACCTGTACCTGTGCTTTCTCTTCCCTCTTTTGGGTCTTTCTCCTCTTACCCTAAATCTCCAAATCTTGATAATTCTAATGGTTATATCTTCCCTTTTTTCCACCTATATTCATTACCTTACATATATAGCTTACACCTCAATTTCTCCTGTAGTAAGACTTCTGGTTGAAGACAGACTAGCCCAGGTTCTGACACTAGCCCAGGGTCCAGCACATAGTTAGTCCTCTGCATGTAACAATGGTGAATGAGCTGTGAGCCCATGAGCAAACTGATCAGCTTCTCTGGTTTAAGTCTCATGGTGGTATTGTATAGACTAAATGCCACAGTATGTAAAGAACCTTATCCAGGAGCCAGAAAAGAGCAGGCACATAATAAATAGTTATTCTCACCCCCTATTTCCTGTGCTGATCTCTCAATTCTAAATCTGTAAGCTAGACTATTTCCCAAACCAGCTCCTCTCTCTTTTTCCCTATTTTTGAAATAACATCACCATTCTCCCAGTTATCAAGGCTCCAAACCACAAAATCACCTTTAAATCTTCTATTAACTCCTCCACCTACCTCATTCAAGGACTCTACTTCCACAATGTCCTTCAATAACCTTTCTAGTTCTACTGCCAACCCACTTGTCTACACCAACACTGGCTCTTGTCAAAAGCCCCACAATAGCTCCTTTAGTGGCTATTCACATTCAGTTTCTTCCCATTTCAATACTGCAATGTTCACCTGCCTAAAAAAAAAAAATCTCTGATCATGTTACTTTTCTGGACAAAATCCTACACTAGATCCCTCTTGCATACTGAGTACAACAGACTCTTTAGCCTGGCAATCAAAGCCTTCCACCACATGAATACACTTGTGACTCCATGTTTTCTGAACACACCTTGTGAGTCTCACCTGCATGTCTTTGTTCATATGATTCCTGAAGAGCTTCTTTCCCAAATACACCTACTGAAATCTAATCAACCCTCAAGGCCTAGCTCAAATCTGCTGCAAAGCCTTAAGTGATTCTCTAGGTTGGATTTGATTGTTCTTTTTCCTGTACTTCCTCAATATTTTTGTTCTTTGTGGCACTTATTCTATTGTAATTAAGAATTTATGTATGTACCTTCACCACTATGTCATAAACTCCTTGAAGAAAAGAATCTGTCTTATTAATTTTTAGCCAGCAAAATTAATTAGCAGCCAGCAAAATTCTTTGCATCCAAAAAAAGGGGGAAAGGGGGCATCAAAAAACATCTGCTCAATTGATGTGGATATATCTTTAAGAAATCTGACAGTGGAATTCAGTGTTTTTAAAGCTGTTCGTTAACGACCATTTCTCTATGTAGGCAAAGTAGAGCTTTTAAGACTTCTTGGTGATATATTTCTTAGGAAGGCCTTAGAAGAACAGATATTTATCAGAGGTTTGAAATGTCTCCCTCACCCTTCTTCAGCCTCTCCCTCAAGTCATACTGATAGCTGAGCTTATGGATGAAATACTCAATTTAGAGAAAAATAAGTGTTTCAATCTTCTTTCCCAGTTAAATAGACAAGAAAATATGCCCCCCTCTGAAGAGCCTAATGTCTGAGACATGAAGAAGGCACCAATTCAGAAAGAGCAAGGGCAGGGATCATTTGTCAAGGCTTTAGAATGGTTTGTAAAATCTGCCCTCGGCTTTCAGTCCTTAAAGTTAGCAAGCCCAGAGCTACCCAGTGCAGCAGAAAGAGCTTTGGAGTTAGCCCAGCTCAGCCACTGAGAGGCCGAGAGACTTCGTCAAAGTCATTCCTGGCTTTCTGCCTCAATTGCCCCGTCTGTAAAATGAAGCAGTTAACACACTAGGTAATCTCTAAGGTTCCTCCCTCTCTGACTCTAAAATATAGATGTCTCTGCATCTGCAGCCATAGCAGCAGTACAGCAACGGAAACAAGAATCTGAGCTCTATAGTTAGACTGCAGTGGTCTAAATCCTGGCTTGGCCCCTCCTGCTGTGTGGCATTGAAGAAGATACAGAACCTCTCTGTTCTCACTTCATCTGTTGAAAGGTTATGATGATAATAAAATAGGAAATACTCCATAGGGCAATTGTAAGGAGTAAGAGGGATGTGCGGATTGCTTAGCACAATGCCTGGCACATAGCAAGCATGTGATGAATTTAGTAGTTATTAACTTAAGCAGTGTCTATTTTCAAAAGCAGGAAATGTATCCTGCAGAACACTAAGTGACCCACCCCCTGCAGGTATGTGCCCAAATATGTCCACAGATATGAGGCAACCAGGAAATGGCCCTGGATTTCCAAAGGCAGATGTTGCAAACTCATAGCCCATAAGCTGTATGTCCCACAAATGTATTTTCTTAGTATGAGTAGTGTAGTTTTTGTTGTTGTTGTTGTTTAATTGAATTAATTTCTAACATTTGAAAATTAGAGTTTCACATTTCTTTTGAAAAATGGAGTATCTGGCAATAGTGGACCTGCATTCCTCAACAGCATTAAAGACTGTAAATTCTCCTTAAACTTCCCATCATTCCCTAATGTTCTCCACCCAGTCAACTCCACTATATGCCTTGCCCATAGAGGTATTTAATTTTTTAAAAAGAAGGTTTAGATTACAGAAATTTACATGGAAAATATAAAGGATTCCCATATACCCACACCCTCCCCACTCACATTTTCCCCTATTAATAACATCTTGCATGACTGTGGTATGTTTGAGAGTAGGCATTTCTTTATATGATCTCTGTCTTAGGGAATGAGAATAGCTATTCTTCCCAATTAAAGAAAATCCACATTTTCCCTACGATATGAAGAGGGTCTAAATTGAGTTGAGGGAAGCAGATGTGGTTCAACTGATAGAGCGTCCGTCTACCATATGGAGGGCCCAGGGTTTGATACCCAGGGCCTCCTGGCCCGTGTGATGAGCTGGCCCACATGCAGTGCTGCCACGTGCAAGGAGTGCCGTGCCACACAGGGGTGTCCCATGCATAGGGGTGCCCCAAGCGCAAGGAGTGCACCCCCGTAAGGAGAGCCGCCATGTGCGAAGAAAGCGCAGCCCGCCCAGGAGTGGTGCCACACACACATGCAGCAAGATGACGCAACAACAAAAAAAGCAACACAGTTTCCCGGTGCCACATGACAAGCAAACTGGGACAGTTGATCACCCTTACGTGGCAGAGTTGTAATTCAAATTCATTACCTGGGAAGCGGACTTGGCCAAGTGGTTAGGGTGTCCGTCTACCATGTGGGAGGTCCACGGTTCAAACCCCGGGCCTCCTTGACCTGTGTGGAGCTGGCCCACGTGCAGTGCTGAGGCACGCAAGGAGTGCTGTGCCACGCAGGGGTGTCCCTCGCGTAGGGGAGCCCCATGCGCAAGGAGTGTGCCCCGTAAGGAGAGCCGCCCAGCACGAAAGAAAGTGCAGCTTGCCCAGGAATGGCGCCACACACACGGAGAGCGGACGCAGAAAAGAGACACAGATTCTCGTGCTGCTGACAACAACAGGAGCAGACAAAAAAGAACATGCAGCAAATAGACACAGAGAACAGACAACTAAGGGGGGGGAAGAAGGGGAAATAAATAAATAAAAATAAATCTTTTTAAATAAATTCATAGCCTATCATCAAAGTCCTCCAAATCTCATTTCAAAACTTCATTATCTTAAAAATAATGGACCGAATCTTGGTTTCTTACACCATTTTTCAATAAAATGAACTAGAGCCTCTTGGAGAAATAGTTGGTTCTGGACTTGGGACAGAGAATATACAAAATGAGCCTGGAGCAACTTGTAGTACCAGAAAGCAAGGAATTCCTCAAAAATCAAAATGATGAGGATACATTCATTACAGAGACACAGGAGCCAACTGAAAGGACTCCCAGGGCCAAAGCTGAAGCAATTTAAGCAACAAAACAAATAACATGCTATTAAATTATAACCCCAAGTATAAAATAAATAGCCACGAGTCCATTCTGATGTAAATAACTGATTGAGTAAATAAATAGATGGGGAAAAGAGACAATCTTCCTTACAGAAGAATTCCAAATAATTTTATTTAGATACTGCCTCCAGGAGGTGAAACTTAATTCTGTTTCCCATTCCACTGCTTTACCCCCTGAGAGTGGGCTGTGCCTAGTGACTTCTGAAGAACAGAGTGTGGAAAGGAAGGGAAAAGGTAACTTTTCAGTGAAGAGAACAGACTGCCTTGGCCAGGTGATCAAGGTCAACACCAACAGTGTTGCTGTCAGATTAATAGAAGGTAACCTTCATAAGATGTGATGAGAATGGCACTTCACCTCTGTGATCTTCTTCTCAAGGACCCATGATCTCTGCCTAACAATGAGAAAAACATTGAAGAAACCCAAATTGAGGTACATTCTGCAACAACAACAAAAAAAGAAAGAAAACCTGACCAATACTCAAAATTCTCAAGGTCATCAGTGACAAAGAAAAGTCTGAGAAACTGTCACAGACCAGAGAAAGCTAGGGAGACATGACAAAGAAATGTACACAAGTGTCATGGATGGGATCTTGGTACAAAAAAAAGAACACTGGGAGGAAACTAGGGAAATATGAGGAAATATGAGTAAAGTATCAAGTTTAGTTAATAGTAACGTACCAAAGCTCATTTCTTAATTGTGACAAATATACATGGTGGTGCAGAATGTTAACAATAAGGGAAACTGAGTGAGGGGTAAATGGGAATTCTCTGTACTATCTCTGAAAATCAAATCCTATTCTAAAATGCAAATTTTATTTTAAGAGCTAACTCTTATTCTAAACGAGCATCCTCTCTGTGAAAAGTGATAGTGCTTCATCCATTGCAAAACATAATATTTAAAAATTCACTTTAGAAAACATGGATTTTATGGGTTTTATACATTTTCTGTATAAAGGAACAAGTAGCCCAATGTCCTCTGTCTGGACACCATTTCCTCGTATAACTGCAATTTAGTTGGACGATAAGATTTTATCGACTTACTTAGAAGTTTGGTTCTTCCAATTGTTCATTAAACTTATGAACTAAATTAGTGCTTGTTCTAACATGTCTTGGCAGAACAAATTAATACTATCTGAACAAATTAATAACCTCAGCTCCTAACTCCTGTGAATTTGGCAGGTACTATACTTTCAGTTTCTAAAGCCAGTACCCAGGGGGCTCTGGGCAAGGATATACTCTCCTAGCCATACACAGATGGAGTTAGGCTTAATGAGTGTTTGAAGAACGCCCTGGAGTAAGAACAAACCTCATCATACCTTCTTGTCAAAGCAGTGAGAAGCTGGGCCAGGGCCCTAGGAAGAGACTTAGATGGAAACATGAAACAAATCCTCACAGTAAGGAATCAACTCATTGACTTAACTACACTTTTCTTAATACCTCATCTAAGAATGCAGAAATGACAGACACTGAAGGGTTTCCATCCCTGCTTCGGGGGCAAAATAGCAACCCGCTGCTAAACAAGAGGTATAAAGGTGTTAAACAGATAAAAGTTAGGGATTCTTGAATTACAGAACTGGGTATTCATTCAAGTAGGACATCAGAAGTGGTGAGTAGTAGGAGTAATAGCTCTTTCATTAACACTGATGTGTGCCTCCAATTGATCGCCCTTTCTGTGCCCAGTCGAGGATGCAAACGATTAAGACACAGTTGAAAAAAAAAAAAAAAAAAAAAAACCACAGTTGATGCCTTCAAGGCACTTGCTGTACTGTGTCTGGGGTAAAGGAAGTACAAGGATAGCTATAAACGCAAAGTAGAAGGTGTTGTGTGCCCCAAGAAAAGTACAAAGTGCTCCCGGAGCTCTAAGGGGAAGGCAATAAATCTAGCTAGGAATAGGAAAGTAAGAGCATTTTGAGATAGGCTTGAATTGTGGTAGTCCAGACGGGTTTGGATGGAGGTATTATAGGAAAACGGGCAGTTTCAGCAAATTCACTCGATTTTTCCTGTTTAGCCTGTGTGTGTCTGTAAATAAGTCTCTGGAAAAGTGACTTTAAAAACCAATCGTGGTGGCCGCCTTGCCCCCGCCGGCCGCGGTGGAGTCGCTGCACAGCAGCCCTCCTCACCGTGAGAACACTGGCTGCGCAGGGCGCGGGGCGCGCGCAGGGGCGCCGACCCAGCCTCCCCGCCTCGGTTCTGGGGCTGCAGGCCCCCGCCTCCTGCGCGCTGAGCGCCCGCCGGGCTCTGGTCTGGTGCGAGAATACACAAACATGAATGGATAACAACAGAACATGGCACAGGAACCTTTGGCAGATGTTCGTCACTGTAATCTTCCTGAGGTTGGGACAAAGTTGGACAAACAAGATGAATTTGGACCTTTAGAATGTGTGAGAGCTGCTAGCGAACTTTATTCTTCTCTGCAGGAGAAATAACAGAAATTAATGAAGCTCTTGCAGAAAATCCTGGACTTGTCAACAAATCTTGTTATGAAGATCCTTGGCTAACCAAGATGACACCAAGTAACCTTTCAGAACTTGATAACTAATGAGTGAAGAAGCATATAAAACATACAAAAAATCTATTGAGGGGTGAAAGTGGAATGCCTAAATAAACTACTGTAATCAGAAACAACTTAATCCAGCAACATTTTAAATTACTGGTGGATAGAGATTTATAAAAGCAACTTTTTAGCAATACCAATATGAAAACAAAATACTTGTTCCAACAATGCTATTGGAAGAAAATAACCCATAACATTCTAATGATAGCAAGAATAAACACAATATACATCTTTTTTCACATCACCCTTTGATTTAGACTAGGTTCTAGTTATATTCAGAATTCATGAAACTATCTGAGGTAAAAACTACTTGTAAAAATTATGTAATTCAAGGGCAACATTGTTGTCTTAAGCCTTATATAATATTGTAACTGTTGCATTGCTTACATCCGTCCCTGGATTTGGATCAAAATACTTAATGATACCTTCATCAGAGAAAACTGGGAGTGGAGATAAGTTTTTGTTGTACAGTGTCATATGAGGAATACTATCTTAACTTTGCAATATACTGTGTTTGCATTTAGTGATTCTTCTACCATTTGTAGAAATGGTAATTTAGTCCAAAATCTGGTTTTCTTTAAGCAAAGATCTAATTGCCTGATAGCTTTAAGTGCTTATTTTTTCATCTTTGTTATAATCAAACATGAATTCACTAATTTTGGAGGGAAAATCATGATAGAAGCTCAATCTACAGGACAATGTGGGATGAGGAGCATGATATTTACATACTCTTAACCCATACTCTATAAGATTGCTTATTACTTGTAAGAGGACAAATAGTAGCTATACAGGGGGAAACCAGCGGAGCTGGCCCACGTGCAATGCAGATACGTGCAAGGAGTGCCGTGCCATGCAGGGGTGTCTTCCCACGTAGGGGAGCCCCACACACAAGGAGTATGCCCCGTAAGGAGAGCCGCCCAGCGTGAAAGAAAGTGCAGCCTGCCCAGGAATGGCGCCGCACACACGAAGAGCTGACACAACAAGATGATGCAACAAAAAGAGATACAGATGCCCAGTGCCTCTGACAAGAATAGAAGCGGACACATAAGAAGACACAGCAAATGGACACAGAGAGCAGACAACTGCGGGGGGTGGGGGGCGAGGAATAAATCTTTTTTAAAAATTTAAATGACCAATGAAGGGCAGAAGGACATAATGCACAACATCCCTTTTGTAGTTTTCCAGACAGATGTGCATTACCTGAATCTAACCATGAGGAAACACCACACAAACCCAAATTTAAGAACATACTATAAAGTAACTGGCCCTGTTCTTCAAATATGTCAATGTCATGAAGACAATGAAACTTGAGGAACTCTTCCAGATTAAAGGAAACCAAAAGACAAGATAACTAAATGCAAAACATGATCTTGGACTGGATCATGAATTAGAGTGGGGAAAATACTAGAAAGGGCATTATTAGGACAATTGATAAAAATGGAAAAGAGACTGTAGATAGGTACAAAATATCATATCCGTGTTAAATTTCCTGAATTTCATAACTCTATTGTGATTACATAAAAAATATCCTTCTGCTATTCTTGCAACTTTTCTATAGTTTAAATTTATTTCAAAATAAAAACCCTAGAAAACACTAAAATAAAAAGACTTTCATGAATAAAAGTTTCATACTCAAGTTTTATGCATTAATGTACAAATAAATTTACATAGCTATGAATTATTATTTATATAGTAACTAAAGCTTTAGGATCTTCTTTATCATCTAATATTGCCATTTAAATATTTCTACATATCAACATGGTTCACATATCCATCATTTTTTAGTATTACATAGTTCCTTATCATTTAATCATTCTTCAGTTATTGGACATTGCTGTTATTTCCAATTTTTCACAATTATAGTATCACCTCTGAGAATAGTTCATAAGGGGTTAGATGAATTCTATAGGGCAAGATCTACAAAAGAGGACTGTCCTGAGTGCATTAAGATCCACTCATATGGAGGAATAAAATATGGATTAGAGTGGACTTACTGATATTCTACTATGGAACTATTGTGACTAGTAATGGAAGAAATTGTAGCATTGATATAGAGAAAGTGGCCACAGGGAGAGAGAAGAAGAGATGTGATGTGGGGGCATTTTCGGGACTTGGAATTGTCCTAAATGATATTGCAGGGACAGATGCTGGTATTATATATCCTGCCATAACCCACTGAACGGACTGGGGGAGAGTGTAAACTACAATGTAAACTATAATCCATCTGGTGCAGCAGTGCTCCAAAATGTATTCACCAAATGCAATGGATGTGCCACAATGATGAAAGAGGTTGTTGATGTGGGAGGAGTGGGATGGGGTGGGGTAGGGGATATATTGTAACCTCTTATATTTTTTTAATGTAACATTTTAAAAAAAGAAAAAGATCCACTCTGACTGGAAGGCATTTGTGAGTATGGTTCCAATCTCTAAAATTACTCTCCAGTACATTGATAACATTGCTAGTCACACACACACACAAGCCAAAGGAGCAAACCAAACAGGGAAAGAGAAGAATGTGGAGGGGCTGACAGACTATCGTCTTGTTGATTCACCACCAACCCAGCTGGAAAGCTGTTCTTATTTAAACAGAGCACAGCCATTAAACTTTCCCATGCTCAGATGCATGAGTGTAAGTAAATGTGTCTAATTCTTCCAAAACTTTCAAGATTTTAATAATAGAAATTGCTTAATTTAAAAAATACACTTGACTATACAAGTGTCTAGGAATATGAGCATGAAACAACTGAAGAATAATTTTGTATGTAGTAATAATTATGTCAGGGTAAGGACCACCTTGAGATAATGTTTGTAAAAAGGAGTTGAGGCAGTTTAGCATAGTGAAAGGAGGCAAGGAGGCTGGCCTGACAGACAGCATGGCTGACAGACAACTTGGCAGACAGACAACACTGCTGCGAAACCCTGCAGAGACCTTGACCTTGACTTTGAGGTCCCTGTTGGGACTCTTTCCCGGGCCCAGGGGAGGCCCCAGATATTCCAAACAAGCCTTACCACTGGCACACACCATTGGTGGGGTAACCAAAAACAGCTGGGGGCCCTCCCCTAGCATTAGCAAGGGGAGGGATAATTAATAGCTTAAAAGGTGGCCACACAAGCCCAATCTCACTCTCTCTGCCTAGAGAAGCCTGCACCAAATCTCGGTGCATATTTCCATCCTTCTCTCCCATTTCTCAAGCAAGTTGTGTTCTTTTCCCCCATGTCTCTTTTTATTGGCCTAACTAAGCTGTCACGTTCTTAAATTCTTTTATGCAACATAGCCAAGAACTTAGAGGAATCCAACACTTTCCTGGCTTCAGAATAGCAATTAATAATTTAAGCAATTAGAAACTGTTTTATAAAGAAGAACAGGGACTTTATGAAAACTCTATATCTGTTTTTAAGAAAGTACGTATGCACACACATACAATTGGTAGGAACTGTAAAATGTGTGAATACAAATCCAAATGGAAGCAGTTGGATTCTTAGCAATACACACTAATAAATGAGGGCAAGATTTCAAAAAGATGCCTACAGCCCCTGTGAGGCTGCGGACCCCGAGCGGCAGCTGCAGGTCCAGGCGCCATGGGTGCCAAGCAGCTGGCCGCTTCAATGCTCTGCAGCCCGAGCGCACCCAGTGAGGTCCTGGCCCCGGGGCGCTTGCTCAGATAAATTTTTCCATAACCTTATGGAGAGAAAGAGCTTAGAGACACAGCTTGATTACATTTGTTATATTTCTGTTGGAGAAAAGGGGGTGCTCACTGGGACATGGAGACTGATGGCAGGCAGAAGGTTTATTGGGAAGCTCTCCCAAAGGAGGGGGTCTGAAGAGAGACTTCAGCCCACTTCTGGAAAGGGGGAATTTGAATTTATACATACATTTCTAGTAGGGAAATGATAGTGGGAGAGGGTCGAGGGTCCGAGTGAGGTGCAGGGACCAATAGGAAGCCCTAGAGGTGAAAATTTTCTCTTGTATGGCTAGAGGGTGGTGGGTTAGGGAGTTAAGTTTTCTTGGAATGCTAGAGAAACAGGTGTTGCTTTAATCTGCAGGGAATTAAGGTTTTTATCTCACTTTACTCCCGTCTCCACGTGGTTTCTTTGTTCAACCTTTGGGGAAGTGCCAAGCTTTCAGACACATAGGCTGGTGTGGGGGGAGTTGCCTTTCTTGAATGCATGTCACGGAGAACTGAGTCACAGCTTGTTAATTATTGTAAACCTAGTGAGAGGGAAACTCTAACAATTTCTTTCTCTGATGGGCTTGCATAAAAATGAAACTCTGGATTGCCTGATTAGTCTGAGTGGGGCAGTCGAGCTCAGGCATCTTTCCAACAACCTGGAGACTCTCCTCAAGTGGGACTTCCACATACTTCTTCCCCTGGAGTTCAGTTTTTATGTGTTAAAATGACTTGATCCTCAGACTTTACTCACATGCTGTCTCTTATCTAAACAGTGGAATAAGGTGATAAGTGCCTGTACAGAGGTGTGGCAGACCACATGTAAAAATTTGGGCTGGCAGATAGATGATTCTGTTCAAGACACTTTCCACTGGAAGAAGGTTATTTGAAGGCATTTTGAGAATGAAACAATTGGAGAACCATGAAGCATTTGAGACCTCTTCATTAATTGTACACAGTGCCAACGTGTATGCTCTGTATTATAAAGATGGACTTCTCTCTAGAGAGTCAGATGACTTGTCTGCAAAGTTGTGGGATGTGAGCACAGGACAGTGCATTTATGGCATCCAGACCCACATTTGTGCAGCGGTAAAATTTGATGAGCTGAAGCTTGTAACAGGCACCTTTGACAACACTGTTGCCTGCTGGGAATGTGAGTGTGGACTTGATCTGTTGGGACATGCCAGAAGACACTCACTGGGCACATGGAATGGGCCACCAAGGTGGTTTTGCAGAAGTGTAAAGTCAAGTCTCTCTTGCATAGTCCTGGAGACTACATCTTCTTAAGTGCAGACAAATATGAGATTAAGATTTAGCCAACTGGGAGAGAAATCAACTGCAAGTGCTTAAAAACATTGTCTGTCTCTGAAGATAGAAGTATCTGTCTGCAGCCAAGACTTCATTTTGATGGCAAATACATCATCTGTAGTTTGGCACTAGGTCTCTATCTGTGGGTCTTTGTCAGTTGTGATATTCTCAGGGTCATCAAAACTCCTGAGATAGCAAACTTGGCCTTGCTTGGCTTTGGAGATATCTTTGCCCTGCTGTTTGACAACCACTATCCGTACATCATGGAGACAGTCTGATTAGTCACTGGCCTCTGACAGTGTACAAGACAGTGTACAAGAGAGGTTCAAGCTTCCTGGCAGGCAAAGCATCCTGGCTGAATGGACTGGATAGGCACAATGATACGAGCTTGATCTTTGCCACCAGCATGTCTGACCACAGTATTCACCTGGTGTTGTGGAAGGATCACGGCTGATGCCATGAGCCACCACCACTGACTGACTTTGGGTGCCTGGGTTATGGGTTTTTGAGTGCAACTTCTATGGCAGCTGACTGCATGAACCAAAGTTGTTACCTAATATATCATCACATGGTGCACAATCATTTATCTATGTTTGCCAGGGGGCCAGTGCTTGGAGCAGGGGAGGGCTTGTTTTATTGACCTACCATTCAGCATCCTAGTTGGGTACACCATTGACTTCATTTGTACTTAGTTATGTTGGTCAGCATAAGAGGATGCATTTTGTGTTTTTCTTGACTGAAATCTTGGTATTAGTAAAGAAAGTTAATGATTAAAAAAAAAATGCCTACAGCAGACTAACAGCATATTAACCACATGATCAAGTAGGATTTATCCCAGGAGTACAAAGGTGATTCAACAAAAGAAAATCAATCCATGTAATGCACCACATTAATAGAATGAAAAGGAAAAAAACAAATGATCAACTCGATTGATACAGAAAAGGCATTTTACAAAATAAAGCACCCTTTCTTGAAAAAATAAAAGCAACCAGAAAACTAAGAATAGAAGGGAATTTCTTCAACATGATAAAGGGCATATATGAAAAACCCACAGCTAACATACTCAGTGGTGAAAACTTTCCCCCCAAGATCAGGAGCGAAACAAGGACACCCACTTTCACCACTGCTATTTGACATTATATTAGAAGTTCTAGCCAGAGAAATTAGGCAAGGAAAGAAATAAAAGGTATCCAAATTGGAAAGGAAGAAATAAAACTACCCCTATTCACAGATGACATGATCTTTAATATTACAAATACCAAAGGATCTACAGGAAAGACACTAGAGCTGATGAACAAATTAAGCGAAGTGATGGGGTCCAAGATCAACACACAAAAATCAGCGGTGTTGCTATACACCAGAGTGAACAAATCACAAAAGAAATTAAAAAAACAATTCTACCTACAATAGCAATGAAAAAAGTAAAATATAAGAATAAAGGAATAACTTTAACTGAGGATACAAAGAAATTGTACATGGAAAACTGTAAATCATTACTGAAGAAACTAAAGAAAATCTTAAATGAAAAGATATTGTGTGCTCATGGACTGGAAAAATTCATATCATCAAGATGTCAATACTATCCAAAGTGACTTGCAGTTCCAACACAATCCCAATCAAAACTCCAATAGTCTTCTTTGCAGAAATGGAAAAACCAATCATCAAATTCATATGAAGGGCTGAGGAAACCTGAATAATCTAAACCATCTTGAAAAAGAAGAACAAAGCTGGAACACTTATACTTCCCAATTTTAAAACTTATTACAGGGACCTGAATCTCTGGACTGTCCATGTGATAGCCAGTCCCTGAGCCTCAACAGACTTGCAACTCCTGCACTCTGGTTTATTGGACTTACCCCAGCCAGCTAACAGGGAGGTGAAGAAGGTCAACCACCACACCAGGGAGCTAAGAGTGCCTACAACTGCAAACAGGAGAATTGCATCCATCATCCAAGTGAAATCAAAGCACCCTCTTGATACAGAGGTGGGGTGGACAGAACCATCCCAGGGTCCACAGAATGGAGGAATAGAGTATAGATTAGAGTGAACTTACTGATACTCTATTCTGGAACTAATGTTATTAGTAATGGAAGTAAATGTAGCACTGAGATGGAGAAAGTGGCCATGGTAGCTGCTGAGGGTGGGAATAGGAAGAAGAGATGTGATGTGTGGGCATTTTCAGGACTTAGAGGTGTCCTGGGTGGTACTGCAGGGACAGTTTCTGGACATTGTATGTCCTCCTATGGCCCACTGGGTGGCTTGGGGAGAGTGTAAACTGTAATGTGGACCATTGACCATGAGGTGTAGCAGTGCTCAGAGATGTATTCACCAAGTGCAATGACTGTCCCATGATGATAAAGGAGGTTGTGGTTATGGGAGGAGTGGGTGAGGGAGGTGGGGGGTATATGGGGACCTCATATTTTTTAACGTAACATTAAAAATAAATTAATTAATTTTTAAAAACCACTTATAACAAAGATAGTTATCAGACCATTGTGATACTGGCACAAGGACAGCCATATAGAACAAACAGGCACATCTATGGCCCTGATTTGTTGTGCCTTTCATTATGTTTTCCTCATTGTGTCTCTTGTTGAGTCATCTTGTTGCATCAGCTTGCCACACAAACCTGTCATGTCAGCTCACTGTCTTGCTCGCCTTCTTTAGGAGGCACTGGGAACCAAATCCTGGACCTCCCATGTGGTAGGAGGGAGCTCAAGCACCTGAGCCATATACGCTTCCCAGAACCCTGTACATTTTAAGCATTAACTTCCCCCATTCCCTATCTCCATCCCATCCCATGGTAACCTGTGTTCCAGATTCTAACTCTAGGCATTTGCTTATTCTAGCTATTTCAAATAGGTGAAATCACACAATATTTGTCCTTTTGTGTATGGTTTATTTCATTCAACAGGATGTCTTCAAGATTCATCCATGTTGTTGCATGTATCAGGGCTTCATTACTTTTTACTGCTGAATAATATACAATTGTATGCATATGCCATATTTTGTTTATCCATTCATTCATTTTTGGACACTTGGATTGCTTTCATCTTTTGGCAATTGTGACTAATGCCTCTATGAACATCATTGTGCAAATATATATTCTATATGTCTCTTTTCGATTCTTTTTGGGATTGCCAAAAAGAAACCATTGTCATATGGTAGTTTCATACTTAAGAACTGCAAAACTGTCTTCCTCAGTGGCTGCTCCATTTTACATTGTCACCAGCAATGAATGAGTGTTCCTATTTCTTTGTATCCTCTCTAACACTTGTTATTTTCCATTTTTAATAGCAGTCATTCTAATGGGTGTGAAATAATACCTCATTGCTCTTTTGATTTGTACTTCCCTGATGGCTAATGATGTTAAACATCTTTTCATGTGTTTTCTGATCATTTGCATATCTTCTTTGGAGAGAAGTCTATTCTATAAAGTCTTTTGCCCATTCTTTAATTAGATTGTTTGTCTTTTTGTTGCTACGTTGAAGGCTTTCTTTAAAGAAGAATTGATTGACAAGAGTGTCAAGTCCACTCAAGAGAGAAAGAATAGTCTCTTCAACAAATAGTTGAACACTGGATATCCACATGCAAAAGAATGAAAATAGACCCCTACCTCACAACATATACAAAAATTAAGTCAAAATAGATCAAAAACCTAATATAAGAGCTAAAACCATAAAACTCTTGGAAGAAAACATGGGAAAATATCTTCAGGTTCTTGTATTAAGCAGTGGTTATTTATACCAAAAAATGAGCAACAAAAGAAAAAATAGATAAATTGGACAAAATAATATTTAAAACTTTTGCATGTAAAAGGACATTATCAAGAAAGTGAAAAGAAAACCAACAGGATGGTGGAAAATATTTGGAAACAATTTATCCGATAAGGGTTTAATATATAAAGAACTCCTACAACTCAGCAACAAAAAGACAAACACCCCAATTTTAAAATGGGCAAAAGACTTGAATAGACATCTCTCCAAGGAAGATACACAAATGGCCAATAAGCACAGAAAAAGATGTTTAGCATTATTAGCTATCAGGGAAATGCAAATCAAAACCATAGTGAGATACTACGCCACAATCACTAGAAAGACTATCATCAAAAAAACAACAGAAATATGTGTTGGCAGAGACATAAAGATATAGGAACACATACATTGTTGGTGGGAATGTAAAATGATGCAACTACTGTGGAAAACAGTTTGGCAGTTCTTCAAAAAGTTAAACAGAATTACCATATAACCCAGCAATCCCACTTCAAGGTATGTACCCAAAATAATTGAAAGCAAGGGCTTGGACATATATCTGTACACCAATGTTCATAGCAGCATTATTTGCAATAGTCAAAAAGTGGAAGCAACCCAAGTGTCTATCAACAGATGAATGGACAAACAAAATGTGATATATCATGCAATGGAATATTAACTAACCATAAAAAGAGATGAAGCGCTGGTATATGCAATAACATGGATGAATCTCGAAGACATCATGTTGAGTTAAATAAGCCAGGTACAAAAGCACAGATATTGTATGATTTCTAGAATAGCAGATTCATAGAGATAGAGACAGAAAGTAGAGTACAGTATACCAGGGCTGGGTTAAAGGACAGCAAGAAGTCAAATGCATACTCAGTGCAGAGTATTTGTTTGGGGTGATGGAAAAGTTGTGGTAATGAATGATGGTGACGGAAGCACAAAATTGCGAATGAAATTAATGGCACCGAATTATATGCCTGAGCATAGTTAAAATGAGAAGTGTTACGTTGTTTATGTTGCCACAATTAAAAAAAAAAAAAAGCTGCCCAACAAAATGGGTAATGGGAAAGATCTAGTTCTTAATTTTGGAGCTGGTTGCATGGGAATGTATATTTGTGGAAATTTATCTAACTCTTTCCTTAAGATCTATATGTTTACTCCATGTAAAATACATCTCAAAAACTACAGTGGAAAGCTGCAAAATTGGGTATGAGCAGACATGCTCTATGACTTGCTGTGAGCTTCAGCAAGTTACGTAGCCTTAGTTTTCTCATTCGAAAAATAAGGGGAAAGGAATAAATGATCTGTAAATTCCTATCAGCTTTTGCATCTAATTGACAATTCTTTTAAGTAGCAATTAACTTATGGAAATTAGTAACGTGATTTAGGATTTTCACAATTTTAACTTAAAAGGTTTCAATTACATTAATACTTGAATACGCTTTCGTTATTAAAAGAAATTCTGATGATACAGATAAAAAAAAACAAAAGTTCTTCCTGGCCCCCCTCCCACAGTCCTAGAGAGGCCCTATCTTGCCGGGTTTCAGTGTATTGTTCTAGGCAGTTTATGTTGCCAGGAGGCAGTAGAGCCCAGTGGCTGAGCGTGAGACTGGAGTAATGCTGTGCAGGCCATAAACCAGCACCACCAACTAACCAGCAGAGGAACCTGGCGAGGTCTCCCAACCACCCTACTTCAATTTCCCCATCGGAAAACCAGAACAGTAATGACAACCACTCCTCACAGCACTGTGACCATAAAACACCCAGAACAGATCCTGGCACCCAGAAAGTATCAGTTATTACTGGTGAACTTTTAACTATTTCATAATAAGATATCTACACTTGTTTCTTCCGATACAGTTCAAGTATGAGCAAAACTCAAACAAGTCACTCAGCGCACAGCGTTAAATACAAAGGTATTCAAGAAAACAGATCTCCGATCTTGGAATATATAATGGTTGATCTTGAGCTGAGAGCATCCTTAGATATCAGCCAGTACCCTCTATATGAGGCAAATCAGTCCCATCCCATCCAAGTTCTGCTACTAATATTTCCTATTTATTTTTTAATGTAGGAAGTATTAAATAAGTGGGAGAGGGAGAGGAAGAAAATTCAAGAGTCTCAAGTCTGTAGATCTGTCCCATGACTGAACGTCACCGAGCAGTTGACGGTCTCCAGGGACCCGAGAGCAGCAGGGAACATGTGTCACAGCACACAGTCTGATGACTGGCTGCACTTTGTATCTAGGCCATGGGAGGGGGTCCTGTGTGCTTGCTCTATTATTTGTTATTCATTCTCTAAAAGATTGTCATTTCTTAATACAAAATACTTAATGAAGCAGGGGGAAGAAAGCCCGCCTGGTTAGATTTGGATTTGTTTATTTCAGTGACACAGTAAGAAATGGAGACTAAAGTTTCAACTGAGGGAGAATAAATTACCACATTTTTTTCCATTAGAGTCCAATCAATTGTTCACCTTTACACACAGTGATAACAGCCTGTGCCAAAGGTTCTTCATTCTGTCTACCTGAAAGACTTGTAACTGATAGCCACTCTGTCCACAGGTCAAAGTTGTAAGGAACAAAAATATGAGGGCCCAACTCTGCTGCTGGTGTGGGCAGTTCCTGGCTCCACTCTGGGACGCACGCTCTCTCTGCCGGGTGAGCTCCATGTTGGCTGGTGGTCTGTTTGCTCCCATGACAACCCACCCTGCAGAGAGCACACGCATATAGTGCACTGCTGGAAAGGAGAGAGACAAAGAGGGCAGAGAGAAAGAACCAACCTTGCCCTTTAACCAGACCCAAGCGTGTTTCCCTGGCACTCTTGGCCGAGCGCCATACCAACACGTTCCCAAGAGCAATGGTTGGCCTTAGGTAGCAGATTGAACTATGGCCTGTGTGGTGTGATTTTATATGTCTCTCTCCCTCAGATTGCCTCTCACTTTCCTTTAAAATGGGCTGATATCCAGTATTTGATACTTATTCCTCTAGTTTAATAAGCATTGTCTCAAAATGTCAGTGTCCTTGGGACAGTTTGTTAATGCAGTGGCAGTCATCCCCACTCTCACCTGAGTTAGTCTGATCCATTCCATTCGCCTTGCTGACTGACTGAGGTCACCAAATAGAGGATGGCAGCTGTTGGGTTATGCTTTACTGTTGGTTTTTTTTAGCATTTATTTATTTTTTATTATATATTTTTGAAGATACATTAACCACAAAAAATGTTACATTAAAAATTTAAGAAATGGGAAGCAGACGTGGCTCAACTGACAGAGCATCTGTCTACCATATGGAGGGTCCAGGGTTCGATCCCCAGGGCCTCCTGACCCGAGCGGTGAGCTGACCCAGGCTCAGTGCTGCTGCACACAAGGAGTGCTGTGCCATGGAGGGGCGCCCCTATGCGGGGGCGCCCCACATGCAAGGAGTGTGCCCACAAGGAGAGTCGCCCTGAGTGAAAAAAGCACAGCCCACCCAGGAGTGGCACCACACATATGGAGAGCTGATGCAACAAGATGACGCAACAAAAAGAGACACAGATGCCTAGTGCTGCCTGATAATGCAAGCAGACACAGAACACACAGCAAATGGACACAGAGAGCAGACAACTGGGGGGAATGGGAGGGAAATAATTTTTTTAAAATTTTAAATATATATATATATATATATATAAGAGGTTCCCACATACCCCACACCCCACCCCACCCCTCTGCTCCCACATCAACAACCTCTTTCTCATTGTGATACATCCATTGCATCTGGTGAATACATTTTGGAGCACTGCTGCACCTTATGGATTATAGCTCACATTGCAGTTTATATTCTCCCCCAGTACATTCAGTGGGTTATGGCAGGATATCTAATGTCCAGCATCTGTCCCTGTAATATCATTTAGGACAATTCCAAGTCCCGAAAATGCCCCCATATCTCATCTCTTCTTCTCTCTCCCTGCCCTTACAAACTACTGTGACCATTTTCTCCACATCAGTGCTACTGTTGTTATTTTATCTTTTGACTCAAGAGAACTTCAAAGGGAGGGTGGGGTGACTTTGGAGCATAGGGCATTTCCATGGCAGGGCAGACAGAGGAAGAAAGAAGGCCGACTGTCAGAGGACAGCAGGGGGACCTGATCACCTGGAGCAAGGTGCAGCAAGGAAGTAAGCCTGAACCCATAATAAGCCCATCACTTCCCAACTTTGGCAACAGCGTATTGGCACCAGCTTTCTTCAGGGAATATCACTCCAGATCCAAGCAACAACTTCGAGTTGCATAAACTCTCCTTAGCTTTCAAATTAATACTATAGTGATTAATAAGGGAGCAATTTTTCAATGCATAAACTGAATTTAAAATAACCTAGTAAGCACATGAACCAAAAGCATAAGAAAAAAATTAAAATAAAATACAGAGCAACATCATCATGTACATAATGGTAATTTAAGTGAGGAATGGAATGCCAAAGTTGAAAGCGATGCACAGAAAATACTTCCATCTATATTTTTCTCTATCTTCACTGAGGCAAAATAAGGCTGTCATAGTCTTGCAGATGATGGCCTTGGGTGGGGAAGATTATCTTCCCACGTTACACTGCTGTCCTGTGCTACTTTTCCTACAGCGACTGCCACAGCCAGAGCCGGAGTGAAAGACGACAGGACCTGCACAGCCATAGGATTCCCATGGATGGGACTGCTGGCCACTTCTCCTTCAAAGCCGGCTAGCATGTATGTGAGTGAACAGCTGTGGCCTGACTTCAAATAAACTACTGTCCCCTGATCTGCCCGGATTGTAAAAATTACCTGGGATCCCTATTTAAACTATATTCCTAGGCCCTCCCTCAAAATTCTGATTCAGTCAGTCTGGAAAGAGCCCAGGAAACTGTGTGAAAATACCAGCCAGCACTGCAGGCAATTTTTGTAATCAGACAAGTTTTAGAAATTTCAAGATAAGAATTCGTCCACCATTTCTGGAAGAAAATTAGGAAGAGGGAAGGCCACGGGGAGTTGTTTCTCCCCTGAGTTTGGGAATGTGCACCACTGCCCCTCTGGAAGATAAAGTAGACCCAATCCATTGCCTATCCTGAGTTGAGAACTTTCCATAATGTCAAAGGGACACAGGAACCCAAGATAAAGAAGGAATTCAGCTCTTAGATGTGAAGACTTGTTAATACCCTCAAACTCACACATTGGAAATATACAATGAAAATCTAGTGTAACATGTCGCATGGTATTCCTCAATCTGCTGATGGTCAAGACATAGCCCACCACCACCACCAAAGTAAAAAAGGTGTGTCTCAATCCTATGGTGTTGTAGCCAGAGTTCTGAGATGATAAACTGAGGTTGGTTAATGCAGCAAGTTCAAATATGGGTACCACTAAGAGCTAGTTTGAAGTGCAATCCTCAAATGGAACACAACTTTTCACAAGAATTCCTCTACCACATTAATGCATTTGGACCCCCGTCCAGCAGCCTCACAAATACATGGCTAAAGCCTGGCAGGGAGCACAGGGGAATAAAAACAGTAAATTTGTAGATTAGAAGTGATTATAAATGTAGGATTATAAATGGAGCTTTTTTATATGTATTTCCTTTATTGTTACTTTAATATGGCTGTGATAAATAAAGAATTAACAAATTTTAATGGACTTCTTGCTATTCACTCATCACTGTTTTGTCAAAAAGCAAATGAAAAGATATCTTAAAGACAACTGAGTCAATTTGGTAATGTTTCCATTAATGAAGATGTTATATTCTGCCAACATATTTCTTTGTTCTAATCTTCATTATCAGACACAAAAACAATATGAGACATTGAGAGTCATGTACCAATTCTAGAAAAAGTAATTTTATGAAAATAGAATTATTCTATGAAAATAAAATTAAATGTTTATTAAAATAGCACTGGAAAACATAAAATATGCAACAGAAAGTCTCTAAGCAGAAGGAAATGAGAGAATGAAGTTGAGGAGGTTAGGAAGCAAGAGAAGAAAGAGGGTAGGACCTACTGGATGGGAATTTATTGCTCCCAGGGGACCCAGTCTTTGCGGCCACCTTCGCTCCCGAGGCTCTGAAACTCAGCTGTCTAGTCCCAGGCACCTTCTCAGCAGGAGAATGGGGCTCTCTGGAAATGAACAGTTGGAGCCATCCCAACTGGGCTTCATGATCCATTCATGTTTTGATAGAGGGAGAAGGAAAAATGAGTGCCTCAAGCGGGCCTGGGAGAATGGTCCCAAAGAGACTCAAGGCTCCCAAAAGAAGAATCAAGGGGGCCAACTGACATCAGAGGGAGGGGCTAGAAACCAGCCCTGAAAAGATGGAGAGTCATGGCCAAGGGAGGGAAGTGGCAGAGAAAGGAAAAGAAACCAGGAGGACGGCGGTCTTGCTGGTTTGCCCTGTGTACAGACAGAACGATGCTGCTGCCCCAGGGCTCCTGACGAGGCTGTTCTGGGCAGGCTTGCTGAGCTCCTGCTGCCCTGCCCTGCACGCCTTCTGAGGACTGCCTTGTTTGACCACAGCTAACTAAGGGATCTTGGCTCCCAGAGGATACTAGAGGAGATACAACCGGGTGCAAAAGAAAGGCAGCTGCTCGGGTCCAGGCCAATAGGAAAAACTGAACTTACACATTCCTCCCATCGTTTACAAATGTGGTATTTGGAATTTGGACTGAAGTCCAAGATGACTTTTTTCTTCCACTTGACTTTCCAAAGGATAGCAGGGGTCCTAGATAACAACTTTCAAGGTGCTTTAATGCTGCTATACATTGTAAAATAATAACTCCTGTGCCTTGAGTGCTTCTATTGTGCTAAGTCTGTGTAAATATTCTAAGTGCTTCATCTCATCCAATTCTAATAACTAACTGAAGTTGATATTCTCACTGCATCTTACTCTTGAGGAAACTGAGGCTTAGAGAGTTCAGAAGTGGCAGGGCCAGATTTTGAATCCTCTGACTCCAGAGCCTATTTGCTCAGCCACTAAGCCTTCCTAAGCCCCATCGATGTGACTTAAACAGAATGCTCTGGGATTATCTCCTCCAAGAAACCAGTCTGCCATCTCCACCCCACCCTCTCTGCTCCAATTGCCTTCCTGTCCTTTGTGTTTTCATAGCTCTTTATCAAAGCCTGCACATTCCTTGAAAGCAATGTGTGCAGCTTATCTTTATAACCCCAGCACCACCAGGGTGACTGGCAGAGAGTATAAGAGCTTACGGAATCCTGAAATAAGAGCTATGTAGGGAAGATGCCAGAATTAAACATTTATTCTTCTTATGTAGACTCTAATGGTATATATTTATACTTTTGTTTTATATAATTTGCATTACTATAATTATTCTTTTTTAAAATATAATATTGATAGTTGATATAATTCATTGATGCCATTTTCAAGTAATTCGGTCAGAGCTTGTTGGCTGTAGTAGATAACTGTAACATTGAAGGCCTCAACTGTGACCAAATGAATGCATAAAAAGGAAATAGAAACTGTACTTTAAATAAAATGCAACCAAATGATAATTGTTGAAAAAGCTTACAGGTCAGATGTAACTAACCATAATGAATATTTTGAGACTTCCCAGTTAAATAGTCAATCCTCCCATTCTCCTAAAAGAAAACACTATAATGTGGTTGCTCAGATCCACTGAAGGAGAGTTTTGGTCAGCTCCCTTCCTGGATTCCCCATTGAGCCAGGCCTCTCCTACCTTCAGTACTCTTAAACCTTGACCTCAGGAGGCTGCTAGCAAAACAGTCATATCATAAAGAAATATGTGCTGGCAGACACCTCGCCAGGAGCTTTTTTCTGTTTCTGTAGCTCTTTATTCCTCCATATACAAGGTACTCCCGTAAGGGGCTTGAGACCCACTCTGGGCCATGCAATCTAATCAAAGGCCCTTAACTAAGTAATTTAATAAAAGGGTCCCACCTGCAGTGGGTTTGGAAACACAGGAATGGATTGGCTCTAGGAACATGATTTCTTCTGGGGTCCACAAGACTCAAACCACCACATCCTGTAATCCTACTACTAGGTATGTATACCCAGATATATTGAAAACATGGACTTGAATAGATATTTGCACACTGATGTTCATAGCAGTATTATTCACAACTGCCAAAAGATGGAAGTAACCAAGTGACCATTAACTGGTGAACGGATAAACAAAATGTGTTATATACATACAATGGAATATTATTCTGCCATATAAAGGAATGAAGTTTTGGTACAGGCAATGTGGTGATATGCAGATGTCTGTATCCCAGAAAAGCAGGTTCTTAGATCTGCACCAATCCTGTGGGTGTGAACACATTGTAGGCGGGGCCTTGTGATAAGGTTGCTTCAGTAAGAGTTTGAACCCCCTCCATCAGAATGGGTCTTAGTCCTATTACTGGAGTTCTTTGTAAACAGAATAAATATATGTATAGAGAGAAGAGAAAGCCACAGAAGCAAGAAGCTGAAATCAACAGAACCTGGAAGAGAAAGGAGATACCAGCAGGTGCTGCCCTGTGCCTTGCCATGTGGCAGAAGAGCCAGGGATCGCTGGCAGCTGTTCTTCAGGAAGAAAGCATCGTCCTGATGATGTCTGGATTTGGACATTTTCTTGTGCTCTAACTGTGAGTTAATTTATTCCCGTTGTTTAAGCCAACTCATTTCATGGTGTTTGCTTTGAATGCCTAGGATACTAAAGCATGAAAAAACAGGGATAAAACTTGAAGACATCATGTTGAAAGAAATAAACCAGACACAAAAAGAAAAATATTTTATGATATCACTGATAGGAAATAATTTGAATAAGCAAAGTTACAGAGTCAGAACAGAATACAGAATACCAGGAGATGAGGCATGGATAAAGAATGTGAAGTTACAGCTTAAAATGTACAGGATTCCTAATTGACATGATAGAACTGTTTTAGTGGTGGATAGTGGTGATGGTGACACAATTATTGTGAAGGTAATTAAGAGCATTGAAATATCTATCTGAATGTGGTTAGAAGGGGAAATGTTAGGTTGTATATATGTTAAGAGAATAAAACTTTTATGAAAATTTTTAAATGGCCCCAAAAATGTTTACAATTCTCATTTGGTTATTCTTACCATTAAAAAATAACAAAAACAGTTATGAGTACTTTAAAACTTTCATTACACGCAAATGAACAGATAAAAGTTATACACTAAACTCTCATGAGGTTTCCAGATTTAGTAAAGTAAAGATGCATCCAAGGTAAGGCTTCCCACTGGTGATCTTCTATCCCTGATAAAGAATTGTAATCGAAGACAATCCTGGGCACAGCAAGGTCCTTGCAGAAGGTGACTTCTCTGTTTCCTTCTACAATGGCAAGGCTTCAACAAGCCATTTCTACACTTAGTGTTCTCATAGTCCCTGGATAGTATCTCTCTCTCTCTCTGTCTGTCTTTTGATCTCTGTCTCTCTCTCACAAGCACACACATGCAGACAGTTGCAGCACTGGTTTGGAGTAGAGATGAAGAAAGAAAAGACTAACAGGGCTCTGCCCTAAATACCTGGATACCCAGCAACAACCATTCTCCCTCACCACCCCTCTCTAGACATGGAAGACCCAGCCCCTCCAACAGAATGTGTTGAACACAGTTTACCCCACACCCTGCATGGACCTAAATTCCACAAAGTAGTATTTAGTAGGCCCGGGAGGATCCAGACTACTAAAATTCTTCTGGTACTACTATTTGGATGCATGACTGTTGCACTTGAAGCTAGGCTAGGGAGACTACTTGAAGAAACCTAAATTCTAGTTTGCCTAATAATGTACACTGTTCATCATCAAAATTTGCCAGTGCTTTGGCAGCTTCTCAGCAGCCTATGTAAAATGAGTTAGGGTGTTCGGTCCAGTTCCAGTCCAGGTCACATATCACCTGTATGGGGACAGCTCTGGACTGAGAGTATACTAGTGAGCCTCAGTGAGTTGCAAGACAGGCCAGACAGGGGAGATCTGAGACCTGAGTAGACAGAGCCCAGGAGCAGAGCTGGTGATGGAAAAGGGTCTTGAGATGGGCAGCAGGTACTGGAGAGTTTACAGGAGGCAACAGGAAGAAGATCTGGGCCCCAGGCAGCACTCCAAGCCAGGGAGCCGAGAGTCACGTTCTCAGTCATAAGAAGCATGGCAAAAACCAGTTACCAGTTAGAGTGAAAAGAGCAAGCCACATCTGATCCTTTTAGGAATTAGTGGGGGTGTGGATAAGCAAATAATTACACAGAAATACATACAATTATGTATGGAAGAAAAACGAGTTTAGTTTAGAAATTATGTGACTAGGCATCTAGTCTCAGTCTCACCTCTTTCCAGCTATGTGGCCTGAAGAAAATCGTTTAACCTCTCTCAGCCTGTTTCAACAGCTCTAGAATGGGGACAGTACCTCTCTCTGTTGCAAGGCTATAAGGATCTGATTAAAGGGCAGATGTGAAAGCAGTTTATAAACCACAATGCTCTAGACCTGTGAGGTAAGCTGCTTTTCTCCTTCATCGATATGCCTAAGAGAGCCTCTGTACTCATGAAAGGAACAGTGCCCAACAGCGCTGGGGCTCTTAATGTGAATAGAGGTGGGGAAACACCAGGTTGGGAGAGGATCAGAATCTGTGCAGTTTTAAAAGTCCCCCTCTGTCAGACTCTACTGCCCCCACAATTGCCATTTTTCATGCTTACTCTGTTGTTTTTCTTACATGTGTGAGGTCTCTCAACTAGCTTAATTTGCCTGACCTCCTAACCATTTGAATTAGCAACCTCTGCTGCTAAAGGGCAAGAACACTGCCTCACTTTCCTCTCCCTCTCTCTCTTCCTCCCTCCCTCCCCCCATCCCCTTTCCCTACCCCTATCCTTTCCTCCCCCTTCCTCCCTCTCTCTCTCTTTCTCTCTCTCTCTCATACACACACACCATCCTGCACAATGTCTTGTCCATAGCATTCAAATAAGTTAGTTCATTTACATTCCTGCATAAGGTCTGAATTCTTCAAGGCCTAAGTGTGAAGGAGAGCAAGATCTTTAAGCAAACAGCTGGTTTAGTCTCTTCCCCCCAGCCTATTGGATCCAGATCTGAATGAAGCATATCATAACATAGGGTCAGGAATAAGTTCTCCTGAAACCCACTTTTTCTGTTTAGCTTCTCAACTCCAGTACCCCAAATCCCCTAAAATTAGTTACCATCTTGGCATGCAATAATTGAACTATTAAGCAAACTACTTTGATACTTGATTGGTTGTGTAACTCGTCCTGAAAGCAGTGTACAGGTCTTGGTGATAACTCTAAGTCACTTCTAGTTTTATTGTCTATGAGCCCATTCATGAAGACTCAGAACAAACTCTGCACATTTTGAAATCCACCAAAACATAGGCCAGATTCTTCCTCCCAGTGTCCATCCAACTCCCTGCCCACACATGACTATCTTGAGTCTTTGATCCTAAGCCATGGTTTGTGTAAAATGGCCCCAGATTTCATTTCCACTGAAGTTTAGATGTTTCTCTTCCCAATTTTGGGCAGTTCATTCCAGAGACTGTGTAAAGGACATCAACAAATTTTATCTTTGTTTTATTGCTCAATAGCAAATGAAGAGTCTGTTTTGCCAAAAGAAGTAGCAAGGTAATTGGAAGACCTGACCTCATTAAAATATTCTTGAAATGTGGCCAAAAATGAGGAAAAATTCTAAATTAACTGTTAAATTTTCTCCTGCACTATCAAAAGGTGGCCTCAGACTCTCTAAGCCAAACTCAGCATGTAAATGCATTACCCTCCCCCCAGTGTGGGACATGACTCTCAGGGTTGAGCTTCTCTGGCACTGAGGTATTACTGCAAATCACTACCTGGTGATGCAACTAGAAAAAGACCTTGAATAAAAGGGGGAAATGGGGGAAGCGGCTGTGGCTCAATCGATTGTGCTCCCAATCTACTGTATGGGAGGCCCTCAGTTCGCATCCCAGGGCCTCCTTGTGAAAGCAAGTTGGTCCGTGCCCACAGAGGGCTGACGGCCTGCACCCACAGAGAGCTGACAGCCCACACCCCTGTGGAGAGCTGGTGCAGCAAGATGATGCAACAAAAGGGAGAGAAGCAGGCACAGAAGAACACACAATGAATGGACACAGCAGACAGCAAGCAAGCAGCAAGGGGGGCAATAAAATAAAATTTTAAATTTAAAAAAAAAGGAGGGGGAAATGATAAAGACAAATGAGTTTATATGGCTAAGAGTCTTCAAAAACGAGTCAGGAGGTCATCAGAGGGTTCACACTTATGCACATCTTAGCAGGATCCCAGAAACAGCCAAAGTGGATACAACCCAGGTACTGGTGCTCCTGAGGGCTACAGAGACAGACAGTTTCTACGGTCATGGCAGATGACTCTGGAGTTCAGTGCCTTGTCAGTGAGCCCTACTTTGTGATTTGTGTTCCTGAGTGTGATGGAGTTGGACTCAGATATGACCTTTCTTCACATGCCTCTTCTGTCACTTTTACCAGAACTGTGGTTGGCGATGGGTTGGTGTATACTCAGGAGACTTGAATCTTTTTACTGGCCATGTGCCAGCTGGGCCCTGAGCCTCAGCAGAGTTCCAACTTCTACTCTCTATTTCGTTGAACTTATCCAGGTCAGCTAACAGGGAAGTGAGAATGGTCAACCACCACACCAGGGAACCGAGAGTGCCTACAACTGCAAACAGGAGAATTGTATCCATCAACCATGTGGGATCTAAGCCTCTTCTTGATTTAGAGGTGGAGTGGACATCACCATCCCAGGGTCCACAGGTTGGAGGAATAAAATATGGATTAGAGTAGACTTACTGATATTCTACTACAGAAATATTGTGACTAGTAATGGAAGAAATTGTAGCACTGATGTGGAGAAAGTGGCCACAGTAGTTGCTGAGGGCAGGGAGAGGGAAGAAGAGATGTGATGTGGGGGCATTTTTGGGACTTGGAGTTGTCCTAAATGATATTGCAGGGACAGATGCTGGACATTATATTTCCTGCCGTAACCCACTGAATGGACTGGGGGAGAGTGTAAACTACAATGTAAACTATAATCCATATAGTGCAGCAGTGCTCCAAAATGTATTCACCAAATGCAATGAATATGACACAATGATGGAAGAGGTTGTTGATGTGGGAGGAGTGAGGTGGGGTATGGGGTGTCTGGAAATATGGGAACCTCTTATCTTTTTTAATGTAACATTTTCTGTGATCTTTGTATCTTTAAAAAAATACAATTAAAAAACTTAAATGCAGAAAAATAAATAAAAGGAGTTTGTAAAGCAAAAAAAAAAAAAAAAAATAGAATGACTATAAATGGAGCTTATACCTTTCCAGAAGCCCTAAATAAAAGTTTTGAAAATATATGAGGATGTATTTGTTTGAATATTCAGGTCATAAAACTAGAAATTTCCATTCTTTTTAAAAGAACACACTGATGGAAAATTATACACCTGGATGATTTATCCTTTAAGCAGACAATGTTGTGAAAACTAATGGTTTCCCTGGTAAGTATTACAAGTTTTAGTACTGTTATCTTTTTCCAGTGCTGCACACCCCTGTGTTTGGAATTTTAAAAGCTTTGCAACAAAAATCCTCTCTAAGTTCCTATAATTTAAGTAAATAGACACACATCCAAACAAAGGTTTTATTATTAACAGACCAGATAGCTCAGAAATTACATGACTATTATTATCAAAATCTTAACTTTTTAGGACAAAATTATTCACACTAAATATCCTACCTTAAGTGTTTGCACTTTTGTGGGGGAAAAAACACTTCTGGAACTCAGACTTCAGTGTATACCCAATAAATTTTAAATTATGTGAAAAAAAAGTGGCCTCAGATGGAAGTGGATGTGGCTCAAGCAATTGGGCACCTGCCTCCCACATGGAAGGTCCCAGGTTCGGTTCCCAGTGCCTCCTAAAGAAGGCAAATGAACAACAAGCAGATTACAAGCAGACATCAAGCAAAAACAAAGGGAAAAATCAAGAAACAGACAATGAGGAAAAAAAAACAAGAGGCAGATGTAGGCTCAAGCAGTTGAGCACCCACCTCCCACATGGAGGTCCTGGGTTCCATTTCCGGTGCCTCCTAAAGAAAAAAAAGACAACGAGCAGACAACAAGCAAAAAACAAGTGCAAACAATGAGCAAAAACAATGAGAAAACAGACAAGCAAGTCATCAGACCCGGGGGAGCAGCCTCAGAGCAGTATTATTATCATCACCACTTACAGCAAAGGGCCCTAAGACTTACAGCAATCTCCCCAGGACCGTAATGCTGTAATTAAGGCAGAATCAAACTCACTCTTAAGTCCACAGCCTCCCCATTACCAATTTATCATCACCATCCACAGGTCTTGCACCAAGGTCATATCCTTCCTCTACACTGCCCCTCCAAAGCTAAAGAATTCAGAACACAAATATTAGATTGCTCCTTGAAACCAGGAGAGTGAAACAGAAAACCAACACTGGTAGATCAGACTTATAAGTGGCAACTGACTAGCAGGTCATACAGGCATTGCTTTAGCCTGGTTGAAGGCAATAACAAATTTAAAGAAAAAAACAGACCTCTCAGAGGGAGATCAGGAGGTGGAAACAAAGATAAAAGACGAAAGGGACCGAGGCAAAGTTGCCAAAGTCCATCACGCACAGTCCAGGAGAGTCTTGGCTGGCCATCTCAATTTAGTGAAGAGAGATGTCTAAATTCTGCCAATTTCAGGAAATCCAGAAGTCAGAAAGGGAAAAAAAAACAATGAATTGACCACATAAAAATTAAATGTTTCCATAAGATAAAAGATGCCATAACAAAAATGGTGAATACATACAAGGAAAAAATATTTGAACACATGTCAGAAAAAGGATTAGTATAGCTACTACTATAAACACCCTACCCCAAATAATCAAGTGCAAAAAAACCCAACCAAAAAAAATGGATAAGAGAGAAAATGAACAGACAAATCATGGAAGAGGAAATGCAAACATCTCAAAGCCAAACAGAAAATTCTCAACCTTACCTTGCAAATGAAAACAAGATACACTGTTTTCACCAACCAGGCTGCAACAAACAATCAAACAAACCCTAAAAATATCTGTATCATCCATCATCAAAGACTGGCAAGGGAAATAAATACCATCACACATTGCTTGAGGTATAAGAATGTCACATAATCCTTGGAACATAATTTGGTCATTTTTAATCAAATCAGTTGCACTTTGACCTCAAATTCCACTCCAGAGAATTGTGTATCAAGACATTTTAAGTCGTGACCACAAAGCAGTCTCAATGTTCCTCAATACTAGGATGATTGAATAAATTATGAACATCAACATGAATATTGTACAGTGGTTGTAAAAAAACAAAATAGCATTATTTGGGAGACAATAAAAGGCAGTGGCTATTACAGTGAATTCAGGAGCCAGATTGCTTGAGTACAAACTGCTGCTCCCACAATCACTAGCTATGCAAACTTGAGCAAATTAATCACATCTCAGTTCCTTGTCTACCTCTGGGTCTAACAGTAACTACTTCACACAATAGTTGTAGGGTAAATGAGATGAAGCACACAGCCTGGCACCAGTAGGCGCAGGAAGGATGCCATGATTTTCTGTTGGGGGTGAGGGGAGCACAAATTGTACAGCATAAATCAGTTCTGGTAAAAAAAAAAAATTTTAAGGACATTGTGTGTGTATTTATGTGTGATGCTGAGAGGAAAAAAGAGATTTGAGTTTTTCTTTCTATATTTCTGTGCTGTGTGGTTTTTTGGAGAAAAAACAAACAAACATGAATTGCTTTTATAGTTTGGAAGAATAATTCAACATTCCCATAACTTTTTCTGGAAGTGTTTCAGGTCATGATGCTAGCAGGAGTGTGGGGATACAAAAGCATGATTAACAACTTGTGAGTAAATCTGGAAACAGAGAAGTTTTGTGGTTTTGAAACAGTGTATGGTGAGGATATGAGCTGGGGGGCTGGGTAAAGGAAGGAACTTGTGTGCAAGGGAAAAGAATGTGGATTTATCCAGATGCCTATGGAAAGGTCTTTTGGAAGACAGGCACACTAAATATTAACTGTACTTTCACAATACAAAAAGCTAACTCTACCTCTCGATCAAAACAAAAAATTTCAGTGACTCTCTTTCACTCTTTATAGGATAAAGTTTAACCCTAAGTCCATAAGCCTTCTCTCTTGCCTTCTCAGCCCAACCCACCTCAATCTCAAACTCTTCACTCCTAATACTTAGAAAGTTCTGCTCTCTCCAGTTTCCAGACCTTTGCTTAGGCTGCAGCTTCTGCTGGCGACCCCTTTACCCATGTCTCTCTTTGTTCTGTCTAGCACATCCTCAAAGCTCAGCTAAAACACATCCTCTTTTGGGAAGCTCCCCATGTTCTCCTACGGCTCTGGTCCCCTCTAGGTCTTCCCATATTACCCTGGGATTAGCCTAAAAACAGTACTTTTGACATTGATTTCTAATTGTCATTTGGTTGTCTGACTCCCCAACTAGTCTACAGATCCTTAGGGTGGGTGCTTGATGTTATTCCTTGTTGCTTCTTCGGTACCACAGAACACAAAACATAGTCAGAGATCTATAAAGGCCTGTTAAATAAGTGAATGCCTTTAAATATACAAACCAGCTAACCAATTCCCCTTTCTTGTAGTCCATGTTTTCCAAGAAAACTTCTGATTACATTCTCCTGTGAATGGCAGAAATTTCAGGACAGAGCATATCACTGCAAGTCTGGATCCATGTGACAGTTATATTGCACAACACAAAATAATAAACTAGCCTATGGATTTTATATGACAACCATGAATCTTGATTAATGCAAGTCTTCCCTGGAGGGAAAAAACCCCATGTACTGGCAAAAGCAGATTTCTGAGCATTCAGAATGAAGGACTGCAATTCTGAATGATGACAAACCACTAAGGTTAAGCCCTCTTGGGGAGCCTTTCCTGGGTATATCCAGACCTTGAGTCACTTGCTTATTCATCTAATATTTAATAAACCCCCACCAAATGCCAATCTTTGTTCTAGGCTTTGAGAATATAGGCAGGAACAAGACAGATAGAGACCCTACCGTCATGTAATCACATTCTACTGGAAGGTAGGGGAGGAGTTGATAATAAACAGGTAAAATGTAAGATGCTAGGTGGTGCTAAATGTTATGAAGAAAATTCAGCAGGATAGAGAATGACTAGGCCTCAGAGAGGAGTTGAGAGCTTTTCAGACAAGTGGTAAGGAATAAGTTTCTCTGAGGAGTGGGCATTTGAACTAAGACCTAAATGATGAGAGTGAATTAGCCACGAGAAAATGTGTGGGTAGAGAAATTCAGGCTAGAGAATAGCAAATGCAAAATCTTACAGGTAGCTGGATACAAGCTTAAGGAACAGAAGTTTTAGAGTCAAAATCCCACCCATAATTAATTAAAATATCAAAATGCCCAGGTGTCTACAAAAGGTCACAAAACATACAAAGACCTAGAAAGCAATGGTCCTGGTAATATTGAAAAATAAAGCATTAGAAACAATAAAGAACGGGACCAGACCTGGAACATACCAGACAAAGGCTTTTTAAAAATTGTCCTAAATATGCACAAAGAACTAAAGGAAAGCATGGACAAATAACTGAAGGAAATCAGGAAAACAATAGATGAGCAGAAAGACACTATCAATATAGAGATGGAAATTATGGAAAGGAACCAAACAGAGCTGAAGAACATAGTAATAGAAATATAAAATTTTCTAGAGTGATTCAACAGCAAATTGCAACTGGCAAAAGAATCAGAGGACTTGAAGATAAGACAATCAAAATCATGTAATCTGAGGAACAGAAAAAAGAAAGAATGAGAAAAGTGAAGAGACTCTGAGGGCACTGTGAGACACCATCAAGTATACCAATATATACATTGTGGGAGTCCCAGATGGAGAAGAAAGAGAAAAGTGCAGAGAGAATATTCTAAGAAATAATGACTGAAAACTTGCCACATTTAACAAAAGACACAAATATAAACATCCAAGATGCTTAAAGAACTCCAAACAGGATAAATCCAAATAGACCCAAGCTACAACATATTATAATCAAATTATTGAATGCCAAAGATAAAGAAAGAATTCTGAAAGCCACAAATGTAAGCAAAGTGTCATGTACAAGGGAACCTCAATAAAATTAAGAGTGAATTTCTCATTGGAAACCATGCAGGCAAGAAGACAACACTGATGTTAAAGTGCTGAAAACAAAAACTTTCCAATCAAGAATTCTATATCTATGGGAAGTGGATTTGGCTCAACAGATAGAGCATCTGCCTACCACATGGGAGGTCCAAGGTTCAAACCCAGAGACTCCAGACCCATGTGATGAGCTGGCCCACACACAGTGCTGATGCGTGCAAGGAGTGCTGTGCCATGCAGGGGTGTCACCCGCGTAGGGGAGCACCACATGCAAGGAGTGTGCTCCGTAAGGAGAGCCACCCAGTGCGAAAAAACTGCAGCCTGCCCAGGAGTGGCGCCGCACACACAGAGAGCTGATGCAGTAAGATGACGCAACAAAAAAAGAGGCACAGATTCCCAGTGCCACTGACATGAATACAAGCGGACACAGAAGCACACACAGTGAATGGACACAGAAAGCAGACAAGTCAGACGGAAGGGGAGAGAAATAAAATAAAAATCTTAAAAAAAAAAAAAAGAGTTCTATATCCAGCACAACACTTTCAAAAATGAGGGAGAGATTAAACAAAAGCTATGGGAGTTTGTCATCACTAGAAGGCTCTACAAGAAATGATAAAGAGAGTTTGGCAGGTTGAGAGGAAAGGGCAATAGACAAGAGATCAAAGCCACATGAAGAAATAAAGATCTCTTTACCTAAGATAATAATGACATGGGTAAAATATAAATGCCAGTACTATCATTGTTTTGGCCTGTGACTCTACGTTTAACTTCCTACAGTATATAAAAGGCATATGCATAAAATGTAATGATATTAATAAATCAGAGGTTTTTGGATTCAGGATTGTAAACATTTAATTTGTGACAACAATTACACAAAGATGGGAGAACGAAGGGGTATAAGAACAATGTTTGTATATACTGTTGAAGCTAAGTTGGTATCAAAGCAAAAGAGATTGCAGCACATGATCCTGGATGAGATCTAGCAAAGGAGGAAAAAATGTCCAAAAGGACATTATTGGAACATACAAAAATTTGGAATATAGACTGTAAGCTTTATATCAATGTTAAATTTATTGAATTTGATAATTGACTTAAGGTGATTACATAAGTGAATATCCTTGCTGCTAGAAGATGTACATGGAGGTATTAAGTGTTCAAGCAACATGATGTATGCATCCTATATTTAAGTGTTCAGAAAATGGATTGATAAATGGATAGGCAGGCAGATGGATGATGATAGATAGATAGGTAGGTAGATAGATAGATGTGATATAACAAATGTAGGAAATGTTAAAACTGGCTTGGTATCTGGGGGATAAAGCTATGTTGGAGCTGTAAGTTTGAAAGTATTTCAAAGTAAAATGTTTAAGAAAAAAATACTGTGCATGCATGACAATGCTTGCAGTATGTGCACCAATTAATTATAGAGGGTTCAAGAACAGTGTTTTTTGCATTAAACTTGAGGTTTAAACTTTTGCTGATTTTTTTCAACCTAAAAAGTCATTCGTTTTGTAAGATTCTGGTCTTACAAAACTATGATTTGTGTCCCTTTTTTAAAAAAAATGTCATTTTCTTAAAATATTAGAGGTTCTATTACAGTAATTATTTCCCTATTTTGGTTTACAATCTTAATTATTATTCTTATATGAAGACCATGGTTGTTTGTTTTTTCATTGTTTTACAGAATAAAACCAAGGCTTAGAGCACAGGAAGAGACAGGATAGCAAGGCTAACTTCCTCAGAATCAACCCTTAATGTATTATTCAATTTCTGTGATGCTCGAACTATATTGCATCTTGGCAAATGAACTGTTTAAAGATACAGATCATTTCTCTTTCTTCTGAACTTAATTCTTCTGATGATAGATAAATAGATAGATAGATAGACACACTATTATACTAGTTCTTTAGTAAATAACATTTTGTAAACAAACTACACTTAACACTCTGCATAAATCTCTGAAATATATATAAAATATTAGAAAAAGGCAGAATTGAACATATCTTCATGGCTAAAAGAACTTAAGATAATTCACAGTATTTTGGGGGTCAATAAGTACAGCAGAGTTAAAGATTGAAAGTGTTCAGGTTTAGGAGATCAGTAAACCATACCCTTCTTCCCTATGAAGTTGTAAACCAGTTGAGAAATAGGCAAAAGAGTAGACAAATGAAAACTAAATATCATTCTTACTGATTAAAGCTGATGCTGGAGAAAATGTGGCTTCATGTGCAGCAAGAAAGGGCTTCCCAACACTGGACCCTAAGATAAGGCAGATTTACCACTGAGTCCCTCTCTGGCAGCCCAGGACAAACACAACCCTCCCCTCCATCCACTCCACAGACCAATCTCTGTTCAATTTTGCAGCATAAAAGAGTAGACCAGAAGACACAACTCCTGAGGGCACTCTGGCTCCAAGGGTAAGACTAGCCAAAGGACTGAGGTTTCTCACTAAGTCTATCAGCCTCGAGTATCTTATTCTATGGGACAAAGGTAAGATATGGCAGAGAAGCCAGAAGTGTTCATAGAAGCCACTGCAATTCCACCACATTTCCTACCTAAGTTTATTCTCTTGATTTAGTAGTCTTCAAACTGAAGAATGTCAAACTTGGGATTCCATAAGTACTTTTCAAGGAGAACACAGGCACAGCTAGTTTAAGGAATAGGTTTCCATTTATATGACTTTCAGCTACTCCTTCTTAAAATTGAGCTGCCTGAAATGTAACTGAGATTGAGATGTTACAACAATCCCATTTTTCCAACCCACTTCAGAAAATTGTACTTTCCCCCACCTATTAAAGACAGGCATTAGGATCTCCTGGCTTTCCTTATCTTGTACGTATTGCTGTTAAGAGGAAAGTATGAGGCCAGAAATGATAAATTTTGGTGTGTATTAGGGTGTTCTGAATTCAGATATTTGTAGAGGGAGGTGGCAGGAGTTATGATAATTTTTGTTGGATGCCTTTCCTCTTCCATCCCCATTTATGTTAAAGAACTCTCCTGATAGAGCAGACATAAATACTGGAGACAGCTCCCTATTTCATCCAAGTAACAGATTTGAAGCAAAGTTTCATATTTTTATATGTGGTGGTTAGGTTCATGTGTCAATTTGGCCAAGTAACTATGTTTGTCAAGCACACACTGGCCTATTTATTACTCTGGTGGCATTTCATGGACTTAAATCATTAGTAAGTTGATTGCATCAATGTCTGATTACATCTACAATCATCTTGAACAGTGAACACTGTCTCATCCAATCAGTTGAAGGCTTTAAAAGGAGAAGTGATGATTTCAGCAGTCAAAAGAGAGAATTTCCATCTCTACTTCATTCAGCCAGCTTCTCCAGGAAAATTCATTGAAAACCTTCATCAGCATTTCCAGCTTGCAGCCTGCCCTATGTTAGCTGGACTTGTGCATTGTCACAGTTGTGTGAGACAATTCTTATAAAAATGTCAGAATATTTACAGATATCTCCTGTTGGTTCTGTTTCCCTAGAGAACACTGACTAATACAGCTTTGGTACTGGGAATGATTCTTGAGAAACAGAATCTTTAGGATGAGATTTCTGATTTGGCTCCACGGTTAGTTTTTTTTATTATTATTTGGTTCTATAATCTGATTAGATTCAAAGGTACTAATGACTCTATTTCCCATAGTCAAGATGGCTCTAATAGTCCACAGCATGAGTTGGCAAAGTTATACACAAAATATCACCACTGGTTATGGCTATTCAAAGGTTTATAAGAGGCAAGGCGTTGGGTAAGCATGTTTTTGACACCTTAACAGAGTTTTGTGAAGTTAAAAGGTATAATGATGTTGGCTGGTTGTTCCAAAATATGTATATATAGTCATAAAAGGAAAGGATGAGCTTGCAACTTAAGCACCACGTGAAGGATATGAAAGTTTCTTTGTGTACCCTAAAAGAAAATCTTATTTCATGTAACCACAAAAGAAGGCTTCTGAAAACTAGACTACTCATTATCCAAGTGGTTGAATTACAACATAAACTAAACTCCCAACCTTGCAGGGTGTCTACTCTTAAGTTGGGGCATTGATTGGAAAGGAATAGGTTCCTGAAAATTGGACTGGGGACATATGGGTTGATAATGATGGCAGAGGAGACATTGCAAACCTAGATTCTGCTGAGTCTTTGTCAGATAAACCTGTAATGGTCTTCCTGAGGAATCAGCTTCCTGACATCTGGTCTGCCCTGAAGAATCTGCCACCCAACCTCCACCTGCAGAGATGAACTCTCCTGTGCCTGAAAAACCTGCAACCACCGCCCCTGAGCAAACAGCCCTCATTCCTCTGTCTGAAGAGAATAATCCTGTTTCACAAGATGAAACTACAGTGGAATGCCCTGAGGTAACTGGCTTGCAAGATACTTCTAATTCTTCTCATGACCCACCCCCACTAACCCTCTTTTCCTCCAGGCCTATAACTAGAATGAAGCCACAACAGACCCCAAAAAGAGTTTGATAATGAGGAGGTAATCTATACGCCAAAAGAACTGTATGATATTTCTAATTTATATAGACAGAAATCAGGGGAATATGTGTTGGAATGAATATTAAGTGTGTGGGATAATGATGGAAGGAATATAAAGTTCGATCAGGCTAAATTTATTAATATGGACCCACCAGGCAAAGATTCTGGATTCAGTATTGTAGCTTAGGGACTTAGAAAGGGCTTTAACAGTTTGTTCAGGTGGCTGACTAAAACATGGATCAAAAGGTGGCTCACAGTTGGTAGAGATTCACACAACAACCAAAAGAATACTGAATTCTCATCCTGGGGCATTCTGCCCCATTCTCTAATGGAACAGTAAAACCCCCTAAGTACAGGGGCAATGACTAGTGAAGAAGGATGGTCCATTGATGGGCCCTTGATATTGATGACTATGCTTATGAACCTTTTGCTCTCTTGATATTGAAACTTAGCCTAGTGTTGTAGGGTGTCTAAGAATAACCTCCTGAGAGCCTCTATGTTGCTCAAATGTGGCCACTCTCTAAGCCAAACTCAGCATATAAATGCATTACCTTCCCCCCCCCAGCATGGGATGTGACTCATGGGGATGAGCCTCCCTGGCACAAAGGGATTACCACCAAGCATCGGCTGGTGATGTAACTGGAAAAAGACCTTGAATAAAAGGGGGAAATGGTAAAGACAAATGAGTTTATATGGCTAAGATACTTCAAAGTTAGTTATGCGGTCATGAGAGTGGTAACACTTATGCATGTCTCAGCAGGATCTCATAGACAGCCAAAGTAGATTCTTCACCAAATACTGGGGCTCCTGGGCTCTGGAGACACCCAGGTCCTATAGTCATGGCAGATAGCTCCCGAGTTTGGTGCCTTGCCAGTGGGCCCTACTTTGGAGTTTGTGTTCCTGAGTGTGACAGAGTTGGGTTCAGATGTGACTTCTCTACACATGTCTCTTCTGTCCCTTTTATTGAACCTATAGTTAGTACTGGAGTTGGTAGGTGTATGTCCAAGAGACTTGAATCTCTGGGCCCTGAGCCTTGGAGTTGCAACACCTATTCTCCAATTCATTGGACTTACACAGGGCAACTAATAAGAAGGTGAGAATGGATAACCACCATACCAAGGAACTGAGAGAGTCTACAACAGCAAGCAAGAGAGTCCCATCCATCAGCCATATGGGATCCAAGTCCCCTTTCAATTAGAGGTGGAGTGGGCATCACCATCCTGGAATCCTCAGGATTGGGGAATAAAATATGGACTAGAGTGGACTTACTGGTATACTACTATAGATTTATTGAGATTCTAGCAATGGAAGAAGTTAGATCACTGATGTGGAGACAGTGACCACTGGAGTTGCTGAAGTCAGGGAGAGGTAAAAAAAAAAAAAGGTGTAATATGGGGGCAATTTGGGACTTGGAATTGTCAGATACAGGACATTATATATCATGCCATAACCTACAGAATGGGGTGGGAGAGAGTGTAAACCACAATGTAAACTATAATCCATGCTGTGTGGCAATGCTCCAAAACGTATTCATCAAATGCCATGAACATACCACACTGATGAAAGAAGTTGTTAATGTGGGGAAAAGTGGGAGGTGTTGATAGTGCGGCGTACGGAAATCCCTTCTATTTTTTCATGTAATGTTTTATGTAATCTAAAGTATCTTTTAAAAATAAATAAAGGGAAACGGACTTTGGCCCAGTGGTTAGGGCGTCCGTCTACCATATGGGAGGTCCGCGGTTCAAACCCCGGGCCTCCTTGACCCGTGTGGAGCTGGCCATGCACAGTGCTGATGCGCGCAAGGAGTGCCGTGCCACGCAAGGGTGTCCCCCGCGTGGGGGAGTCCCCACGCGCAAGGAGTGCGCCCGTGAGGAAAGCCGCCCAGCGTGAAAAGAAAGTGCAGCCTGCCCAGGAATGGCGCCACCCACACTTCCTGTGCCGCTGACGACAACAGAAGCGGACAAAGAAACAAAAAGCAGACAAAGAAACAAGATGCAGCAAATAGACACCGAGAACAGACAACCAGGGGAGGGGAGGAAATTAAATAAATAAATAAATCTTTTTTTAAAAAAATAAATAAAAAACATATTAAAAAAAAAAAAAAGGTGGCCTATATTACCTGATGTCAAAAGGCCAGAACTGCCATGGTATAAAGCAGATGAGGGGATCGAAAGTCCTAGAGAGATTGGAATGTTTGAGTGGATTTATCAGTGTAAGACCTGCTCACCGATCCCAGGAGTGTCCAGAGGACACAGCTTTTACCAGGACTGTGAAGAATAAATTTATGAGACTAACTCTATCTTCCCTGAAGAGCTCTATGGCCACTCTTCTCTGTAGGTCAGATATTAGTGTTAGAACTGAACTTGTATCCTTAATCACAATGGTAATGATCAGTTCCCGGGTTGGGAGAAGCCAACTGGCAGCACTTTCGCCAATGACAAGGTGGGTGTGGCTACCATAATGGACAGCAGACTCAACGCAGCAATCAAAATATTCTGTCCTGTAGGGACCTATGGTAGAATTAAAATAGATGGGCAGTCTACTAAATTCTTACTTGACATATATATGCCAAATCTAGGTCAAATGAACAAAAGTCTAGCCTGAATTACAAAAACAAAGAGTCATGGCCCCTTCATCAGTTCCTGGACTTGAGATAGTTTACAGAGCCAGAACCCCTTGAATGTAGCAAATTACCATGTTACACTGCCAAAAATTTATACTGTAATCTTCCCAGCTTTCCCCAAAGAGACCTATAGCCTTTCACCAGGATAACTGTCCACTGGGGAAAAGGAAATGATCAGACATTTCAGGGATTATTAGTCACTGGCTCAGAAGTAACATTAATTCCAGGAGGTTCAAAATGAAACATCACTGTGGTCCCAGTCAGAGTAGGGGCTTATAGAGATGACATGATCAATGGAGTTTTACCTCAGGTCCATCTCACAGTGGGTCCAGTGGTCCCTGGACCCATTTTGTGCTTATTTCCCCAGTTCCAGAATACATAATTGGAATAGACATACTCAGTAATTGGCAGAATCCCCACATTGGATCCCATGGAGTGAGGGCTATTTTGGTAGGAAAGGCCAAGTAGAAGCCACGAGAACTGCCCCTACTTGGCAAAATAGTAAATCAAAAGCAATACCACTTTTCATGCTGATAGCATGCATATAGACACTTCTATATGATGTGCAGGAGGTACCAACCCCATAAAGTGACACAGAAAAAAAACTGCAAGTATTATTAATAAAAAAGCAGAAAACAATAAGTGCCGGAGACTTGAAGAAATAGGAATACTCCTCCACTTCTGTTGGGAATGTAGAATGGTGCAGCCACTGTGGAAGACCACTTGGCAGTTCCTCAGGAAGCTAAATAGAGAGCTACCACATAATCCAGCAATCCCTCTACTAGGAATATATCCAGAAGAATTGAAAACAGTGACGCAACAGACATTTGCACACTGATGTTCATAGCAGCATTATTCGCAATTGCCAAAAGATGGAAACAACTCAAGTATACACTGACTGATGAATGGATAAACAAAATATGGTATATATGTACAATGGAATACTTTGCTGCTATAAGAAGAAATGAAATTGGAACACATAACATGGATGAACCATGAGTATATTACGCTGAGTGAAATAAGCCATACACAAAAGGACAAATATTGTATGTTCTCACTAATATGAACTAAATTCCAAAAATGAAAACATAGATTTAAAACCTGGAGTATAGCTTACTAGGAGATAGGATGAGGGCTGAGAAGGATAATAATGATTAATGTCTGTAGAATTTTTACTTATCTTGACTGTAAAATGTGGAAATGGTCAGAAATGATGGTAACACATTATAATAAGTATAACCAACACAGCTGGTTTATAATGGGATTGTGGTTGTAAGGGATGTAAATGCCAATTGAAAGAAAGCTAGAGAATAATCTAGAGACTGAAAGCATAGTACCTGGAGGTGGATGAGAATTGTGTTTAATTGAACAAATACAAAAATGTTTTTTTATGAACTACAACAAATGGACATCACTATTTCAAGTTTGTAAGAATATGGCGATGCATGGGAAAATACAATTAATGTAACTTATGGACTGTAGTTATGAGCAATATTGTACTATTCTGTCAGCAATGCCAAAGAAGGTACTGTATTAATAATAGAGGGCATGGAAAAAGTATACCACATGTACACTATAGACCATAGTTCATGGTAATAGTATGATGATATCCTTTCATAATCTGTAACAAATGTTGCACAACAATGTAAGGTGTTGGTGGAAGGGTGTTGTATAGAAATTCTGCACAGTATGCCTGATTGTTTTGTAAGTTCACATGTCTATTTCATATATATAAAAAGAAGGGCAAGGATTCTCTATATGCCCATGGAAAGTGATATTATGACAAGAAGCAGAGTGTCTATAGTGGATAGACTGAGCCAATGTTCTGCAAGAAGTCTAAAACTGCAAAGAAGATTGTGCTGAGGCTTAAAGGCTTTGAGTCCACCTGCAGATGTAAAAGAATGTTGACTGTTAAGAGATGAAAACACTTTGAACTTGGAGGAGACAAGAAGAGAAAAGTCCAAGTGGTCAAGTTCTAGGTGGCACAAGGGGAGGCATGGCAAACTGACATAACAAAATACATAAGGAGAAAATATATAATAAGAGATTCAACAAAGCAGGGAGCAGAGGTTCCCAGTGCCTCCTAAAGAAGACACAACTGGCAGGTGTGGCAAACTGACACAACAAGATGATGCAGCAAGAGACATGGGGAGGAATAACAGAATGAGAGACACAACAAGGGGGAGCGGAGGTTGCTCAAGTGATTAGGCACCTCCCTCACACATCAGAGGTTCTGGGTTCCGTTCCAGTGCCTTCTAAAGAAACAAGGAAGATGAAAAGATACAGCAAGTGAAAAAAAAAAAAAAAGAAATGGGGATAAATAAATAAAATAAATCTTAGGAAAAAAAGAAAGTCAATGCAAAACTTTAACAACCCAATCCAGGAAGAGCTAGTAATGGCCCAGAAACTTCAGGAATGAAGGTTTGGGTCACCCTACTAGGCAATAAACCACACCTGGCTAAGGTGTTTGGTGAGGGTAAAAGGAGTATGGAATGGATAGCAGAAGAAGGTAGTGATAAATATGAGGTACAACCACATGGCCAGTTACAGAAACAAGACCTGTAATGGTGATGACTATTTCTTTTTTGTTTTGTTATGAGTATATGTACATGAAACAAATATCTTTGTTTCCTTCCTTATCTTTTCCCCTTATCATATGACAGAAGTTGTATTAGCTTCACATCATAGTATTTAAGTTACAGGATATCAAATTTAAGTATGAATATTACCCAAGGATTTGTACCCTTTTCTGGGGAGCATTAAGTGTGTTTCCAGTTGTATGCAGGACAGCTGAGTATTGCTAGGCAAAAATAAGACTTACTGTTTTTATTTAGAGATTATTGTTTAAGGAGATGTGTATGGCTGCCAAGTTGACAAGGGGTGGACTAGAATTAGGCTTGTGTCAACTTGAACAGGTGGCAATGTCCAGTTGTTTGGTTGAGCAAGCATTAACCTAATTGTGACTGTGGGGGCACTTCATGGTTAATAAGTTGATTGCACTGATGGCTGATTTCATTTTTAATTATCTTCAACAATGAGAGAAGTCTCATCCAAATCAGCTGAAGGCTTTAAATGGAGAAGTGACGATTTCAGCAGTCAGAAGAGAGAATTTCCATCTCTACTTCAGTGAACCAGCTTCTCCCGGGGAATTCATTTATATTTTCTGGAACAATTAGACTTATAGGAGAAAATATTTTCATGATTTTTGCATAAAAATTATTAGATACAGTAAATCTATATTTGTTTTTTTTACCCAAACACAAGTCTGTTCATTGTCATTTGTCAACCATTTCCCACCTCATTTGTTTCTACTATTTAAGTAATAGATTTAGTTATTTGGATTTCTATTGTAAATAATGTACTTAACAACAATCATTTTTTCACCTTCTGTAACCCCTATACCTAATAATTGCCCAACATATTTTCTTCATCTGTATCCTTCTAGCAAAAAGTTACATTCTTCTACACATACATGAACTAGTTGTGAGAGGTAAGGGGGGGTGCTCTATCCATTTCATTGAGAGACACATTTCCAATAAAATTTAATTATTCTCTTCAGCAATTTTTATAAAAATTTGTCATGTAGTTATGATCATTTATGTATTACCAATAATATAACTTAATCCAAAAGAAAATTTAACACATAGAATCTCAGCAACATAAGAAATTTTTAAAATTATAAACAAACTTCTATTGCAGAAAAGAATGACAGGATAAACTATAAAATACATTTGAGCATAAAAATATTATTAAGAGAAAAATCTGTGGGGAAGTGGAATGAAAGTGCATGTTCAAAGAACAAAAGGAATAACGTAAAGTTTTTGTGAAAATGGATGATGGTGAGTATACATTTTCTACCAGATGTAGATTCCACTAACACATTTTTAAAGGATTAAAAATCCTTTTATTTACAATACATCATAAATTGCATCTTTTGCAACTAAACTTAGGGTAAAAAGTTTACATGTCAACTTAAAAATTACTATAGGGGGTATGTAAGCAAAAAAGTATGAAGACAATTGCCTTAATTCTTGGCTTATCCACTGAAATCACCTTGGAGTATGGCTATCCCTCTTGGGTGAGAAGCCATCAGTCCATTCAGGTGGTCCTGCTCCCGTCTTCATGAGGCCACTTCTCTAATACTGATTATAATAATTTTATGGGACCTCCTGTGTCCAATGGTGAAGTATAGATTTTACTCCCAGAATATCCTGAATGAGTTAGAACAATACATTAATTAAATCATCTCCAATGCTATTCAGTACCCAATGTTGTAATTCACAACCTATTCTATTGCAACCTGAAATTACATCCAGCCTCCTTATCCAACATTATCAGAAGTTCTAAGGGGGACCAATAGATATAAAAATACTGTATTAATAGCCAAAAGAAGATATTCTCAATTCAAATATGATTCCCTCCTGTGATAGTTTGAAGTTTGTGGATCCTCAAAAGCAAAAAATTGTATTTGTAAACTAATTTATCCCTCTGGGTGTGTTACCCTTTGATTGCATTAACTTCAACTGGGGAACCCTTGATTAGATTATTTGATAAGATCGCTTTAGGGCTTTTGATTGGACTACATCAGTGAGGCCTGACTTAGTTTAAGTCTTCACCCCCTTGCTGGGTCTGATATAAGAAAGACACATAGGAAAAGAGAGCCAGTATATCTGATTCTGCAATGTGAGAGAGAGGATTGCAGGGAAACAGAAGCGCCTGAGAGGCTCAAAGAGTCTGGGTCCACCGAGCAGCTCAAGAGGAGACAGCAAGCCTGTAGGGCAAAGCTGAGACTTCGGCAGAGATGGGCAGCCATCTTGCTTTGTCACTTGCCCAGACAACAGAATCAACAGTAGCTGACTTTGGTGAGAAACCACCTCTTACGGTGCCCGGATTTGGACTTTTCAAGGCCTTAAAACTGTAAGCTTTTACCCCAAATAAATACCTTTTATAAACACATTTCTGGTACTTTGAATAGGCAGCCCTTTGACAAACTAAAACATGAAAAACTAAAGTATTAATTTCTCAGGGAGAAATGGAAAGTTCAGAGAGTAAATTCTCTTGTTCTTCTAAATTGTAGCCCAAAGCAATCAGTACCAACTTCTTGTTAAAGTCCAAAATTATTAATGTCCAACACTGAATTCTCTGACCCTTGTGAATTACAGTTCAAACAACAGGTTTTGTTTTGTTTTGTTTTTTCACTCTCTGGTCGTGAATTAGGTCCCCAAACCAAAGCTTCCCTTCCCTCAGGGGATGTGTTCTGTTAAACTTATTCTAGGTCTCTCTTGGCAGAGTGGGCCCCTGTAAAATTTGTGGTATGGAGTAGCAGAGCAGAAAGCACAATTTCTGTGGGCAGCCTGCCTCCCAAGAAAGGGGAGAAGGTGGGCTGTACATGCCAAAATTACATTTCAGGAAATTAACTGGTAGCCCTGGAGTACGGAGTGTTATGGAGTATGGAGTAGCAGTCCCTGTACATTTTAAGAAACATCTGATGTGATAAAGAAGTGTTTCCCCCTAAAATAGAGAAACAGAAAAGAATTACAAGAAACAATCTCTCTTAAGAAATATTTATTTAGTATTGTGGTGCAAATTTATAAGCTAGGTTCATTGAGAGAATCAGAGCTGGATGCCGCCTAACAACTAACCACTAACATTTGTAATATTCATATATATCAATGCAACATATTTTAGGATTTTGTTACAGTTGTGCCCTACTTCTGGTGACAATTTTTGTATTAGTCAGTATAAATTAGGTTTTATTAGATACCAAACAAGTCCAAATAACTCAGTGGCTTAGAAAAGCAGAGATTTATTTCTTACTCATATAACTGTGTTGGCTGGGGGTTCTTTCCTACCTTGCCCTGATTCTGGGACCCTGCCTGATAGAAACAGCTATCATTTGAAATATTGTTAGGGTGACAGATTAAAGATGGCCACACATCCTATGTCATCAAGCCCATTCCCCACTTCAAAAGGACTTTACTTCCCCTCCCTTTGAAACTGGGATGCCCCTGTGATTGCTTGAATGGAATGTGTCAGTTCCAGGGCCTAAGACAAAGATCTGGAAACTTTTGCTTTCAAAGTTTTGAGAGTCCTGAGGCACATGTGAGAAGGCAGGCTACTCTGCTGAATAAACCATGTGAAGAAGAGAGACCCTGGGACAAGATAGAGAAAGAGAACATTTCAGTCATTCTGGCATCCCACCAGAGATTCCAAATTACTCCAGCCCCAAATTACTCAGACAATACCTGACTGGAAACATGAGAGACCCCAAGGATAATTAGACAACTTCCTACTGAGTCCAATCAACCCACAAAACATTAGACATCTTTAAAATGGTTACTGTTTCACGCCACTGAAATTTGTGGTGCTTTTTTATGCAGCAATAGATATCTAAAACATTCCATCATTGTGGTAAAAGAGAGCACAATTTGCATAACAGCTTTTAAAGCTTCTGCTTATAAGTGGCATGTCACTTCCAATCACATTTTACTGGCCACACCAGGGAGTAGAGAAATGCAAGTTTTACTATGTGCCTCAGAGGAGAAGTGGAACTATTTGGTGGATGGTACTAATATTTCCCAGAGAGAGGTAAGGGGTAGGGAGGTACATCTTCCAAAAAGATAACAGGTAAATCAGTAAGCAGATGCAACATCAAGGAAGAAAGAGTAATGAAAAGAAAATAATGTAGCTGACAGATGTTTGTAGTTGACTGCTGGGCAGAAAGGAGTCAGAAAAGGAATATCTATCTGGATCTAAGGCAAAAGGCTAAATCTTGAGATTCAAAGAAGAGTTTCAAGGAAAGAATAATTAAGATCACACAAAAAAAGGCCAAAATGGTGGTATAGGCAAGGAATCCATAGAAATTCAAAGAAGATCAGTGTATGGGCTGATGGAGTAACAGGCGTTGGGGAGGAGGTAAAATTAGAAAAAGAAATAGAAGGTAACAGAACTTGGATGGTTGGAAAGGAGAGGGCAGGGCATTCTCAGTGAGGAAATACATGAGCTAAGTCTTGGAGTGAGGAATGAATACAGCAAGTGGTAGGAATGTAGGCAGGGAAACCATTTGTGGATTTATGGAGAGCCTTGAGTGGCAATCTGAACTTTCTGAGCTTTCTCCTTTAAACAGCCAGCACCCTTAATGATAAATGTCTGAGCAAAGGAAATCAGTGGTTAGGATTAGTCCCTACATTTAGGAATGAAGAAAGGAGAGACTGAGAGCAGGTCACAGTTTGAAGTATTCAAAACAGGAGGTGATGCATAACCAATGAGGAATATCCTATTGAGATGATTGTTACCTAGGGGGGAAAAAAAGGAAGGAAGACTAGTTCCTTCCTAGACTAGTTCAGAAGGGTTTGAATCAGAATAAGCTGCTTAGGCGGTTCAAACAAAACAAACAAAAACAAAAAAGAGATTCAAGCGGGGAATTGAGGCATTTATTTTATCAAAGACAATGTTTTAGCTTTTTCATTTCTTGTGACAATGTTCATTACCTACCCAACATTCCCCACCCCACTACCATGACTACAAACCTTTATTCAATTCCTATCTTCCTTCCAAACCAGTAACATATACTCCAGCTCCAAGGAATGCAGATTGGTCTAAGCCAGTGGTTTTCAACCAGTACCACCCCTCTAGGGAGTGCATAAGATGTGGGGTGTGGGAAGAGGGTTGTTTTTTGTTTTTGTTTTTTGGTATTAAAATGCTTGGGGTGTGGTACTGGCATTTACTGGGATGGAAGAGAGATAATAAAAACCCAGCAATGCATGACATAGTGCTGCATAAGAACAGCCAAAAATAAGATAAACACTAAGCAACCATGGAGTCCCACGCCCCTTGTTAGTTACTGCTTTAAAGATAGCTAATGTCTCAGTTCTGGTCAGTGAGATAAGGAGGGCCTTGCTATGGGGCGGTTTGGGGTGGTTTCTTCCTGCCTGGTGATGTCCTGATGGTATAAGACACTTGGAACTGCTACAGCCATCTTTTTCTCAAAAACATTTTCTCCCCAATTTCTCTGTTTCCATTGTTGGCACCTCCATTTTGCCATCAAGTCCTAAAATATTTGACTTCTCTTAACCCTTAACCTTGTGGTAACATTAATCCAGGTTTGCAAGGGACAATCTACTTTTATTCCTGTTCTCCAGGTATAATTATTAATAGGGCCCCTCTAATTCCCCGAAGTGTTCCAGATTAGAGAATAGATTATACTGTCACCACACTCATCCACAGTCAAATCCTGTTCACATGGCTTCAGGAAAGTACTTTTTATTTTATTTTATTTTATTTTAAATGTTACATCCATATACCCCCCACCCCACCCACACTACCCCTCCCCCATCAACAAACTCTTCCATCATTGTGGCACATCCACTGCGCCTGGCGAATACATTCTGGAGAACCGCTGCACCACATGGACAGTGGTCCACATTGTAGTCCACACTCTCCCCCAGTCCGCCCAGTGGGCCATGACAGGACACAATGTCCAGCATCTGTCTCTGCAGCACCACCTAGGACAACTCCAAATCCTGAAAATGCCCCCACACCATATCTCTTCTTCCCTCTCCCAACCATCAGCAGCCACCGTGGCCACCCTCTCCACATCACTACTACAGTTTCTTCCCTTACTAATCACAATAGTTCCCCAGCAGAACACCAGTAAATCCAATCTAATCCATAATCTATTCCTCCATCTTGTGGACCTGGGATGGCTATGTCCAGTCCCCCTCTACATCAAGAGGGGGCTTAGATTCCACATGGATGATGGATGCAATTCTCTTGCTTGAAGCTGTAGGCATTCTTGGCTCCCTGGTGTGGTGGTTGACCCTGTTCACCTCCCTGTCAGCTGGCCAGGGTAAGTAAAAAAAACAGAGGATAGAAGCTGCAAGTCTGCTGAAGCCCAGGGCCTGGCCATCACATGGACAGTTCAGAGATCCAGGTCTCCTGAGTATACACCAACCCAAATGCCAACCACAGGTCTGATAAACGTGATGGAAGAGGCATGTGTAGAAAGGTTATATCTGAGTCCAACTCCAACACACTCAGGAACACAAACTCCAAAGTAGGGCCAACTGACATAACCCTGGACTCCAGAGCCATCTGCCTTGACCATAGAACCTGTGGGTCACTGCAGCCCTCAGGAGAACCAGCACCTGGGTTTCCATCTACCTTGGCTGTCTCTGGTACCCTGCTGAGGCATGCATAAGCATCACCCCCTGATGACCTCCCGACTCATTTTTGGAGACTCTTAGCCATATAAACTCACTTGTCCTTTCCATGTCCCCCTTCTTATCCAAAGTCAAAATGCAGTTTTTAACACCTGATATTACATGTAGGCTGAGATAGTTTGCCGGTCTGAGGTGACCTCTTTGTTCATGGTGTTTTTGTAGTTACATCATCAGCTGGTGCTTGGTAGTAATCCCTCGGTGCCAGGGAGGTCTATCCCAGTCACGTCCCATGCTGGGGGGAAGGCAATGCATCTACATGCTGAGTTTGGCTTAGAGAGGCCACATTGAGCAACATGGAGGCTCTCAGGAGATCACATTTAGGCACCCCACAGCTATAGGCCTAGTTCATATTTCAGGCACAAGAAAGTACTTCTAACGCAAGACTGGCAGCCTGTATTTGCACCTCCCTAGAACTGAGTGGGTTTTACATATTTAAATGATTCAATATTTTGTGACACCTGAAATTATATTAAATTCAAATTTCAATGTCCATTAATGAAGTTTTATTGGTACAAAACCACACCCATTTGTTTATTGTCTATGGCTGCTTTCTCACTTCAATGGTAGAGTAGTTCCAACAAGATGAGACTTAGCCAACAATATCTAAATTATCTGCTCCTTTAAAAAGTTTGCCCGCCCTACTCTAATGCTACTAGTTCTGAGCCTCCTCATTTCTTGCTCAAACACAGCAGCCTACTAACTGGTTTGGGGTTCTTTCCTCACCTCTAATGCTTCTCATACACCTGGTTGCCAGATAAACTCCTAAGGGAGTTTTGCTCCTGTCACTTGCCTCTACAATATCTTCAGTGTCTCTTCAAAACCAACAGTATAAATGTCCAAGTCCTTGATACTGAAGACTACAACCTAGCTTTCCAGATTTTGTTCCTCTTCACTGCTTAAAGCCAAAACGTACCACTTGCTGTTTCCCTAACAAGCACTCCTATCTTACGCGCACCCCAACCCCTACCATTTCTCCAAGCTTCTCTTCCACCCCACCTGTCTCTCAAGATGGAATGAAATTGGTCACTTCCTTGATATACCTTCATTTTATCAAACCAGGTAATTCCTGAGGTTAGGAGGCTAAGAGACACAGAGAACAGAAAAGAATCGGAGAGCAGGTCCAAAGAGATGAGTGTGAAGGGGGAGTGCCCGTAGGACCTGCAGACGGCTTCAGAGATGACACTGACGCCGGAGTTTTAGGGATGCGAGAGGTTAAACGACATCCCAGGTAGATAAAACGGAAAGGGTAAAGAAGGCTGAATGAGCACAACCCCATCCTCTCCAGTTCTCTACTGCTGCAGAGATTTCAGACCTCTAAATCTCTAAAAGAAAATTCTAAAAAGCAGACTCGGCCAAAACTACCGGAAAGTGCTTCTTGCCAGTGCAGGCAGCACAGAGATTCCAGAAGCCCAAGAATCCTAGAGCCGGCCCGAAGCATTCTCTCCGCGCTAGGAAGACTCCGGCTCGTGGTGAAAACTTCTGGATGGCAGCCCTGGGTCTGCACGCCCCTGCTCCCTACTTTGTGACAAGCACGACGGCGTCCCGGGGAGGAGACGCCCCTCAACCGACTGCGCCTGCAGTTAGGAGAAAAGTACGCCTAGGGCCCCCATAAAGCCCTGCATCAGGACGCCCCCTCAGTCCAACTCCGCTCGACCGCTGTCCAGGTGCTCTGAAACTCCGAGACCGAACGAGCGCCAAGAGGAGGGAGATCGCAAACGCGAACGCAGGCCTGGGAAAGGAAGCGATTCCGGGGCGCACGCGCACAGCGAGGAGAATGGGAGGAGCGTGCCTGCTGGAGGGATTACTGAGGAAAGGAGAGCGCGTGGCGATCCGGCACCTGCGCATGCGCTGTACTCTCGCTCCGCCCGCCCGCCCGCGCGGCCGGCGAAGCTTTTCTTCAGGCCCGCCCGGCCCTTTTACTCGGCGGAGCCCAGGCGACAGCTAGAGCGAGGAAGTGTGGGGCGAGGTGGGCGGGGCGTCGCACGCGAGCAGGGCCAGCGAAAGAAGGGAATAAGAGCAAGAGATCCGAGACAACGTTACCCCGCCAACACCCAATCGGGAGCCAGCCCGCCCCCGCCCCCTCTCCTCATGTTATTGGCTGGGAGGCCCCAGGTGGGCGGGGCCTGCCCTGATGTTGGGGAGGGCAAGGGGCGGGGAAGAGAAGGAAGGCGCTGGCGGGCAGTGATGGCGGCGGGCGATGGGGACGTGAAGCTAGGCACCCTGGGGAGTGGCAGCGAGAGCAGCAGCGAAGGCGGCAGTGAGAACCCGGGCGGCGCGGGAGCGACAGCCGAAGGGGGCGGCTGGGCGGAGGCGACGTTGGCGCTTCTGTGGGGGGGCGGGGAGATGCTGCTGAACGTGGCGCTGGTGGCGCTGGTGCTGCTGGGGGCCTACCGGCTGTGGGTACGCTGGGGGCGGCGGGGTCTGGGCGCCGGGGCTGGGGCGGGCGAGGAGAGCCCCGCCGCCTCTCTGCCTCGTATGAAGAAGCGGGACTTCAGCTTGGAGCAGCTGCGCCAGTACGACGGGTCCCGCACCCCGCGCATCCTGCTCGCAGTCAATGGGAAAGTCTTCGACGTGACCAAAGGCAGCAAGTTCTACGGCCCCGGTGAGGAGGAGGAGGAGGAAGGGGGGGGACACCGCGCAGTTTAAGAAGGACCCCCCTTCTTACCAGGAGCCCCCTGGGCACCGGGTTAGTTTGCCTCGCCCGCTTGTCCGCCTGGACCCCCGCGCCTTGGCTGCAGCTCCTGGAACGGCCCGCCCCACGCAGCCCCCGCCGCGGCACCGCCGGCGGTACCCCCCACGTCGGGGTCCCAGCGGCGCCCCAGGGAACAGCCCTCAGCACTCAACTTTCTCCCATTCCACTTCTCCTTGCAGCCTCGTATGCCGAGTTTTTCAAAGTCCTCATAGCTGTCGCCAGTCACGCTGGCCCTCAACCTCTCCTGAGCTTTTTGATTCCTGTGATGAGTCCTGGAAGGAGGGAAGGGAGATTTCCGAAGTGGGGACCTAACGTTCTAGGCCTAATTAACAGCTTTCTTTTCTTTATTTTTATTTTTTTTGGCGCGGATGTCTCCATTCCCTCTTTCACCCCATCTTTGAGGCCACGTTTAGGGACACGTAGTTCCGTGTGTCAAACTTCCAGTCTGTGAATTTCAGGCATGTAGCAACAACTCGGACTCAATTTTTAAATCCGTTTTTAGTCCAAAGATGCTTTCCAATATTAACAATGTATGTGGAATAAAGATAGACCAGAATACAGGTCTTGTAAAAGGATATTCTCCCTGAGTTTTGGGGGTGGAGCTCGTATACCCAACGGTCTGGTTTCTTTTTACTTCCCCCCCCCCCGATAGTAGGAAGGGATAAATCCAAATACACTTTGATAATGATTTACCATGTTTTCAATTACCAGAACTGAGGAAAAACACTTAGAAGTACTGTAAATCCATACCCCGATACACCATTCTTCAAGGATTTTTGAAGTTTTGCTTTCAGAGAACTTTGTATATAGGATAGTTGGTTTGAACTCTCTTTACAGTGTAGATGTAGCATACATTTCATATTATGCTAATGAGCTTCACTTTAGACTCGTGGATCCTGTTCGTATACCATAAAATTGAGCAACACTCTGCATCCTGGTTGTGTAGTAACTAATACTAAGCTAAATAAAAATAAAAGTGACCACAGTAAGAATAAATGAGAAACCTAAAGTCACCTGTTATTTGAAAAAGTACATCCGAGCCTTAAATTCAAGCAGGATTGGCAGTACAAGCTGGTTTCCTCTTTGATTTAACCTATTAGTATGTGAGATCTTTTGACACTTGCAAATATATACTTGTGATTTCAGTGCTTAGTGACTGGAAGATAATTTACAAGTGACTTGGTTTGTTGTTTAGTAATTGGAAAGAGAAGAAATAGTGGATTTTCATTGATGAGCTACTTAATTTATTTCTGAGTTTTTTGTATTTCTGGGTGTATCTACAATCAATTAAACCAAGTTATAGATAGTTTATAAAGTGGTTACTTCTTGTTATATAAATATGAACGCCAGATGTCTAACTACTTACATCAGCTCAAATGATTAATACTTTTTCGTTGTTGACTTAAGAGCATGTGGGACAAGAGAATTGGGCTAAAGTACAGCGTTTAAACAGACCAAATAATTTTTTTTATATCAGGAATTTATACAGTATTTTGTACCTTTACTTTATTGAATGTATACTTCTGAATGATCAGTTTAATGGGGACAAGAAAGATTTAAAATTTGTAAGCAAAATTTTACAAGAGGACATACTTTTTAATATATTTTCCCATTGGTATTAACATGTATGTTTAGTAATTAGAAACTGTGTACAGGCTTAAATTTTTTAGAGCTTTTACCCAACTATAACATCTGCCTTTGTACCTCCTGCCTAAGCTGACAATGAAGAGAAGTATTAGAGCTGAGAAGCATATTAGTCCTCATACATTATGCCTTGCCACTATCTGAAACTAGCTGTGAGAGACACCCACACCCATAGACACAGTTTGGCAATCTGCAGTGGCATATATTCTGTGGCAGAAAATATTAAGGTAAGAGTCATAGGTGTAATATAGATAGCCTTTGTATGACTTGAGCACTAAGGGGACTCCTCAGATAACAACAGAGAAGTCAGTTTTAGGTTAGTGTCCAACCAATCCCCAGGTTCTGATCAACCGCCTAAAGGTGATGTTCTATCATTTCATTTCTACGTATTGATGAGCAACCTAACGATATTCAGAATATTTTATTATTGAAGAGAATCTTAAAAATAGCCAAATCATCTTGGGGGATTGGGATATGTTTATATTTCACAATAAGGAATATGGTAGCTTTGAAGGTAAATTTCTGGCTATGGAACAGATAAAAGTTTAGTTTTGCCTTTAATTTTAATTTTTTTTATTTTTTATTTTTTTTAAAGATTTATTTTTTATTTATTTCACTCCCCCCCCCCCCCCCCCCGTTGTCTGCTCTCTGTGTCCATTTGCTATGTGTTCTTCTGTGACTACTTCTATCCTTATCAGCAGCACCAGGAATCTGTGTTTCTTTTTGTTGCGTCATTTTGTTGTGTCAGCACTCCATGTGTGCGGCACCATTCTTGGGCAGAGTGCACTTTACTTCACACTGGGTGGCTTTTCCTTACGGGGCGCACTCCTAGCGTGTGGGGCTCTCCTACACGGGGGACACCCCTGCGTGGCGTGGCACTCCTTGCGCGCATCAGCACTGCTCATGGGCCAACTCCACACGGGTCAAGGAGGCCCAGGGTTTGAACCGCATTCCTCCTATGTGGTAGGTAGATGCCCTATCCATTGAGCCAAGTCTGCTTCCCTAATTTTTAGTTTTGCCCTCAAATTAAGCAGTTTTGTAGCAGAATAATTCAGAAACAATAATCCTTATCTAAGAATCTTAGTATCTTAAAAAGAATAAGCTGAGGAATCTAGAGAGCCTGTTTTCTATGCCAAAACAATATCTATTCCCATTTCTCATAGTTTTAGGAATAAAGATTGTTTTGTGAGATTTTTCCATAATGCTAAAGATACTTTCCTTTTTTTTTTTTTTTAATGTTTTTCTATGGTTGCAGTAAGATAAACAAGACACCTAAGGAGATAATCTGGGTATTCTTTTTTTTTTTTTTTTTTTTTTAGATTTATTTTATTTTATTTATTTCTCTCCACTTCCCCCCCACCCCTGTTGTCTGTTTTCTGTCTCCATTTGCTGTGTGTTCTTTTGTCCACTTCTGTTGTTGTCAGCAGCACGGAAATCTGTGTCTCTTTTTGTTACATCATCTTGCTGCGTCAGCTCTCCATGTGTGCGGCGCCATTCCTGGGCAGGTTGAAATTTCTTTTGCGCTGGGCGGCTCTCCTTACGGGGCGCACTCCTTGCGCATGGGGCTCCCCTATGCAGGGGCACCCCTGTGTGGCAGGGCACTCCTTGTGCACATCAGCACTGCGCATGGGCCAGCTCCACACGGGTCAAGGAGGCCCGGGGTTGAACCGCGGACCTCCCATGTGGTAGACGGATGCCCTATCCACTTGACCAAGTCTGCTTCCCTACTTTCCTTTTTAGTCAAACATTTTTAAAGTTTTTAAAGTTCAGGTTCCTAAGAAATTAAATATTGACAATTTAATTTAGTGGAGTAAACATTTTGGCAGACAATTGGCATTAACTACATTTGTCAATATTAAATTTAATAACAGTTCAGTCACTTAGCCAGCATGCGAGAAAAGTGTGTAAAAACAGTGAATAAAGGAGAAGGAAGGGAACAAGATTGGTTAAGCACCTATTATATTCGATCCATTTATTAGTGATCGCCATAGTGCCTCAGTAAGGTCAGTAAATATTCCTGTCCTACACATAGGGAGTCTAAGGTTTAGGTATCTTAGGTAAATTGGCTTGAGTCACAGAGACATGGCATTCAAATCCAGATATATTTGACCACAAAATCTATCTACACTATTTCTAGTCAGCTACATTCTGGGATAAACTTGTGGAGAATCTTATGTTGTTTTTCTTTATACCCTCTACTGGTTCTATTAAGGATTTAAAACCTCAAAGAAGTACACTTTTATGGCTTTATGCTACACTGTCCAGTATGCCACAAGCCATATGTAGCTATTTAAATTTAAATTGATTAAAGTGAAATAAAACTAGAATTTGACTTTGTCCATCACATTAGTTACATTTCAAGTGCCTTAGCAACCACATGGCTACCATATTGGACAGCATACTTTTATAGAACATTTCCATTTTCCCAGAAAGTTCTTTTGGAAAGCATTGGTTCTAAAAGTCAATGTAGAAGGAAGAGGGAGCTCCACTTATTGAACTTATCTCATTTAATTTTCTCAATAATCCTATAATATATAGTATGTTCCCATTTTATGGATGTGGAAACAAACTCAGAGAGGTTTTGGCTGACGTCATATACCTGATCAAGCTAGAATTCAAACCCAGGTGTAACAGGCTTCACAGGCTGTCCTTTCCCATTGTATCACAATAAATCTTTCACTTGTTTTCAGAGTGATAGTAGATTTGGAAAATTCAGACAAACAATTTTAAATCATAATTTGATTTATTGTTACTTCAGTGGAACTCTACCAAAACGATGCTTTTATTTATTCTTTAAGATAGCAAGAAATTATAAATTGACCTTTCTAATAATTTATTCCATGTTCCTGAAACTTAGATATACTGCTTTCCTCTTATTCTATGTGGAATATTCTTTAATATATACTAAAGCCATATTTTCTCCAACTTAATGTCTTACCTTTTTGAATTCTACTGAAAAGAGAAAGAAACCACATAAGAAATACGCCTGTGATGCCTAATAATTAGGAGGTTGAAAAAAGGAGAAAATGTACCTTTTGAATTTTTTTTGGCTTTTTCTCTGATATGTTAATTTTTATTTAGCACTTTAGCTGGCAAGATTTTAGTTGAAGCAAGAGTTTCAACTATAGTCCAGATCCAACCTGACCTATTCCTTCATGCATTCTAAAGTTGATGCTACCTAGCTCTCATCCCAGCTTCTTTGAAGCCAACTGGGTCTTTGTTTGGGATTAACAAAAGGTAACATATACATTTGTTACCTACCACTGAGATAGAAGGATCAGCAAAGTTTTGTTAATGAATTTTGATATCTCAATTTTCTAATAATTATTTCTACTATGCCTGCTTTCTTGGTTCCTCAGGGTTCAACATCATACCATTGCTTTTAATCTTTGAGGAAATAGTATTTGTATTCAATACTGAAGCAAAGTTTGAAAAGATAGCTTAAAACAAGTATGAGACCAGATATCATTCAAGCTGAAAAGGAATTCAAAGGAGTGCTTTGAATAATCTGACATAATCCACTTCTTCCCTCTGTGTACCCATCAGAGACATCAGTAAATAACTGCTATGCTCTTTTGGAGTCTGTATCCTGCCTCAGGACCTTCATTCAGTTCCAGCTCCATTTTTTAATACGAAGCAGCACTCTCCTGGATTTCATTACAGTAAAACTTTAAATAAGGGATTGTAAGGAATGGGAGTTCCTGAATCTTCAAAACAGATACATCCCCTAACCTCATAGAGTTGACGTTCTACTGAGAAAGACAGACAATAAACAGGCATTACAGTACATAATTATAATCTTTAAATATGCTATGAAGAAAATCAATAGGATATGTAAGAGGATTACAAATTATCTTGTTTAGATTAGTAGTTTGAAAAGACACCTTATATTAGATGACAAGAAAAAAGGGTTGACATTTAAGCAGATACCTGAAGGATCCAGCTATACAAAGATTTAGTGTGAGAATATTCTGAAGCCCTATTATTCCTATGCAACTATACTGAACAAATTGAAACCAGGAATTTGGTCATATTGTGTTACGAGGGAAAGAAACATCCTTATCACCCTTATTTTTTAATTTCAGATTTGAATTTAGCCTTCATTTGGTTAGTATTAGCTCAGTATACCTTTTCCATCCCTTTACTCTGAACCAATCTAAATTTGTTTTTTCTCTGATAAATAAATAGCATACAGTGCAGTTATTTTCCCATTGAATCTAATAACAATGTGTCTTTTAGTAGCTTGGTTTATGTTTATGATCACTGGTATATTTAGGTTTATTTCTATCATCTTATTCTGTGGGATTTCTTTACCATACTTGCTTCTTTTTTCCCATATTCTCTCCCATCTCAAATTGATTTTCTTTATTGCTCCACATTTTTCTCTTCTGATTTAGAAACATTCTGTTCTTTTAATGCTTTAAGTTTTTGCCATATACAATCTCCTATCCTTGTGAGCAATCACAGAAGACTGTGGTCACAACAAGCCAGGGAGGGAACTGTGCTATTTATAAACTTTAATGAGTTAAAGCTTGTCTCTAAGAGCTATGGTTTTTATGCCATGGAAATAACTAAAATATTTGTCATGGAGTATTCCTCTTCTTCAGAAATACTAATGTAGCTATATAATCATCTAATAATTGCAAAATTAGTTACATAGTTTAGATTTTTATTTCTTCCTATAATTTTCTGTTCATTATTCTTTAAAGCAGTGTTTTACAATGAACATATGTTGTAGCCTTTTTCAGGATATAGAAACTAATAAATTTATTGATTATTGACCTTTAAAAATCTTCACAAGTCTTTTTTATGCTGAAAACTAATAGTGAAGTCTGAATTCTAGGTAATATAATGCCATTTTGGTATATATAACAATATCTTTGAAATACAATTTATGGTATAAAATAATGCCCTAGAATATTTATCTTATATTTAAGTACATTTAAGAACATCTGCTAAGACTGAATAATTGCTCATTTGTTGTAGTAAGAATTTTCTTGCAATAGTAAATATAGTTTTGTATCAACCTTATATGTTAGTCTTTGATAAAGCAAAAGAATTTAATTCTCTTAGTTACTGCTGACTGTTAATGTCTAAATGAATCTTAATAGTCAATAGTAAGGGAGTAGTGGAATGGTAAGATGTGCTTCTGGCCATTATATGATTGCAGGGGATGTCTTTTTTATTAGACCTCAAATCCTTCCTTTCTCAGAACAACCCATCCAATTCTAGTTTTTAAATCTTAATGTCACATTCTTTATGGTCTTAACTAAAAAGTCAAGAAAATTGTTACCAAAAAGACCTTTCCAGACATTAAATACTTTCTGAGAGAAATTCTAAACATGTGGAGAAGACAGTTTGACCTAATTTACGGGAGTAGGGAACTATGTTAATCACTTTGAATCTTTCAAGAGTTAATGAAACATTTTGTCTAAAATTTGGCTTTGATTATTAACTGTTGATTCAAGTTAACTTTTAGTAAGTCTTCCATTCAAAACCACAAAACAACCATTTTTTTTGAAGTTTTGTTTCATTTTGTTTTCACATTGATTCAATGTTGAAGTCTTCTCCTTAGGGAAAGTGGCAGAGAATTTTTTTAGAGAATGCACTGGCATATATTATTATACTAAAAATTGGAGGGTTTTCTGATTGTTGTTTTTATGATCTTTTTCTCTTCTCTCTTTTGCACCATTTTATGGTTAAAAGCATATGGTTAAGGTACTCTTAGTCACTCTGAAGTAGACTTTTTGCAGGCCAGGAAGATAGGAAATGCTAAGGAAAGTTCTTGGTGTTGATGGCTTTTTTTAGTTCATTCTCTTCAACTTTGATTTAACAAGTATTCTAAAATTTCCATTCCCCTGAAATTTTTTAATTAGTAAAGTATGCTAATTTTCGGGATTGCCATATATATCTTTGGGTTTGTGGGTCTTCTAAGTTAAAATTATCATTTTGCATTTGTAGGTTGTTATAGCCCTGATCAGCTTTATTTTCTTTTAGTGTGTTTCCCTTGTCACGGTTTTACGTTTGTAAGCATTGGTCCAGTGGGCATTAGGAGGCTATATAATATTTATTGATTTTTTTGGTCATTATTTCTCAAGAAACAAAAAGATTACATTAGCTCTTTTTTTTTTAAGGTTTATTTTTTATTTCTTTCTCCCCCCCCCCCCCCCCCCCCGCCCCCCAGTTGTCTGCTCTCTGTCGGTTCGCTGTGTGTTCTTCTGTGACCGCTTCTATCCTTATCAGTGGCACTGGGAATCTGTGTTTCTTTTTGTTGCGTCATCTTGTTGTGTCAGCTCTCCTGTGTGCAGCGCCATTCTTGGACAGGCTGCACTTTCTTTCTCGCTGGGCAGCTCTCCTTACGGGGCATACTCCTTGCAAGTAGGGCTTCCCTACATGGGGGACACCCCTGCGTGGCAGGACACTCCTTGCATGCATCAGCACTGCACATGGGCCAGCTCCACATGGGTCAAGGAGACCTGGGGTTTGAACCGCAGACCTCCCATGTGGTAGGCGGACACCCTATCCATTGGGCCAAGTCCGCTTCCCACATTAGCTATTTATATATTACCTAAGTCTCCTCAAAGCAGCCACTGACACAATGCATATAGAGTTCTCCTTAAAATTAAAATAAAAAAGGACACAACTGCTTTAGAGTAGGCACCTTTTCTTTTCCCTAGGGAACATTCTTGCTTAATTTCAGAAGTTAACATTTTCCCTAAGATAATTAACTCCAATTTAATGAACTTTGGATTTTACTCTGTAAATAAAGACAGTATTGAATTTCTTTCTCTTGAATGCTTAATACGCTTTTGATTGTCACTTAAGATAATAGACAAAGTTTGAAAGTTATAAATGTTGGCCAGTGGTAAATAGTGTCCCATTTTCTTAAATAGAAGACAAATTTTTAGGTATTAAAAGATAGCCTAAATTTACATTAAAGGGATGATTGTATATATTATAGATATATCCACTCAGTGGAAAAATATATAGCCATGAAATGATCATTTGATAGTGACGTAATAACTAGCAATAAGGAAAATGCCTAAGGATGAGAAAAGCAGAATGAAAAAGTACTTTACTAAAATATTGCCTTTATTTTCATGTTAATGTATCAATACCTAGTAATGCTACTCTAAAAATTACTGCTAATGCCACTTCTAGTTCCATGCAGTAAATTTTGTTCAGAGGAGTTTCTTATATCCCTGAACTTTATGCAATTATTTCTGTGATCCAAATTAATGTTCATAATTTTTTAGATTTTTGTCAATTTAAGTCAAAGTTTGAATTCTCTCAAAAGGTACAGCTCTTTTCTGATACATATTCTCCAAATTTCTAAATGCTTTCACATATGAATATGTTAGTAGTCATTTTTCTGCACATTTTAAATCCAAGAAATTTCCAGTTTTTTCTACTTGGTTACTTTTCATTAGAAAGTATTTTATTCTCTAAATTAGACATTAACTCTCATTGACCACTCTGTTGCTCATGATGATAATTGAAGCCAATAATTGTGATTTTAAGATTACTTCCTCTAAATAACCTTTGTCATATATGGATAACTTACAGATTGAGGAAACAGAATTTTTTTTTTTGTAAAATTACGTATTTTGGGTATCTTATTTATTAGCACTTAATGCTTAAAAAGCATTTTAAAAAGAAAAATCTACTTGGTCTTTTTGCAGCCTTACATGAAGACAGAATTATGGGTATTATTTTCCCTCTTTGATGAAAGAAACAATTTTCAGACCCACAAGAGCTAGATGAGATACCCAGAATAACAGAACAAGTAGTGGAAGTAGGTTTTTAAGTCTTAAAATGTTTTTTATTACAAAAATCATTTTTAAAATAGCCAGACTTTACCAATTCTGTATATGAAGTAAAATTTCCCCCTTCATTCCTGAGAAATGTACCTCCTGTTAAAAAGTTTGGTCTGTATTCTTCCTGCATCCTGTTTTTCATACATATACAAACACAACAAAACACATATAAAATATGAATTCATGTATATTTCCTTTCAAGATTCAAGTCAAATCATACTATATACTTTTTTCAGTAAAATACAGGATGCACTTCCTATACAGAGTGACCTTATTCCTTTTTATAGTTGTATAATATTCCATTTATGTACTATCATTTAACCAACTTCTTGATATAGAAAATTGGGTTGTTTCTATTTTGTTGATATTGCTGTCTGTTTTAAACAAATGAATTGTCTATTACCATATATTTGGAGTGGGTTTTTTTTTTTTTTTTAAGATAATAGCATTATATTAAAGTGAAATCATTTGCCATAAATAAATTTACCACAAACAAATCTATTAAAAGTAATATGTCCTCCCATGGCCCACTGGGTGGACTGTGGGAGAGTGTGGACTATGATGTGGACCATTGACCATGAGGTGCAGCGGTGCCCAGAGATGTAGTCACCAAATGCAATGACTGTCTCATGATGATGGAGGAGATTGTCGTTATGGGGGGAGGAGTGAGGTGAGAGGGGTGGGGGGGGGTATATGGGGACCTCATATTTTTTTACTGTAACATTAAAAAAATAAAGACAAAAAAATTATATCCCCATTTTTTAAAAAAAGTAATGAGAGGGAGAACCAGGTGTAGCTCAGTGATTGAGAGCCTGCTTCCCATATACCAAGTCCCAGCTTCAATCCTCAGTACCTCCTTAAAAAAACAAAAGGTAATGAGAATCTAGAGTTTGTCCTTATTTGGAACTATAGCTCATTCAGTAGGAATAAATTTACATTCCTACTTCATGCCAGGCACTGTACTAGGCATTCAGGGTGTAAAGATAAACAGGACAGTTGTTGCTCTCGAGGACGGAGTTCAGGAATGGTTCACTTCTGTCAGCATATAAATCATGCCATTCTTCCCTAGAAAGAATGTTAACTAATTCTTGAACAAAATGTTAATCATCAATGTGTCAGTCCAGGAGAAGTATTCCTGACAGCCACTTCTCTGTTTCCCAAAAGCCATAACAAATATAAACAATGATTTTCTTCAATGACTTTCCTTAGTTTATATGGTAAAATTGTATATATATTATGGTAGTCAGGTGATATTTATTTTTGAAAATGGATAGTATTTCTGATGAGACCATTCAGCAAATAATTATTGAACATCTACATGTGCTGAGCACTGAACTAGACACAGAAAGTACAAAAATGGTATAGTCTCTGCTCTCTGTGGAGTTACAACCCTCATAGAATGTTTTAGATCCACAGTCCACCTAAGTCTTTACAAAGCATGTATCAGTGAATGTCCTGTTAACTATTTTTAGATGACACTATTAACAACAATCAGTAAAACATCATTTCCCCTCAAGCAAATTGGCTTGCAAACCTAACTGCTTAAGTTTCCTCTTCTCCCTAAACTACCTCACAGTCTTCATCTTTGAATAAATGTTTTAGGGTAGCTGAAGTAATTAAAATCTAATGTTTAGATGAAAAGCTTTACTTTGGGGGGAAAAAGGCAGATTTCCAAGAATTTTCTTCTCATCCCATCTAGTTCTGAAATCAAGGCTATTTGCCAAATCAGAATCATGGTGAAGTTTCTTTTATTTGACTTTTTCTATTGAGACATTCTAAAATATTGTTAGATACTCTAAATAATTTCTTTCTTTTTTTTTCCAGCGGGTCCATATGGAATATTTGCTGGTAGGGATGCCTCCAGAGGACTGGCGACATTTTGCCTAGATAAAGATGCACTTAGAGATGAATATGATGATCTGTCAGATTTAAATGCTGTACAAATGGAGAGTGTTCGAGAATGGGAAATGCAGTTTAAAGGTACCTTCATTTTGTGGACTTACTTAGAAATATTAAGTGTATGCCCAAAGCAATGTATACTGTTTCACATTCTTTAAGAACCTAAGAATGTCAACTGTTTTCATAGCCATTATAATTTGATATTTTAAATAGAGCTAAGTATCAGTAGATTAACATGTGATGATTATTTTGAAAATATATATTTAAAAATTATAAGAGACTTCTAACAAGGATTGTGACACCTTTAGTCTTACAAAGTCTCAGCTTCAAGGCTTGTTCGTTAAGTTATAGATTTGGCTTCCCCCCCGTCCAACCCCCTCCCCCCCCCCCCACATTTGTTTTGGTTTTTTTGAGGTACCAGGAGCTGGGATTGAACTCTGGACTTCTGTGTGGAAGCCGGCGCTCAGTCACAGAGCCACATCAGCTCCCCTGAGTTTGTTTTTTTCATTTGTTTCCTTGTTGCTTGTGTTTTTGTTTTTAGGAGGCACCCAGGACTGAACTCAGGACCTCCCATGTGGGAAGTGGATGCTCAACTGCTTGAGCCACATCTACTCCCCACATTTGGCTTATTTTAAAACAATTCATTTGCTTATATCAATACTACAGTATAGTTTTTTTCTGAAATTATTGTTTTGTCTTCAAACTGTGAAGAAAAAATGTCATTCCCCTATATTATACCCATGTAACTTACATCAATTATTAACCCATATATGACACTCGGGAGAGCTATTTAATTAGAAGAGAGATTGATAGAAGAGTGAATTGTATGACAGGGGCCACCCAGGGAGACCTCAAAGGACACAGGGTGGCTAGTACCAAATGAATTTCTATCTCTTCATTTAGTTTATTTTCTTGAAGCCTAATAGCATATGTCATATTCTCTCCCCAAGAATATTTCCCTGTTGGCCCTACTTACCATGTGATTCTTTGCCTCATTTTTCCTTTCTTTCTCAGTCCCAAGAAAGTCATTATTTCCTTTTTCATTCTCTCTACTCCAGAATATTAGCTCTAAATTTATTTATCTCACTTCTTTGCAAAATCCAATTTACTTATGGATTTTAAATAACTTGTAAATACCCTATTTGCCAACTTATTTCTCTAGTTAGAATATTTTGAAGCTATTAAAAGTTAAAGGATAGCCGTTTCTGGAAAAGAAAATTCATGGTTAAAAAAAAAAAATACGCATACACCAAAAAAAAAAAGAGTTAAAGAACTATTCCAAGACTCATAGTGCACAATAGAGTTAGAAAAATGTACCCAGGCTTAACCCCAAGAGCCTGGGGTAGGTAAATCTTACATAGGTCTTAGACATGAATATAATTTTAAAAGATCTGCAAGTGATTCTGATGCAGTGTCCTTAATTAAGAACCAATGGTATGAAACATTGTCCTGTACAAACCTTGGAAGTCCCTTAGTCTTGTTCCTTTTGTTCAAGCCTTATATTTCTACAAAGACAAGCTGTAATAAACAGTAGCAAAGAATTTTGCTATTCTGTATGTCAGAAAGGCAAACACCTTCCCCTCCGTATGGTGGATAGTGAAACAAAATTGATCACTACTGATTTTCTTTTGATATCTTTCAGAAAAATATGACTATATAGGCAGACTCCTAAAACCAGGGGAAGAACCATCAGAATACACAGATGAAGAAGATACCAAGGATCACAATAAACAGGATTGAACTTTAAACAACCAAAGTCAGGGGCCTTCAGAACTGCAGTTCTTACTCACTTTCACAGAATGTTCAGCATCTTTGGGTATAGTTCACCTGCTGCGAAAAACACTCAACAGATTGTATACAAGATGAATGAATCTCATTATGAAGATTTGAATACTAGACACTATTTATGCTGCCAAACTTATTTGTTGCAGTTGTTTGTAATGTCCGGTGGGGCTTAATAATCCTGAAAAAAAGGAGACAGGGATATTTTGAAGAGAAGAAAGTCATGAAGTTTCTTTTTCTTTCTCTCTCTTTTCTTTCTTTCTTTTAATCAAAAACAACCAGATATGTATTTGCTACTCTTCGAGTATACAAATCTCCTCAAAAAAAAAAACAGTAAGGGACTTCGATTTCACATGCTGAGATTTTGTTCTAGCCATAAGCAGGGAGGAGACAAGGGCAGAAAGAGGGGTATGCACATCAATTTGAGTAGTTTAGGTCAGTGAAACATTAAAATGTGAATTCCCAAAATTTTCTCTTCGGTTTTGTCAGGGAAAGTTTTTAAGAACCTTTATTTCTAGGAAATCTTTGGAAATTAGGAGAAGGAATTTCAAGTGGGTTTAAGTCAAAGCTATTTCCCCACTAGTAATATCATTTGAAACCAGAATCCCTTCCCTTCCCCTAGATCAAATCATTGTGAATTGTGCCTTATTTCACTTACATAGACTTGAATTATTTTTAGGGAAAGCCCTTATATCAATTCAGAAGTCACTACAAGCAGCATTGAAACTGAAGTTGGAATATTCTGTTGACCGCAAAACCTTGATGTCATTCTGTGTATATAGAATGTAAAAGGAATATTCAGTGTTACTGCCATATATGTTAATATACACAACTCAGTTAGCATTGTAATGGCCAAATGCATTCTCCCATGCTTTCCTCTTTTAAAAAAAAGTGAAAAACAAATCAACAACTCTAGCCCCAGCAGCTGCCTAATTTAAGCAGTATGACCCTCATATCTCAAGGGTGTGGGTGCATGGGGACATGGTGTGTGTGTCTGTATGGGTGTGCCTGAATGTGTGTGAGCGCGCCTGGGAAGGGACTCTTTCTGCAGATACTGTAAATATACATACCATTTTAATAAAGCATGTACGATAAACCAAAATAAACTTGAGTTGGACTTTATATACAAAACTGTAAGCCAGTGCATTCAGATATGGTAGTCAGGATTGTGCATTTGATTCAAGATAAGGAAAAATCTTGGACATGACAAGCAGGCACTGGTTAACCAAGTTGTACACATTGTACCACATTTACTGTAACTTTAGGAAGGAATTCCACTTTGTGGAATATTCTCAAAAGAGCTGAAATTATTCAGGTAAGAATTGACTTATAAAATGTACATATTTTTACTTTATATTTTGATGCCAACTGATTATACTAGTTGTAATAGCACTCCAGGCTGTAGTTACTGAATACAGAACAATAAAGGATATTATAGATATTAAATTCTTCAATTATTAGATTGAAAAAGCCCTGTATGTGTCAATTTTTGGTTTCATCATGACTTTTAGGTTCTTAGTTGGGGACAAGTTGCACCAAAAAGGCAGTTCTATTTAACAAGTCACCAATTTAAACAGACTTTGTTATGGGCATAATATATGCAGAAGCCATCAAAGAAAGGGGAACTTTTAACTGCAATAATAAGTTAAAGTATGTAAAATACTGCATTATATAATATTCAGTCTTGGAAATGTTTTGTTAAGAAAGAGGAGCTTCAGCAAAATCACTGAAGAATGGTGGTAAAGACGGAAAACTTGGTAAATGCTCTGTTTTATGTAAAATACTTTCTAAACAACAAAAAATTGTTAAAGTACTTGTCCTCTGTAGTGAACTGGTATATATATATGAATCATTTGAGCCTAAACTTTAATCTACACATGTGAATCTAGAAACCTTAAATATTCATGCCGTAAAAATTATGCAGTCTGTTAAGAAAAATGAGTAATTTTGTGTTTTGGACTTGAAATAAACAGTGTTCTATAGATAATCCTCAATTTTCAGTTCAGTGTTTCTCATTCAGGTAGTTTGATGGGCAGTCTTCAGGTGGAGGGGAATGGTGGTGGTGGTGGTCTCATTACTGTTTCGCCCTTAGCCAGTATGTCCCAAGCTTGCCTGATGATTGGAATCACTTAAGGTGCTTAAAATACAGATTGTGTCACCCAGTTCAAATCTGTCACTTATTGAACCAGAATGTAAAGAGAATAGGCCTCAGAATCTTTATTTGTGAGGAATGCCTCTTAAAATTCTTAGGAGCAGGCACATTTGAGAAACACCACACTTTCTTGTAAAGTTGCAGTGTCAACCTTTGTCATCTACTTGAAAAGGAACTTAACTCTTAGATAATTTTGGTCTGGTTCCCTGTATGTGGTTTTGTAACATTCCCTAAACTTAGGGTTTCTGAGTTCTGGTTCTGAATTTGTTGTTAATACTTAAAAATCAGTAGATTTCACATGAAAAACTAGTATATGGCTTCAGAAAATAACAAATTTTTATTTTAATTTTTAATAGAATTTTTTAACATTTATTTTTATTTATCTTTTTTTTTTTTTTTTAAAGATTTATTTTTATTTCTTCAATTCCCCTCTCCTCCCCCGGTTGTCTGTTTTCTGTGTCTTTTTGCTGCGTCTTGTTTCTCTGTCCGCTTCTGTTGTCGTCAGCAGCACGGGAAGTGTGGGCGGCGCCATTCCTCGTCAGGCTGCTCCCTCCTTCGCGCTGGGCGGCTCTCCCTATGGGTGCACTCCTTGCGCGTGGGGCTCCCCTACGCGGGGGACACCCCTGTGTAGCAGGGCACTCCTTGCGCGCATCAGCACTGCGCATGGGCCAGCTCCACATGGGTCAAGGAGGCCCGGGGCTTGAACCGCGGACCTCCCATGTGGTAGACGGACGCCCTAACCACTGGGCCAAAGTCCGTTTCCCTATTTTTATTTATTTCTTTCCCCCCTCCCCATTGTCTGCTCTCTTGCGTCCATTTGCTGTGTGTTCTTCTGTGTCTGCTTGTATTCTCAGCGGCACTGGGAATCTGTCTCATTTTGTTGCGTCATCTTCCTGCATCAGCTGTCTGTATGTGCGGCACCACTCTTGGGCAGACTACGCTTTTTTTTTTCACATGGGGCAGCTTTCCTTGCAGGGCGCACTCCTTGAGTGCAGGGCTCCCCTATGCAGTGGATACTCCTGCGTGGCATGGCACTCCTTGCATGCGGTAGCACTGCACATGGGCCAGCTCACTGCACGGGCTAGGAGGCCCTGGATTTGAACCCTGGATGTCCTATGTGGTAGGCAGATGCTCTATCAGTTGAGCCACATCCACTTCCCTTTAATTTTTATCTTTTGATAGCATCTCTAAGTTGGCACCTGTCTCCCAAATGAAATCTATCACGTGTGTACTAGCCAATTTCCTTTAGGAAATGAACCCATTAGATACAGGTTAAGTTTTTAAAACATTGACTGTGATGCTAAAGATGCTTATGTTTTCTGACAGTGTCCTACCTGCCTTTCTGAGATATGTGGACTCTGACACTATACTTACCTCTACTCACAATCCAGAAAGATAAAGTTAATATAATGAATTAGCACAGGAGAAAATTTGAACTCTAGAAGACTTGATACTGAATTAAACTCTCACCCAAGTATTTACTTCTATTGACTGCTAAAACGTATAGCAAATTACTAAGAAATGTGTCTTTGGCAGGTTAACACAAAGTATGTAACCTTACAGAGCTTTAATGGATCAGAATCCGCTAGCAATATTATATAAAAGAATTTATCAAATTTATAAATTGCTTTGTACATATTGGAAATAAGCAGTCATTGATTAGGATAGTGATGGTTCTTTTCTTCCCCCTAATGAATTTAAAGTAGCAAATATGTGTATGATAGCTTTTGAGTATATGTCAGTTACTAATTTAATAGAAGATATTAGTCACAGAGATTGTGACAGTTTGTTGGTGTTTGACAAGAAAGTTCAAATGAAGACCACTCACCTTTTGTTTACTATGTTTAGGCAAAAAGCATAATTCCCAGGCAATGTCAGAAAAGCCATGTCTCCACCCTACACTCCAGAGAAGACCCTGGGCTAGATCATCAGCTTTGCATTGTACCATCATTTGGGCTGCTTGTGACTACTTCATTCAAGAGCACACTTGGCATACTGTGAACAGTCTGGTTTAGTCTCAAGAGATTATCTTAATGTATTCCCATAAGATTCAACTAAAATAAATCTTAGAATTTGATTAAGACTGATAAATATTTGCAAATGCCATTAAATATTCATTTGAAAGCATGATTTTAAATGGCTGCATAGTCTTGTCCCAAATATGATTTTTGGTGGAAATAGAGGATACTGTATATATGGCATGGCCCCTATTTTGTTAAAAAAAAAAAATTAGGGGAGAGCAAAGTTTAGAGGATAAATAGACAAAATTTTAAAACTAAAATAACCATTCCTAGTTATAAAAGTAACAGGCTCATTGTACAGAAAGGTATAAAGAAAATAAGAATTAGCCAAAGATCGGAGTTAAGCACAATTAACCATTCCCTTGCTATAAACATGGGATCACGGTGTATTCTGCTCCAAAGCTCCAGGCTTTCCCATCCCCCACCCCCGCAAACTTGCCCCTGCTCTTATATTCTTTATCAGAATTCTTTGTGTAGTCTCCTGATGTGTCATCATGTCTCTCTTATTCTCAAATTCATCCTCCCTATTGGCAATCTAAAACAAATTTGACCTTGCTTCTCTGTTTAAAGGTCTTCAGTGGCTCCTTATCTCCTCAAGAATTGAGACAAGGCTTAGGCCTTCCCATGCCTGCCTCTTTACCAGTTCTCACCTCACCTGCTATATAACTTCCAGAATACACCCCTAACTACCCTCCCCCCACTCTATTCTTCAGTCTGGAAAATACTCTTCTCCACACCTCACCGAGCTAACTTCCTTCCAAGCTAACTTAGTCTCAGAGACTTAGGCTCAGACTCAATGCCCCCAGCCTGAGTTTAGGGAACCCCCATTCCATGCCTCTATGATATCCCAAGTACATTTGTGTCACTGAATTTACTGTGTTGTGTTGTAGTTATCTGACTCCCTGATAATCTGAGGTCTTTAAGTCTTAGGGCCAAATCATACTCATGTTTTAGTTTCTATATTCCCCCCAAACTTAATAGAGTGCTAGTCACATAGTATTTGCTTAAATTGTAAAATGAGAGGGCAGAGAAATACCAATATAATTTTTAAACTGGGGCTCCAATAAAACATCAAAAACTAAGAAGAAAGCTTATGAGCTGAATCAGAGCAACTCCATTTTTCATGATTTTCTTTAAGGGGTCTGTGAATAAGAACTTAGAGTTTCTTTGCTACCAAAAAAAAAAGTTTAGAGAACCACTGGACTAAATGATCTTCAGTATCCTTTCAGTTATGAATATAATTCAGTGATGGAACTATGCAATCTTATAAACAACATAGTATATGACTGCTTAATACAGACTTGTCTTAATGACATTACTGAATGAGTCATAGGCACCACATTGCAACCTTGACCTGATTGCCTATGTTTCAAAATTGTTTTGCAGCTACTCCAGATTAAAATCTTCCTCAGGGGAGTAGATGTGGCTCAAGCAATTGAGTACTTGCTTCCCATATGGGAGGTCCCAGGTTTGGTTCCCAGAACCTGCTAAAAAACAATAACAACAAGCAAAACAAACAAAAAACCAACTCGGGGAAATCATGTGGCTCAGTGGTTGAGTGCTGGCTTCCCACATACAGTGTACCAGGTTCAATCTCCAGTCCCATCAAAAATAAACCCAACTCTTCCTCAAAAGGTTAAAGGGGTAACCAAAGGAAAAATGGAAGAAAGGAGAAGACATAATTTTCTCTCTTCTAACAATAAGCACTCATCAATTCCTTTGAAAGCCTGCCCACATAGTTCTCTACTCAATCCCCACCAACCCCATCATAGAGGATCTCATTGTTTCAGACTATTTCCTTGGCAATTTAGAAAGAGAAAATGAGAAACAGATTTAAATTTAATCTTCCCAAAGACAAACTGCCATGTTAATAAAAGTATAATGAAAAAGTCCAATCTGATGTATGTTCCCAAAAAGGAATCCATTATTTGTGGGGAAAGATCTTTCTTTGCCTATACAGCAGTACTACAGGTGAGAAAGGAAACAAATGCAATAAAAACTAGGAATTAGTCACCTTTCTTATGTAAGAAATACAAGAGCAAGCATTTTAATTTTCTCTGTTTCAGAAACTGAGTCTGTAGTGAATCTGCTGCTTTCTGATGAAATTGAGCACGTTTATTAATTTCACTGAGCTTAACTTTCTTCATTTGTAAAAAAGGGACGAATAATACCTACATAAAAGATGAGAAATAAGAAAGGTCACCAGCTTCATGGCATATATTACACCCTCAAAATCTATTTCCTCTTCCCCCTACTTTGTTGGGGTAGGAAAGCATTTTAAGTGTCTTTTTAGGTGGTGTGTAATTTTCTTATTTAAAACAACAGTCTAATCATCACTGTTATTTAAGCTGAAAGCCCGAAATCTAAAAAATATTGTTTTCACTGCAATTTATCAGTAACAAAGTATTGATGTGTTCAGTAACACAGGGCATCAATGCAATACTAAAGCTCAGAGATAATGCCAGGAGTCATAGTTTCTATGTTTATTAATATTCTCACATGCCCATCTCATAATTTACTTGGAATTTGAACTCATTTGGACTGGCAGTTATTCTGAAACATCGGCATAACCTGTGTTAATCTGTAGATGAAATATTAGGGGCAGAATATAGAGATTATATTAAATTGAGAAAAATCCTCATCATTCTCCTGACCATATTCACTGTAAAGCACGTTGTGCATAAGTTAACTATTTTTAACTAGGAGCAAAATTGAAAATGCCAGATAACAGCAATGAGTTCGTCAGTGTGTTTGCTTCACACATTCATTTGCATTGTTTTAGTTGGCCTTCTTTCAACTGCCACAAAATAATTCAGAATCATCTCACAGATCAACTTGTGTTAAGCAAAACCAGCGATTAAGCTAGATAAATGGCAAATATACTGTAAAAGATTGTCCTCAAATGACATTAACAGAGTCTCTTAAATTAAAACTTCAGTCATCCTAAATAAAAAATCACTAGATTCACATATCTCTAACATTCATACTTGAACAGCCAGATTTTAGATCAAATTAGAATTTACTAATACCTAATTATTAGCGCATTTTGAAATTGTGTTTTACTTTGTTTTTATAATAACAAATCCCTTCTTGACTTAGTTTCTGAACTCTGAAAAACATCTCATCCCTGAAATATAATGCTGTTATCAATATGTGTCCCATTGTTCCAGATAAGATCTGAAATAACTTTTCACCTAATCTCTGAAATAACATTTTATCAGATGTCATGAGAAAATGAGCAAGAGGAAAGATGAACGTTATCCATCAGCTCTCAATGACACGACAGTCAATGTGAAATTTAGGTTGAGAAGTATATGACAGTATTGGTCAGCCCAAAGGGGTGCTGATGCAAAGTACCAGAAATCTGTTGGCTTTTATAAAGGGTATTTATTTGGGGTAGAAGCTTACAGTCACAAGGCCCTGAAGAGTCCAATTCAGGGTACCATAAGAGGTACTTTCTGAGCAAAGTCTGTTGCCACATGTTGAAGCAAGAGGGTTGCGAATATCTGTGAGGGTTCAGCCTTCCTCTTTTCTCTTAAGACTCCATGGGCCCAGCTTCTGATCTCAGCTGTAGGCTGGAGGGCTTGTTTCTTTCTGGGCTCAGCTGCTCTGGTCTCTGCACAAGTTCAGCTGTAGACTAAAGGGCGAAGGCGCATCTCTCTTCCTGAGGCTGCAGTATGAAAGCTGACAAGCTCTTTCCTCTTCAGTGTCTATGGAGTCCTCTCTATTCCTCTGCATATCTTCTTTCTGCCTGACCAAGGGGGTGGGGACTAATGATGTGGTCAAATCAAAGCCCTAATCTTGATTTAATCAGGTAAATGTAAGTCCTTTGAATTTAAATCAATCAAGGGATATCATACCCAGAGGAAGAGACCAATTTACAAATATAACATCTCTTTCTGGAATTCATAAATAATATCAAACAGCCACAATAACCCAGTAATTTTATTCAGAATCACTTGCATTGACTTCAAGATTGAATTTTTTTAATATTTCTAAATTATTTATAAATAAATTTAACTACAGAAGTAACATGGAATCATTCTCATAGAGGAGATTGGGGAGGGGTGGGACAAACTTTGCAGATATTGGAATGTTTGAATTGACCCTTCCTCACCTCCTATTCCTGGTTCCTCTCTTAAGATGACCACAGTTTTCATTTTATTGTGTATTCTTCTGACTCTTCCTAAGCATTTACATTCATATAATTATACCTGGGGAAATACTGCAAAGCTTAAGGTTCAGAATCTGTAGACATATTGCCTGGGTTCAAATTTGGCCCCACCAGTTTCCAAGTCTGTAAAATTTGATATAATAATAGCACCCAACTCATAGGGATGTTTTGTGGATTAAATGAATTATTTGTGTAAAGCATTTTGAACAGTATCTGGCACAAAGTAAGCACTATAAAGTGCTAGCTATTATGATTTTCCCTCCCCCTCTTATTTATATTTATATAAGTGGCATCCTACCGTGTATATTGCAAACTTGTTAGTTTAATTCATAATGCAGTTAGGAAATATTTCCATAGTATTATAGATTTTTAAAAATCTACCTCTTTCTTTCTGTTACAAACAAGACTCATTTCCATATGATTTCAACAGTTCCTTAATACCCATAAGAAATATCTGCATTTATTCAACAGTTTATCTATTTTTCTGCTGAAATGAACTAGTATCTGATTAGGTAGCTAGAAAAAGTGCTTGGTAAATGAGAAACCATTATGCAAATATTATTTCCATGGATGTCTTCCCTGAGTGTCAGCTGGAGAAGGAGATGGGAAGGCCCTAAGTCACCTGAGACACGCCCATTACCTCTGGCAGCCCACATTCGTCTTTGTGTCTTGACTTCATTTACTGAAGACTGTGACACCAGAGATACATAGCAGTGACTGGCAGTTACCAGGCTCTTGCTTTCCTGTTCCTTGATAGAAGCTGCATGTGTTCATGAAAGAAAGACAAGAGGAGATGGATGACTGACAAAACAATTGAAAATGATTGTTTACATGGTGCGTCTGCTGCCTTTGGAAGTTCCCCTTTATGGCCATATTCTCATTTGGACTCCAAAAGGATGCTGTTGGCATCTACCCCCCAGCAAAGCTGGAAGAAGACAGAGTGCCCCCATTGTGTGGGTGCTTCACACTTCAGATAGCAGAGATAAAAGTGTGCCCTGAAAGGGTCAAGGGGAGATTCTAGTTAAATATAGTGGGAAAGGGATACACTAGAAGGGGGGAAATTACCTGAAAAGAATAGTGACTTGCTGATGAGCGCTAATGACCTGAAAAGACAGGACACTAGCAACTGTTTGATGGTGGTTTCCAACAAACTCCTGAAGGCCTGGGCTGCCCTACCCTGGGAGGTCTGGTTCCTGGAGGGGAGTGAGCAGAGTTCCAGAGAGGAACGCTGGGAGGCTGCTGGAGGAAGGCCAGCCCAGCCCAGAGGCCAGCAAGATTTCAGGCACGCGTTCCCTTCCAGGGCAGGCTCCAGGGACCTCCATTTCCATTTGTAGATTCTTTCTCAGAATTACTCTTCTGTCCTCATTTTACTCCACAGCATCAACACTTCATGGTTAAAAGAAAAGTTCTCCTTCCTTAACTTTCAGGGCATCAGCTGATGCCCTGGATTCCCACCTCTCCTATTTTTCCTTCAAGACTAAATCCAAGAAGCCGTTTCTCCAGGAAGCCTTTACTCACACCACTGTGTCCATGCCTTCTGGGTGAGGGTGCCTGCTCTGTGCCCCTTGGAATCCCCACTTACCTTGCCAGAGCACCATCACACTGTACTGTCAGCATCTATTTATGCTTCTCTCTTCCTACCCTCTCTTAGATTTCCTTGCCCCACCTCATGAGCTCTATGAAGCAGAAATGGGATCTCACCTATCTTTGCATCTCTAGAATAGAGTATCTGCTCATAAATATTAATGAATGAATGAATTTATTTGAATTAGGTTAAGTCCTTAAATTAACCTCAGAAACATAAAAGCCCTTTAAGGGTGCTCCAAAAGGCATATGACACGAAGTAAGAACTACTCCAGTTTTCTCCAGGGCAAACCCACACTTATGAGGCTTGGTCAGAACTAAGCCTTTGTGTGACTCTTCAGGAATTGCGGACCAAAGAAGATCTGCCTAGGACATTTTGTCATTGCACTGTCCACCAAGCTGGAAAGTACTCCTCATCCTTAGCCAGACGGTCTTTGGGCTGACATTTCCTACTAGGCACATGTCAGAGCTGAGGCAATTGTGTTCCAGAGGTTATAAGAGAAAAGTGGCTGGCGATCATATCTAAAAGAGCTAAAGCCTTGTTTCTGTTTATGTGGCAAACGCTTTCGCAACTATTTACCTTCTCAAGAAGTGTACACACAGTTTGCCTGGCAAGGCCACAGTGAGAGACAGAGCACAAGCCTGTGGGCATGTGGAAAACACTATTTGTGCTCCAAAAGAATAAGGTCCTATTCAACACACTCTCCAGGGTGCCCAGAGGATGGCAAACATATATTATGCCTTATAAGAAATAAGACCACAAATCAGAGTCCTAGTGAGAGTTTTCAAATGGGTCTCAAGGCTAAATGAATGGTATGTTTCTTCAGCCAAATGTAGCGAGGAAAGGAACATTTCATGGGGCCCAGCAAGGATATGGAAGTTTTTGTTTTAATGAATGGTACCATTAATGTGTTGTATAAGGGTCAGGATGAGTTAAAATATTGTATTATCAAATGATTGCTTCCCTTGCTTACCACCCCTCACAGTACATCTTTTTAACTCTTCTCAGTTGGCAGAAGGGAGAAGGACAACAGATTAGGGTGTCCAAACACACCCCATACATCAGATCTCAGAGTCTCCAGAGACTCCTAAGGAGTACAGAGCTGATCTGATTTGTTAGCAGAACAGAAAATGACACAATTCCAAGAGAGGAAAGAGGGGGAAAGAGCAGTTTTCAAGTGAAGTCTTGCCCTGGCCTTCATTCCCAGATGCATAGACTTTTACTTTCCTGTGAGAGTGTGTTCATTTCCAAACTGTCAGGCTGTGATTCTTCAGAGGATGTCATAAACTCGAACTCCACCCTGCACCACTTCATCCTGAATGTGGCATATAAAATAAGAGCATTTGCAGTGGGGCCATGAATCTCAACAGACTTGCAACACCTACTTTCCAGTTCAGTGGCCTCACCCAGGACAACTGGCATGATGATGATGATTGACAATGACCATCTAAAGGAACAGAAAGAGTCTGCAACTGCAAGCAAGAAAGTCCCATCCATTTGCCCCATGGGATCTAAGCCCCCTCTCAATTAGAGGAGGATGGGCATTACCATCACAGAATCCTCAGGACTGGGGAATGGATGATGGGCTACAGTAGACTTACAGTTGTTCTCCTGTAGACTTGTTGTGATCCTAGCAATGGAAGAACTTTTATCATGGATGTGAAGGCAGTGGCCACTGAAGGTTCTAAGAGGAGGGAGAGGGAAAAATAGGTATAATTTGGGGAATATTTTCAGGACTTGGGAATTATCCTGAATGACATTGCAATCACAGATACAGGCCATTGTATATCTTGTAATAACTTGCAAAAATGTGTGGGAGAAAGTATAAACTACAATGTAAACTATAATCCATGCTTAGTGGCAATGCTCCAAGATGTGTTCATCAATTATGGCAATGTACCACACTAATGAAGGATGTTGTTGATGTGGGAAAATGTGGGAGGGTTACGGAGGGGGCACATAGGAATCCCCTATATTTTTTGTGTAACATTTATGTAATCTAAGTTTCTTTTAAAAAATAAAAATAGAAAGGTATATTTTTAAAAAAGAGATAATGGTTTGCATCTGAAGAGAGAAGTTAGGTAGCTAGTAAAGATCCATATGTATTTCAGAGAAAGTTTATTCTAATACATTTTAATGGTAAAATGCATAATAAATATGATGTGATTTATCTGTCTTTTATTTTGGATGGAAAAAATCTGAATGGGAATTAAAACAATAAAAAAAAAAGAGTAGTACAGATTATTTGTTAACATGTAATTCTTTGTAAATTGAAAGCTAAGCGACTGGACAGTAAATTTTATCCATAATCCTTTTGTGGATGAATTTAAATGGTAATATTGTGTCTTCATATAGAAAATAAGCATATACAATGGTTCATTTAAAGATACTTTGATAGAATAATAGTACGTTCTCTAATAGATTGAATTGGCTCTCAGTCCCTAGTGATATAAAGTATTTAATAACAGGTTTTAAAATCCACGTAGGAGAAAAGTTTTGATATGGATGGTGGTGACGGCAGCAAAACATTGTAAAAGTAATTAACAGCTCTAAATTATATATTTGAATGTGTTGTAAAAGGGGAAATATTAGGTTGTACACATAATAATAGAAATTTTTTTTTTTTAAATCATGGAACTGTGCAATACAGTGAACCCAAAGTTAAACCTTGGGCTACAATTGATAGTATAATTATAAAAATGTGCTTCCATCAATTGTAACAAATTTACCACACCAATGTAAGGTGTTAATAATAGGGTGGTAGGTGGGGATCCTGTACTTTATGTATGATAGTTCTGTATACTCACAACTTCTCTAATAAAAAAAATCCATATAAAGCTTAAAAAAAAAAAAAGGGTATTTGAAATTTTCCTCCAAACTGGCTTGGTTTCTGAACATTAACTTTGCAGTCATGAGCACTTCCTTTGCAGTTCAGTTTAGCCCAGGCCTTTATCTTACTGAAACAAATCATGTACCCTGAATTTCACACAAAGAAGGAATATTTTTTAGAAATTAAGGCATGAGGTAAATTATGGATCTAAGCTATTCAAAAGCTATACTCTTCATTCATCACCAAATACAAAGCAGGGCCTAAGTTTTTGAGGCTCTAACATGAGTTTCTTACCTGAGTATTTACAAGGTATCTTGAAGCAGCCAAGAAATAACTCCCCGGAAAGTCAGGCAAACACCCTCTTTGGAAGCTCTAGGTTCTCTTGGAATCACTCCTCATAAGAGCATTGAAACTATATTTGACACATCCACTTTGTAACCACATGGAACAGGTACACATTCAAGCCACAAACTCAGGAATACAATATAGTGATCTTTCTTCCATTTCCTATAACTCAACTCAGTCTCTAGTTTGAATTTTCATTTCCTTTTTTTGGTGGCCCCCATCTGCTCTACAGCTCTTCCCATCAGAAGGTAAAATCTATTTCCCAACCCCTCAAGTCTGGGCTGGCCCTATGACTCACTTCGACCAGTAGAATGTGGTAGAAGTGCCACGTAACTTCTGAGCCTTGGCTTCAAGAAGCCTCTCAGCTTCTGTTCTTATCCTATTGGAAAACCTTAATCATTCTGCAAAGAAGAAGGATGAAAGGCATTGGAGAGAGAGGCTCAGTCATCCCAAATGAAGACCCAGACATGTGAGTGAGTCCGTCTTGGACCATCCAGCTCCAAACAAGTCCTCAGATGACTGCAGCTGCATGAGTCACTCCAGGTGAGACTAGCAGAAGAGCCACTACAGCTGAGCCCTGCCCAAACTGCCAATTCCTAGGAAGTGTGAGAAAATCAACAGTTGTTTTAAGCCACTAACTTTTGGGATGATTTGTTACATAGCAATAGATAAATACCCTTGATGATATATTAAGTAATCTTAATTCAGGAAATGGACTTTAGGTTTAAAGTCAGTCAATTCTGAATTTCCTCATTCTTTGGCTTCTCCCTGAAGTGGCATCTAAGTTCCAGAGAGCTCCTGTAGGGAAAAAAGGGTAAGAAGGTCTATCATCATCCCATTTGGTTCTCCCTTTTGCTGCTTCTTCACTAGTCTCTCCAATCATGCAGTCACACTGCATCCACTGACAATATGCCCTCATTTGAGCTGTGAAGCCCAGCTAGTTCTTCTGTTTCTCAGGATCTGACCAGCCACTCTTAACCACTCTTGGCTGCTTCCAAGAATGCTGGGCACATCCCTAAGGTTGCCATCTGATCTTCCTTGCCACAGTGGCATCAAGAATGTCCTGTGGGGCATGCTGCCTCTTAAGACAGTTGGATTCCTCTATTCTCAACTATAAATTGATCTGATCTGGCTACAGTGATAAAAGGGCATGGGAGTGGAGTAGGAGCATCTCTTTGGGACCCTAACCAATACCTCACTATCAATCACTTTCTCTCCTATTTGACTCTACTCTGTATTCCTCAGACCAGGAGGATTTTGGATAAAGTTGGGCTGCTTAGGGATAAAAGACTAGTCTCCTAATTTAATTAATTGTTTTATCCCTACTGCTTAGATCAGGACTTCAGCGCTCAGAATCAAAAGATCCAGGCTCTTGTAACTCATAAAATGCTTTTTTAAAAAAAGTTTAACTGGTTCTATCTTGAGTTTCAAAACCCTATATATTTAAAAACAGATCAATGACCTAAACATAAGAGTAAAAACCACAAAAAACTTAGAAGAAAACAGAGATAAATCTTCAGGAACTTGTAGTAGACAATGCCTTCTTAGGCATCACATAAAAACACAAACAACAAAAGAAAAAAGAGACAAATTGGACTGTATCAAAACTTAAAACTTTTATGCATCAAAGGACATCAAGAAAATGAAAAGACAATGTATGGAATAGGAAAAATATTTGGAAACCTCTGAATGATAAGAATTTAAATCCAGAATATATTAAGAACTCTATAACTCAACAACAACAAAAAACAAAAACTGAGCTAAAAATTGGGCCAAAGACTTGAATTCTGTAAAGAATATATACAAACAGTCAATAAGCACAGGGAACAATGCTCAACATCATTAGACATAGGCAAATCAAAACCACAAGATACCATGTCACACTTACTAGAATGATTATTATTTTAAAAACAGAAAATAACAAGGTTGGAAAGGGTGTAGAGGAATAAGAACACTCCTGCATTGGTGGGGACATAAAAATGGTGCAACCACCATGGAACACAGTTTGGCCTTTCCTCAGAAAGTTGAGTAAAGAATTGCCGTACGACCTGTCAATGCCACTTCTAAGTATATATCTAAAAGAACTGAAATTAGGGACTTGGGTAGGTATCCATGCACCAATGTTTATAGCTGCATTATTCACAATAGTCAAAAAGTAGAAGCAACCCAAGCATCCATCAACAGAAGAATGGATAAACAAATGAGGTATATACATACAAAGGAATATTATTCAGTTGTAAAAAAGAAGAAATTTTTGATACATAATACAACATAGATGAAGCTTGAAGTCATCATGTTGAGTGAAATAAGCCAGGCCCAGAAGAACAGCTATTGTATGATTTCATTTAAATAACTACAATATGCAAAGGCAGAAAGCAGCATATAGGTTACAAACGTGGGGATTGGGATGGGATTGGGGAGTCAATGCATAATGGTTGCAGGGTTTCTGTGGTGATGGACAAGTCTTGGTAATGGATGGTGGTGATGGTAGCACAACATTATACATGTGATCAATGCCAGTGAATTTTATGCTTGGGAGAGGCTGAGGTGGGAAATGTATGTATGTTACCACAATTTAAAAAAGAGAGAGAGACTGAAGAGACAATGACAATTAAATGCAGTACATGATCCTAGACTGGTTCTGCTAATGTTGGAGAAAATGCCCCCAGACATTATTGGGACAAAAGTGGAACACAGACTCTATGCTCCATACGTTAAATTTCTTGAACTTGGTAACTGTACTTACTGTGGTTACATAAGCGAACATCCCTCTTCTCAAGAACTGTATTTAGAACTCCGGGCTGGGTGGGCCACGTCGGCGTTCACCCTGGGAGCAGCCACGGCCTTAGGAGAGCTTACCCTTCAATCACCCTCCGTGCTGAACGGACTTGTTGTTGAGGAAGGGGGAGTGGAAGGATTTCCTACCCAGGCAAATGGAGGGGGCAGCCAGCGAACGTTGTCGAACAGCCTACAAGAAAACTTGAAATGTGAGGCTCTGAGTAGCCTCAAGGCAGGATCCTCTGTCACATTGTTGCTGTCCTGGGTTGTAGCAAACTTGCCGCGAACAGAGCTGCCGAAGCGTGTTATCTGCTAGTGGAATATAGATGTGCATGTGAAGACGCTGAAAGGAAGTAAGAAAGGCTTTTTCTGGTCTTTACAGCCTTCCTCCCTAAGGCCCTTGCAAATAGGTCTGCAACCCATTACTAGGTCTGTGGCCCAGATTTGAGCAAATAAGAGGGATAATCCTAAACACTTAGAACATGTTGAACCAAGAAAAAAATGGCAGTGGAAGTGGATGTGGTTCAAGTGGTTGAGTGCCTGCTTCCCATTTGGGAGGTCCTGGGTTCAGTTCCTAGTGCCTCCTAAAAACAAAACAAAACAAAAACAACAAGCAAGCAAACAAAAAAAACCAACTCAGGGGAGCCAATGTGGCTCAGTGGCTGCACACTGAATTCCCACATACAAGGTCTAGCATTCAAACCCTGGCCCCAGGACCTGGAAAAAAAAAAAAAAAAAAGATGGCAGTAACATAGTTTCTCATCACTAAATCCCTACCTGAGAGAGAAATTGAGCATCAGACTAAACTCACCATCATAATCAGATGCCTAGACATCAGCAACAAATTACAAGCCATGCTAAGAAAATAAAATGGCCCAAGCAAAAGAATATATCAAACCCCCAGATAAGACACAGGACTTCAGACAACTAATCAGTGAGATTCACATAAATCTTCAAAATCAAATTAATGAGTTGAAACACAATACAGTTAAGGAGAAAAGGGACATCAAGTAGACACTGGGTGAGCACAAAAAACAATTTGAAAACCTGAATAGAAAAATAACAGAGATTATGGGAATGAAAGACACAATAGGTGAGATAAAAAACATATTAGAGAAAAAGCAAAAAACAAAAATTTAAAAAAAGACACATTAGAAGGGGAATTGTGGGGATAGGGCATATGGGAACCCCTTTATTTTCTAAGTAATATTTATGAAATCCAAATATCTTTAAAAAATAAGAAATTTTAAAACACACAAGAAACATGTAAACACATTAGAGTCATACAACAGCATACACAAAACGATAGCAAAAGAATAAGTGATGCAGAAGACAGAAGAGCTGGAATGGAAGAGAGAGAAGAATGGAGTAAGAAAAGAACAGGAAAAATTGAGCAGGGGCTCAGGGAGTCAAATGGTAACACAAAGCACAATAACATACATGCCATTAGAGTTCCAGATGAAGAAAAGCAGGGAAAAGGGGCAGAAAGAGTATTTGAGGAAATAGTGGCTGAAAATTTCCCAACTCTCATGAAAGACATGAATTTATATGCCCAAGAAATGCAGCATACCCCAAGCAGAATAAATCTGAATAGACTTACTCGAAGACAAAACCTACTCAGGAAAAGATAAAGAGAAAATCCTGAGAACAGCAAGGGAGATGCAAACTATCCCATACAATGGACATCCAATAAGGCTTGATGCAGATTTCTCATCAGAAACCATGGAAGCAAGAAAACAGTGGTGTGATATAATTAGGACTCTGAAAGAGAATATTTGACAGCCAAGAATTCTTTATTTGGCACTATTTTCCTTCAAATATGAAGGTGAGTATTAAAATATTCACAAATAAACATAAATTAAGAGAGTTCATAAAAAAGAATCTGCCTGTGCAGGATGTATTAAAGGGAGCCTTAGAATCCAAAAGAATATAGTGGAGATAAAGTTTGGGAGGAGAGTGTAAAAGGCAAGAATAGCCAAAAGGATAACCAAGAGTAAAAAGACAGATGAAAATAAGATATGACATATGAAAGCTAAATAATAAAACAGTGGAAGTAAATCATGCACCTTCAGTAATATCATTAAATGTGAATGGATTAAACTCACCAATCAAAAGATATAAGCTGACAGAATGGATAAAAATTAAAAAGAAAAAAGAAAAAAAATGAACCACCCATATACTGCCTACAAGAAACTCACTTATAACCAGGAATACAAACTGGCTGAAAGTGAAAGATTGAAAAAGATATTCCACACAAACAGTAACCAAAAAAAGAGTAGAGTAGCTAGACTAATATTGGACAAAACAGAATTTAAATGCAAAAAAGTTAAAAGAGATACAGAAGGCATTGTATATTAATAAAAGGACAATCCACCAGGAAGAAATGTCATAAATATCTATGCACCTAACCAGGGTGCTCCAAAATACATGAAACAAACTGGCAAAACTGACAGGAGAAAGAGACATTTCTTCAATAAAAATTTTGACTTCAACACACCATTCACATCACTAGATAGACAATCTAGACAGAAGATCAACCAGAAAACAAAGAACTTGAACAATATGATAAATGAGCTAGACCAAACAGACATATACAGATAGTTGCATTCAAAATTAGTGGGTTATACATTCTTCTCAAGTGCTCATGGATCTTTCTCCAGGGTAGACCATATACAAGGCAGGTAACAATAAATATTAAAGGATTGAAATTAACAAAGCACCTTCTCAGATGATACTGGAATGAAGCTGGAAATCAGTGGGAACTTTATAGAAATAAACACCTGTATTTAAAAAGAAGAGCTAAAATAAAAAATCTACCGGAAGAACTGAAGGAAAATAGAAAGAAACAACAACAACAAAAACAGCAGAAAACGAATCCCAAAGCAAGCAGAAGTAAAGAAATATAAAAGACTAGAGCAGAAATAAATGAAATTGAGAACAAAGAAACCATAGAGAAAATCAATGAAACCAAAATCTGGTTCTTTGAGAAGGTCAATAAAATTGACAAACCCTTAGCTAGACTAACAAAGAAAAAGGAGAGGAGATGCAAGTAAATAAAATTAGAAATGAAAAGGGAGAAGTTACAGCAAACCCCACAGAAATAAAAAGATTATAAAAGTATATTATGAGAAATTGTATGCCCACAAACTAGACAACCTAGAGGAAATGGACAAATTCCTAGAAATGCACAAACTCCATTGACCCTACAAGAAATACAAGGACTCAAAAACCAATCACATTTAAAGAGATTGAATTAGTCATCAAAAATCTCCCAATAAAGAAAATGTCAGGACCAGATGGCTTCACAGATGAATTCTACAAAGCATTTTGAGAAGAATTATCATCAATCGTGTTTAAACTCTTCCAAAGAATTGAAAAGGAGAGAAAATTACCTTACATATTTTATGAAGCCAACATCACCCTAATACCAAAGCCAGATAAAGATACTGCAAGAAAAGAAAATTACAGACCAATCACTCGAATGAACATAGTTGCAAAAATTCTCAACAAAATTCTTGCAAATAGATTCCAACAGCATATCAAAAGAATTATATACCATAACCAAGTGGGATTTATTCCTGGTATGCAAGGGTGGTTCAACATAAGAAAATCAATTAACATAATATACCACGTTAATACATTGAAGGGAAAACCACATGTTTATCTTGATCAATGCCAAAAAAAAAAAAAAAGGCATTTGATAAAATCCAGCATCCTTCTTGATATAAACACTTCAGAAAATAGTAATAGAAGGAAAATTCCTCAATATGGTAAAGGACATATATGAAAAACCACAGTCAACATCATACTCAATGGGGAAAAGTTGAAAGCTTTCCCTCCAAGAACTGGAACAAGACAAGGATACCCACTGTCACACTGTTATTCAGTATTGTGCTAGAAGTTCTAGTGAGGCAATTTCACAAGAAAACAAAAGGCATCCAAGTAGGAAAAGAGGATGTAACACTCTCACTATTCACAGATGACATAATCCTATATTTATAAAATTCTGAAATGTCTACAGAAAAGCTACTTGAATAATAAATGAGTTTAGCAAAGTGGCAGGATGCAAGATCAACACACAAAAATCAGTAATGTTTCCATACTCTAGTATTGAACAATCTGGGGAGTAAATCAAGAAAAAAACTCTATTTTCTGTAGCAACAAGAAGTCTCAAATATCTAAGAATCTATTTAACCAAAGATGTAAAGGACCTGTATTCAGAAAACTAATGTTAAAATAAATCAAGAAGAGTTGAACAAATGCAAAGATATTTCATGTTCAAGTATGGGAAGACTAAATATCACAAAGATTTCAATCCTATCCAAACTGATTCATCAATTCAATGCAATACCAATCAAAATTCCAACAGCCTACTTTAAAGAAATAGAAAAGGAAATTACCAAATTTATTTGGAAGGTAACATGGACCCAAATAGCCTAAGCATCCTAAAAAACGAGGAGCAATGTGGGAGGACTTTTAATACCTGACCTTGAAACTAATTACAAAGTAATAGCAGTCAAAACAGCATGGTATTGGCATAAAGATAGGCACATTGATCAGTGGAATAGAATTTTGAGTCCAGAAATAGACCCTCACCTCTATGGCCAGTTATTTTTTGACAAGTCCACGTTACCAGGACAAAACAGGCTCTTAAACAAATAGTGCTGGGAGAACTGGATATCCATAACCAAAAGAATGAGAAAAGACTCCTATCTCACTCCATGTATAAGAATCACCTCAAAATGGATCAAAGACCTAAATATAAAAACCATTACCATAAAACTACTAGAAGAAAATGTAGATCTTGTGATAGGCGGTGATTTCTTGGGTCTTATACCCAAAGCATAAGAAACAAAAGTAAAAATAGGTAAATGGGACCTCCTCAAAATTAAACACTTTTGCACCTCACAGGACTTTGTCAAAAGGGTGAAAAGGCAGCTGACTCAATGGGAGAAACTATTAGGAAATCACATATCCGATTAGCATTTAATATCTATGATATATAAAGAGATGCTACAACTCAACAATAAAAAGACAAACAACACAATTTAAAAAATGGGTAAAAGATTTGAATATGTCCAAAGAAGAAATCAAATGGTAAAGAAACACATGGAAAAAATGTCCAACTTCACTAGTGATTAGGGAACTGCAAATCAAAGTTATATGATATATGGGAAGCAGATTTGGCCCAATGGATAGGGTGTCCACCTACCACATGGAAGGTCCAAGGTTCAAACCCAGTGCCTCCTGACCCATGTGATGAACTGGCCCATGCACAGTGCTGATGCACGCAGGGAGTGCCCTGCCACTCAGTGATGTCCTCCACGTCGGAAAGCCCCACACACAAGGAGTGCACCTCATAAGGAGAGCTGCCCAGTGCGAAGGAAAGTGCAGCCTGCCCAGGAATGGCGCCGCACACACGGAGAGCTGACGCAGCAAGATGACGCAGCAAAATGAGACACAGATTCCGGGTGCTGCTGACAAGAATGCAGGCGGGCACAGAAGGACACACAGTGAATGGACACAGAGAGCAGCAATGGGGGGGAGAGAGGGGGCAGGGAAGGGGAGAACATTTTTTTTAAAAAGCTATATGATATATGATTTTACACCTATTAGAATGTCCACTATTAAAAAGACAGAAAGCTACAAGCGTTGGAGAGGATGTGGAAATATAGGAACACTTACTCACTGTGGTGGGAATGTAGAATGATACAGCCACAGTGAAGGACTGTCTGGCAGTTCCTAAATAAATTGAATATACATTTTCCAAGTGACCTCAGTAATACCACTACTAGTTACATACCCAGAATAACTGAGGGCAGTGACACAAACAGACCTCCTCACACCAATATTCAGAGCGCCATTATTCACAATTGCCAAAAGATGGAAACAACTCAGGTGTCCATCAACTGATGAACTGATTAATAAACTGTGGTATACAAATGACGGAATATTATGCAGCTCTAAGAAGAAATGAAATCGTGACGCATAAGACAACTTGGATGAATCTGGAGGACATTATATTGAGTGAAGCGAGTCAGACACAAAAGGACAAATACTGTATTACTGTGTGATTATGAACTAAACATATTTTGTAAACTCACGCTATTTATAACTAGAATATAGGTCACCAGAAAACAGAATGAGGTTCAAAAATGGAAAGCTGGGGGTCAAACTGTGCAGAATTAGTATAAAGATTCTTTGTTAATCTTTGAAAATGAGTGGAAAAGGTAAAAGCACATCGTAGTGTCTATAAGTAGCACTGCTATTATATGGGTATGACTGTTGAAAGGAAAAGTCTAAGGTGATGTATATTACTAGAAGGAAAGTTAAAAAATGTAACATGGGACTGTACAACATAGTGAAACCTCTTGTGAAATATGAATATGGGTAATATTACATATATAAGACTTTTTTGACACTGAACAAATGTATGTTAATGTTACAAGATGTTATTATCAGGGAAAAAAACACATTATGCTAAGTGAAAGAAACTAGCCACAAAGTACTACATATTGTATGAATCCATTTATATAAAATATAAATCAATTTTTAAAGATGAAATGAGATGAGTGGTTATGTAGGGTTGGAGAATAGAAGGATTGAGAAGTGACTGCTAACAGATACGGAGTTTTTCTTTTTGGAGTAATGAAAGTCTTCTAGAGAAGTGGATGTGGCTCAGGTGATAGGGCCTCCACCTACCATATGAGAGGACCCGGGGTCGATCCCTGAGACCTCCTGGTGAAAAAGAAAAAGAAAAAGTGTGCCTGTGCAGCAAGCCAGCGCCTGCGTGGCAAACCATGAGCCCACATGTCAAGCCGATTGCCCACACTAGTGCCCATGTGACGAGCTGAGTGCCCACCTGGTAAGCCAGTGCCTGCACAAGTGAGTCACACAGCAAGCCAAGATGATGATGCAACAAAAGAGAGATGAAGGGGAGAGTCAAGGTAAAGCACAGCAATTGACAGGGAACTTCTCTCCACATCAGAGGTCCTCAGGATCGAATCCCAGTTAATCCTAGAGGAGAAGAGAAGACAAAAAAGAGAAATAGATACAGAAGATCACACAGCAAATGGACACAGATAGCAAAAACGGCAGGGGAGGGGAGGGGAAGAAAAAAGAAGTTATTCAGAAAAAAAAAATGTTCTAAAATTTTTTGTGGTGATGAGTACATAACACTTTGATTATACTAAAAGCCATCTATTGTACACTTTGGATAGATTGTATGTGAATATATCTCAGTAAAATTGCTTTAAAAAAAGAATTGTGTTTGGAAATATTAAGTGTTCAAGGGGCATGATATATGCAATTTACTCTCAAATGCTAGAAAATAGATGAATGAATAGATGTTGCTAAATAAATGATAGAAAATGAAAGAAAGATGGTAGATAGATTGGTAGATAGATAGATAGACAGATAGATAGATAGATATCGAGATGAGAGAAAAGAGAGTGGAGAGGAGAAAGAAAGAGAAGGGGTGAATGATAAAAAATGGGACAAAATGTAGGGGGTATATTGTAGTTCTCTATATTTTTTATATTATTTTTGCAACTTTCCTGTAAGTACAAAATTATTTCAAAATTTACAGATTTAACTCAATATCTCAAGTTTGTTGAGATATAATTTACATGCAACAATGTACCTAGTTTAAAGATACAGTCAATGACTTTTGACAAATGCATACAACCACCACAATTAAGTTAGAGAACATTTTCATTACCCCAAAAAGTTCTCTTATGCCTAGGTTGGACCTAGAAAACCAATCCGCTTTCTGTCACTATAAATTAGATTTCCCTTTTCTTGAATTATGTATATGCTTTTATGTCTGACTTTTTTCACTTAATATTTTTTACATTCACTCATGTTGTTGTATATATCATAGTTTATTCCCTTTTATTGTTAACTAGTATTACATTGTACAGATGTACCAAAACTTGTTTATTCTTTGACCTGTTGGGTTGTTTCTTTTGGGGCTATTATTTTTTTTCTGCTAATATTTTTAAAGGTAAACTTTGTTGCAACTTCAAAAAATAAAGTAAGAGACATAAGGCAGCTTAAAAAATTGTGGAAGCATTACTCTAACAAATTCTGTTCAGGTACATTTAACTCATTTAATACTAAAAACAAAATCAATTATTTCCCCAGTGTTCAGAAATATACATAAATGAGCACATATTGGTTAAATGTTAAATGAAAAAAAATTCTTAATCGTATTCATATCTCATAAAACTAAACCCCATACTCCTTTTTCACCTTTAGCATTGATTTAGTACCTTCTTTGCCTTTGCTACAAAAATATTACAATATTACTGTTACCTAGAGTCTGTAAGTTACATTAGTTGTATTTTCCCAGTATCCCCATATTCTTAACACCTTGCAGTAGAATATTCTTGTATTTATTTTATTAACCACAATCCTCACATCTACCACCAAAATCACTATGATACACACATCCTAGATTATTTAGATATTAATATTAGTTATAGGGAAGAATTTTCCCTCTAGGAAAAAAGCAGATAAATTTGGTAAGAACTCTTTCTTATAATTGTATGAGGATTTTTTTTTTAATGAAAGGAAGAACTTTTTATTGAGGAGAAAAAAATCAATACATTTTCAAATACTGCAGTTGTTTTATATTCACTTCAGTTCTTCCTGAAACTTTTATAATATGTAGTTGTTTGTGGTAGTTTTTAATATATATATATATATATATATATATATATATATATATATATATATATATATATTCAATTGTTCCCTTTCATCTTACATGAGTCATAACCATTTAAATAGATATGATTGGGAAGCAGATGTGGCTCAAGCAATTGGGCTCCCATCTACCAGATGGGAGGTCCAGGGTTTGATTCCCAGGGCCCCATGGTGGAGGCAAGCTTGCCCATGCAGAGTGCTGGCCCATGCAATGAACTGGCCTGAGTGGAGAGCTGGCACAGCAAGGTGATGCAACAAAAAGAGACACAGAGAAGAGACAGTAAGAGACGTGGCAGACCAGGGAGCTGAGGTAGATAAGAGATTGAGCACCTTCCTTCCGTTCTGGAAGGTCCCAGGATTGGTTCCTGGTGCCACCTAAAGAGAAGACAAGCAGACACAGAAGAACATGCAGCAAATGGATACAGGGAGCAGACAACTGGGGAGAGTGGGGGGAGGGGAATAAATAAATAAATCTTTAATAAAATAAATACATATGATGGTTTTTCTCTTGGACAGTCTAGGCTTTTCTGGTTCTTAAACCTAGGACTTAATAACATAACAAGCAAAAGAGAGAGAGGAGATCATAGGCAGTTGAGTGTACTAACACCAAGTGACCAAGTAATAAACGTGCCTGTAGTTTTCTGCTGAAGGAAGGAAGGGTATATATAACTATGACATTCAGACATTTATTCTTTCTGGATGATAGAAAATATATGTTATGGGAGTGATAGAGAAGGAGTCTGGTTGCTTTAACTATCAGGATGGAAGAAACATCACTATAAATGAATTTGGAAAAAAAGGTGAATGGATTTCCATTTTCTTCATTTAACATGTTTTTTGTGTGTAACATGTAATCCCCTAATTTTGTTTCCCCTCTCTCTCTCTGATTGGACCCTAGTTGTTATATTTGCCTATGCTCCAGTTTCATTCCCGGAGACGCATCTGTACACTGAGGCATGGAGTAAAAGGCAAAAAGATACCTTCTTTGGCCATGTCATCTCTTCACTGGATACTATAAAACCACTATGAACGAGTCTTTGCATGGGCATAAAATTTCATTTTTCTTGAGTAAATACCTAGGAATTGAATTGCTGAGTTGAATGGTAAGTGTGTCTTTAACTTAATAAGAAACTACCAAATTGTTTTTTTCCAAAGTAGTTGTACCATTTTACATTCCCACCAGCAATAGATGTGAGATCCACATTTCTCTAAAACTTGACACTGGGTGGCGGATTTGGCCCAGTGGTTAGGGTGTCCGTCTACCACATGGAAGGTCCGCGGTTCAAACCCTGGGCCTCCTTGACCCACGTGGAGCTGGCCCATGTGCAGTGCTGATGCACTCAAGGAGTGCCCTGCCACGCAGGGGTGTCCCCGCATAGGGGAGCCCCACACGCAAGGAGTGCGCCCCTAAGGAGAGCTGCCCAGCACGAAAGAAAGTGCAGCCTGCCCAGGAATGGCACCGCACACAAGGAGAGCTGACACAAGATGATGCAACAAAAAGAAACAACGGAAGTGGACAAAGAAGCCGCAGCAAATAGGCACACAGAACAGACAACCCGGGTGGGGGAGGAAGGGGAGAGAAATAAATAAATAAATAAATCTTAAAAAAAAAAAAAAACTCGACACTGCCAGTCTTTTCAAATTTAGCAATTATGCTAGGTAAACATGTAGTAACATCTCATTGTATTTGCCTGATAGATAATGAATTTGAGCATCTTTTCATGTGCCTGTTAGCTATTCGCATATCTTCTTTTGTGAAGTATCTGATTAACCCGGACCCGCCTGCGGGCCAGGCCAATACGACAGGATGTCTCCGGTCCAACCAAGCTCGGGGATCTAGAAACAAAGCAATCGACACAGAGACGGGGACAAGAGACACGAAGAATGGAGGCAAGACAGGATTCTGATCAAGCTTCGTTTATTGGGGGTAGAACATGGGAATATATAGAGAGGGAAGGGAACGTGTACATAGGTGACAGGCTGGTCTTGTGGGTGGCAGACGTCCAAGGAGGGGATTGGACGACAGTTCGCACCGGGTCTGCGGAGTTTCCCGCCTTGCGCATGCGTATTGCTGTGGTCACCTGAGTAGTGGTGGGAGGGGGAGAACAAAGAAGCAGGGAGAAAGAAGAATAAGGAAATGACAGGGCAGATTTGTGAACTCCGCCATGTTGTGAGATCCGCCATGTTGTGAGGGTTGTAAATAGGTCTCACAGCGAGTGGCTCCCTACATCTGATAATGTCTTTTGCCCATTTTTATAGGATTGTCTATCTTCTTACTATTAAAATATAAGTATCTTTACATGTGCTAAATAAAAATCCTTTGTCAGATACATGTATTACAAATAATTTTCCCCAGTCTGTGGCTTGTCTTTTTATTACCTTAATTGTATCTTCCAACAAGCAAACATTTTTAACAATGATAAAATCCAATTACAAATTGTTTTCTTTTTGGGGTCATATTTTTGGTGCCCCCTCTATGAAATCTTTGCCTGGCACCAAGACTAAGATTTCCTCCTATGTTTTCTTCTAGAAGTTTATAATTTTACATTTAAGCTATGATGCATTTTGAGTTATTTTTTGTGTTTGGTGTAAGATCATGGGCAAGATTTATTCTCTTAATATGTATGTCCATTTAAATCCGTATCATCTGTTCAAATTATTATTTTTGTCTCCACTGAATTACCTTGACAATTTTGTCAAAAATTAAATGACCATCTAAATGTGGGTCTATTTTTGAACTTTTCATTCTGTTCCATAAATTTCTGTACCTTTGCTTATGCTATGATTACTGTCTCTTTATAAGTCTTAAAACCAGGTAGTGTAAGTCTTCAAACTTTATTCTTTTTCAAAATTGTTCTGGCTATTCCAGGTCCTTTGCATTTCTAAACAAATTTTGCAATTATCATGAACTTACATACATACACCAAAAAAAAGCCTATTGGGAGTTGACTTGAAATTGAATTGATTCCATAGATAAATGTGGGGAAAACTGACATCTTAACAATACTGAGCCTTCTTAGTCCATAGTTGCATTGCTCTCTTATGTTTGTTCATTCCTCTATCTTGAGGATTTGGGAATGGTGATGCCCAACTCTGCTCCCAATTGAGAGGGATTTTATATCCCATGGTGCAGCTGAGTGGAACTGTCTTGCTTGCAGCTGAAGGTACTCTCTGCTTCTTGGATTGGGCACTGTCCATCATCATCCTTTTGTTAGTTGTCCTGGATGAGTCTGATGAACTGGAGAGTAGGTATTTCCTGCAACTGTGTTGAGATTCAAGACTCACTCAGCCTATGAATAGCCAGGAGATTTAAGTCTCTGGGACTTATATTTAACAGATATAGTGCTAATTATGGGTTCAAATAAATGGGATAGAAGAACCATGTGTAGGAAAATTATAAAAATAGTCTAATCCTGATACATTGGGGGAGATGAGTTATCATATATTCCAAGGTAAGGCCCACTGACAGGGTGCCAATTTCCTGGGTTTGTCATTCCTGTAGTGTCTTAATGTCTCTAGAGCCCCCAGGAGCACCCCTGTTTGAGGTACTGTTTACTCTGGCAGACAGTGAGATCCTCCTGAGCATAAGTATAGTCTCTGGAATGACCATCTGACTCCCTTTGAAATCTCTTAGCCATAAAAATCCATTTACATTTTATTTCCCCTTTTTTTCCTAGGTCTTTCTCCAAATGCATCATTAATTGACACTTGATACTAATCCATTGGTGCCAGGGAAGTCAGGTCCCATGCCAGGGGTGGTGGTGAAAGGTAGTGAGGTAGTGAGTTTATATGCTGAGTTTGGCTTAGAGAGAGGCCACATCTGAGCAACAAAGAGGCACTCAGGAGGTGACTCTTAGGCAATATATATACTATCAGATCAAGTTTCAATTTCATAAGAACAAGGTTCATAAGTACAAGCATCAATATCAAGGAACTGGCACATTTGTCCACCCTCTGTGGTTTGCATTTTTTGTTTGCTTGTTTAGTATTCCTTACTTTCTAGCATTACAAAATACTCCAGGTTCACCTTGTGTATTTTCCCAGTCCTATGCATATATGTGTTTTTAAATGTCTATTGTTGTTTTTTGTACATGAATCCTATCTCATTCTGCTTCTTCCTTTTTTGCTAAACATTGACTTTCTTTGTTACTGTTGCTTCTACTTGTTACATAATACTCCTTGGACAACCATATTTTCCCTAACTTCTCCACAAGGGATGGACACCAAGGTTGCTTCCAGCTTCCTTCCACCTAACGCTACAATGAACATCTTCATATATGTTTCCTTGTGGACCAGTGTAACAGAATTTCTTTGGGAAATTATCATTATAAATATAAAACATACACACACACCAAGAAATGGAATTTCTTTTTTTAAAAAAAGATTTATTTATTTATTTATTTATTCCCCCCCCCTTCTCCCCGCCTCCCCCCACCCCGGTTGTCTGTTCTCTGTGTCTATTTGTTGCATCTTCTTTGTCCGTTTATGTTGTTGTCAGCGGCATGGGAATCTGTGTTTCTTTTTTGTTGCTGTTGCGTCATCTTGCTGTGTCCTTCTCCGTGTGCTCGGCGCCATTCCTGGGCAGGCTGCACTTTCTTTCGCACTGGGCGGCTCTCCTTACGGAGTGCACTCCTTGCGCGTGGGGCTCCCCTACGCAGGGGACACCCCTGCGTGGCAGGGCACTCCTTGCGTGCATCAGCACTGCTCATGGGCCAACTCCATGGGTCAAGGAGGCCTGGGGTTTGAACCGCGGACCCCCATGTGGTAGACGGACGCCCTAACCAGTGGGCCAAGTCCGCCGCCAGAAATGGAATTTCTGAGTTATAAGGTATGCATATAAATAATTTGCACCTGTCTACACTCCCACTGGCAATGTATAAGGTTTCGCATATTCCTACATCACCAAACATCCTTGGTATACTGTCCAACATTCTAATTTTTTTAAATGGCTAATAAGTTTGTTTACTAAGGTTGCTAGAACAAGGTACCACAAACCTGGTGGCTTAAAACAACAGAAATTTATTGTCACACAGTTCAGGAGACCAGCAGTTTGAAATCAAGGTGTCAGCAGGGCTGTGCTTCCTTCAAAGTCTGTATGCCTCTTCTAGCTTCTGGTGGTGACTTTCAGGCAATACATGGTAATCTCTGCCTTCCTCATCACATGATGTTCTCCCCTCTGTCTCTCTCCTTGTGTCTCCTTCCTCTTCTTGTAAGGACACCAGTCAAATTGGATTAGGACTGAACCCTTATACAGTTTAGCTGCATTTTAACTAATCACATCTTCAAATATCCTCTTTCCAAATAGGATCACATTGCTAGGACTGGGGTTTAGGACTTGAATATATCTTTTGGGGGGACACAATTCAACCCATAACATAGATGTAAAATGATATCTTATAGTCATAATTTGCATTTCTTTATGTATCTATTAGGTTTTTTTTGGGGGGGGGGGTGGCAGGACTCTTTTGAGTAAATTGCCAGTCATGTTCCTCTGCCAATAATCTATTAAGTTTCCTGTCCTTTTCTTGTTCATTTGCAAGGGGTTCTGGTAAATTCTGAATGATAATCTCTTGTCATTTTTAACCATTGCATATATCTTCTTCCATTCTCTCACTATCTACTAAGTTTGTCTATGACGTTCTTCAATGAATAGAAATTCTTAAATTTTATGTAATCAACCTTTTTTGTGTGCTTTGCGATCTGTGTTTTTGAAGTTTTATTTAAGAAGTACTTCTTCACTCCTAGTTCACAAATAAATTCTCCTACATATTTCTTCTATTAAGTCATAGTTTTACCTTTTGCATTTAGATCTTTGATCCATCCAGACAAGAGTCCGCCCTTGTATGTATAGCCAGGTAGAGATCCAGTTAAATTTTTCTTGATAAAATGAGTAAATTTCCCCAGTCGCATGTACTGATAACACATCCTGTCCTTCTTTATCTGTGATACTACCTTTGGTATATTGTGGGTTTCCATACCTGACTCCTGACTCCTGACTCCTCCATTTTGTTCCGTTTGTCTATTTGTCTATGGTTGTGCTGAAAAAAACTCTGGTTTTGTTTCTAAGTACTGGGCCCTTTACTTTGCTTTTTAAAGCTTGTCAGCTGTTCTTGGTTGTTTAATCCTTATAATAATTTTAGAGGAAATTTATAAGTCTAAAAATCCAATTGAAATATTTACTTGGTTTGCAATGAATTTATGGATTAATTTGGGGAGAACTGACGTCTTTATAATATTAATTCACCCCACCCCAAAGGATAGACTAACTCTCTACTTAACCAGATCCCCTTTTATGTCCTTCACTAGTTCTTCAAAATTTACTTCATGGAAATATTTTATTCTTGGCTTAATTAATTCTTTGAAAATGTATAATTTTTGTTGTCGCTGTGAATAGCGTAAATAAATAAACCGATAAATGAACAATTAGAGCTGGAGATTTTAATAAACTCCTCAGAAACTGATAAATCAAGCAGACAGAAAGATTTCGAAGACCCAAACAATGTATTTTATAAGCTCAAGTTATTAGATATAAGAAAAACTCTATATTCACAACTGAATGCACTCTCTTTTCAAGGATATATGAAAAAATTTAAAAAATAGTTCATGCTTTTGTTCATAACGGAAGCCTAAATAATTCTGAAGCATTAATATCATGCAGACTAATTATCTTACCATATGACAAAAAAATTATAAGATAACAACCAAAGGATATCTTTTTAAAATCTCATATTCTTGAATACAGAATAATATTAATAAATACAAGGGTTCTAGATGACAGTGAAAATGTTACATGCCCAAATCCATGAGATACATCAAGCAGTACTTAAAAGGAAATTTAGTTTTAAATACATTTTTAGGAAATGGGATATTAAAGATAAATGATCTGAAGCATTATTTAAGCTATTTTGAGTTGGGCTTTCTGGAAGTTGCAATCAAAAGTATCTTCATGGTACTGGGCCGTCAGTTTACACATTTCCATCCCTACCATTCTGGGTTGATTTGCAGTCTCTGGATCTTCTCTTATTCAATTAGAGAGAATATCTAAATGCCAGATCCATACAAAAGAATATGTATTAATTTCTTTCCTTCTCAATTTTTATCAAAGTCCTATTGAAAGAAATAAACAAGGAAGATATCTTGAAGAATATTCAGTTACTCCACTTTTCTAGATATCTCACTTTTATTCCAGTATTATCAGAGTTGCATATGGAATCTATTTTTTTGTGTCCCTTCAGATTGCCATTTGTAGCAGTTTGATATGGTTATGAATTCCAAAAATAGATATTGGACTATGTTTGTAATCTGGTCTGTACCTGGGCATGATTAAATTATGATTAGGGCTTTGATTGGGCCACATCATTAGGGCGTTGAGTCTCCACCCACCAATGGGTGGGGACACACAGATAAAAGACATGGCAAATCACAGACTTAAGGGTTTTTTGATGTTGGAGTTTTGATGTTGGAGTTTGATGCTGAAGCCTTAAGCTGGAGCCCTGGGAAGTAAGCTCACAGAGGAAAGAGAAGCAGGTCCCAGGAAGAAAGGAAACCTGAGCCCAAGAAGAAGCAAGCTCTGAAAAGAGAGGAACCCTGAACCCAGAGAGAAGCAAGACCCTGGAAGGCAGGAACCCAGGAAGCCTGAACCCTCACAACTGTCGGCAGCCATCTTGCTCCAACACGTGAAAACAGACATTGGTGAGGGAAATAAATTATGCTTTATGGCCTCATATCTGTAAGCCCTTACCCTAAATAAATACCCTTTATAAAAACCAACCAGTTTCTGGTATTTTAAATCAGCACCATTCTGGCTGACAAATACACCATTTTGAATTGTGCTATACCATTACACCTTTACTGTACAGAGAGGAATGTTAAGAAAGAAACTATAGACAAAACCCACTAGTGTATATATTAAGAGATGTTGTTAAAGATGTCCAGATATCACTTGATGCCCCCACATGAAAACCCACACAAATGTTTGACAGACTAACAAGAAGTATTTATTTTCTCCTAAGAAACTGAATTGTTTTAAAGGAATGCGAATCATTTTACTTTGGCTACTAAGCAGCTCAAAAAAACTTGCAGCTTGATTTTAATAACATATAACACTTTGTGACCTATAAATCTGCATGCTATCTTAACTTTAAATCTTTTTTAAAAATTTCTATTTAGCATAAGGTTAAATTATTGTAAATTACCTCAATTTCTTTATGGAATGATGAAGGGAATAAAAGTTGAAAATACAGAGATATTGATATTTTGGAGAGCTCTTGAACTAGAATGCACATAACACACACATATCGTCTATCAGGTGAGTTGTTTTTTTTTCAGGTGAGTTTTTAATGGATAATTTTGACTCCACTTCGTGCTTTTGAGTTTCCAGGACAAGAATGTTATCCATGAAAGTGGACGTAGCTGACCAGTGTCATTCTTTTTTAGAGACTAATCAGTTGGGTGAGTGACAGGTATCTCAACAGCAGGTGTTTCCTGCAACCTTGTCGACCATTCAGTTCAGGGGTAATCTGAAGAACAACTGGGAAGAAAGACAGCTGCTCCCAAGGGACTCGTGCCCTTCTCCACCTTCAGTGGAGCTTTTTATTTTGCATGCAGTTATCCTCCTTCTCGAAGTGCCAGGACCTTATTAATCTTATTATGGATCAGATCATTTTGACAGTTGCTTCTCTCAAGGGAAATGGGATTCACTAAATCTAGTCAGATAAGTCAAACTGAAATTAATCTTTTCAGACAGATACTTAATGGTAATAGACTGGGATTTAAAGGATTAACTTTATGTAGAATCTTTTAAAAATGGCATTGGATTTTTAGTGCTTTGTTTTTAAAATAAGTGTGAAAAAGGGTCACTTCTATTGCTTACTAATCAATAAAAACCTCCAGGAGCAGTTTCTTTCCGTTCTCCCCTTTTTCTATTAGTCAATAAATCACAAATTGCATGTTTCCTGGAGAAATTCCTGATATTTCTTGACTTAATAGATTTAGAGGGGGAGGAGGGGAGCATTATATGGAGGAAGAACATGTTTGGCATGTTTGTAGACTTGGTATAACCTGTTGGGAAAAAATGTGATGTGGGAGAATATTAGTAAGGCATGTTTAGAAATCCTCTGGAAGGATACACAAGGAACAAATTTGCACTGGTTGTCTCTCGGATGGAGAACTGGGGAATGGGGAGGAAGAAGTGGGAAGGAAGACTTTTTACAATATTGTGAATTTTGAGCCATGCAAACATAATATCTATTCTAAAAGAAACTAAAATAATTTTGAAAGTATATTAAGATCCCAATTTGGAAGGCCTAAATGCTAAGAAGGTTTTGTTTTGTTTTTAGCAAAATTGAGTGACATTAAGAAAGGAGAATCGGGAAACGGACTTGGCCCAGTGGTTAGGGGTCTGTCTACCACATGGGAGGTCCGCGGTTCAAACCCTGGGGCCTCCTTGACCCGTGTGGAGCTGGCCCATGCACAGTGCTGATGCGTGCAAGGAGTGCTGTGCCACACAGGGGTGTCCCCCGCGTAGGGGAGCCCCACACGCAAGGAGTGTGTCCGTAAGGAGAGCCGCCCAGTGCGAAAGGAAGCGCAGCCTGCCCAGGCCGCCCACACTTTCCATGCCGCTGACGACAACAGAAGCAGACAAAGAAACAAGACGCAGCAAATAGACACAGAGAACAGACAACTTGGGGGGGGGGGGGATTAAATAAATAAATCTTAAAAAAAAAAAAAAAGGAAAGGAGAATCTAGCACTGGAGTACAGGACAGAAGAGTATGGGAGGGACACAAGGCTTTTGTAGACACATGGAAAGCAGAAACTGAAATTTTACTTGTGGCCCTGGCAAGTGGCTTGCACTCAGTAGGCTCTGATAAAGTATCTTTTGTTACTGCGGTTGTTATTTCTGTGCTTAAAGAGGATGATAATGTTGATGGTGGTTAGGGATGTGAGCAGTGAGGGCAATAATACCATATGGTGTGGTCGGGATTCAAAAGGTTTTGGAGTAATCCACACAGAAATGTGTGCTGCTCACCCTGCCAATTCCCTTCAGACAGCCACTACTCTAGTTCAAAGTTATTTTCTTGTTGCTGATTTTCATTTATTTTCCATCAAATGATTCTTTACAGAGTGATGTCACCCAAATTCTCCAAGTATCTATCTCCTTTCCAAGATCCCTTCAATGAGTCTCTAAAGCTGCTCACATCAAAACTTCTGGCTAGTTGCTTCCTCTGCCTAAATTCTCTTCTTTCCCTTCATGCAATATGAAAGCCCTGGCCCTTCAATCCAACAGGGTACCTGTCTGTCCTTCAAATGCAGTTGTTATGGGAATCCTTCCCCATCCTTTCTGCCGTTTTTTTCTTTGATCTATAAATTTCTGTTCAAATATCATTTTCATTCAACAAACTTTTATTTAGTAACACACACCTTTTTAGATCCTACCAAAAATAAGGAATAAGATAGACTCTTTGCCACTGAGAAATTCACAACTGGTGGAAGAGGAATATGACAATCGTTAGTAGACAATCTACTATGATAGAGTGCTATAAAAGGGGGCTCAGACTCTCACTGGAGAATAGAAGATAGAACAATCAAAGAATAACACGAAAAGCTTATGTATATTCAGACTTTATTCAGTTCAAAGGGTACTTTCTTATTTAACCCTCACAACAACTATGCATAGAGGATATTGTTATTCTAGTTCTTCACCAAAAGCTAGAGGTATAACAAAACAAGAATATAGGCTCTGGAGGTGACATACTGAGGTTTGAATTCTGCCTAGGTAAGTCCTTGAGCAAGTTACTTAGTTTACCTAAGATTCCGTTTCTTCTTATGAAAAATTAGGTTAATAAAAGTACCTACCACACAGGATTGCTGTGACAATGAAATGAAAAAAGCATATAAAAGCTTTTTCCATAGAGTCTGTGTAGCAGTTTGATATTGATGAATTCCAAAAAGAAATATTGGATTATGTTTCTAAACTGATCTTTTCCTCTGGGCATATGAGATTATATTGGATTCATAAGGTTTACTTGATTAAGTAATTATGTAAGCCTCCTGTGCCAGTAGGGCATTGAGTCCCCACCCTTTGGTGGATGGGTACTCACAGAAAAAATACATAGCAAAGAACAGACTTAAGGGTTCTTAATATTGGCATTTTGATGTTGTGTGATTCTGAAGCTGGAGACCTGGGAAATGAGGAACCCTGAACCCGGAGAGAAGGAAGACCCTGGAAGGGAGGAACCCAGAAAGCCTGAACCCTGACAGACATCAGCAGCCATCTTGCTCCAACACCTGAAAATAGACTTTGGTGAGGGAAGTAAATTATGCTTTATGGCCTGGTATCTGTAATCTCCTACCCCAAATAAATACCCTTTATAAAAACTAACCAGTTTCTGGAGAACCAGCAAGATGGTGGCAGAGTAAGGAACTTCTAGAGTCAGCTCCTGCTACAGGGCAGTTAGTAAACACCCAGAGCTATCTGGAGTTAGCTGAAGCACCTGTTTGGAAGCTCCAGGAGGCCAGAGAGCATCCTGCCACATCTTTGAAGGAGTGGAAGGAGGAGACTGCCCATCTGCAGAGAAGACTCGTACGTAGAGCACTCCATGCCCTGGAGGTTGGTGCCCATCCTCCACTACAGGCACAAGCCACCTTGGGAGCTCTTCCACAACTGGAATTGAAAGCTCCACTTCCCGAAAACGGGGGAGGAAGAGACAGTTGGACACCAATTTCAGCTACTGATGAGTAAATTCAGCGGGCTGAAGTATAAACTTGAGAACAGTTAAAGTTTGTGCCTGTCCAAGCCAGAAAGAGGCCAGGAGCTGCTATCTTAACTCTGCGCCTGGCAAAAGGGGAAACAGGGCAGACTGAAAATCTCAGTGCTGGTGGGGACCGGCTTCTTTCCATCCAGATCAGATTGCAGCTCCAGGCTAGGCCCCAGTGCCACTTCCAGCAGGGAGAAAGCTGCAGGGAATGTGCCAGCCTCCCCAGGAAATTCCTGGCCAAGCCACAGAGGCCAGTGATTATCCTACTCTGGTGGCATGAACTGCCCCAGGAGGTATTCCATGGCTGAAATTGGAAGCTCCATTTCCCAGAAACAGGGGAAGAGGAAATGGTTGGCTGCTGATTTTGATTACTGATTGGTAGACTTGGCTGGCTAAGATATAATCCTGGGAACAGCTGGGGTGTGAATTGGTCCAAGTCAGAAAGAGGCCAGTGGCTGCCATTTTGAAAAAATGCCATTTTTGAAAAAAGCACAGCAAGGGTAGGAACCGGTTTCTTTCACCCAGATCAGTCAGCAGCCTTAGCCTAGGCATCAGCCCCACCTCTGGCAGGGAGGAGGCTGGCAGGCCCTGCATCAGCCTATCCAGGTAACTGCAGGTAACTCTGACTGGCACAGACTGAAAATTGGAAGTCTACCAGGGCAACAGCTGTCATCTTGGACCCACACTGCATAGATTGCTGCCCACACCTGCAGCTCCACCTCTGCTGCAGCCAGGGGAGAAAGGGACATGAAGCTTCATTAGTCTTTCTGGGCATCTACAGTCTAGGCCTGCACTTAGATTATTCCACACAGCTGTGACTCTGTCCCTACCCCTGGCAAAGGAGAAAGTTGGAAGAAGCTTCACTGGTCCCTAACACAAAGAGGGCAGCTTGAGTGTCCACAGCTTACAGCACCAACTACATGTTTGGGTCCTACTTCACAACCAGCAAGGGAGAAAGGGCAGGAAACCCTAAACTAAAGAAAAAAACTGCACCCAGAATAAATACTCTAGTAATCCAGATGCCAAGACACCAACAAAAAATTACAATCCACACTGAGAAACAGGAAGCTATGGCCCAGTTAAAGGAACCAGATAAGCCTCCAGATGACATAAAGGAGTTGAGACAACTAATCATAGATGTTTAAACAAATCTCCTTAATAAATTCAAAGAGATGGCTAAAGAGATTAAGGATATTAAGAATACACTGCTATCCAGTGTCTTCTTTGAGAACAGTGTCTTCTTTGAAAGCATACACAGAAAAACAGCAGATATTATGGGAATGAAAGGTGCAATAAATGAAATTTTAAAAACATTGGAATCATATAATAGCAGATTTGAGGAGGCAGAAGAAAGGATTGGTGAGCTTGAAGAAATGGCCTCTGAAAGTGAACATACAAAAGAACAGTGAAGAAAAGAATGGAAAAAATTGAACAGGGTCTCAGGGAGCTAAATGAGAGCAAAAGGCATGCAAACATATGTGTCATGAGTGTCCCAGAAGGAGAAGAGAAGGGAAAGGGGCAGAAGGAATATTTGAAGAGATAATGGTAGAAAATTTTCCAACTCTATTGAAGGACATAGATATCCATGTCCAAGAAGCACAACGTACTCCCATCTGAAAAAATCCAAATAGACCAACTCCAAGACACATACTAATCAGAATGTCAAAGGCATAAGGCAAAGAGAGAATTCTGAGAACAGCAAGAGAAAAGCAATGCATAACATATAAGGGATACCCAATAAGATTAAGTGCTGTTTTCTCACCATAAACCACGGAGGCAAGAAGACAGTGGTCTGATATATTGAAGATACTACAAGAGAAAAAATTCCATCCAAGAATCTTATATCCAGCAAGACTGTCTTTCAAAAATGTGAGTGAGATTAGAATATTCACAGATAAACAGAAACAGAGAATTTCTAAGAAAGAGACTAGATTTTCAGGAAAAACTGAAGAGTGTGCTAGAGACTGAAGAGAAAAGACAGGAAAGAGAGGCCTGGAAGAGAGTCTAGAAATGAAGATTATATCAATAAAAGTAACTGAAAGTGTGAAAACAGTGGTAAAAATAAAATATGACAGATAAAACTCAAATAGGAATAAACTTAACCAATGATGTAAAGCACTTATATTCAGAAAACTGCAACTCAATGTTAAAAGAAATCAAAAAAGGCCTAAATGACTGGAAGAACATTCCATGCTCATGGATTGGAAGACTAAATATCAGTACGATGTCAATTCTACTCAAATTGATATACAAATTTAATGCAATCCTGATTTTAAAAATCCCACCAGCATTAAAGAAAAAATTGAAAACACAATCATCAAATTTATTTGGAAGGGTAAGGGGTCATGAATAGCCAGAAACAACATAAAAAGAAAAAGTGAACCCTCACCCCCAGACTTTAAATCATAAACAGCATGGCACTGGCCTAAAGACAGACACAATAAAGCAATGGAACCAAATTTATGGTTCAGAAACAGACTCTCACATGTATGGTCAAGTGATCTTTGACTAGCCTGTAAAACCCACACAGCTGGAGCAAGAACAGTCCATTCAACAAATGGTGCTGAAAGAATTGGACATCCATAACTGAAAGAAGGAAAGAGGACTCCTATCTCACACCTTATCCAAAAATTAACTCAAAATGGCTTAAAAACCTAAAAAGAAAAGCAAGAACCATAAAACTTCTAGAAGAAATTATAGGAAAATAACTTCGAGACCTGGTGGTAGGTGGTGGATTTTAAAGGAGATAAGAGGAGGACTGAGTGGACTATTGATGTTTTAATGTATGTAGAAGTTTAAATTAGCTTTACTGTAAGAGTGTGGAAATGTACAGAGTGGATGGTAACACACAGTGACTAACAGCTAGTTTATAAATGGGGATGTGACTGAAAATGGTAGTCGAGGTATGAAAATGCCAATTGACAGAATGCTGGAGAATAATCTAGGAACTGAATAGCACAGTAAGCCAAGAGGTGGATGAGAATTGTGGTTGATGGTACAGATGCAAGAGTGTCTTTTGTGAGCTAGAGCAGTTGTATGTCACTACTGCAGGGTATTGGGAATGTGGAGAAGCATGGAAAAAATACAGCCGTAGTGACCTATGGACTGTGGTTAGTAGTAATAATATAATATTCTTGCATCTATGCCAAAGATGTACTGTGTTGATAATATGGCAATATGGAAAATGTGAGCCAAATGTACACTACCGACATGGTAACAATCAGCTGATATTATCTTATCTGTAGCAAGTGTTCCATCACAGTGTGGTGTGTTGATGGAGGGGTGTTGTTTGGGAATTCTGCACATGTGCATGATTGTTTTATAAGCTTACAACTTTTGTCATAAAAAACATTAAAAAATAATAATAGGATGGGTTGGGGGAAAAACACACCAAATGTAAGATAAGGACTATGATTAATAGTAAGATTTTGACAATATTCTTTCATAATTTGTAATAAACGTCTCACTACAATGCAAGGTGTGGGTGGAGGGTTGATGTATGGGACCCCTGTATGATATTACGTATGTTTGCTTTCTAAGTTCACAACTTTTACTATACACTTAATTGTTTATGTATATTCATATATAAATGATATAAAGATAATAAGGTTGGTTAGTAGTAATATTTTGACAATGCTCTTTAATCATTAGTTAAAAAGGTTGAACAACGATGCCAGTTATTGGTGGTACGGTGAGTTATGAAGAGTCCTGTATGATGTTATATATTTTTATTTTGTAAGTTCACAACTATTATTATACACTTATTGTTTATGTATGTTTCTGTATGAGTGCTATACTTCAATAAATTAATTTAAAAAAACAAAAACAAAAAACCACTCAGTTTCTGGTATTTTGCATCAGCACCCCTTTGGTTGACTGAAAGAGTCTGGTAATAACAAGTACTCAATAGTGCTCTTTACCCCCTTCTTATACACAACCTTTTCCATGAAGCTGTCTCCCAAATGACCCCTTTTGGTTTCAGCTACTTGAGTTCTATCCTCCTCTTTCCACCTAGCTTTTTATTTTCTGAGCAATTGTGAGTTTCTGCTTCTCTATCTTTGTACCCCACCTACTGCATCATTTTTATGAAGGTTGACTTGAATAAGTGGTGGGTGCATTCAAGAGGGGCTTTTATCCTCAAAATTCACACTCTCAGAATTCTCCACCTCTGGCAAGATGCCAATCAGTGTCTTTAGTCAGACTAGTCTACTCTCCACTCCTAACGGTATAATGCAGCTTGTGATCACATTACAGAAAATGGGCATGATGTATGGTATTGTAATTAAGGGATAATCCGAAACCTCAACCGGATGTTATATTGGAAAGAGCGACTGCATAAGGAGACCAGAATCAGTTTCTAGTCCCAACTCTGCACTTAACAGCAAAGGGTTTTAGCAAGTCCTTACCTCCCTAGGGCTGGTATATAATAAGGCTCAAGTGACATAAAGTGTGTGGCAGAGCTTGGCATACTGTGAAGCAGTCTAACACGGAAGCAATTATCATCCGTATGTCTACTGGTCTCCATCTCACCAGATCTATGAAACTCTACATTTGTTCAAGTCCTTTGAACTGCTAAGTAGGATTTTTTTTTATTAGAAAAAAAAAAATTCTCCAAGATTTCTCAGTCAGGGTTTGTCTGGTTTTAGTTGACAACTCTTAACCCATCAATTCATGTCAACAACCAGGAGAACTAGTTCTCCATAATAGACTGCTTTAGTCTATTTCGTACAGTCAAGTGCAGGGAAGTGTGGAAGCCCGTAGATGAAATTTGTAGGCATCTGGGAAAATCTCATATTTGAACTTGAGAGGAAATAAACTCTTTAGGACATGGTTTTTGGCTGGTAAAATAGCAAGGGCTAGTCACAACAGGGCCTTTGAATAAAGAGCAAGGAAGCAAAAACAACAAAAGCCCTCCCCATTAGCTGTAGGTTTCACTTATAAGCAATTGCTAGGATTCTGGCAGCAAGTTGTTTTGGGCCTCGACAGAATTCACATGTGATCCATAGAAGGTAGAAAGAAATCTCTCATCTCTACATGTTAATTAAGGAGGACAGATGTCCCTGTGTTTATTCAACCATATGTAGGTCAAGACTAAACAAATTAATAAGCAACTTAATCCTCAGCCGCCTCCAAGAGCTTATGGGACATCTATGAACAAACAACTGCCATAGAATCTTGGGAAAGAGGAGATGGGAGCGGAGAGAGAGATTTCATATCTCTCATTGCACTTCAAGTTCCACATCCTGGTAGGAGGCATGTCAGTCCCTCCACAACACATTGTCTAATATCCAGTATTTGGGATGATAAAATGAGTCAACAGTAACAAACCTTACTTTCCTAGATATTTTTTAAAGCAAACTATTTCAACTTCAAAAAATAAAATAACAGACAAAAGGCAGTTTAACAAATTATGGAAGAATTACTTTTAAAAATTCTGTCCAGGCATCTTTATCTCATGTAATCCTAAAAACAAACTCAATTGTTTCTCCAAAGTTCAGAAATGAGCACAAATTGGTTAAATGACATGACCCAGGTCTTCTTGTCAATGAAGAAAATGCAGGGAGAAAAATGCCTAATCATATTTCATAAAACTAAACTCCATATTCTTTTTGACCCAGGTATAAATTGTGTAACTTCTTTTTTAAAAGAGTTATGTAACTTTTTTTAAAAGTTAAACTTTCCCTAACTGATCATACTAGGACTGAAGCCATACTAGGACTAGAGCCATAAAGAGAAATGTAACTAGACAGGTAACACCTGCTGCAGGCCAAAGGCGGGGTTAGAAAACAAGTTCTAAAAGGGCTCAGAGGAGCATGAGGCTATTGCAGCCTGTTTGCAGGAGCCAGGGTTTGATCTGGAAAAGGCAAATGGGAAACTGGAGAAGAAAAGGGGCCATGAAAATTATGTGTGCAGAAGGCAGGAAGCTGGGGCATAGCAAAGTATGCAAGGGGCTCTAAGCAAACCAGTGTGACCAGCGACAAATAATGCAGGGGAATTAAGACTTGATCAGTTGATAGAGGTGATTAACAGCAGATAGATCCCCCTGGATAGCAGCAATTCTAGGCGCTTCCAGGAGAAACCAGTTTTTCCTCTTCCCAGTGTTCCTGCCAGTGACTGCGGAACAGAAACTGAAAACCCTCTAGGAGTTTGTTTGGGAAAAGTAGTTTCCTCTGCTACCCGCTCTTTCTCCCCTGTGTAAGTGACTGGTGAGACTAGGGGCTGCTCTGCTTAGCCCTCTTTCCCTTCTTACTGGGCTGATCTCCTTGCCTAACTAAACACTTTACCCTCTTCACCTCTTCTCATTCTTCTAAGTGGTAAGCCACTTGCTTTCTGTGGTATTAAAAATGCTTTCAATGATTATACTGGTATCTTTGCACACATGTACAAAGATTATGTTTGTAAAGTAAATTCGTGTAAGTGGAGTTGCTAGGTCAAATGCTAAATGCACTTAAAAATGTGAAAGGTATTGCTAAATCTTCAATCACAGAAGTACATACCAATTTACACTTCCACTGACATTAGATATTTTTAAAAACAAGGTTCCCTTCTCACTTTCTCAGATCCCTGTCTAAATCCAAGAACTCTAGTAGCAAATCTGAATTTTAAAGTAGCTGGTGAAGTAATAGAAAGTGGTCAGGTGACATCAGGTATTTCCTAATTTCATCTGCCCTGTTTATAAGGCATCAACTTTGCAGTTCCACAGCTCTCCCCAGCTTCCATTCCAGCCATGGACACTAGCATTCATCTCCTATCTCAATAGACGCAAACAGTAATCAGAGGTATTATGTGAGGACGTTATTTATGCTTCATGTCTGGAATCCTCTCAGGTATTAAAAAAATTATAATACCTAACTTGTCTGTCATACAGCAGAACCAGAATTTGGATGAAGGGATATATAACTGAAAAGTCTACATTTTTTTAATACCACCCCTTAGTCCTCAAACATTTTTGCTTGAAAGCACCCTAAAATAATTTTGGTAAACTATGGATCCCTCACAGGTTTCTAAGCTGACATTTAAAATCTTTCATCATAAATTAAAATGGTTGCAAAGATAATAATTTCCAACATATTATAAATATTGATGTTTATAAATAAGATTATAAATATAAATCACTTTTAAATGAACCCAATGAAATTCGAATAGGATATTTAGAATCATTTTAAAAAATACATGAGCAAGTCGTTCTTTAACATTTAGAAAATTTCTTTTCCTTTTCTCTTTGAACTTGCATTTCCATTCTATTTTCTCCAGATTTTTTTCGTAATATATTTTTGCCAGAAAATTTTATTTTATTTATCATATATGTATATATAACAAAATAAGTTAAAGTTTTATATATTTTCCTCTAACATAAATGGGACTCACTCATAGAATTTTCATCTAGATTTAAGTTATTACAAATATTAATATATAATTGACAAAAGATAAATATATACACATATTTGTAATTATTATAGTAAATTTACTATTAAGGTAATACTAACTCCTGTAATAGATAAATTCCCAAATACTGATGGCTTAATATAAGATTATTTGATAACAGAGCCCAAAACAGAACTAGGTGGTGATCAGGGACACCGGTTCCTTCCCTCTTGGGCTCTGATGCCTTCAACATGCGGCTTTCACAAAGCCAAAAAAAGGAGACAATAAGCATGAAGAGAATTGGTGTGCCTCACTTCCACTACCTTCCAGTATCCAGAACCAGTTATGTTGGCAAAAGCAGGAGGATGGGGATGCATTCTAGCAGCATGCCCCAAGGGAAGGAGAAATGGATTTGGTAAATACCTTGACAATCTCAGCCACACATTTGTTTTATTGGAAATCCATGTCTTAAGAAGACTCATGATCCAACTTTTAAAATAAACTTTAAGTTTTATTCTGCCAAAAGCTAGTCTGTCTGGCAGCTACTTTTAAAATGATATATTTAATAAATAGGAAGTACAAAATTTTAAACATTTTATAACATGAAATTAGATGACTTGCTGAAATTACATGTATTTTGTACGATTTTATGTTTTGTTTATTTTAAAAACAATTTATCGAAGTGTATCAACCATACACGAACTTACATAAATAAATGTATAGAAAAAGTTGTGAACTTAACAAAAGAAACATGCATAATATCATACAGGGTTCCTACATATCACCCCACCACAAATAACTTGCAAGCTGTGAAGTATTTGTAACAAATTATGAAAGAGCATCATCAAAGTATTACTATGAATTATAGTTCTTATCTTGCACTTGGTGTATTTTTTCCCCCAACACACCCAATTATTTTTTTGTTTATAAACCATATAATTTATCTAAAATGTACAATCAGTGGCATGGCATTTGGTATAATCACTGAGTTGCATATTCATCACTTCAATCAATACTAGAGCACTTTCATTACTCCAGAAAAAACAAACAAACCCACTACCATACCCATATGTTAGAGCTACTAATTACAAATCCCATGATGTGCTTTCACCATTTCTATTCATTTCAAAACATTCACAAACTACATTATACCAGTTCTGCACAGATTAAACTTCAGGTCTGCATTCTCTAATCACAATTTATTCTCTAGTGACATATTCTAGCTATTAACTCCATGGTGTCTGACTTGCTTCTCTCAACATAATGTCCTCCAGGTTCATCCATGTTGTCATATGCTTCACGCTTTCATTTTTTCTTATAGCTGAATAATATTCCATTGTGTACATATACCGTGGGTTGTTTATCCATTCATCAGTTGATGGACACCTGGATTGTTTCCATCTTTTGGCAACTGTGAACATCGCTATGAACAGTGATGTGCTGATGTTTGTTCATGTCACTGCTCTCAGTTCTTCTGGGTAGCAGTTTTGCTGGGTCACATGGTAGATCTCTCTTCACCTTCCAAAGAGTCCTCCACAGTGGCCTTACCATCCTGCATTCCCGCCAACAGTTCCTATCTATCCATATCCTCTTCAACACTTGTAGTTTTGTTTTTGTTTGTTCATAGTGGCCATTCTAGTAGGTATGAAATGATCTCATTATAGCTTTGATTTCCTTTTCCCTAATAGCCTGTGATGTTGAACATTTTTTCATATTTTCAGCTATTTGTATTTCTTCTTTAGAAAAATATCTATTCAGATCTTTTGCCCATTTTTAAATTGGGTCATTTGTCTTTTTACTGTTCAGTTACAGGATCTCTTTATATATCATGGATATTAAACCCCTATCACTTGTGTGATTTCCAAACTTTTTCCCCATTGAGTAGGCTGCCTTTTTTTTTTTCCAAAGATTTATTTATTTATTTATTTCTCTTCCCTTCCCCCACACCCCGGTTGTCTGTTCTCTGTGTACATTTGCTGCGTCGTTTCTTTGTCCGCTTCTGTTGTCAGCGGCACGAGAATCTGTGTCTCGTCATCATGTTGTGTCAACTCTCTGTGTGGGTGGCGCCATTCCTAGGCAGGCTGCACCTTTCGCGCTGGGTGGCTCTCCTTACAGGGTGCACTCCTTGCACGTGGAGCTCCCCTATGCGGGGGACACCCCTGCGTGGCATGGCACTCCTTGCGCGCAGCAGCACGGCGCATGGGCCAGCTGCACACGGGTCAAGGAGGCCCGGGGTTTGAACCGCGGACCTCCCATGTGGTAGACGGACGCCCTAACCACTGGGCCAAGTCCGTTTCCCAGAGTAGGCTGCCTTTTTACCCTCTTCACAAAATCCTGGGAGATGTGGAAGTGTTTAATTATGAGGAGGTCCCATTTATCATTTTTTTCTTTTGTTTCTCATGTTTTTGGGGTATAAGGTTTAAGAGACCCCTAGTTACTACAGTGTCATTTCCCTGCATTATCTTTAGGAGCTTTATGGTCCTCATTTTTGTTTTTATGATCCATTTTGAGTTGATTCTTGTATAGGGAGATAGGAGTCCTCTTTCAATCTTTTGCTTATGGATATCCAGTTCTCCCAGCACAATTTGAAGAGACTGTTCGGTCCCAGGGGAGTGGACTTAGTAGGCTTATCAAAAATCAGTTGAGGGAAGCTGGTATAGCTCAGTGGTTAAGTGCCAGCTTCCCATGTAAGAGGTCCCAGGTTTAATCCCCAGCTCTGGTACTTCAAAAAAAAAAAAATTTCAGTTGACCACAGAGGTGAGCATTTCTGAACTCTCAATTCAATTCCATTGATCAATATTGTCTATCTTTATGAGAATACCATGCTGTTTTGACCACTGTATTTTTATAATACACTTCAAGCTCAGAAACTGTGAGTCCTCAACTTCGCTCTTCTTTTTGAGGATATTTTTGACTATTTGGGACCCCTTTACTTTCCAACTAAATTTGATAATTGACATTTCTATTTCTGTAAAGTATGCTGTTAGAATTTTGATTGGTATTGCATTGAATCTAAAAATCAACTTGAATTGAAATCTTCAAAATGCTTAGTCTTCTAATCCATGAACGTGGAATGTTCTACCATTTTTTAATGTTTTATTTATGTTAGCGTGTTTTGTAGTTTTCTGAATACTTAACCTATACATTCCTGGTTAAATTAATCCCTAGATATTTGAGCTATTTGTTGATTTCATAAATGGAATTTTTTTTGACTTTTTCCTCAGCTTGCTCATTACTAGTATATAGAAACGCTATTCATTTTTGCTTATTGATCTTGTATTGTCACTTTGCTGAATTCATTTATTAGAGTTCTAATAGCTTTGTTGTAGATTTTTCAGGATTTTCTAAATGTAGGATCATGTAATCTGTGAACAGTGAGAGTTTCACTTTCTCTTTTCCACTTTGGATGCATTTTCTTTCTTTTTCTTACCTAATTTCTCTAGCTAGAACTTCTACCACAATATTGGGTAATAGTGGTGACAGTGGGCATCCTTGTTCCTGATTTTAGAGTGAGTTTTCAACCTCTCTCCATTGAGTATGATGTTGCCAATGAGATTTCCCCCTTTATTATGTTCGGGAACTTTCCTTCTATACCTATCTTGTGAAGTGTTTTTATCAAGAAAGGATGCTGGGGAAGCGGCCCAGTGGTTAGGGTGTCCGTCTACCACATGGGAGGTCTGAGGTTCAAACCCCGGGCCTCCTTGACCTGTGTGGAGCTGGCCCATGTGCAGTGCTGATGCGCGCAAGGAGCGCCCTACCACACAGGGGTGTCCCCGCACAGGGGAGCCCCATGTGCAAGGAGTGCGCCCCATAAGGAGAGTCGCTCAGCGTGAAAGAAAGTTCAGCCTGCCCAGGAATGGTGCCGCACACACGGAGAGCTGCCACACCAAGATGACGCAACAAAAAGAAACAGATTCCCGTGCCGCTGACAACAATAGAAGCAGACAAAGAACAGCAGACACAGAGAACAGACAACTGGGGCAGGGAGGTGGGGGAGAGAAGGGGAGAGAAATAAATATTTTTAAAAAAAAAGGATGCTGGATTTTACCAAATGCCTTTTCTGCATCAATCAAGATGGTCAAGTTGTTTTTTCCCTTCAATTTGTTAATGTGGTGTACCTACATTAATTGGTTTTCTTATATTGAACTACCCTTGCATACCAAGAATACCACTTGGCCATGATGTATAATTCTTTTAATATACTGTTAGATTCAATTTGCTAATATTTTGTTGAGAATTTTTTCATCTTTGTTCATTAGAGACCCTGGTTTGTCCCTTTCCTTTCCCTTTATCTGGCTTTGGTATTTGGGTGATGGCTTCAAAAAATGTGTTGAGTACTTTTCCTTTCTTTTCAAAAAAAAATTTTTTTTTTTGGAGGAGTTTAAACAGTATTGGTGGTAATTATTCTCAAAATGTTTGGTAGAATTCACCTGTAAAGCCATCTGGGTCTTGAACTTTTCTTTGATGGAAGATTTTGATGACTGTTTCAATCTTGTGATTGGTTTATTGAGCTCCTGTGTATCTTGTAGCATCAGTGTAGGTTGTTTGTGCATTTCTAGGAATTTGTCCATTTAAACAATTTTGTTGACATAGTTTCTCATAATATCCAGTTATGGTCCTTTTTATTTCTTGTGGGTCAGTCCCCCCTTTCATTTCTTATTTTATTTGCATCTTCTAAGGGTTTGTTGATTTTATTGATTTTCCCAAAGAACCAGCTTTTGGTTTTGTTGATTTTCTCTATTTTTTTGTTGTTGTTGTTGTTCTCAATTTCATTTATTTCTGCTCTAATTTTTAGTAATTCCTTCTGTTTACTTTTGGAAATGCTTTGCTATTTTCTCCAGTTGTTGTTATTTCTTTGATTTTAGCCCTTTTTTTAATACAGGCTTTTAGAGCTATCAATTTCCCTTAGCACTGCCTTTACTGTATCCCATAAATTTTGATAATTTGTGTTCTCATTTTCATTCATCTCACAATATCTACTAATTTATCTTGCAATTTCTTCTTTGACCCACTGATTAAGAGTGTATTGTTTAACCTCTGTATATTTTCAAATTTCTCCCTTTCCCACCTGCTATTGATTTCCAGCTTTACTCCATTATGATCAGAGAAGGTGCTTTGTAATTTCAATCTTTATGAATTTATGGAGATGTGTGTTGTGGACCAACATGTGGCCTATCCTGGAGAAAGATCCATGAACACTTGAGAAGAATGTATAACCTGCTGATTTGGGGAGTAATGGTCTGTACATGTCTGTTAGGTCCAGCTCATTTATCCTATTGTTCAAGTTCTGTTTCCTTGTAGATCTTCTGTCTAGTTCTTCTATCTGTTGATATAAGTAGCATGTTGAAGTTTCCAACTATTATTGTAGAGACATCTATTTCTCTTCTCAGTTTTGTCAGAGTTTGCTTCATGTATTTTTGGAGCACCCTGGATAGGTGCATAGATATTTATGACTGTTACTCCTTCCTGGTGCATTGTCCCTTTTATTAACATATAATGGTCTTTAGTATCTCACCACTTTTTTGCCTTTAAAGTCTGTTTTGTCTGATATCAGTATAGCTACTCCTGCTCTTTCCAGGTTATTTGTGTGAAGTACTTTTTCCAACCTTTTACTTTCAGCTCATTTGTACCTTTTGGTTTAAGGCAAGTCTCCTGCAGACAGCATATGGATGGCTCATTTTCTTATTCATTCTGTCAGCCTATGTCTTTTGATTGGAAAGTTTAATCCATTAACATTCAATGTTACTACCGTAAAGACATTACTTACTTCAACCATGTTATTCTTTGGCTTTCACATTTCATCTTATTTTTGTCCATCTTTTTTACCTTTTAATTTACCATTTCTGATAGTCTTCACTTCTATATTCTCCTCTAAGTGCCTCTCTCTTTCCTTTTCTGGCTGCAGAACTCCCTTTAGTCATTCCTGCAGAAAGACTTGTTTATGAATTATTTCAGCTTATCCGTGAATATTTTAAACTCATAATATTTGAAGGACAGTTTTTCCAGATAAAGACTTCTTTGCTGGCAGTTTTTCTCTTTTAGTTTTAATTATATAATACTACTGCCTTCCCACCTCCATGGTTTCTGATGAGAAATCCACGCTAAGTGATAATGGACATCCCTTTTATGTTACGTTTCTCTTTTTCCTTGCTGCTTTTAGATTTTTCTCTTTATATTTTACTCCCTGAGCACCTGCTCAATTTTTTCCATTCTTTTGTTTTTTTCAATTTTAGCTCTTCTTTCCTGTTATGTTCTTTCTTCCATGATTTCAAATCTGATGTTCTGTGTTTCTACTGTAATTTTAATCTTTCTCATTTTATCTTTCATTCCCATAAAACGTTATTTTTCTGTCCAAGATTTCAAATTCTTCTTTGTGTATTAAGTGTCTTAATGCCTTTATTTTTTTAGCCTTGTTGTCCTTCAAATCCATGATTTGATTTGGGAGATTCATATGAACTTTATCTATTATCTGTTTCAAATTCAAGTCTTGTCTGTAGCTTTGATTTGTTTCTTTGCCTCAGTCTTATCTTCCTTTTTCTTAGTATGGCTTATAATTTTTTGCTGATGTCTAGGCATCTTATTCTGATGCTGATGTTCAGTTTCTCTCTCTTGCTTAGGGATTTACTTGCTTAGGGTAGCTGTGTGCTACCACTGTTGACTCTTGGTTCAATCTGTTTTAGAGAAGTAGGATTGCCAGTTTAACTGCTAAACCAGGGCTAAGTGCCCAGAAATGTGGTGCAGGCCAGTTTCCAAGGGCCTTGGAAGGGGGGGGGGGTGGTCAGTAAAGGCACCTGCTTATCTCTTTTATTTTTCCCATTTCATGCACTTTCTGGTCTCGCCTGCAGATGGCGTTTTGACAGACGTCTCAGTTCAGACCCCAGGAGCCAGGGGGCAAGGCATTCAGTGTAACTCCATGGGTGGTACAGAAACAATATCCTTAGGGCTTGCCAAGGCTCACAAGCTTTCTCATAAACTGTTCTCCCTTGGCCTGCCACACCCTTCCTCCCACTGCCTCCTCAGCAACCAGCCCTGGGCACTAGAAAGGGTGTTTGAGAAGGCAAATTATCTTTAGCTCTCTGCTGGCTCTCAGTGCAAACAATGTTGTAGGCCCACCAGGCCTGGAAGTGTAGAGTGCAACCTCTTCAATGAAACAGATCAAGTTCGCTGGCCAAAATCTGAATTTGCTGTAGACGGTGTCCCACCCTCTCCCCTTTCTTGGGGGAGAGATACCTGCAATCCCCTCAGTCCACAGCCACTGCATTCTACAGACTGTTTGTTCCAAAGGTGAGGGGATGGGTGCCCATTGCTGCTTCTGCAGCTTTACTCATGGGATTTTTCAGCCAGCAGACTCCTTTTCTTCATCCCTCTCTTCTGGGTGGTGTATCGCCTTCCCCTGGTGCCCTGGATTCCAGAGCAGCTCTGGACAGTCCTCTAGCTACTTTTTCTGGGAGAGAAGTGATACCTCTGCCTCCGTAATCCTCCATCTTCCCAGAATAAAGTGTTTTTAAATCTCTCATTTAATAACACACTGAACACTAACCAAAAATACACAAAGCCATACCCTTAAAAAAGTTATTTATAAAGAACAGAAATTCAGCAAGTCTTATGGGTTTACAATAGCTCAATGAATCATTAAAGAAGGTTTCACTTTTGTGTGGCCCGTGACTGCGTTCACATCCTCAACAATATTTGGATGGGTAGGGGAAATGCCTTTCTTATACAAAGTGTTTTCTTCTAGAGACTATTATCTGTATGGAAATCAACCACATCATCGGACAAATCAATTTCAGGGAAGAGTATTTATGAAAGTTTAGGATCAGGAAGTTGATTCCTTAAATTAGCTATGCTTGTATACCCTCTTCTGAAAGTATTTATGTACTCCAAGGCATACTTTCAATTTGAGGACCACTACCTTATACCATACTGCCATGGCAGCCCAAAGGAGTTTCTAAAAGTAAGGGGTTTTTACACACAGGTGAGATATTTTGATGCCTTCCCATGGCTCTTAAGTTAGGCTACATCCTTTGTCCCACTCAAAAGGACTTCTTTGCATAGTACTAACAGAACTGCAGTTTTGTTGTGGATCAAGGATTCTCCAAAAACAACAGAATAACCACTTTGAATCTGCTGTTTAAAGCTTTAAAAAACCCAAATAAGTATTAAAAATGTTTGGCAATAACCATATTTCAATCTCAAATATAGTCTACTCCTAGATACTAAAATGATTTTAGACACATTCTGCCTTCTGTCCATCAGTCTTCACTTAATTTTGGTTCTTACATAGTGAAATATGTAAGATTTTAATCTTACTTCATTGTTTGTGATGCTGTTTAAAATACCTTGGATATGTTGTATCCAAGGTATTTTATAGTTTAGGATTTTATTCAAAAATTTATGGTATATACACCAGATGTCACGGATAGTTATCTCTAGGTGGTAGGATTTCAGATGGTTCCTTCCTTCCTCCTCTTCCCTTCTTTCTTTCTTGGGAATACAAAGGTAACCTAGATGGATGAGGTTTCTGACCTTTTAATTTAAAGCAGAGAAGACTGAGAAGGTAAAACATAAAGGTGGAATTATAGTTTTGCTTGGGTAGTAACTTCTCTGCTATTCTTTTTTAGTCTAAAAATATCCTTATTATGATTTGAGCTATAACCGTATCAGTTGAGCATAATTTAGACACTAGTGATTTAAATAATATAGTTGAAATGAGAAAATACAAGTATGAAAAATTGCAGGAACAGTTTTTGAAAACTGGTTTTAGGAAATTGTGATGTGATACTTTAATTTAATGTGAATATATTGTTAAGTTCAACTCAATCTATTCATGCACCAGGTCAAAAATTATACTGTATGCAATCAATAAACTTTAAGAAGTCTTGAAAGCATACTTTATTTACTAGCTGAGTACTATACATAGAATAAGAGACCCTCCATTCAGGTTTTCTAGAGCCTATACAACAATTTAAAAAATAATAAAGCAAACATGGTTAATTTAAATATAGAGCAACAAAAAAGCAGACTAGAGATGAGGATAATTTGGAGGGCAGAAAATTTCTTTCTCCTGTAGGCTCTGTTTATGACCTGGCAAAGCCAGCTTTATTGCCTTCAGTGATGGGCAGATATACTGTTACTTGCTACTTCCATAATGCTTAATCAAGATACCTGTGGGAAACATGTCTCATTGTAAGTAGAAGAAAAGCTGGTGCAAACTACCTGTAATAAAACTGATTTTAGCGTATATAAAGCTGTTCTTGGTGAGAGATAAACTGTTAAAGTTTTATCTAAAATAAAAGTTGTTTAAAATTTTCTTGTGCATAATTTCAAAAGAGAAAAGAAATAGGGTTTCTGAAATGCCAGTAATGAAGTCAAACTTGGAAGTGAATGGCAGAGTGGGGAAGGGATTGCTAGAATGTCATTGAGCCTGGGAGAGGCCATTGAGAAGACAAATTGTCATATCCTGCTTCAAGGACAGGATATTTATGATGAGGCAGAAGTAGCAGGTCATAGTGATACTGGAAAAACATAATGAGCAAAATTGTTAACTGAATAAATAAGGGGAAAGAACTAAAAATGAGACAATAAGATAATTCCAGTTCATGACCTGGTAATTGCTTCATGAAGTTGTTCAAGTTAGCATCTAAGCAACCCTACTATTTCTCATATGGAGGTATTATAGAAGAACCACTACCAGGGCAGAAAAGTGTTCCTAACTTTATTATCCAGGAAAACAAAACAATTACAAGGAATTTGAGTTTTCTTTATTAAATAAAATACTTTGAATAGTTGAATTTCTACATAATGAAGATTCAAATGATATGAATTACTTATTGGGGAAAATACCTTTTAATACTTGGAGGTAATTCACCAGTGCTCAGTCATAATTGCTCATGTTTATTGAGCACTTATTGTAGTATTTAAAATGTATATATTAAAATATTCCACTAAACCACTTTCAGTTCTGAGGATGTGCATCATATAATAAAAAATTTGTAGTCTTAACCCCAAGAACGTAATTGTGATTTCATAATAGTTAAGAATCACTGTACCTCTTATATTTTTTAATGTAACATTTTTTGTGATCTATGTGTCTTCAAAAAAACACAAAATAATATAATAATAATAATAAAAGAATCATTGTAAGGGTAATATATGGGGGAAAATATACCTAATGTAAATAATGGACAACTGACCTATTTTAGTAATTTTTCATCAGTTGTAACAAAGGTAACTACAATTAATAAAAAGTACAATTATTTTTAAAAGTGCTATTTTCAATATTAACAAATGTTCCACATCAATACAAGGTGTTAGTGGTGGGGTGTTGTACAGACATCTTGTAATTTATGTATGATCATTTTGTAAACACACACCTTAGGTTAACTAGACATTTAAAAGATACATCTTCAATGTGCTTGTCCTGTTGACATCTGAGGAGAGTTAATCTCAGGAGAGATGAATCAAGTGCAAACTAAGGGAAAGGACAAAAAAAAAAAAAAAAAAAAAGAGTATTTTCATCTTTAACCCAAATCTTAATGCTGTTACAGCATTAATTTACTAATAACTAAACATAGCTTGGCATTGCTCTAAACAAGGTAATCATGAGTTGTTGACTACTTATGACTATTAGGAATGTAAGAGTAATTGACCTAATTATATGATATCACCATGAAATGAAGAATTCACACACACACACACACACACACACACACACATACACACACTTTGCCAAAAGTCTAAAGATCAGACTTATTCCATTCTGCCATCTAGTGGCAATATAGTTAGGTATTTATTCTCTTGGATCAGTTTCCTATATGGAAGAATAAAATAAAAATAATTAGCAGCTTTAAAAAGGCTAAGAAATTAGTTGAGGAAAAGATAATGCACCAAAAGGAAAATGATACTACAACTGAGTAAAGGAGAAACATAGGAAAATATAAGAGTCACAACTTTAAAGAATACAATTTATTTTAGAACTATTTAGTTATTAATATTAATTAATTATGTAATTCTCTTTCTTAATTTCTTTTAGTATAAAGAACACTATGTACTCACAAAGATGGTTTTAACTACTTCCTTAAAAGGACAAGGATTTGGAGTTAAACATTTTTAATGTTCCCTTTTAATTAAAATTTATAATAAAGTTGAGAACTGCAAAATCCTAAGGAAGGATGCAAATAAAGTCTCTAGAGATTTCTCTGGGTAAATTAAAATATAAAAATAAACAAGTTGGGGTAAGACCATTTAGATTTCTACTCAGTGGTGTTTTCTTGTTCATTGTCAATTTTTTCACTTTCTTTTTTTTTTTTTGGCTTGAGTTTTATACTTGGAATTTAAGAGGTGTAATTTTAAATTTTTTCCAAAAAAGTGTACATACCAAGTAAAATATGCATAAACAAAATTAGAAAGCAAAGGGTTAATATTATTGATAAGTAAAAAAGCTCTATAAATCATTCAGAAAAAGATGATCACTCCAAAAGTAAAACATAAAGGATATAATCAAACAACCTCCAAAAAAATAGCACTAAAAAATAAACACAAAATATCATCACTTGGGAGTTGAGCATCCTGCTGCTCACATGGGAGGTCCCAGGTTTAGTTCCCCGTGCCTCCTGAAAAAACAAAAACAAACAAGAAGCAAAACAAACGATAAAGCCAACATAGGGAAGCTGATGTGACTCAGTCGTTGAGTACTGGCTTCCCATATACGAGGTCTGGGTTTAATCCCAGGCCCTGGTATCACAAAAAACCAAAAACCAAAAACCAACACATCACTTGATCACTCAGTAATTCAATTAAAATGATGACATTAATAGTGATATTAAAATATTTTTGCTTCTCAAACTAACACAGAAAGATTCCCAATAATGGGTGTTGGCAAGGATGTAGTTACTCATACTTGTATACTCTGTATGTACAACCTTTCTAAAGGGTTTTAATTAGGAATATTTTTCACTTAGAATTTCAACCTCTAGGAAGTAACTCCAAGTTTATACACAAAGATTTATCTTTGTGTAAGAATACTATTAATCAAACTGTTTATAACAACTAAAACCTGGTTACAAGCTAAAGTCCAACAACAGGTGCATGATTATAAGCTAGAATACCAAATAACTATTAAAAGGTGTAGAAATATTGATGATATTAGAAAACATTAACCTCTACTAAGTGAAAAGAGCAGGATACAACGCCCTATGTATAGCATAATACCAATTTTTTTTTCTTTTTAAAAAAGGAACTTTATTTTTTTCTTCATGGTTTTCTAAATTTCCCAATGTACATTACTTTTATAATCAAATTAATATGTTAAAATTACTAATTAATACAAATCACAAAACTTTTGGTGACTGCACTTTCATATAAAATATAAAATATACAATTTTCCAATCAAATTTACACTTATTTAGGAGAGTAGAAATAATCTCGAACTATTAAATACATGTTTCAGATGTTTGTGTTCAACACAAAACACATTCAGAAAGAAATTTTAGATCATTTCAAGAGACCACTAAAAGCTTTAATAAACACTGTTTAGAAATTTTCACTGGAAAGTCATAACTTCAGACCTACTTAAGAAACCGTTTAAAAATTTATTATTCTAATCCATTAGGGGTTTTGCATTCCCTTTCTAACATCTCTAAGTAAAATTTATTTTATGAATACTCAAATTTGACTAGTCTCTAGAATTAAAGTATTAAAACCACCGCAAAATATTAAAAATTATAAAATTGTAAATTATTATTTACAGTGAGAGGTTATAAGGTTATGAGAAATAACCTAATGAAAATCTTTTATTTCCTGATGAATAACCCATTTATCTAAAGGTGATTATATGTATTTCAATGTTATCATTTATAAGAAAAAGACATCTATTTTATTCAAAAAGAAAATAAATTTAGTATACTGAAATTAGCTGCTTCTGCCAATACAAGAAAATATATGTGAATCATGTGCTAAATAAAAATGGTTTTGAGTTCATAATAAAACTTCATTCACAAAATACGAGTCTTCCACTAGCAGAATTTGAATAATACAGCTTTTCAACTATATTTTAAACAAAAAAATTAAAAAAATCAATTCAAATAATTCAGAAGAAGTGCTTTATTTTTTAAATTCCCACAAGTACTGAAACTATCATTTACACCAGTTGCAAGAGCAAAAAAATTAGAAATCGATTTTCTATATAACTCTTGAAAACACTTTATGAGCATAAAACAAAATTTAAATTAAAAAGGAAAAACCAAGTACTCCTTTTAAATTGAAGATAATCTGACTGCTTATGATATACCCACCTGCAGATGTATAAACAGCAGATGCATTCAAAACAGTGTAAAATTTAAATAATTTAAGACAATATTCCAACCAATCTCAATCCAGTTTTCAATTACTTGTGCAAGTTTATAAAGAATCACAAAAGTAAATTTCTCTTAATATGTAATCAGCTAATGCTGATTCAGAAAACTCCATACCAACGCTACAATAACTTTGGAAATCATGAGGTATGTCTGGGCGCAAGCAAAACCCAGCATCCAAAGTGCATGTACTTCAATGTAACTACAATCTTGCTATGTATTTTTAAAATTGTGTAAAAAAAAAAAAAAAGCTCTTTTTAAACTATACATCTAAGAATCTAAGATAAAAGTACATGTACCTTTTAATTTTTTACCAAATTAAAAAAATATATACGTAATCTTTCTTTGTTTTTAGTAAGTTCAAATATGAGTTGATAGTGGGGTAACTGGATTCTTTAAGAAAGCTCTATTGAAGAGATGAATACAACATACTATAGCTTCTTTAAGAAGTATGAGCTGAAATGTCAGGCATTCCTTGTGCTGTTTTTGTTTATGTTTAGGAATGCTGTTCTTGTAAACAATAGTTTTGGAAAAGAAATACTGAGACCAAAATATGTAACTAGAGGATATCTACAGAAGGTCCCCAAAACTACCCTTGTTTGCACAATCAGGGAAAATGCTTTTAGATTTATCCTGCTAGAAAAAATGCTACCACTTCTCTTCCTTTTTCTTTTTCTGATTCTCACAATTAAGCATCAGATTTTTCCCAAATAAGTACTGATGTAAATGCTGATTTCAAGGGCAAACAATTTTCATAAGAGTCTATTTCTCAGGCATTTCACCATTTGTTGAAACCGAGGCAGCACTGTTCTGTTGTAAATTGTCACTGGACTCCTGTGAAGTATTCCTTCTGGGAGAGTTTATTGGGACCTGAAGCTGAGTGGCAGATGTAGACTTAGCAGCATTTGGTGGCTTTGTAGAGGAATTAGATGGAAGTCTATGACGACTACTCTCCTCACCAGAAGTAGATGAATGTCTTTTTCTTCCAAATTCTTCACTAATAGGGGGCTGCAAATCATGAAAGACAACAGTAGATGGTTTTACTGTTTTTCCTCCCTTCAAAATCTAAGGTCAGACTTTCCAACAAAGGGAAATTATGTTAGTACTTGTGTAGATTTTATTAGTACAGGAAAAACTTAAGAGCAATTTAAGGTGTTAAACAAATTTTCTCCCAAACTAAATCAAGATACTACATTTGCTCATTCTTTCACTCAGCACATGTTTATAAAGCTTCTTTTGCTGTGTTAGGCCCTGAGCTACTCAGCAGGGCATAAACATAAGGCTGGGCTCCTTGCCTCTAAGAGAATGTTTTAGAGGGGCCATTTTCCTTTTTTCCAACTTCTGCCAACAGCAAAGTATTCAGAACTCTAGTCTCTTCCTCAACTCTAAACTCCTGTCTTAGGCTTCCTTGAATACCCATAAAGTACTCATAGAGCTTCCACATCCCTTCAGACTACAAGGAGGAAAAGAACAGACAGTGAAAAGGTATCCAAAGAAGGCAGCCATGTAGGCCTTTCCAGTTACAAAGATCTGGGAGCCTGGTACTTACATAATGCTAGATTAATATTTTATTTGGAGGCAAGTTCAGATAATCTCCTTCTCCAATCTTCCATTGTATTTAAAAGAGTTCTGCATTCTTAGCTTGAAGTTTAGATAGGGCATGAGTCCCTATTAAAGAGTAGGGACCGTCTTTGTGATAGATCTAGCTAGGGACTCTAGAAAAATAGTTCTTAATTCCAGAGACACAGACACTTCTATTAATTCCACCTCTGAGCCATCAAATCCATTTATACAAAACTACAAACAAATCAATTACAACACTAAGTAAAGACGGACCTGGCTTTCCTTCCATTTCTCTCTTTTATGCTCTTTTTGATTTTTCTCCTTTCCTTATTTCTCTTTTGTTTCTCTTCTCCCTCCTTTTCCCTTCATCTTCTTTTGTTCATCTCACTTTTTTTTTTAATGCTTTTCTTCTCCTGAAATCAACTTTCATAAAACCTACTCCCCTGCCTGTACATATCCATATAGGGTTCTTGTCTTAATTTTATTAAGAAGGAAACCCTACATCCACATCAGCACATGTTACAAAAACTTTATATGGTTAAAAATACATTAAAAAGTGAAAAGCTTTCAAACTACTAGTGAGAAATTAGAACATATCCACATAAAAGTTACTAAATTTATAAAATGGTTAATTATGAGGGAATATCAAAATCTAAATGAACTGACATTTCCAATGTGGTTATAGAAGACGTTAATTTTGGGGGAATCTGGGCGAATAAACTATATAGAAATTATGTGCACTATTTTTACATCTGTTTTAAAGTTTGATATTTCAAAATAAAAAGTTAAAAAGTAAAAATTTAAAAATTAAGGTTAAGAAAGCCATTTATAAGAAACTAAAATATAATAATGAATAAAAAGAATACAAAGGAGAGGAAAGGACTTAAAACTTACATCAATGCGGAAGTCTTCTAACCTCTTAAAACTACAGAGGTATTCCTGAAGTTTCGGGTCAACAGACTGCATCTCAGATTGAGAATATTTTAGATAAGCCCAAAACTTTTCTAGTCCATAGAGCTGACCTAATAACAAAGAAAAGTACTTTAAAAAATGATTCACAGCAAACATGATCCTATCAGCAATTTGGAAATATATCATTTATCTTCCAATATATACTTTAACTAGATTTGGAAATTAGGACATGTAATAAATTAACAATAATGGCAGCTAACATTTATTGAACATTTGCTATGTAACAGACATTGTTCTAGTGTCTTGCTATATAGCAAACTAATATGAACCATATACAACTTTATAAGATACATGTTCCTGTGTACATTACAGATGAAGAAGCTGAGGCTAACAGGATTCAATAACTTGCCCAAGATTACATAGCTATTAAGTAGTGGAAGAAGGATTTAAATCTGGGATCTAGCCTAGAGCCTGCACTGTTCACAACTGTGCTATTCTGCATTTCCAAGATACCTGCTGATATTAATATCATTTTCATGTAATGAAAATCTCTTGAGTAGTCATGTTTCTCAAAAGGATAATGACAAAATAGACCTCCATAAAGAAAACAGTTGGGAGCATTTCTTTTCCAACACCACACAGGAAGGGCCTTCTTACTACATGGTTCCAAATACTTTATCAAGAACCATAGTAATGGCCTGAAGGTCTTAAATGGTCTGCCCTAAAGAGAAAAGTTATGAACGTCCTTCCTACTCACTGATAGACTTGGATTTACAATTACTAAATTGAATATGTTTTTTGCTTTTGTTTTTACCAGATTCATAGTCTTTTTTGGTTTCTTCTTGGAAATCCTTAAAAATTTCTTGTCTGAATTTTTTTTCCAGTCCATAACTATAAAACCTGAACAGACATTCTAGCCCATACCTGTGGAAATAAAAGGTTTATAATAAAATTACTGCAATGATATTGCAAACATTTCATATTTACCAATACTGATGCATGCAAATATGGCACAAATAATAAAAAAATAAATAAATGTGTAAATGTATTTAATTTGTAGTATGCAGATTTTTAGCTGAGGTGGTAATGAGTAATCCATGGCTGGCTGGCTTTATTGGTTGATTCAGCTGTACTGCCTCATGGAGGTATACTGGGAATGGAAAATCAGACAGTCCTTGGACAGCTGGAGTATTAGTTCTTTTTAAGGACAACATATCTTTTCTTAGTATTCCTGAAAAACTCGTCAAAAGACAAATTAGGCATGCTTTATATTGTTCCCAAATTAAAGTTATAATGGTATGTTTGTACATGGTATTAAGTACTCTTGAATATAAGCTTCACTCTAGAAAGATAAAGACCATACATCTGTGCCCTGGACAAATGTATTTGGCAGACCCATTCAATAATAATGGGACAAAACTAATTAAATATCCCAATAAAGAGCCCCCAACTTTAGTTTTGAAGTACAATTAATAGCAGATATTTTGCTAAAAGATCAGCAATCACTAGATACACTAGAAAACAAATCAGCTTGTTTTTTATATAGGCTCAACTTTCAACTAATGGTGATGAGTAGAAACCGTGAGAGTGGACAAGGTTATTAATACAGGCACAATTAAATGATAGTTAGAATCTTTAAGTTGTTCTGGGTACTACAGTGGCATAGAGGTTATGAATTCCTTCATTACTGGTAACAAAATGTTGCCTGTTATTCACAGTAAGAAGGTGTGTATGTGTGTCTTTTGTAAGTAGCTTATTAACCAGATGGAGGGTAGCAGTCTGTCCAAAAGAATAAATAGCTTTCTTGGTAAGTCACCAAGAAAAATGTAGCACTACCAACTAAATACCCACACACTAACCCAAGCCCTGCATTTTGGTAGCTACAAATGATGCTATTCCTTGAGCTTTTATGACTGAAGGTTTAGGAGACTAAGGACTAAAGGAACAGCTCAGAATAACAAACTGGGCTTGATACTACTCCCATGGGATCGTATTATACTGGTGTCATTGTTCCTCAACATTGACTACATATTAGAATTATCTGTAGAATTTTTTTTAAATTAATTTTTTAATTTTTTAACAAATCAATTTTAATGATATGTATTAATAAAGCACACAATTCATCCAAAGTGTACAATCAATGGTATTTGGTATAGTCACATAGTTGTGCATTCATTGCTTCAAACGGATGCCCACTTTTATCACAGATATTCAATATTGTACTAGAAGTTCTAGCCAGAGCAATTAGTCAAGAAAATTAAAAAGTATCCAAATTAGAAAGGAAGTAACTCTCTCCATTTGCAGATGACATGATCTTATATAGGAAAATTTATCTGGAGAACTTTTAAAAAATACTGTTGCCCAAGTTCTGCTCTCCATCAATGAAATAATCTCATTGAATGGGTGAAGCTTAGGTCTCTTTTTTCCTGTTTTTCTTTTTCAAAAGCAGAAGTGAGAATATCTGAAATGCCAGAATTCTTAGATTATTGTAAAGGCCAATGGACTACTACAATATTTGGATTTCTAAAATTATTTCTTAGCAGATCATTCCAAAGACCAAGAATATGACATTAATACCACAACTCAAATATGTACCATAACTGAGTGAAGAGGAGAGGCAAATGACCAGCACTCTCAGCTGTCATTTACTTAATCACCAGTCACTGTAAGACACCTTATAGAGAAGAAAACTAGAAAGCTAGAAAGAATTAAATTTGAATCTTATATCCCTGAATATGGGGATAATAAAAAAATCCTACTTTTCAAGAATATATAAGGTAATATTTATAAAGCATTTAGAACAGAGCTAGCACACTGAAGATATTAAATAAATGTTAGTTTTCTCTTTCTTCATGAAATCATCTTACTGATACTTTCAATCAGAGGATATATTTAGTACAGATCTTCTTCCTAATAATGATAGCTATTTATTGAGCACTTACTATGTATTATGTAATGTGTTAAGTTTTTTAGATATGTGGTTTTGTTTAATCTTCATGATAACACCATGAGGGTATTATTATTTCTCCACACTTTATAGTTAGAAAAGCTAAAGCTTAGTGGAATTATAACTTGCCCAGTCATAGTAAGTTAATGATCAAGGAATCAAACCTGATTTCAGAGCCTTCAGTGCTTAACCACTATTATACTACCCCTGGAGTAGAACTAGTTCAGTCTAAGGATAGATACTGGAGAAACAAACCGAAAGTATAAAAAGTAAAAAGTTACCAGAAACATACACAGAGTATAACAGGAACACAGACGAGGAACACCAAACCTAGAGGAACATCGACTTTGGATGGGGATGGGATCATAAAGTTATCAGAAAGTCCTCAGAAACCTATAGAAATTGTTTGTAAAAATAGCCAAATATGACATTCATTATAATTATAGTTTTCAAACTTTTCTGACCAGATCCCATAGCAAGAAAAATATTTTACCTTGAGACCAGATAAACACATATATTTTTATATTTGTGTACATAAAAGCATATACAATTTGTAAAACAATTCTTAAATCTGTATGTGTGTAGGAATTGTGAAAAAAATTTAACCTAATTATGTTCAATACACTCTGATATTTTCTACCGTATTTTTTTAAAAGCAAGTCAGAGCCACCAAATTGATTTTACAACCCACTAATAAATAGCAAACCACAGCTTGAATGAGAACAAGATCAGGGCGGGCAAATTTTGCCTTTTGTACCAATTCTGATAAACTGGAGGTAGCTATTAAAGCCATGATGAGAAAGACTGTAAATTTGAACTCAAGAACAATACTGAACAGTGCTGTGATTGATCAAATATTTCAGTTACGGGACAGGGGAGAAGGAAGTAGAGGTACACATATCATGTACCTGCCACCCCTGACCTAGATAAAGATTCTAGATGAAAATTAAATGGACCGTATTTTTATACAAGTCAGTACACATATAAATTTTGTTTTTTTTAATCCAAAAAAAATTCTCAGCATCTTGTATTCCTCTTGAAGATCACAATATCTGATTAGTAATACATTTTTATTTGGGATTAACAAGAGGAACTCATTTTTACAACTCTGAAGAAGGGTAAAGTTAAGCAAATTTTGTTGAGCAGAAAAATTAACTTTTTCCTTTTTTCTATCTCTTCTACCTTTTTCCCTTACCAAGGAATAAATAGCTTATATGGATCTACTTTGTGTTCTTCCACACTTTCTTAGAGGCACTTCTTAAAGGCACTTGCAGAACTTCCCCTGAACATTTCTGGGACAAAAGGAGCAGATTAACAAAGTAGAGGGCAGAAGAAGAGAAGTAGAAACACAGGTAAGAATATGTACGGACCAGACTTCCAGGGGCCAGAAAACAAGGCTCTGTCAGAGAACATACAGGTCAGTACTACTGTTGCCTAAAGTACTAAGGACTAGTGGAAAAAACTGAGACTCAACAGGTCAGTCAGAGACAAACCATGACAGGATTTTCTTTTTCTTTCTTTTTAAGGAACCTTAAAAACTGGTTTGTCTCTAAGCATTATTTGGGGATATATGTGAACATGAAGGGTGATATTCACACCCTCCTATAGTTCTCTTTGACACTGTATCAAGGACATTCTATGTGAACAATATAATATGGCAGAAGTGATATCATGTCACATCCAAGATTAGGTTATGAAATTCACCAAGGCTTCCATCTTGGATGTTCCCTCTTTCTCAGATCACTTCCTTTGGGTGAAGCCATGTCATAGCTGTCCTACAGAGAGTTCTATGTGGCAAAGAAATGACGTTTCCTGTTAACAGTCACATGGGTGACCTTGAAGAGGATCCTGCAGCCCTACTCAAGTCTTCAGACACAGCAGTCCTGTCTAACATCATGCCTAAAATTTCACGAGAGACCCTGAGCCCGAACCATCTAGCTTAGCAGTCCCAAAATCTTTTTTTTTTTAATTTTTAAAGAAGCTTTAGATTATATAAATATTACATCAAAAATATGGAGAATTCCCATAAGCCCCCTCCCTACCCCTTCCATACTCTCCCGCATTAACAACATCTTTCATTACTGTGGTACATTTGTTACAAATGATGAACACACATTGAAGGACTGCTTCTAACCATGGACTATAGTTTACATTATAGCTTTCTCTATGCCCCGCATAATTTTATAGGTTATGATAAAATATGCAATGGCCTGTATTCGTCATTGCAATGTCATGCAGAACAATTCCAATGTCCCAAAATTGCCCCCACAATACACCTATTGTTCCCTCTCCCTCCCTTCAAAATCTCTGGTGGCCACTGTCTTTATATCAATGATAAAAGTTCTTCCATTGCTAGAATAATAATAAATCTATAATAGAATAATAATGTCTACTTTAGTCCACTGTTCATTCCTCAGTCTTAAGTCTTTTAGTTCCCAGAATCTTGACTCTTAGTAACTAATAAATGTTTGTTATTTTATTAAGCTGTAAATTTTGGAGTAATTTGCTATATAACAATTTAAAACTAATACTGGTGGCGGACTTGGCCCAGTGGTTAGGGCATCCGTGTACCACATGGGAGGTCTGTGGTTCAAACCCCGGGCCTCCTTGACCCGTGTGGAACTGGCCCATGCGCAGTGCTGATGCGCTCAAGGAATGCCATGCCACGCAGGGGTATCCCCTGCATAGGGGAGCCCCACGCACAAGGAGTGCGTCCTGTGAAGAGAGCCGCCCAGTGCAAAAGAAAGTGCAGCCTGCCCAGGAATGGCGCCGCACACACGGAGAGCTGACACAAAAAGAGGACGCAACGAAAAGAAACATGGATTCCCGGTACCGCTGACAACAGAAGCAGACAAAGAAGACGCAGCAAATAGACAAAGAGAACAGACAACTGGGGTGGGGGGGAAGGGAGAGAAATAAATAAATAAATAAATAAATCTTTAAAAATACATAAATAAATAAAATAGAACTAATACTGCCTTCCCTCCAATTATTTTGTACTATTTCACAGTTCAAAATCAGGCTCTTTCAGTACCAGTTTTAAATATTCTTTTAAAAACACCCTCCGAGTATAAAAACAATAGAAAATATTTGACCTGTAATCTTCTTTTGCATCTTCCCAAGCAAGTTGTCGAAATTCTTCATACATTTTTTTATTGAAGTGATCTCTGAGGAAAAAGGACCAGAAACGAAAGAGGGTATTCATTTCTTGGGACTGGCCAATTCCCAAGCGCTTTCTCTCTGGAAAAAGTTAAAATAATGAAACATTTAAGAATTAAACATATTTATTAAACTTAAAGACAGCAGACATTTTATATAACATAAAAGAAAGCTGAAACATATTAATCCTCAAAATATATTTAGATTTGGGTTTCTTCTAAATAGAAGACAAATATTAATTCATTTTCTGACTGCTCAAATCTAGGAAAAAAGCTTATTTTAGGTTACAAAATTAAATTGTAAACATTTATCGATAGTAATGTGAAGAATATACTAAATTTTATTTCCTAGTATGTCTAAGTTACAAAATAAATGAATAAAGAATTTCTATATATAGACACATTTACTTAAGGTAATTATTTTTAAGTATAACAAAGTAAAAGAGTATCTTAACTGGATATCAAATGATACAACTTGAAAATCTTATAATTATATTTTAATTTTAAATACCACTAGGTAAAGGTCAAGTATCTTACCACTTAGGCATCTTCGACGATACTTGTGGTACACTTGTTGAGTAAAGCCATTTTCCTTCAAAAGTTCATGAGAAGGATGTTGGAACTTTGGGAATGAATGAGGAGTATATCCATAACTTCCTCCTAGTGGTATACCTTCTGAAGGTGAAGCATTTGAACTGCTGTTTAAGGAAAAGGAAAAAAAGCCTTCAAACATATTCTAAGAGCCAAGTGTTTGAACATAATTTGCACTATTTTTTTCATTTTGGGGAGTCTGAACAATGGAAACAACATTAGTGCCTAAGACAATACTAAATTAATGACAAAGATACACATATGAAATACTATTTATATTCAACACACAGATAACTTTAAAAGTTTACGAAGAGTCATATATTCTCAAACTAAAATAGTAAGAAGCAGGAGATAACCGAATTTTTTCAGATCCATTATTAACTCAGATTAGTTTGCTTCTTTTTTATTATGGTCCTGGAGAGAATTTCAGTGTTCTTATATTAAGTAATTAGGTTAATGATATAAATTGAATATGTGGAAATGAGGGATAAAGTGTGACACAAAGACAAAGGCAATGAACTCATTATCCCAAAAACATACATGTAATTCTTTAAAATTAATTCCACTTCTCTTAAACTTGTCTTTTCCTTTTCATATGCACTCCATTATTCAAATTTAGGCCTTCCTACTCTTTAACTTGAACTAATTAATCTTGTTTGTCCAATCTCCCTCCTCTAGCCTGCCACCAAAGGGATCTATCTTCCTAAAACACTGATCTAAATCAGTCGTTTTTCAAAGTATAGTCTGTGGTCTCCTGGAAAGTTTCAAATAATATTTCAGGAAGTCTTCAAGGCAAAACTATTTTCATTATAATGCTAAGATATTATTTAGCTTTTTCACTGTGCTGACATTTGTACTGGTGGTACAAAAGCAATGGTGAGTAAAACTGTTGGTAGGAATCAAGGCAGTGTCACCAAACTGTACTTACTAGTCAATGTATCCTTCCCCACCACACACTTGCAAATTAAAAAACGAACCCAGTTTTAATTAAAAATTGCTCTTGAAACAGAAAAACTAACTTTGTGAAATCTCAACCCTGAAGTACAAGTCTTTTGCGTGTGATCAAATGGGACATAAGCATAAAGCACTTTTACAGCATATCAGAGTATGACAGCTATCTTAAGACAAGGCACTTGTGCAATTTGTAAGCTGAGCCAGCTGCTTTCTTCATGGAACACTATTTTTACTTGAAAGAGCAACTAACAAACTATGGCTATTCAGGCTTGATTATTTGTCAGGCATTTTCTTGAAAATAAACTAAATGAAAATATACCTTTCCAAGAAAAACAACTGATCGACAATATTTGTTAACAATGGTAAAACTTGAGCCTACAAACAAAAATCAGAATTTAGAAACCTTGTTTTTTGCCACCATGAGCCCAATACTTAAAGACTTTTCTTAAGAAATCAATTGTGATTTTTGAAAAATGTTTTTTGGCAATTGTATAATGAAATGTTTCAACATTTAGAAACCTGTATAACTAAGTGAATCAATTTTTCCAAATGACCAATGCATGATTTTTTTCATGTGGTAGAATAGAAGGTGGAATTATTTCTTTTTTCTGTTACTTTGGTTTTTTTAAGCAGGTACTGTGAATTGAACCTAGGACCTCGTACATGGGAAGCAGATGCTCAACCACTGAGCTACATATGCTCCCCAGTGAGAGTTGGGTTTTTGTTGTTGTTGTTTGTTTACTTTGTTTTTAGGAGGTACTGGGAATCAAACCCAGGACCTCATACATGGGTAACAGGCATTCAACCACTTGAGTTACACCCATTCTTGTTACTGTTGTGTAAATATTATTTGTCAACGAAAATATGAAAAGAATCTGACTCAATGCATTTGAAAGTGAAAACATTTGTTTAAAAATCTGCAGGATACCTGTAGGTGTGTATATTTATCTACTCAATCTGTGGGGCCAGACAGGAAGGCAATACCTGTATCAGCTCCCTCCCACCTTCTCCATTTTCCCAGACCACAGGGGTAGGGGTGAGGGACCAGATTGGGGATGACCAAGCAAGCCCAGGAAGGAGCCTACATGTGCCCCATAGCTGCCAAGATAGACCACGTTCACTCCAAAGAGGACAGATCTCCCTCCCTCCTTTCTTTTCAGATCTTTCATAGGACACAGCGTTCAAGCTCCCAAACTTACTGTTTCCCGACCACCCACCACCTAAGAACAAAGAGCTACAGGGCCTGATGCAAAGGCAAAAAAATCTACTCAAAGTATAGGATACACCAGTGACTTTTTATGTAAGAGAATTGTTTTTCTAAGTACAAAAAGTTCATTGAGATTATTTCAGATTCTACACTGCTACTAACTTTTAAAAAACTATCACTTCAAACCAATCACAAGTGAAGGGACTGGAACAGTCATCAAAAACCTCCCAAAGATGAAAAGCCCTGGATCAGGCTTCACAGGTGAATTCTACCAATCATTCAAAGATAAACTAATACTGATCTTGCTCAAGCTCTTCCAAAACTAATTCAAAGAAGCCAACATCACCCTAATACCAAAACTAGATAAAGATACTATGAAAAAAGAAAATTACAGACCAATATCTCTAATGAATATAGATGCAAAAATCTCAACAAAATACCTGCAAACAGAATCCAAAAGCACATTAAAAGAATCATACCATGATCAAGAGAGTTTTATTCCAGGTATGCAAGAGTGGTTCAACATGAGAAAATCCATTAGTGTAATAAACCATATTGATAAATTGAGGAAGAAAGATCACATACATGATCCTCTCCATTGATACAGAAAAAGCATTGACAAAATACAGCACCCTTTCTTGATAAAAATGCTCCAAAAGATAGGAATAGAAGGAAGCATTCTCAATACGGTAAAGTACAATATGAAAAACCCACAGCTAGCATTGTACTCAATGGTGAGACTGAAAGCTTTCCTGCTGAGATCAGGAAAAAGACAAGGATGCCCACTGTCACCATTATTATTCAATATTGTGCTAGAAGTTCTAGCTGGAGCAATTAGGCTAGACAAAGAAATAAAAGGCACTCAAACAGGAAAGGAAGAAGTAAAACTTTCAGTATTCATTGATGACATGATCTTAAATCTAGAAAATCCTGAAAAATCCACAACAAAAATCTCGTCTAGAATTACTAGAAAAGTTCAGCAAAGTGGTGTGATACAAGGTTAATATGCAAAAATCAATAGCATTTCTATACACTACTGATGTGCAATCTGAGGAGGCAATCAGGCAAAAAACTCTATTTATAATAGCGACTAAAACAATAAAATATTTAGGATTAACTTAACCAAGGACATAAAGTATCTGTATTCAGAAAACGACAAAACAATGCAAAAAGGAACCACAGAAGACTTAAAGAAATGGAAGGACATTCCTTGTTCATGGATTGGAAGATGACACTGTTAAGATGTTAACTGTACCCAAACTGATTTACAGATTCAACACAATCCCAATAAAAATCCCAACAGCCTTTTTTGCAGAAATAGAAAAGCCAATAATCAAATTTATCTGGAAGGGGCTCCAATTAGTCAAAAATGTCTTAAAAAAGAAAAACAAAGTTGGAGCACTTACTTCCTGACTTTAAGCATAATGTCTTAGCTACAGTGGGAAAAACAGCATGGTACTGGCATACGGACAGATAGATTGACCAGTGGAACCGAATCGAGAACTCAGAAACTGATCCTCACATCAACAGTCAAGTGATTTTTTATTCCTTTTTTCTAATATATTTTTCATTTTTTTTAAAAAGATACTTAGCTTACACAAAATGTTACACACACAAAAATAAGAGATTCCCATATGTCCCACTCCTCACACCTCCCACCCCTCCCCACATTAACAACTTCTTTCACTAGTGTGGTACATTCATTGTAATTGATCAACTCATTTGGAACATTACCACTAAGTACGGATTATAGTTTACATTGTAGTTTACACTGTCTCCCACTCAATTCTGTAAGTTATGGCAGGGTATATAATGGCCTGTATCTGTTGCAATGTCATTTAGGACCATTCCAAGTCCTAGTCAAGTGATTTTTGACAGGGCTGTTAAGCCCACCCAGCTAGGCCAGAACAGTCTATTCAACAAAAGGTGCTGGGAAAACTGGATAGTCATCTAAAAGAAAGAAAGACGACCCCTATCACATACCTTATATAAAAATGAACTCTAAATAGATCAAGGACTTAAATATAAAAACAACCATCATAAAACGCCTAGAAGAAAATATAGGAAAACATCTTCAAGATCTTGTGGTAGGCAGTAGTTCTTAAATCTTACAGCCAAAGCGCAAGCAACAAAAGAAATAAATAAAATGGGACCTCCTCAAAATTAAACACTCTGCACCTCAAAGGACTTTGTCAAAAGGGTGAAAAGGCAGCTGACTCAGTGGGAGAAAATATTTGGAAATAACATATCTGATAAGGGTTTATTATCCATGATATATAAGGAGATCATTCGACGCAAGAATAAAAAACCAAGTATCCAATTTAAAAATGGGCAAAAGGTAGGCTCTGGGCCTTTCTTCCCCTTCTTATTTTCCCTGACCCCCCTTTTCTCCCCCTCAAGTTTGGCTCCCCCTGTCCTCCCCGCTCCCCCTTCATCCCCAAGTCCCTTTCCCCTTCCCCACCCCTCTTCCCCCTGCTTCCCCGCTTTGGGCCCTGGGGAAACACCCCACCCAGAATCATGCCACGACTGCAGCAGAGGGGCCATTGGCCCGGGTGGTGGGCGGACCCAGAAGCGGGTGCCCTCCTAGTTAGGGCCCATACCAGGAATACCAGATGGTCGCTGAGCTCCAGGCGTGCTGCTGCTACAACTCCCTTATGCCCAATGAGCACTCTGGGACCTGGTCTGAGGCTGTGGAGCAGCTCAGTGAGAATGACAGCTTCCACCTGTCTCGTGAGTGGGAGCCGTCATTCCAGGTGGCCAGTGAGATCTTCAAGGTCAAACATTACCCGGAAGGCATCAAGCCTTGGAATGGAGACTGCCAGGTCCCCGATGCTGAGTCCAGTGGTAGCAGCACCTCACATTCCAGTGTCCTGCTCCAGTATGGCCCTGACCTCAGCAGCAGGGATGCAGCTGATTCTCCTCATATTCAAGTGGCCAGTTCCTTAATCTCTGAGATGGAAATCCACCTGGACTATGTCCCAAAGCCCCAAGATGGCCAGGAAATGAAGTTGGGGCAGTCGACCTCCGCATTGTCTCAGAGTTCCTCCATTGTCACATGAGCATTGGGGGGAATGTCCTCTTCCTCCTCCATCAAACCCAGGACCATCCCGATCAGCCACAAGCACCATGACTCACAGCCGCACTATAAACAGCACATGGGTGACTGCTTCTTCGTTTGTGCTGGCCTGGCTGAGGACAGTGGCCACAAGGTAACTGACCAAGGTAGGGCTTCAGCCATGATATGCAAGGCCCTGGAAGAGCACAACCTGGGTGGGGAGTAGCCCAATGACTACCAGCTGGTGCAAACCATCTCAGAGGATTGACTGCTGCAGATCCCAGACAGCACAAATACGTATTACACTATGGCACCCTTGCCTGGTTATCAGTTTCTTCTTTAAGGAAGATCATGCCCCTGGATGCCAAGGTCAAGGACGACACAGCTCTCTCAGCCCTTCTGGGGAGTAGGCAGAAGGGACCCAAGTTCCGAAAAGGGAAATTGTAACTGGCCCCTGCTGCCCCCCATCCTCAGGGACCCCTTCCCAGGTCTGCCAGGCCAAGTAGTTTTGCTGACCCCAACAACAGTGGGACAGGCCAGGCAGGTGCTTCCCTCCCAGCAGCCAGTCTGGGCCACCCCCAGACTTCACGTACACTCCTAGACCTAATCTGCTGCCCGAAACATGGCTAGTCAAGAGGGAGGATCTGTGTGAAATTGGAAAACAATTGAATTTATGAATAAACAGCAACAAATAATACATACATAAAGGTGAGGTGCAATATTTACCTATTGTATGTAGTAGATGTTTGATGTTAATGTTTTCTTAGTAAATTACTGTTTCCACAACAACAACAAAAAAGGGCAAAAGACTTGAAACGACAACAGTCCAAAGAAGAAATTCAAATGGCAAAGAAACATATGAAAAAATGTTCAATATCACTAGCAGTTAGAGGAATGCAAATCAAAACGACAGAGATATCATATCACCCCTATTAGACTGGCCACTATTAAAAAGTCAGAAAACTGTAAATGTTGGAGAGGATGTAGAGAGATAGGAAGGCTTATTCACTGTTGATGGGAATGTAGAATGGAACATTAAGCAGTGGTAAGAAGAAATGAAATTGAGAAACATATGACAATACGTTGGATGAACCTGTAGGTCATTATGTAGAATGAAGAATGTCAGACACAAAAGGACAAATACTGTACGACTGCCCTATTATGAACTAAATACATTATATGAAATATATCATGTGAATAAAAAAAAACCATCACGAGCTTTGGTATAGCATCAGAGAAGAAAACCCACAATTATATGAAAAGGCTATTAAAGTACTCTTCTCTTTCCTGGATTCCTTTACTTCAATGAAAACTACAAATTTTGAGAGACTAAATATTGAAGCAGATATTAGAATACAGTTGTCATCTATTAATCTAAACATTAAAAGATTTCTAAAATATTTTTTGTCAATGTCATTCTATTCAGAAAATTCTTTTGCTTTGAAAAATATAACTATATTTCATAAAATACATATTAACATATAATGGGTTTGCTAATTTTAAATGAATAATTTTTTCAGTTTAAATTTTTAATTCAGTCCCATAAACAAAAGCCTTTGAGGTCCTCATTAATTTTTAATCAATTTTACTGAAACATATTCATAAACCATACCCTCTAAAGTATACAATTAATGGAATTTGGCATAATATACATTTGTTCTGTTTCAGAGAAAAGACATTCCTATATATGCACTATTAACCATATTTATTTTTCATAAGGGTTTGCTATGCTATTCAGTCCATGTTTCCTTTTTCAGCTTTCCTTCTAGTGATATATACCACCTTAGACTTACCCTTTCAAACACTATCATACCCCCATATTATACAAACAGTGAGGTGCATTCACCATTTCTATTCATTTCTAAACATTTACAATCTTTTTACCACTTCTGCACAGAGTAAACCTCAGCTTTCCATTCGCTAACCTCATTCTATTTTCTGATGACTTTTGATCTAGTTATTAACTCCATGAGTTTGCTCATTATATTCATAATAGCAAAATTGCACAATATTTGTCCTTTTGTGCCTGGCTTGCCCCAAGCAACATAATGTCCTCTAGGTTCGTCCATGTCCTCACATGCTTCATGATTTCATTTCTTCTTACAGGTGAATAATATTTCATTGTGTATATACATAACACAGTTTGTTTATCCATTCATCAGTTAATGGACACCTGGGTTATTTCCATTTTTGGCAATTGTGAATAATGTTGCAATGAATATCGGTAAGCAGAGGTCTGTTCGTGTCACGACTCTTAGATCTTCTGGGAATATACCTAGTAGTGGTATTGCCGAGTCACATGAAGATCTATATTTAATTTCCTTAGGAACCACCAAACAAGACTTCAAAGGGGGTATACCATTCTACATTCCCACCAACAGTGAATAAGCATTCCTCTCTCTCTCTATTGTCTCCAATACTGGTAGTTTTCTGTTTTGTTAATAGTAGCCATTCTGGTAGGTGTGAAATGATATCTTATTGTAGCTTTGATTTACATTTCCCTAATAGCCAGTGATGCTGAATATTTTTTTTTTGTTTTTGCCATTTATATTTCTTCTTTAGAAAAATGTCTATTCAGGTCTTTTGCCCATTTTTATTTGGGCCATTTTGTCTTCTTATTGTTGAGTTGCAGGATCTCTTTCTATATCATGGATATTAAACCCCTGGTTGGATGTATGATTTACAAAAATATTTTCCCATTGTGTAGACTGCCTTTTTACCCTCTTTACAAAGTGCTTTGAGATGCAAAAGTGTTTTGAGGGGGGTCCCATTTATTTCTATTTCCACGTGTTGCAGCAAGATGACTGGCAACATCTGCCAGGGTGAGACTTCCTGGGTTCCTCTCTTCCCAAGTCTTGCTTCTTTCTGGGCTAAGCTCCTGTTTGCTCCACAAGGTCAGCTGTAGGCTATGAGGCTCTCTAGGCTTTGCCTCTCTCCACAAGGTCAGCTGGAGACAATTAGGCGAAGGGCTCTGTCTCTCACTCACCCTGGGGTTTCTGCCATGTCTGAGGAGCTGTTTCTATTCCTCTGTGTTCTTCCCCTGGCTCAGGTCCTGTCTTCTTGGGGTTTGCTTCTCTTTCCTCTGTGAGCTTACTTCCCGGGATTCTAGCTAAGGCTTCAGCATCAAACTCCATTGTCAAGAATCCTCAACTCTGTCGTTTGCCATGCCTTTTCTCTGAGTCACCATGCCCGCGGGATGGGGACTCAATGCCCTAATGACATGGCCCAATCAAAGCCCTCATCATAGCTTAATCATTCCCAGGTACAGACCAGATGACAAACATAATCTAATATCAATTTTTGGAATTCATAACCATAGCAAACTGCTACATATACTGAAAATTGGTTCAAATGGAGGAAAATGAAGTCAAAGGATTATAAGGGGCTTGCTCCTGTTGAGAACAGACTGCTCAGTTGAGCTTATAAAACAAGAGTTCAGTGCTTCTTGCGAAGGTGAAAGTGGTGGAAAAATTTTTTTCCGTTTGTTTTTAGTGACTTGGATGTAAGGTTTAAGAGACCTCACCTACCATAAGATTTTGAAGATGTTCCCTACATTATCTTCTAGGAGTTTCATAATCCTGGTTTTTATGTTCAGGTCTTTAATCCATTTTGAATGATTCTTGTATAGGAGTAAGAGAGGGGTCCTCTTTCATTCTTTTGGTTGTGGATATCCAGGTCTGCCAGCACCATTTGTTGACAAGTCTGTTCTGTTCCAGTAAAGCAAATCTGATAGGCTTATCAAAAATCAGTTGACCAAAGAGATGAGCATCTATTTCTGAAGTCTTAATTCTATTCTATTGATCAATATGCCTATCTTAATGCTAATACCATGTCAAGTTTACTCTGCCAAATATAGATGTTAGACTTGTGGAACGTGTTTTGCCTGGGTGCCACACAGTAAATGGAGGTTTCCTGAAATGATCAATAGGTAGGGTTAAAACTGGGATCTGGCCTGGCTAGGAGGGTGGGAAAGAGGCAGGGAAGGGTGGAGAGGAGTCCCCAATCAGTGTGGCTGAGTCTTGACCCTCCGGGATCCAGGAGCACCAGACCAGAGGCATCTCCTCTCATGAGTGAGCATCGAGGCCACACTGACTGCGGTGGTTGTCACAAACTGGTCAGTAGAACCCCTGGTGCAATGTCTACTAACATGCAATCTACTGACAAACGGAAGGTCTCCTTACCCTACCTACAAGGCACCCCCTACAAGGGCTCTGAATTCTAAAAACAGCAAAAATATTTAAATGGTTACATATGAAATGTTTTCCTGTATCTTTCTTAAAGATAGCTCTGCCCCTCTCCCCCAGACTCCCCACCCACCATCTCCCTAAACCATTTCTGGGTCAAGATGAAGACAAGGCTCCAGGCCATGGGGGTTCCTGGCCTGAGGGGCTGCTGCAGTAGTGCCAGGGAACGGGGTAGAATGAAAGTCATCAGAGGTCAAGGCAGCAAAGCCAGGGCCCAGAGCCCCCAAATTTTGGCTTCCCCAGGCCAGGTGTTTACTTGTTCAGGGACAGCAACAGCATTAGTTTTCCTGATAAAGTTACATCATCTTCTGCTTCCTGACCTTCATCTTTCTACCTGAAGCCCTTCTGCTGTTTCTGGATGATCACCAGCAAGGCAAGGCTGGCCTTGGCTGCTCTGTCATCCCAACTAAACCCATTTTCATACAACACTCTTGTTTTCTGCTCCTCAATTTCTTCTCATTCTCTCCTCCAAATCCAGTGTGTAAGCTAGGATATTCTAGGATATTCGTTCGGTTTTCAATGTTGATGAGCCCTTTCAAGCCTTTGCGCTTTTGCAGGTAGTCATTGTCATCCTCCTCACTTCTGTCTGAGTCTAGAAATTCCTTCTCCTTTTGGGGTCACCTGCAACCCCATCTCCACCCTCTTCTTTCCTGTGCATCAATCTTCTCAGGGCTTATGTAGTGCTTGGCCCGGTCTTTGTGGCCTCCCTTTCTTCTTCCTTTAAGCATCATAGTGCTGACAGCTACTGAGGCAGTGCTTGAACTGATCACCATGTTGTTTTGACATGTAGTAAGTGCTTCAAGGTTGGGAAGCATGAGTCCTCTGATTTTGCTCTACTTTTTGAGGATTTTTGGCTATACACAATTTGGCAATTGACTTTTTCTATTTCTGTGGAGTAGGCTGTTGGAATTTTGATTGGGAATGCATTAAGTCTATAGATAGTTTGGGTAGAATTGACATCTTCAAGATATCTGGTCTTGCAAACCATGGATACAAAATGTCTTTCCATTTGTATAGGTCTTCCTTAAATTTCTGCAGTGTTTTACAGTTTTCTGTATATAGGTTCTTTACATCCTTGGTTAAATAATTCCTAGATATTTGAGCCTTAAATACAGTTTTTTTCCCCCTTAAATTTCTTCTCAGCTTGTTCATTACTGGTGTATAGAAATACTGATATTTGTGTGATGATCCTGCCACTTTCCTGATCTCATTTATTAGCTATAGTAGCTTTGTTGTAGATATTTCAGATATCAGTTACAGATATCTCACCTGCAAATAATGAGAGCTTTACCTCCTCTTTTCCAATCTGGAAGCCTTTTCTTTTTCTTGCTTAACTGCTCTAGGTAGAACTTTTAGGACAATGTCGAATAACAGTAGTGACAGTGGGCATCCTTGTCTTGTTCTGATCTTAGAGGAAAAGCTTTCAACCTTTCCCCATTGAGGACAATGTTGGTGGCGGATTTTTCATAAATGCCATTAATCATGTTGAAGAACTTTCCTTCTATTCTTATCTTTCACTTTTTTTTTCTTAAATCAAGAAAGGATGCTGGATTTTATCAAATACCTTTTCTGCATCAATCAAGATGTATGGAAAATTTTTTCTTTGATTTGCTAGCTATGTGTTATGTTAATTGATTTTGTGTTGAACCACCCTTGCATATCAGGAATTAAACCTACTTGATCATGTGTATACTCCCCCCCCCCCCCGTTTGCTTTTTCTTGTTTTGTTTTTTTCCTATAATTTCTTTTAGTATGCTGTTGTGTTTGATTGGTGAGTAATTTGTTGAGAATTTATTAATCTCTGTTCACTGAAGAGATTGGTCTTTAATTGTCTTTAAGTGTAGTGTCTTTATCTGGCTTTGGTATTAGGGTGATGCTGGCTTCATAAAATTTGTCAGAGAGTTTTCCCTCCTCTTCAATTTTCTGGAACAGTTTAAAAAGGACTGGTATTAATTTGTCTTGAAATGTTTGGTATAATTCCCTGTGAAGTCTTCTAGTCCTGGACTTTTCTTTGTTGGGAGATTTTTGATGACTGATTCAATAGCTTTATAAGTGATTGGTTTGCTGAGTTCCTGTATTTCTTGTAGAGTCAGTGTAGGTTGTTTGTGCATTTCTAGGACTTTGTCCATTTCATCTAAGTTGTCTACTTTGCAGACACATATTCTTATAATATCCTCTTATGATCTTTTTTATTTCTGTGGGGTCAGTTGTAACTTCCCCCCTTTCATTCCTTATTTTATCTACATCTTTTTTTTTTTTTTCTTTGTTAGTCTAGCTAAGGGTTGGTCAATTTTATTGATTTTCTCAAAGAACCAGCTTTTGGTTTTGTTGATTTTCTCTATTGTTTTTTTTGTTTTGTTTTCAATTTCATTTATTTCTCCTCTAATCTTTTTTTTATTTCTTTCTTTCTGCTTGTTTGGGATTAGTTTGCTGTTCTTTTTCTAGTTCGTCCAAGCATGCAGTTAGGTCTTCATTTTTAGCTCTTTCTTCCTTTTAATATAAGCATTCGGGGCTATAGATTTCCCTTTCAGCACTACTTTAGCTGCATTCCATTGTGTTCTTGTTTTCATTCATCTTGATATATTTACTACTTCCTTTACAATTTCTATTTTGACCAGCTGACTGTTTAGGAGTGTGTTGTTTAGTTATCATATATTTGTGAATTTTCCCCTGTCCTGCCTAATATTGATTTCCAAGTTCATTCCATTATGATCAGAGAAAGTGCTTTTTTATTTTCAGTCTTTTAAAATTTCCTGAGACCTGATTTGCAACCCAACATATGGTCTATCCTGGAGAAAGATGCAAGAGCACTTGAGAAGAATGTACATATACATATACCTTGCATATGGACAGAACATATACAGTGTTCTGTATATGTCTGTTAGGTCTAGCTCATATCATATTGTTCAAGTTCTGTTTCCTAGTTGATCTTCAGTCTAGTCATTCTTACTATTGATGTGAGTGGTGTGCTGAAGTCTCCAACAATTATTATAGAAACATCTATTTCCCCTTTTAGTTTTGCCAGAATTTGCCTCATATATTTTGGGACGCAATGATTAGGTGCATAGATATTATATTTATGACTGTTACTCTTTCCTGGTAGATTGTCCCTTTTATTAGTATATAATGACCTTCTGCATCCCATAACATTTTTGCAGTTAAAGTCTGTTTTATCAGATATTAGTATAGCTATCCCTGCTCTTTTTTGGTTACTGTTTGTGTGAAATATCTTTTTCCAAACTTTTACTTTCAGCTTATTTGTATCCTTTGGTGAGTCTCTTGCAGATACAGCATATGGATGTGTCTTTACCCATTGTCAGCCTGTATCTCTTGATTAACATTAACATCCAATGTGATTACTGTGAATGCATTATTTACTTCCACCATTTTATTCTCTGGCTTTCATATGATGCCATATCTTATTTCTGATTATCTTTTTTACCCTGTTGTTTACACTTTCTGATAGTCTTCATTTCTATACTACTCCAAGCCTCTCTCCTATCTTTTCCTTTTTGGCTATAGAACTTCTGATATTGTTTCCTCCAGAGCTAGATTCCTGTTTAATAACTCTCTAATTTTCAGTTTATCTGAGACTGTTTTAAGCTCGCCTTCATATTTGAAGGACAATTCTGCCGGATAAAGAATTTTTGGTTGGCAGTTTTTCTCTTTCAGGATCTTGATTGTGTCATATGACTGTAGTCTCACGTGTTTTTTGTAAAGATTTATTTTTATTTAATTCTCTCCCCTACCTGTCCCCCCTGTACCCCATCGTTTCCAAGAATAAGTACATGCTAAGCCTTACTAGGCATCCCTTGTATGGAATGTTTTGCTTCTCCATTGCTATTTTTAGATTTTTCTTTTTACTGCTGGCATTTGACATTCTGAATAATATGTGTTTGACTGGAGTCTGCTGTGCTTCTTGGACATGTAAATGAATGTCTTTCATGAGAGTTGGGAAATTTTCAGCCATTATATCCTCAAATATTATTTCTGCCCCTTTTCCCTTCTCTTTTCCTTCTAGAATGCCCATGACATGTATGCTGGTGCACTTCATGCTGTCATTCATCTCCTTGAGCCCCTACTAATGTTTCCTATTCTTTTCTCTCTATGTTCTTCTGTTTTCAATTTTAGCTTTTCCACCTTCTATGTCATTGATTCTTTCTTCTATGATTTTATAATCTGCTGTTTTATGTCTCATATGTATTTTTAATCTCACCTATCGTGTCTTTCATTCCCATAAGCTCTGTTATTTTTCCATTCAAGCTTTAAAATGCTTCTTTCTCTTCACCCAGTTTCCTGTTATGTCTATTATCTTTTTAGCCATGTTGTCCTTCAACTCCTTGATGTGATTTAGGAGATCTGTATGAACATCACTGACTAGTTGTTTCAAATCCTGTGTCTTATCTGGAGTTCTGATTTGTTCATTTGCTTGAGCCATATCTTCCATTTTCTCAGTATGGCTTGTAATTTTTGATGGTGAGTTACTCTGATGGTCAGTTTTTCTTGCCTAGTGATTTAGGGTAGCATCAGTGTGTGTTACTGCTGTTCTTTGATTCCTGATTCAACCTATTCTCAATTCAACCTATTCTAGGTCTTCAAGATTGTCCTTGTTTAACTCCTCAAACAATGGCCATAGACCCAGTAATGGGGTGCAGACCATTTTCTAGGGGCATTGGGGAGGCAGAAAGATACAAAACAGCGTCTTTTATTTAGCTGTTTTTTCTTTCTTTACATGCACTTACCTTGTCTTTCATATGATGGGAATCTTCAGCAGCCTTCTCTACGCAAACCCTAGGGGCACTGTGTTCACTGGAACCGTCCATGGGTTGGCAGTGTAGAATCAATGTCCCTGGGAAATCTCCCTAAGGGTGGACTATTCAGAGTCAAGACTCACAAAACTCAAACTAGCTGATCAAAAGGTACTCTCCTCCCTCAGCTGGATGCAGCATCCATTTTCCCAGGGAGAAGTTAAATTTCCATTCAGCAACCAGTCCATATAGTATAGAGGGTGTTTGAGAAGTTAGGTTTTCTTTATTTCTCTGTTAGTTCCCAGGGAGAGCAATGTAGCCGCCCCGCCCAGCATGGAAGGGTACAACCTGTGGGATGCCACAGATCAAATTCACTGGACAAAGCCAGAGTGGCCATAGGCTGAATCCCCCCCTCCTCTTTCCTCAGGAAGTAGGCCCCTGCAACCCCCCTCAGTCCATAGCCTCTGGACAGGGGCCAGAGGACCCACTGCTGTCTGCCCCAAGGGGGGGGCATGGGTGCTAACAGCTGTGCCTGCAGCTTTACTCATGGATCTTCCCTGCCAAGTATCCTTTTCTTTGCTCCTCTCTCTTCTGGGTCCAGACCAGCCCTCCCATGGTATCCTAAGCCCTAGAACAGTTTCCTAGATGGTTTCTGCCTGTTCTCTAGTTATTTTTTCTGGGAAAGAAGTGATTCCTGTGCCTCTGTAATCCACAATCTCCCAGAAGTCTGTGTGACCCTCTTACTAACTTTTAAAAGAATATAGGGACAGAGACATCCAAGAAGATGGTGGACTAGGAAGATGGGACTCTCCATTCTCCCAAAAAAGCTTGAGGACAGGCAGAAATGGCCTGTAAAAAAATCTTCTAGGGTTTAGGACACCAGGGGAAGGCTGGACACTGCAATGAAGAGAGAGGGGCAAAGGAAATTAATTGTAATGGTAGAAGAGTGAGTTAAAAGCAGCAGCTACAACTGCGAGCATCCTCTCACCTTACAGACAACTGAATTCTCAAGCCTTGGGGTCGGCCTCAGGGATCCACCATCCCAGGAAAGGGGAGAGAGAGAAACACAGCCTAAGGCTGACTCAGCTGCTGACATGGAAATTTGGTCTGCTGGGTCCCACAAACCCTTCCAGGCTAGTTGAGGCCAAGCCATTGTTTACCTTAGGAGTTGGCAAGGGACTAAAGATCCAACTCTTTCAATCTCCCTCTCTACTGACCATGACTGGTTGTTGAAGCACAGAGGGGAACAGAGTTATTCCCTACCTGGAAAAGGAGGGGGCTACCACCAAAGGCTGGAGAACTGCATCTGAGAAAGTCTGAATTATGAGGCTTTCAAATTGTCCATCCAGTCTGTGTTACAGCAAAAACACTCTGATCAGTCTTTGAACTGAGAGGGCTGCCAAAGATTAACATTTGCTGGCAAAGGAAGGAAGTGCACATGATGAAATTACAAGTAAATGAGAGTAAATAAGGCTTTTTCGAGTCTTCCCAGCCTCGCTGCCCAAGGCCCTTAGAAGTGTCTGCAACCCATTACTGGGTCCAGGGCCCAGATTTGAACAGTTATCTGGGACAATCCTAATGACTCAGACTGGGTTAAACCAAGAAACAAAGAAGAGCAATAACACACAACCTCCTGCCATGAAATCCCCACAAAAGAGAAAGAAATTGAGGATCTGAGTAAACTCACCATCCTAATCAGATGCCTAGACATCAGCAAAAAATTACAAGCCATACAGAGAAAATATGAGACACGGCCCATGAAAAGGAATATATCAAAGCCCCAGATAAGACACAGGAGTTGGGATAACTAATCACTTAGATCTACACCTATTTCCAAAATCAAACTAATGAGTTGAAAGACAATAAGCTAAAGAGGTAAAGGACATCAAGAAGACACTGAGTGAGCACAAAGAAGAATTTGAAAACCTGAATAGAAAAGTAACAGAGCTCATGAGAATGAAAGACATGGAAGGTGAGATAAAAAACACATTAGATATGGATTAGAGTGGACTTACTGGTATTCTACTATAGAATTACTATGACTCTAGCAATGGAAGAAATTATATCATTGATGTGGTGACAGTGGCCGCGGGTGTTGCTGAAGACAAGGAGAAGGAAAAAGGTGTGATATTGAAGTATTTCTGGGACTTGGAGTTGTTCTGAATGATACTGCAGGGACAGATGCAGGACATTATATATCCTGCCATAACCCACTGAATGGACTGGGAAAGAGCGTAAACTACAACATAAACATCCATGCTGTGTAGTAATGCTCCAAAATGTACCCATCAAATGCAATGAAATGTACTACTCTAATGAAAGAAGTTGTCAATGTGGGAGCAGTAGGGGGTGTGGAGAGTGGTATATATGGGAACCATTTATATTTTTTAAAGTAACATTTTGTGAGATCTATGTATCTTTTTTTTAAAAAAAAAGGTAATAAAAAATGAAATTGAAAAAAAATAAAAACACATTAGAGGGAAGCAGATGTGGTTCAGGTGACTGGGCACCTGACTACCACATGAGGGTGCTGGTTTGGATCCCTGTACTTCCTAAAGAAGACAGTGAGCTGGCGTGACGGGCAGGCACGGCAAGCTGACACAACGATGAATGCAGGGAGGAAAAACATAAAGCATCCTTCTTGATACAAACACTTCAAAATACAGGAATAAAAGGAAAATTCCTCAATATGGTAAAGGGCATATATGAAAAACCCACAGCCAACATCATACTCAATGGGGAGAGATTGAAAGCTCTCCCTCTAAGATCAGGAAAGAGACAACGAGAGCAATTTGGCAAGGAAATAAAAAGGCAAGGAAATAAATAGGAAAAGAGGAAGTAAAATTCTCACTATTCACAGATGACATGATTCTACATTTAGAAAATTCTGAAATGTCAATGACAGAGCCACTTGAGCTAATAAATGAGTTCAGCAAAACAGCAGGATACTCAATAAAGGCATACAATATGCCTCTCATATCTTTTTTTGTTGTTTTTTTTTTACTCCCTCCTTGGACTTTTTGCATGCTGTCTACTCTCTGTGTCCATTTCACTGCATGTTCTTCTGTGTCTGTATTTATTTATTTTCCCCTCCCCCCTTGCAGATTGTTTGCTGTCTGCTCTCTGTGTTCATTTGCTGTTGGCTCTTCTGTGTTCTTCCTTGTCTTCCTTCTTTAGTTGCATCACCTTTGCTGAGTCATGTCTCCGCAGCGTGTGGGTGGGTCTGCCTTCACAAGGAGGCTCCCAGACGTGAACCGAGGACCTCCCATATGGTAGACGGGAGCTAACATCAGAGAGTTCAGGAAGCTCTTCTATTCCTGTCTTTTGAAGTGTTTGTATCAGGGGGCGCATCTGATTGAGACACAGCCGCTTCCCTCTTATACCTTAATAAGTCATTCTGCCAAGTATAGAGCTTTTCACATAGCATGCAACAAAAATTTGTAAAAGAATGAATAAAAGATAAACCCACCTAGCAATAAGCAGTGGAATACTTAAATCACCAAACCACAGGATACAACATTTTTTCCTATGTGGCTAATTTGTAATAGATACCTGGGTTTCCTAGGCTAATTATCACTTTTCTTACCAAGCAAAACCAGTTAAAATGTGTAATTCTCTTAGTAAAGCATAAGCCTGCTTTGAAATACCTCCATACCATTAGGAATCATTTAAGCCAAAGATTCAGTGTATATTTATGCCTCTGACATAAACTAAGGTACAATTAGAGACATTAAGTTATACAGAGTAGTTTTTATACTTAAGACCATTTGTCCACACCAAGTTATATGACACCCTCTACATGGAATTGGTAGTTTCACTCACGTGGTCACATTTACTGAGTGCCAACGATGCCAGGCACTGTGGTTCTACTATTCAAGAACTTAGTTTTAAGAAGACATAAACACATAAATTATGCATTTAAAACATTTAGCATGGTGCCTTGAAAGAAGATAATAAATGTGAGCTAATATTAAATAATTTCATTACAATGATACACCTCTACTGACACACTTATCACAAAGAGCCTGCAGAAGGAAGCAGAGAGGTTAACAGAATAAGGACTAAAAAATAGAAATTACGTATAATGACTTGAGGGGAAGCGGATTCATTAGAATAATGAAGAAGTCAGACTAGGAAATGCAAAAGTAGAGGCAGGGAAAGAAAAAACTTTTGAGAACCTGGAAGATAAAAAAAGAAATATACGAGTACTGTGATGGATAAACAGGTTCAAAGGAAGAATTTTTGGTAAGGTAGGAGAGACCTGTAGACTGAAGAAGAATTAGTAGTAAGAGAGATTGAAAATCCAAGAGACAGATGAGTTCACAGCAGGATTAAGGTCCTAAATGCTCTTGTAAATCTGTTCGCTTATGTGTCTCAATAGATTGCACATTCCTTAAACACAGGGATTTTTTTCCTCTCTGCATCTCTGTACCAGAGGCTTCTATAAACTCAGTATTCAAATATTTGGTGCTTGAACTAAAGGCAAAAGTAGACCGAAAACAACAATAACAACAACAACAACAAACACACATACATACAGAAGGAGGAATTTTTCAAAAGAAGGGGCAGTGCAAGATAAAGGAAAGTGGAAATAAAGAATTTTTCAATCCAGAAGGAGAGAAACAAAAATTTATACTGGATATTTTCAAAATTTCCAATACAATGGAAGACGAAGTTACCTCATGAGAAATAAGGCATGCAGATAAGTTTAGGAGCATCACCCCTGTGAGGACATCAATTAGAGATTAAGATAAGAATTACAAATTAACAGAATATTGCAGATAGAACTAGAAAACATGAATCTATATTAATACTAATCTGTCTAGGACTTACTTTAGCAACATTCAGCAGATTAGAAACAAACATAATGGAAAGAGAACTGGGTTTACTCAGTTTGGGAGTTGGCAAGACAGGAGCAATAAAAGAAGTCTAGGAGCAAGAACTACAATTCAGTCAGAATTTATAAGATGCAAAAAAAAGAGAGAAAATAAAAAATCCTTAATCAAGAGATAATACAAGTAAAGAAACCAAAATCCTTGTATGTTGCTGGTGGGAATGTAAAATGGTATAAGTGCTGTGGAAAACAGTTTGGCAGCTCCTTAAAAGTTAAATATACTACTACCACATAAGCTGGATATTCCCCGTCTAAGTATATACCCAAAAGAATTTAAAACAGGGACTCATGCAAACACTTGTATGCCAATATTCATAATAGCACCATTCACAATAGCCAAAAGGTAGAAACAACCCAAGTGTCCACCAGCAGATGAATGATAAATAAAATGTGGTTTAGCCATACAATGGAATATTATTCAGTGTGTATTAGTCCGCCAAAGAGATGCCAATCAAAGTATCAGAAACTTGTTGGCTTTAATAAAGAGTATTTATTTGGGGTAAAGCTTATAGTCCCAAGACTGGAAAGTCCAACTCAAGGTGCCATAAAAGGTACTTTTCTCACCAAAGTTAGCTGGCACATGTTGAAGCAAGATGGCAAGCAATCTCTGGCAACTTTCAGCCTTCCCCTCTGGCTTCATCTTCCTCTTGAGGCTCTGTGGGCCCAGCTTCTTCCTGATCTCAGCTGTCAGCAGGCACAGGGCTTGTCTCTTAGGGTTTCCTATATCAGTCTCGACTCTCTTCCCAAGGTCAGATGTAAATTTTCAGGTAAATGGTCCATCACTCTCAAGGCTTTAGCTGTTTGAACTTCTTTCTGTCACATGGTAGGATCAAAAAATGACAGTGCTCTCTCTCCTGTGTGTATTCTTGAGTGAGTGTCCATTTATATCAGACCCAGTAAGGGGATGGGGACTCAACCTGAGTCACCCCTACGGATGCAGTCAAGTCAAAAAAGCCCTAACTCAATCTTGGTAGGTAATTCAATCAAATAAACCTCAGCTGAATTTAAGGCAATCAAAGGGTATTACACCCAGAGGAAGAGATGAGTTTATAAGCAATCTTTTTTTTTTGATTCACAAAATAATCTCAAACTGCCACACAGTGGTAAAAAGTAATGAAGTTCTCATACATGCTACAATATGGATAAAACTTAAAAATGCTAACTGAAAGAAGCCATACACGAAAGGACAAATATTACTGGATTCCACTTATAATCGGCAAATTCTAAGAATAAATACCTAGAATAAGCAAATTCATAAAGACAAAAAATAGATTAAAGGTAACCAGGGGGCAGGGGGAATAGGAAGTTACTATTTAATGGGTACAGAATTTGTTTAGGCTGATGAAAAGTTTTGGTAATGTGTAGTGATGATGGTGGCACAACAGAGTGAATATAATTAATATCACTGAATTATACACTTAAAAATATAAAAATGGCAAATTTTATGTTCTATATATTACCATAATAAATTTTTTTTTAAAAAAAGAGAACGATAATAAACAGAATCAGACTTACAGATGACCCAGATACTGATTCAATCATACAATAGATTTTGAATCCAAGGCTTTAGAATGAAAGCACTTACCATCCACACAGATTACTTATCAGTTTCAAAATATTTTTTTTCATTTCCTTTTCAGGCACCTCTTTCCTTGTATCTTCAAGGCTGGTGTCCTGAAAGGCTTTCTCCTAGGACCTCTGCTCTTCTCACTCTACACTCTCTCCTTAGAAGAGTCAATCATCTACTGCCAAGGTCTTATTTCTAGGCCAAACATCTCTCACTGCTCAACTGTAGACCCATATATGCCATTACATTCTGGATGCAATCACCTGTATCCTTCACATATATCTCAAAAACTCCACATGTCTAAAACTGAATTTATAATCTCTACTTCCAAACATGCTAGTCCCTCCAGTGCTCACTCTATCAATTAATGGCACCACCAGTTCCTCAAATCAGAAAACTAAGGTTAGTCCCAAGTCTTAGCTAAAACTGTACTTCTCTTTAGGAAGGCCTCCTTCAATCCCTTGACTAACTTAGGTTTTACTGCTATAAACCTCTGCAGCAATCTATTCTTCCTGCCATTAAACTCATCACTCATTATTCTAATTACCTGTCCATCATCTGTGAATAAAACTCCAGAAAGTTAGTGTATTAGTCAGCCAAAGGGGTGCTGATGCAAAATACCAGAAACCTGTTGGCTTTTAAAAAGGGTATTTATTTGGGGTAGAAGCTTACAGTCACAAGGCCCCAAAAAGTCCAACTTAAGGTACCATAAGAGGTACTTTCTCACCCAGTCTGTTGCCACATGCTGATGCAAGATGGCAGATGATGTCTGCGAGAGCTCAGCCTTCCTTCTTCCTTCTTAAGGCTCTGTGTTTCCAACTTCTTATCACAGCTGTAAGCTAGCATAAGGCTCGTCTCTCTTCCTGGGGCTCATTTCATTCTGGGCTCAGCTGCTCTGTTCTCTTCACAAGGTAGATGTAGACTAGCAGTCTTCAATATTCCCAGGGCCACAGGATCTCTCTTCCTCTGTATCTGCTTCTCTGCGCATTTATTCCTGTGTCAGTGTCTGCCCACCAAGGGGGCAGGGATGTAATGTCCTACTGACATGGCTGAATCAATACAATCTAATATGTCCAGAGGAGCAGACCAGTTTACAAACATAATCCAATATCTATTTTTGGAATTCATAAATATCAAACTGCCACAGGAAGGGATTGTTATCTATCTTGTTCCTGCTATATTCTCAGTGTCTAGAAAAGTACCTATCACAAGCCCGCTTCCAGAAACATTTTACTTTTGGGGGATGACAAAGTGGTGTTTAATATGAAAAAAATCACTATACAGATTTATCATTAACAAGAAAAGATATAATGTGAAAAGATATGATTCTTATGAACCATTTTCTTACCTACATGTTTGAACTATGAATTAATCAGATAACTTGATTTTTATTGGCCCAACAGTAAGGAATTTTTCATCTTTATCTGTTCCTCTCTAAATATACTACTTCCATAAAAAAATACTCTGGGGGAGCAGATGTAGGTCAAGTGGTTGATCGCCTGCTTCCCATGTACAAGGTCCCGGTTTCAATCCCTGGTACCTCCTAAAACCAACCAACCAACCAAACAAAAACTCTGGGAAACAATTTCTCAACATCATTTAGAACTCAAAAATAATTATTAATTTACCATAGGTGTGCAGAACATGCCTAATGAGAATAAAATATAAAAGTACCAAATGTGTATCACTGGACAGATTTGGAGATTTCTAATCATGTTAAACTATCTTTTTTTTTTTTTTTTAATGAACAATCCTTCCCTTCTAGTAACCAGTCAAAAATATTCTTTGTCAAAGCCAAGTTTTCAAATGGAAAAACTATCAAATAATTATTCTGAAAATATCTAGTACAAACATGAGATAGGTTTATAAGGAATACAAATCAATTAGCAGTAAATCACCTCTGTATCCCCTTTACAGGACAAAACATATATTGCTTTGCACATAACTTGGACTGTAAAAGGTTTGTTCAATCATCTCTTTTTAGGTTGTCTTTTTTTTTAAAGATAAAAGATAAAAACTTATTGTTCATAAATAATCAGCTAATCTAAATTGGTTGTTTCTCAAAAAAGAAGAGCCAAAATAATAATGTTTTGTTTCCATATTCTTTATTTTGAGCAGATTGCTTAGCAAATTCATTTGCTTAATAAATATCTATTAAGAATCTACTGGGAAACGGACTTTGGCCCAGTGGTTAGGGCATCCGTCTACCACATGGGAGGTCCGCGGTTCAAGCCCCGGGCCTCCTTGACCCGTGTGGAGCTGGCCCATGCGCAGTGCTGATGCGCGCAAGGAGTGCCCTGCCACGCAAGGGTGTCCCCCGCGTGAGGGAGCCCCACGCGCAAGGAGTGCGCCCGTGAGGAAAGCCGCCCAGCGTGAAAAGAAAGAGCAGCCTGCCCAGGAATGGCGCCGCCCACACTTCCCGTGCTGCTGACGACAACAGAAGCGGACAAAGAAACAAGACGCAGCAAATAGACACCAAGAACAGACAACCAGGGGAGGGGGGGGGGAGTTAAATAAATAAATAAATCTTAAAAAAAAAAAAATCTACTAAAGGCCACTAAGAACAAGGTATTATGGATCTTTCCAAAGATAATAGCTTTCATAAACCTAAACAGTTTTTAAATCCAAAAGTACTCACTTACAGAAACTAGTTTAAATGGGGGGAAAAATATCTATTAAAGTATTTCTTTAATGTACTTTTTATAAAATTTTTTCTCTTATTTCCCCTTCTTTGGCATCATTTTATTCATTTTTCTATAATTTGGTAACATACTCATTTTAAATATTCCCAAGTATGTAATTAGTAATTGTTTTCAACAAACTGCAAATCAAGAACAAAACAATGTTTGATAAATATGGTACCTGACAGAGGATGTTCTTGGTCCATGATCTCTGGAATCCATTACCCAACCAACATGACACTCTACAGGGGGATTTGTACTATGCTGAGTTTTTCTCTTTCTTGGACTCTTAAAAAAAAGAAGTTAAACATTGCAATTACTTTCAGTAGTGTGAACTTCACAAGTAAATTAAAACCCTCTGACTGTAAACCAACTAAAACATTTTCATACTGTGGATGACACATTGTGAAATCATATGAAGTCACAAACTTAAACATCTTACATACAGGTTACAAAACTAACAAACCACTAGGTTTGTAATACAAGGATTAAAGAAAATGCAACTTAGTTTGATTCTTCATTACACCCTCTGATCTTCTCAAATTACAATACCTAATCTTTGTAAGGAAGTTATTTTTTACCCAAGAAAACATCATTATGATAAAATACCATTTTAAATTAATTTTTACAATCTGAAATATACATATTTTTAAGTGATAAAACTGGAAAAGTCCCATTCTGAAATGTTAAAATGAAGGCTTTGTGTTACTGGTTGTTTTGTGTACCTTTACATCAATGGCTTTTGGTTCTTTAATGACAGGATAAAATCTTGGTGTTTTGTTAGGATCTTGTAACCTGGGGGTTCGAGGTGTTTTGGGTGTCTTTGAAGGATGAATTCTAGGAGACTCTGGAACTGCTGTGGGCAATGAACGTGCCATTGTTGCTGAAGGTATTTCTGAAACTTCAAATAATTTTTGAACCAATTCATCAGTCAAATCTGCAATATAAAAAGCTGTAATTATTACTGAGGTGCTATTTTACTTTGAGAACAAAGATAATTCTGAAATTCTCTAAGCTCAAAAGATTTTTTGTTAGAAATATTTTAAGTATATAATAAAGAATAAAAAATAACAAACACATTTTTACCCTCACCTAGCTTTACTAAATTTTAATTTTGTTATTTTTTTACTGTTTCTTTTAAGGAATGATAAGCTGAAGCCCACTGTGTATCCTATATAATAACCATTTTTTTTTACCACTTTCCCTCCTCAGAGAGATAGGCATTTTTAATCTATTACTACATACATGTAATAATATTTTGCATAATTTTTAAATTTTATAGAAATTCATTCTTTTTTCAGTCAATAATTTGTGACTTCTATTCATATTCCATTTCCGTAGTTTCAGTACATTTTCAACGCTGAACAGTATGCTGCTATATAAACATATCAAAATTTATTTATCCATTCTGCAGATGAACATTTCCAGAATTTTGCATAATCAACAATGCTCCATTGAACTTTGTTAAACATGTCTCATTGTGCAGATGTGTGTTTCTCTAGGGTTTAAATCTGAGTGAAAGTGCTGAGTCAATGATACATTCATCTTCTGACTTACTGAATAGTGAATGCCAAACTGCTTCAATAGTGATTTCACTAACTTATACTCCCACCAGCAGCATTCAAGAGCTTCAACTATATCACCACGAAGTGCAGGCTGTGTTTTTGTTCAGACTTTTAAGTACTTTTTTAGCTCATGTGATTTAAATGGTATTGTATTTCCTTAGTTACTAGTGAAGTTGACTGTAATTTCATATGCGTAGCAATTATTAGGATTTCCTCTTACATGTGCTTGCCATTAATATCCTTTGACTGTTTTTCTATTAAGTTGTTTTATTTATTCATTTGTTCATGAAAATCTTATGGTAAATATTAAAATAAGCCAGCAAATAAACCAAGTAAAAAAAAACCAAAAAAACAAACAAAACACACAACAGGTTCTATTTCTATATGGTTTGTCTTCAGACTTATTAACTTCTTTTGATTCATTCAAGAAATATTACTGAGTGCCTACTATATGTCAAGCACTATTCAAGTCTGTAAAGTCAAAAGTGAACTTAAGTGGGGTGATGGGAAAGTTCTGGTAATGGATGGTGGTGAAGGTAGCACAACATTGTGAATGTGATTAATGCCACTGAATGGTATGCTTGGGAGTGGTTGAGATGGGGAAGTTTATGTTGTACATATGTTTCCACAATTGGGGAAAAAAAAAAAAGGCAACTAAAGATAAAATTACAATTGAATAAAATACATTAATCCTGGATGGGATCTAGCAAGGGAGGAGAAAAGGTCCACAAGGACATTATTGGAACATATGAAAAACCTGAAACATAGACTGTAAGTTTTATATCAATGTTAAATTGTTTGAATTTGATAACTGTACTTACAGCGGTTACATAAGTGAATATCTTTGTTTTCAGGAAATGTACCTGGAAGTATTAAGTGTTCAAGGAGCATACAGCCTACTCACAAATGTTTAGACAGTGAGATAGGAAGGAAGGGAGGAAAGGAAGGATGGAGAGAAGGAAGAAAGGGAGGGAGGGAGGGAGGAAGGAAGATAGGCGGGTTGACAGTTGATTTAGAATGATATAGCAAATGCAGCAAAATGTTAAAAGTTGGTGGATCTGGGTTTCTGAGTGGGGGATATATTGGAGAGTTATTTGGGGGTTTTGCATTATTTTTCAACTATCCTCCTCTAAGTTTGAAATTATTTAAAAACAAAAAGTGTTTTTTAAAAAGTGAACTTACCCACTCTATTAATTAATCTCCTTGCCTTGCCATCTCCCCCCTTAATCCATTTTCCTTGCTGTTGCTGGAATCATTATTCTGAAGAACAAATTTCATTTCATATTTCTACTTAAAATTGTTTAGTTGTCCCCCTTTGCCCCTAGAAGAAGTCTAGGTTCGTTATCATTGCCTATAAGACTTCCCTGACTTTGCCTCATCTACTGTCATTCCCCAATTCAATCTTGATGCTCCAAATAAAACCAAACTATCTCTTGTTCTTGTTTCATGACTTCTACCTTTTTATATGCTTTTCCTTTGTATGAAACTTCCCTTATGTCTCATCTGTTGTATAAGCAGTTGAACTTATATCCTTACTTTAATACCCAGCACAGATGTTACCTTCCCTGGGCAAGTGAAGCATTTCTTAAATAACTCCTGCCAACAGAGTTAATTCTTTTTTGTGCCACCTCCTCTATTTGCTTCATTTACTTATTAAATTAGAATTTAATTATTACCTTATATAACACACCATTAAATGCCAAGATCAAATCCCATTGCTTCCTTGAGAGCAAAGGTCTACAATCTAATTTATCAGTGCGTAGCATAGAGTCTAGGAGAAAGTATATTTCCATCAAATGAATACTAAAAATGTTTGAATTGTATTAATGCTGCTTTTTTCCTTATACCAAAAATAAACAGAATTTTAAGGATAAAAATATGGGCTTATACTGAAAAATGTTAAATTCTGTGGTGTGCAAAAGAAATATTCAAAGACCTAGGAGTTATAACAACCAAGAAACAATAAACTCTCCTAGCACGCAGGTAGGCTCTAAATTCCATTTCCCACTAATCAGGTCTCCTCCAAGGAATGAAGTGTGGAACAGAAAATGTATGAAATGAGTGTAGGAAATCTTGAGCTGGAAATCAATGAAGTAATATGAATGAATGACTGAATGAATATAGCATTAGGGCATAAGGACACAGGAGCAAACTTAAGGATTCCACCAGTCAAAACTGAAGCAATATGAACACTAAAAGCAATGACTGAAATGGATTAAACACATCAAATAATTAAGACTTAATGACTTTATAATACTAAAAACAAAACACAACAAAAGACCTCAATCACATTTGGAGGTTGTTAGGGCATCAATTCATTATTCTGAAAATTGATAAATTAACTAAAAAGAAATTTCAGGGTAACCAAAGAGTTGATGAAAGATCTTCATAAAGAATACTAGGTAAGAAATACAAAAAATATTTTGCAACCCTATTGAAATAAGGTTCATGGGGAGATTCATCAATGGCTTCTAAATCCATCTGGTAAGAAGTTGGGAAGGGAAATTTTATAATGAATGGGTCAGGCTGACATCTGAATCCATGAACAATCAAAACCAGTAAAAGTGAGACTGAAAGACATCATGTGATACAATAAGAAGTACTTACCACCACCTGAGAAATATTCTTGCCTCAAGGAAAAAAAAAGACCCTGAGTATAACCAATCCTTTTTATCCAAACTAGCTCATAAGAAACACAGGGAATAAAGGGACATGTTTACAATCAGGTAAATCCAGAACATAAGAAATGCTAAGGCAAATTAAACATTTTCTTCAACAGATGACTGGCAAGTAGAAAAACAGGGAAAGAAGAATAATTACAGACTAAGAGAGACTTGATGGTCTTATCAATCAAATGCAATGTCTGGACCTCATTTTAGTCCTAATTCAAAAACTAATTTGAAAACGTTATGAACAGACTACCATGTAAACTGGGGAATAGATGACATTAAGAAATTGTTGTTAATTTTATTATGTAAAATAATGGCATTGTGGATGTTTACACATACACATATTTTTGTAAGTCTTTACCAGCTTGGAATATATAATGAACTATTTACAGAGGAAATGTTAAAATATTTGAGAATCAATACAAAATACCATAGAGATGGGGAGATGAGGTACAGGTAAAAAAGAATGTAAAACTATGAACTGCTGATGCTACAAGAGATGGGTGTATGGTGAATTTTTTTTTTTTAAGATTTATTTATTTATTTCTCTCCCCTTAGCCCTCACATCCCACCCCAGTTGTCTGTTCTCTGTGTCTATTTGCTGCGTCTTCTTCTTTGTCTGCTTCTGTTGTTGTCAGCTGCGTCTTCTTCTTTGTCCACTTCTGTTGTTGTCAGTGGCACGGGAATCTGTGTTTCTTTTTGTTGGTCATCTTGTTGTGTCAACTCTCCATGTGGGCGGCACCATTCTTAGGCAGGCTGCACTTTCTTTCACGCTGGGCAGCTCTCCTTATGGGGTACACTCATTGCGCATGGGGCTCCCCTACACAGGGGACACCCCTGCATGGCACAGCACTCCTTGCGCACATCAGCACTGCACATGGGCCAGCTCCACACGGATCAAGGAGGCCTAGGGTTTGAACCGCGGACCTCCCATGTGGTAGACGGATGCTCTAACCACTGGGCCAAGTCCACTTCCCATGTATATGGTGATTTATTAAACAATTCTCTTTAGTTTTTATTTGAAGACTTCCACTTAAAAAGTTGTATTTTACTTCAGTTTTATTTTTATTTTATTCCAGGTTTATTTCAGTGTGAACTTTATCCATAAAAAAGATCTTGAGAAGACTAAGATCAATAGAGAACTTTGGTTATCTCAAAAGAAAAACTTTACAAAATTATTATAGCATACAATATACCAATTTACAATATCTTGAAATAAAACTATAAAAAATAGCTAATACAATGTAATTATTAAAAATTTACAGTACTTATAAAATACTGTTAGAAATAAAAATAATTAGGGAACTAGAATATGTTAAAGTTCATTGATTTTTATCAACCACAAGCCTGGGATGATATATCTTTTAGATAGTAAAATTTTTTTTTACAAAATCACAGACCATCTCTTGTACATGAAAGTTTATCATAGCATTATTCAAAATGGCCCAGACTGGAAACAATCCAAATCTCTATCAAGTGCTGAATGGATAAACAAAAGGTGGTATAATTATATTACGGAATACCATGAAGCAATAAAAAGGAGGAAAGGACTGAAAAATCCAACAACATGGATTGGCTTTTTATAGTAAGTGAAAGCCAGACACATGACTATATATCACAAGATTCCATTTATATGAAATTTCTAGAAATACAAAATCATAAAGACAGAAAACAGATCAGTGATTGCCTAAAGCTGAAGGTGGGAGATGGGAATGACTGCAAGTGGGCATCAGGGAACTTTTTAGGACGACAGACTGTTCTAAAATTGGATTGTGGTACTGGTACACAACTATACAAATTATTAAAACTCATAAAACTGTACATTTAAGGAGAGTGAATTTCATGGTATGCAAATTTTAACTCAATAAGCTGTTAAGCTGGGGGAAAAAAAGGCCATCTGCTGTTCAGGGCACCACAACTGTGACTGCCGACAAGGAGTTTCTGCTAAAAGCTTATCTGAGAACACAAATATTTCAGAAGAATGATTTAAGACAGTAATTTTCAAAGTGTGGTTCAAGGACCAGGAGTAACAGCATCACCTGAGAACTTGTTAGAAATGAACATTTTCAGTTGCCACCTCAACTTAGTGAATCAGAAACTGTGGGTATGGAGTCCATTAACTTGTTTTAATAAGCTCTCCAGGTGATTCTAATACTTCCTAAAATTTAAGAACCACTGGGCTAAGGGGTGCACTAACTATTCTACTACTTGAAATTTCACAAATTTTATCTCTACCAAGTGAAATCACTGCACAGCTTCATATCTGGAACATATGAACTTTGCCCAGAGTCCTGTGCCTTTAGACAGTAATTACCTTTATAAAAATAGAATTGAACATTATGCTTTTGGTGTTCACTAAAGGATAATTTTAGAAAATATCACATGAGGACTGGCACTTTAGCTTTTATAAATAATAATGCAACCAAAGCTTGGATGGACAAGCTTTTATATAAAAGCCAAATAGTAAATATTTTTGGCTTTTCAGGTCATAAAGTCTCTAATTAAACTACTTAACCCTGCCTTTCTAGCATGAAAACAGTCAGACAAAATGGAATAAAAGGCCATGAGCAGAAAGGCTCACAGCAAGTCAGTTTTGGCCTACTGGTCATATGTTGCTGACCACTGACAGAGCAGTCAGACAGAAGTGGATCCAAATACAGGATGCACACTTTAAGAAAAAGTTATATGACTATATTTAATGTTTTCAGGGTGGAGGAAAGCATAAACACATTAAAAAGAACCCAAACAAACTGCAGAAGACAGAACAACTGAAATTGATGAGGCAGAACAACGGAGAGAGAAAAGAATAGAAAAAAACTGAGCAGGTGTTCAAAGACACGAAGCACAATATACCTGTTACAGGAGTTCCAGAAGGAGAAGAGAGGGGAAGGGGGATAGAAAGAGTATTTGAAGAAATAATGGCTGAAAATTTCCCAACTCTCATGAAAGACATCATTTTACATGCCCAATCAGAACACCATAACCCAATCAGAACAAATCTGAAAAGAACTACTTCAAGAAAAAAGCCTACTCAGAATGCCAAATGTCAAAGATAAAGAGAAAATTCTGAAAGCAACAAAGGGAAAGGCAAATGATAACATACAAGGGACACTGAGTAAGACTTCGGGCAGATTTCTCATAAGAAAGCATGGAAGTGAGGAGACAGTGGTATGACACAACTAGGATACTGAAAAATGAAAATTGCCAACTGAGAATTCTTTTGTCCTTCAAATATGAAGGTGAGTTTAAAATATTCACAAATAAATAAAAACTAAGAGAGTCTGCCAAGAAGAATTTGACTTTCCAGGGAGAATTAAAGGGAGCCTTAAAGTCTGAAAGAAAAAGACAGGAGACAAAGGCATGGAGGAGAGTATAGAAGGCAAGACTAGAAGAAAGGATAACCAAAAGAGTAAAAAACAAACAAACAAAAAACAGATATAACATATGAATGCCAAAGAATAAAACAGTGGAAGTAAATAATGCATTTTCAGTAATATTGAGTGTGAGTGGATTAAACACCCCATCAAAAGATATACACTGATAGATTGGATAAAAAAACATGAGCCATCCATATGCTGCCTACAAAAGACTCACCTTTAACCCAGGGATACGAATTGGCTGAAAGTGAAAGGTTGGAAAAAAATACTCCAAGCAAACAGTAACCATATAAGGGCAGGAATATCTATACTAACATTGGACAAAACAGACTTAAAATGCAGAAGTTATAGGAGATGCAAAAGGCCACTATATAGTAATAAACGGGAAATCTACCAGAAAGAAATAACAGTAGTAAATGTCTATGCACCAAACTAGAGTGCACCAAAATACATGAAACCGACGCTGGTAAAACTGAAGGGAATGGGAACAGGTGTAGCTCAGTGGTCTGAGCACCTGCTTCCCATGTACAAGGGCCCAGGTTCAATTCCCAGTACCTTCTAAAAAAACAAAAAACAAAAAACTGAGGGCAGAAATAGATATTTCTACAATAATAGTTGGAGAGTTCAACATACATTCACCTCACTAGATAGAACAACTAGACTAAGATCAACAATGAAACAGAGAATGTGAATGATCTGAAAAATGAGCTAGACCTAACAGACAAATACAGAATGCTACATCTCAAATAAGTGGGTTACACATTCTTCTCAAGTGATCATGATCTTTCTCCAGGAGAGACCGACCACATGTTGGATCACAAGGCATGTCCCAATAAATATAAAAAGATTGGAATTATGTTAATATAAAGCACTTTCTCATATCATAATGGAGAGAAACAAAAATCAATTTAACAAAAGATGTACTAGACCTATATTCAGAAAACCACAAAACAATGATAAAAGACATCAAAGAAGACTTAAACAAAAGCAAAGGCACTCTAAGTTCATGGACTGGAAGATGAATATTGTGAACTGTCAATCCTATCCAAAAGATTTATAGATTCAATGCAATACTAATCAAAATGTTCTAACAGTCTACTTTACAGACACAGAAGAAGCAACTACCAAATTTATTTGGAAGGGAAAGTTGACCGAATAGCCAAAAGCGTCCTAAGAAAAGAAGAGCAATGTAAGAGGACTTTCACTGCCTGGCCCTGAAACATTAAAAAGCTACAGTGGTCAAGACAGCAAGGTGTTGGCATAAAGACAGATATATTGATCAGTAAAATAAAATTGATAGTCCAGAAATAAACCCTTACCTCTATGGCCAACTGGTTTTTGGCAAACCTACCAAGTCCACCTTAACAAAAACAAGTCTCTTCAGTAAATGGTGCTGGGAGAACTGGATATCTATAACCAAAGAAAGAGGACACCTATATCACTCCCTAAAGCAAGGATCAGCTCAAAATGGATCAAAGACCTAAATATAAAAGCCAGGACCAAAGAACTACTAGAAGATAATATAGGGAACCAATTTCAAGATCTTGTGGTAGGTGGTGATTTCTTGGACCTTACACCCAAAGCACAAGCAACAAAAGAAAAAATAGATAAATGGGACCGCCTCAGAATTAAACACTTTTGTATCTCAAAGGACTTTGTCAAAAGGCTGAAAAGACAGCCTACTTAATGGGAGAAAATATTTGGAAACAACATGCCTGATAAGGGTTTAATGTCCATAATATATAAATAGAAACAATAAAAAGACAAACGACCTGATTTTAAAAATGGGCAAAAGTCTTAAATAGACATTTGTCCAAAGAAAGAATACAAATGGCAAAAAGCACATGAAAAAAGGTTCAACATCACTAATGATTAGGGAAATTCAAATAAAAACTACAATAAATTATCATTTTACACCTATCAGAACGGCCATTATTAAAAATACAGAGAACTATAAGCATTGAAGAGGAAATGGAGTGATAGGAACACATATTCACTGTTGGTGGGAATGTAGAATGGTATAGCCTTGTGGAGGACTGTTTAGCAGTTCCCAAAAAAGTTGAATAAAGATCTGCCACATGACCCTGCAATATCAGTACTAGATATATACCCAGGACCAAAAGCAGTGACACGAACAGACATCTGCACACTGTTATTGCGGCATTACTCATGATTGCCAAAAGCTGAAAACAAACCAGGTGTCCATCAAGCCATGAATGGATAAACAAACTGTGGTGTATTCACACAATGGAATATTATGTAGCTTAATAAGAAATGAAGGGAAGCAGACTTGGCCCAGTGGTTAGGGCGTCCGTCTATCACATGGGAGGTCCACGGTCCAAACATCGGGCCTCCTTGACCCGTGTGGGGCTGGCCCATGCGCAGTGCTGATGCACGCAAGGAGTGCCATGCCACACAGGGTTGTTCCCCGCATAGGGGAGTCCCACACGCAAGGAGTGCGCCCCGTAAGGAGAGCCGCCCAGCGGGAAAAAAAGTGCAGCCTGCCCAGGAATGGCGCCGCCCACACGGAGAGATGACACAGCAAGATGACGCAACAAAAAGAAACACAGGTTTCTTTTGTGTTTCTGTTGTGCTGCTGACAACAGAAGTGGACAAGAAGAAGATGCAGCAAAGAGACACAGAGAACAGACAACCTGGGTGGGGGGGGGGAGGGGAGAGAAATAAATAAATCTTTAAAAAATAAAAAATAAAAAAAGAAATGGAGTCATACAGCATACGATCACATGGATGAACCTGGAGGACATTATGTTGGTCCCTGAATGCTGGGGCAAAGGCGCCAACATCTTCATGCGCTGTGGTGACAGCCAGACTCTTGGCTCCACCCTTGTCACCAGCAGGGTGGCGACAGGACTTGAGGCTCTACCCTCATCAAGTATTAATGTGGTAGACAGACTAGTGGTTCTATTCTCATCAAGCGTAGGGGTAGCAACCAGACTCTCCTAAAAACTCCAGATATCTGAGTAAAGAGAGGTGGTAACACTCTCTTGACCCAAGAAGATGTCTTCAATCCAGACCTCAGCTTCCATGGTTCTGCCCTCCAAGTGATTTTTCCTTTATTATGTCCCTTTTCTGTCCCTTTAAGTTTTCACAGATCCCACAAAATATTTGTTGGTCTTGCATGTAGTATATAGGGATCCAAACCATCAGATAAAAGAACCTTCCACAAATCCTTTCTGGATAACTGTATTTCGATTCTGACTTGCACTGAAATGGTTGACATGTTCTCTCTTCTGTTAAACCTTCACATGGAGCACTGTTCTCAGGGGACTCACTTCCAAGTAGTTCAGAATTTTCCAGACCATTAATTTCTGATTTCTTTGTGCCTGTGTTCAGTTCTCAGCTTAACCCTTTCCTTTCACATTTCACTAAAAGCTGCAAGGAGAAACAGGGCAGCACTTCCCACATTTATTTTGGAAATCTCAGCAAAATACCCAAATTCATCATTTTCAAATTCTGCCTTCATCCAACATCAGGACACAATTTTCCATGTTCTCTGATACTTTAAAACAAGGGTCCCCTTTATCTCAGTTTGCAATGGCACATTCATCATTTCTAAGACCTCATCAGAAGTACCTTTAGCATTCATATTTCTATCAAGAGTCTCTTCAAAGCAATCTAGGCATTTTTCATCAAGTACCTCACAGTTCTTCCTTCCTCTACTCATATCTATCACTTTTCCCAAAGACCAGCTGCCAGCGATCCTGGACTCCTCTGTTACATGGCAAGGTACATGGTGTCTTCTTCTGGTCTCTCCCTTCTCTTCTGGGTTTCACTGTTTTCAGTTTCTTGCTTCCATGACTTTGTCTCTTACGGGTGCCAATGACTTCTGCTTCTTCCTTCCATGGCTTTCTCTCATTGTCTGAATTTCATTCTCTTATAAAGGACTCCAGAAAAAGGATTAAGACCCACCCCAGGCCACACCTTAACTGAAGTAACATTATCAAAAGGTTTTACTGACAGTAGGTTTATACCCACCTATTTAAAACATGATTTTCTTGGATACATATAGTTGAGACCACCACACTGGTTTTCAGGAAGAAAGCATCATCTTGATAATGCCCTCATTTGGACCTTTTCCTGGACTCTAAATGTAAGCTAATACATTCAAATTGTTTAAGCCAACCCATTTCATGATATTTGCTAGAGCAGCCTGAGAAACTAAAATAAGTACCATTTACTATAGCACCAAAACCATAAGCTACTTAGGTGTACATCTAACAAAATATACGCAATAACTACAAAATACTTATGAAAGAACAAAAAGTACATAAATGGAGAAGTATAGCATGGAAGATTAATATGTTAATTTTCCCCAAACTCATCTGTACATTATCACAATTCTAATAAAAACACTAGAGGGACTTTTGGTAGAAATCAATAAGCTATTTCTATAATTTATATAAAAAATTTATATGGACTATAATAGCCAAAACAATTATCTGTTATCAAGAGAGTGTGATAGTGATAAAAGGTAAACATAGAGATCAGCTGAACAAAATAGAGAGTCCAAAGATAGATCCATACATATTTGTTTAATTTTTTAAAACAAAGATAAAAAGGCAATTCAATGGAAAAAGAATAGATTTTTCAACAAATGATATTGGAATCACCACAATCATATCCATATTGATATCATATAACAAAAAAATAACTCAAAGTTGATTAGAGACCTGAATTTTGTAAAAAATTAAAACTATAAAATTATAATGCTTCTAATAGAAAACAGGAAAAATATCTCTGTTATTGTGTGTTAGGCAAATATTTCTTGGATAAACACCAAAAGCACAATCCATAAAAGAAAAACCTGGCATGCAGCATTTCATTAAAATTAAGAACTTCTGCACTTCAAAAACCACTCTTAAGAATAGGAAAAGATAAGCCACAGATTGAGAGAAAATGTGTTTAAATTACTTACCTAATAAAGGATTTACATCCAGGAAAAAAGAACTCTCAAAACTCAATAGTAAGGGAAGTGGATGTGGCTCAACCAGTTGGGCACCTGCCTACCACAGGGGAGATCCTGGGTTCAGGACCCGGGGCCTCCTAAAAAAGATGAGCAGAAGTTGCAACCAGCTACAACAAGAGAGATGCCACACCCACCCAAATAAGCTAGATGCTGCAAGCCAGCAGACGGTGCAGCCTGTGGGGAATAGATGTGGCTCAGGCTGTTGGGTACCCACGTTCCAGGTTCAGTTCCTGGTACCTCCTGGAGAAGACGAGCAGATACAGTGAGAGAAACGACAAGCAGACAGACAAGGTAACAATTGATGGTGGTGGGGAGTAGGATAAATAAATCTTTAAAAAAAAAAACACTCAGTAAGAAGAAAACAATCCAAAAAAGAAATGGCAAAGATGTGAGCAGACACTTCACCAAACACATAGTGATGGCAAATAAGTACATGAAAAGATACTCAACATCATCAGTCATTAGGAAAATGTAAATCAAAATCACAATGACGTACCACTGCACACCTGTAAGAAAGGCAAAAATTTTAATCACTAAAGGACAAATACTGCATGATCTCACTGATACGAACTAAAAATACTGAGCAGACTCACAGAGGTAGAGTCTGCAAAATAGGATACCAGGAGGCAGAAAGGAAATAGAGAATGGTAAGTTGATGCTCAATTTGAGAAGAATCTATGATAAGGTGGAGGGTGGTGGTTTGGCAGTGAATGGGGGAGATGTGGGTGCAGGAGTGTGAGTGGGGTTGATGGTGCTGGACTGTGAGTGTGAGCTGAGTTGGGAGATTTATAATTTCTCTATACATAATTCTTCTATCCCTTTTGTTTAAACCTACAATTAGCACTATAAGACTTAAATCTTCAGTCTGTTCACATACCAGTTGAGCCATAAATTTCAGCAGAATGGCACCCAACATCTACCCTCCAGTTCATTGGATTCGCTCAGGACAACTAACAAAATGATGATGGGCAACACCCAAAACATGTCCTCCTATCTGCCCCATAAGATCTAAGCCTCCTCACAATCTGAAGCAGAGAGGGCACCACCATCCCTAAACCCTCAACATTGAGAAATAACAAACATAAGGGGGGATTACAATCATAGGCCAGAGTAGATTTATTATTATTGTAGTAATGGGAGAACTTGTAACACTGATAGAAAGATAGTGGCTACCAGAGGTGTTATGGGGAAGGGGAGGAAAGAATAGGTGGAACTTAGGGCATTTTTAGGACATTGCAATTGTTCTGCATGATATTGCTATGATAGATACAGGCCATTATACATTGCCAGATTCTATAAAATTGTACAGTCAAAAGTGTAAACCATAATGTAAACTACAGACCTTGGTTAGTAGCAATGAATGTCTTAAATATTTACTCAAGTGAAATGAAACTTATAGTCATGTAAAAACCTCTAAGCAAATATTTAAAGTTTTATTCATAACCACCAAAAACTGGAAATAATCCATATGTTCTTCAAGTAATGAATGGATAAACAAACTATTCTACATCCATGCAATGCAATACTATTTACCAATAAAAAGAAAAAACAGCACACAAAAACAGAGATGAATCTCAAATGCATTATGCTAAATTAAGAAGCCATATTTAGAAGGCTACATTCTATGATTCCTTGTATGACATTCTAGAAAAGGCAAAACTATAAAGACAGAAAACAGATCGTCAAAAGATGTGCATGGGTTTGACAATAAAAAAGACATGGGAGAATTTTGGGAGGGTGATAGAATTGCTCTGTAACTTGATTAGGTGGTATATACATGACTGTATGCATTTCTAAAATTCCCAAACTGTACACAAAATTGTGTAAAATTAACTGAATGTTATTTATTAATTTTAAAAAAACAAAAAAAAGAATCTTTGTAGGGCAGTCCAGGGTAAAAAGAGGGAGACACGTTAGGAACGTTTTGTAATTAACCAACAGGAAAATGATAGTGGCTGTTATAAGCTGTATTGTACCCTCTCAAAAGATAGGTTGATGTCCTAACATCCAAAACCTCAGACTGTGACCTTATTTGAAAATAGGAGTGTTGCAGATATAATTAGTTAAGTTCCAATGAGGTTGTAATGGAGCAGGGTCCTTATTCCAATATGACTGGTATCTTTATAAGAAAAGAGACACAGAGAAAGACATACCAAGGAAAAGGCCATGTATAGGGGGAGGGAGAGACTGGAGTTATGCAGACATGGGACAATAAGGACTGCCAGCCATCACCAAATGCCAAGAGAAAAGTACGGAATAGCTTCTCCCCTAAAGGCTTCAGAGAGAACAATGCATTGCTGACATTGACATTTCAGATTTCTGGCCTCCAGAACAGTGAGAGAATAAATTTGTTGTTTTAAGCCACTCAATTTGTGGTACTTTGTTACAACATCACTAGGAAAGTAATACCAGAAGTGGAGATGCTGCTATTAATATAACAAATACCTAAAAATGTGGAAGTAGCTTTGGAATGAAGTAATGGATAGAGGTTGGAAGAGTTTTGAGGTATATGACAGAAAAAGTTTAGAGTACCTTGAAGAGAGTATTGGTAGAAATATGGATATTCCCACAGGAATGTGGATCAAGAACATGTCTAAATTGGGGTACCTAATTTAAGGGCACAAGGGGCAGAAAACAGACTGTAATAGGTTGAACTATGTCCCCCAATAATATCCAATCTGGAAATGTCTTCTACACTGAAAGTTAATCTATTCGACATTTCTTGTCACATAGAATTGATTTCTATCTTAATTTTGCTTTATCTCTGTTTTTATTTTTTCTGTTAATATTTTTAAAAACTGGATACTATAGCACAAAGATTAATGAACTTATATATACATAAAATAAAAACCCTAAACCAATTTTAGAGGCTAGTAAATCCATGTGTAGACCTTCCAGACGGAATTCTTTTTCTCAGGAATAAGTCACTACATTGAATTTTGGTATTAATAATTCCTCTTGTCCCTCTTAATGGTTTCTATTAGCTTTACATGTATCTGTTCACTTTATACTTTATATTATAGCATAACATAACTGCTTTTACAACTTTATTTCATTCAATATTTTTGAGATTTATTTTGTCACAGGTAGTTTCACCCCTTTCGTTTTCACTGTTATTTATTCTTTCTTTGTATTCTACTATAAAAGGGCTTTTTAAAAAAAGTTTTCATGTGCTTTTTCCCAATTATGAGCAATGCTGCTATAAATGTTCTTGCATCTATCACCTGGTAAACATTTGCAAGATTCTTTCTTGAAGTGAAACTGTCAGTTTGTAACATGGTATGTCATTGGGGTTTTAGTTGGCAAATCTCAGCCAAGGAATTAGGATAGTATCTCTTCGTATTTATCAGTCATTTGGTTTTTCTTCCTGTTAATATTTTGTTTACCAATTTTCCTACTGATATTTGTCTTTTTCATATCAATTTTTAATGTTGTGGAATTCTATATACTAATTCTTTGTTAATTTCATGCAATGCAAAATTCATCTCATTATTTGTGACTTCTACTCACTGTATGATGTACTGAAAAGCAGAAACTCTCAATTTTAATGTTCTTAAATTTTACAAAAAGCCTAGTAATTTGACTGACCATCCCAATGGGATAACCTGAAGGCACAGAGATATTTAAAAGAAAGTAACCTTACAGTATTCATAGTAATAATATTGCTATTCTAAAACTATTATAGCATAGGATAAGCAAGTAAACAATTCTACTAATGTGGTAACAAAGGTTTTTATTCATGTAAGTAAAATGTGATAAAATCAAAGAAGTAAAATTAAAACCATAATCCTAAATTTGAATAAAAAATATCAACCTCAACTCATAAGGTACTTTTACTTCAAAAAATTTTTTCTAGCTCTTTCAACTGAAAAGTTTAGAAACAGTGATCAACTCTTTATATTTTCTTATTTGCCAGCAGGCACAAACAATGTTAAGCTTTGTTAATACTTGAGTTGCTACTAAGTCCAGCTCCATTATCATGGAACAAAGCAATGAAAGGTAGATTTGGAGCTAAATATCAATACACTAATAATTGGCTCAATATCACTAAGAATAATAACAACAATAGAGTGAAACTATTCTATCTAATATGTTTGAGTTCATAATGATAATTTAAAAAGAAAAAAAAAAACTTCATTAGTAACCAATCTGGGATGCTAGGGAACCAGCTCATTACTTTGAAAACCAGTAAATAGAAGGAAAGAGGCACTTATTCCTCCTTTCTTATTAGAATTCCATCTCTGGATAACCAAATTGCCAATTAAAGAAGGTTTCTCTATGGAAATATTCTAGCTATAAACGGTAAAAATATAGTCATCACCATTCTGCAACCCCTAGTAAAATAAAATCTCCAAGTAATGATCATCACTGATTGCGAATACACAAAAACACAGACATCCAAGCATGTGCATCTTTGTAGAAGTATTCAATACTATATATGACATATTCTTGCAAAAATCTGAGGCTCAATCTGATTAAGTCTTTATATTGTAGAAAATTCATATAGAAATGTAGGGCTAAACAACAGGTTAAATGAAACCAAGGAGATGCAATCCGCAAAATGCAAAATGTGAGAAACTCTATAGGACAAACAACCCAGTTTCCTAAGCAAATAAATTACAAGATTTTTGCTTGTTTTTCTTTAATAGCACACACCTATAGACTAAGTGACATATCAACCTATTTCAATGTTTGACCCATTTGGATCCAGAATTGAAGAAACTAAAAAATAAAATAAAAAGCGATGAATAAGGAAATTACTGACTTGATATTTGTTATTAAGGAATTACTGCTGATGAAATACTGATTGGCAGTTCGCTTCAAAATAATTCAATGGAAAGTAGATGGGCTGAGTGGCGCTTAAATGAATCAAAATAGGCTGTAAGATGGTTGTCAAAGATAGGTAATAGGTACACAGTGTTTCATTATACAGTTCTATTTTTGTATATGTTTGAAATTTTCCAAAATAAAATCTGTGGGTTTTTAAAAAATCTGCCTTCAGGAAAGACTATAACAAAATCAGTCACATTTGCCTGAAAATGTCAGATCCAATTTATTAATCTCCCAAGTGTATTTACACTTTCACACAAAGCTAAAGCCTTACAACAAAAGAATGAGTGTAGAGGTTATTTTAAGGAATTGGGAAGTCAGTGAGAAGTTTTATCTTGAGAAGAGTAACATTTCCAGCAATCTCAAAATCATACCAGACATGTAAAAGATAATCAATTCTGCCTACTTCTAAAAATCAGTGATAAGGTGGAAGGGTGTAGTTGTGCAGTAGATGGGCATAACATTGGTGTGGTTATGCTATTGGGCAGGGCAGTGCTGGTCTGTGAGGAGGTAGGGTGGGGAGGGTCGGTTGGACTGTCCATGGAACTGAGGGAAGGGTTGGGGAGGGAGCAGGTAAACTATGGGCAGGGTTACTGGTTTAAGGTGTTGGTTGTGGAGGGCATGCAGGACAGGGTGCACCTGGGCAGGCTTTTAGAGAGTGTGTAGTGTTTATCTTATCAAAGTGTGTTGTATCACTGGGTGGAAACTCAATAATGAGTGGGAAGGTGATGGACTCCCATCCTGGGGAGTCCTGCGATAATCTCAAATAGAGGGGCAAGAGTCTTTAGAGAGCACAGGCAGTGTCTAACAGGTGAGGACAGGCCAGTATGTCAAGCCCTCAACGTTGTTGCAAATAACAAAGAAATCTTGTCCTTCAATGAGTTGATCTTGGTAGCTACCGGGTCCCTAGGGGAGGGGGATGGAGGAATAGAATAGATGGAACATGGGACGTTTTTGGGGCAATGGAAATGTTCTACATGATCTTGCAATGATGGATACAGATAATGTTAAACTTTACCAAAATCTATAAAAGTATACAGTCCAAAATGTAACCCATAATGTAAGTCATTGACCATAGCTAGCAGCAATGTTTCAACATTCACATTAATTGTAACAAATGTACCATCCATATGTAAAATATTAGTAATAGGGGAAAGGGAAAAAGAGGGATGTTGGGTATATGGGAATCACCTATATTCTGTATATGACTTTTCTGTAACCTAAAGCTTTTTTGAAGACAAAATGAAAAGAAAATACAACACTGGGGGAATAAATGGACAAAAATATTACTGTATATATAAGACAACAGACCTTACAGTGATGAAAGATAAAAATTTAAAAATATTTTTAATTATTTCAAACTTTAAAAAATTTTTTAATATTTTATTCATTGTTTTTAAAACTATCATTATTACATCATTTTCCTATGAATTGTACTTGGTTATTTTGTTGGCTTCAATTTTGAAGAAGTTTTGAATCACAGAAGGGTTACAGCTGTGGCAGGGGAGGATCACTGGTTCAGGGTGTGAGAGATGAGAGATGCATGGGAGAGGTTCACCTGGGGGCACACCTATAAGGTGTATGAATGTGTTCAAGTGTTCATGGAGCATTGTCACAGTTGGAGATTCACACAATTACCAAAAGAATATCGAATTCCCATCCTAGGGAGCTCTGTCACATTCTCCAATGGACAGCAAAGGGGCAGTGACTAGCGAAGGAGGATGGACCATCCATTGATGGCTGTACTTATGATAGTGATGGCTGTACTTACGAACCTTCACTATTGAAATTGAAACTTAGCCTAGTATTATAGGGTGCCTAAGTGTTACCTCCTGAAAGCCTCCTTGTTGCTCAAATGTGGCCTCTCTCTAAGCCGAACTCAGCATGTAAGTGCATTGTTTCAGTGACAGATATAGGCTATTATATAATCTTGTCATAATTTACAAAAATGTGTGGGAGAGAGTGTAAACTATAATCTATGCTTAGTTGCAATGCTTCAAAGTGTGTTCATCAGTTTTAACAAATCTACCACACTAATGAAGGGTATTGTTAATATGGGAAAATGTGGAAGGGCTAGGGAGCAGGGCATATGAGAATTCCCTGTATTTTTTTTTATGTAACATTTATGCAATCTAAGTATCTTTAAAAAAAAATAAAAAAGTATATAACAAAAAATTTGCCTACTTTTAAATAAATGTCTGGTTTTAAGTATGATCTGGTATTGAAATAATAGATGATTCCTAGGTCACCTTTGTAACTACATGCCTATTCACCAAGAATAAGATAAGATTCAAATTTTGTCTATTTACTGCAATGCTATCTCACCAAATTCATGATGTGTATTTATAAGTCTTTAAAATATTCTGAAGCTCATCAAAGGATAAAAGTTGAGCTTTAAAATTCCAGTATCTTACCAGACACCTAAAAGTTTTCCCTAAATAATGAAAAAGGAATAAACTTTATAAACAGTTAATTGAGTACTGCTTTAATGCTATTCACTTACACAAAACACACTTACATACTCAAAAGCAGATTAACATACCTTGCTGGGACTGTGAAGGTGCTACAGGAACTTCTTGGTTTGGCTCAAAAGGAAGTTCAGGTGTTAGGTTTTCAAATTGCTCTTTACTAATGAGATTTAGCTTCTTAAAGTTCTCAACTTCTTGCTGAAGTAGAATGGAGGAATCTAATTACTAAACTGGCTAACAAAGTAACCAACATACAATAATTTGATACCAACCTCAAAAAAAAGAAATTTTAAAATAGGTATTAAATGCAGATTAAAAAAGATGTTCTAATAAAGAATCTAACATTATACTTAATAACAATATGCAGAGTCTAAAAGAGGCAGAGAGAACCCTAAAATATTATGAATATTTTAGAATGCAAATACATTATAAAAGCATACCTACTAATCATTATTTGTTGAACATTTATACACAAGACTGCTAGGTTACAAATTAGTCTAATACATGTTCCCTTCTCTTAAGGAATTTACAAGTTAGAAGGAAAGAAGAAATATACCTATAAAAATAATACTACACAGTATATGAAAAATGGTAATATTTGGTATAAGAAATTCAGGTCATTAGCATCTCAGAAGAGATGGGACAAAAGCAGTTCTTGAGGGATAAGAATTTTTTTTTTCTTTTTTTTTTTTTTCTTTTTTTTTTAAAGATTTATTTATTTATTTAATTCCCCCCCATCCCCTGGTTGTCTGTTCTTGGTGTCTGTTTGCTGTGTCTTGTTTCTTTATCCGCTTCTGTTGTCTTCAGCGGCACGGGAAGTGTGGGCGGCGCCATTCTTGGGCAGGCTGCTCTTTCTTATCACGCTGGGCGGCTCTCCTCACGGGCGCACCCCTTGTGCGTGGGGCTCCCCTACGCGGGGGACACCTTTGCGTGGCACGGCACTCCTTGCGCGCATCAGCACTGCGCATGGCCAGCTCCACACGGGTCAAGGAGGCCCGGGGTTTGAACCACGGACCTCCCATATGGTAGACGGACGCCCTAACCACTGGGCCAAAGTCCGTTTCCCAAGGGATAAGAATTTAAGAGAAAGAAAAAAAGCATTCTAGATTAAATAAAGTGAGTAAAGATGAGAGGGTTGGAATAAGTATTGTGTTTATTTAGAAAATAAGGAAATGACAGAGATGTGTAGAACCAGTGGCAAAAGGCCCAATAATAAAGTTAGAGAAGAAGATCTTTAATATGATGTCAAGAAATCTTTACATTTTCTAGTAATGGGGAGACACCTGGTTAAAGATAAATCTGGATGGCCCCTAGGGTCCAAACTCCCTTTGGTAGCTTAAAAGCACAAAGGCTTAATAGAAATGAGTTGTTATAGCACAAAGGAATAGTCCATCCCTAGCCCTGGGGCTCCAGAGACTCTCCCATTCAAATTAGTACCACAGAGTCACGTAGATGTTCCCTGCTCTAACCGACAGAGGTGGAGGCCACTCTCCCCCGGAAGGCCATGGTGCATGAAAACCATCTACACCGGGCCTAAACCATGAAAGGAAAAAAAAACAACTTCTTTTAAGTTTATCTCAATAAACCCTACCATTGGTGCTAATATTTACATGATGCTTTACACAATAGTGTTTAAGTAGGTAAGGAACAAAAGTATTTGTCAGTGGAAGAAAACCAAATACCATTGTTAAAAAATAGCTGTAGCACCTTGGTCTCAATAGCTCCCTAAAAAAAAAATATTTTCTTTCTGTCTTCAAACACGAATAGGTATTTGTCAGCTCACAACATTTTTATATCTTCTTAGCCTTTTACACAATCATTTATTTTCTTTTAAGGACAAGATCTAACATGATTATTTCAGCTTCTGCCTCTATACCAAATGCTTTTTCAAAAGTCTTCAATAGAGGGATGTGGCTCAAGCGGTTGAGTACCTGCCTTCCACATGGGAGGTTACAGGTCCTGTTCCCTGTGCCTCATGATAAAACAAAAACAAACAACGAGCAAAACAAACAAAAACCAACTCAGGGAAGCCAACTGGCTCAGTGACAGCGCTGGCTTCCCACATATGAGGTCCTGTGTTCAATCCCCAGCACCCAGTACCTCAAAAAATAAAAAAGTTTTGTGTAAGTTCTTCAAGCCAAACCAGAGTCATTATTCATGCTCCGTGTTCCATACCTCATCACAGAGTTTGCTGTAAACTCCCACTTCATTCAATAAACACTTTTGTTGTTTTTTTGTTTCTCAATAAACATTTATTATGTTTATCACATGCCAGAAATAACTGTTTTACCCTCAAGAGAACACATAGTATATTATTCATATTTTTAATTTTTTAAACTTAGTTGTTTAAGTATAACATACATATACACACACTGGAGAAGTGCACCATCATAAGTTATTCATTTCGTTAAGTTATGAAAAGTAAACAGACCTGTGGAGAGGGTGTAGCTCAGTGGTTGAGTGCACGCTTCACATGCATGAGGTCAGGGGTTCTATCCCCAGTACCTCCCCCCAAAAAAAGCAGAAAGAAACATAACTGTGTATAGCCACCAATGCATTAAATATAATATTACTAGCATCTCAGAAGCCTCCCTCAGGCTTCTTCCCATGATAATCCCCTACCTTCTCCCCCCCAACCCCCTCTATTCACCATGCTGACACCAACATCAGAGACTGACAGTCAGCAAACTACAGCCCCTACAAGGCGAAAACCTGTTTTTGTAAATTGTTCTATTGGAACACAGCCACACCCATTTGTGTGTATATTGCTTATGTCTGCTTCATTGCTATAGCTGACAAGAGTTGGAACAGAAAATATATGGCTAACAAAGTCAAATACTTATTATGTAGCCTTCTACAGAAAAATTTTGGCCAAACCACCTCCCTGGTATTCTATTGAATTAATTCACCACAATTTTTAAAAATCCATTCTACTGTTAATGAGCATTTGGGTCCTTTCCAGATTATAGCTATTACAAACAATGCTGCCATAAATATATAATTTTACATAACACTTCTTTTAGTGCAAAGAGGCAGGCATGTTTGTTGGGTATGTACCTAGGACTGGAATTGCTATTTTGTGGCACACTTCCATTCAACTTTAGTAGAAAATGCCAAATAGATTTCTACAGAGGCTGTACCTATTTACATTCCCATTAGCAGTATATTAAAATTCCTATTGTTCTATATCCTCACCAATACTTGATATATCAGTCTTTGATCTTAAGGACATTATGCTGAGTTAAAAATGCCAATCTCAAAATGTCACATACTCTAATTCCATTTACATAACATTCTCATAATGACAAATTATAGAGAAAGAGAACAGATTAATGGTTGGTTACCAAGGATAGACACAGCAGGATGAGATAGGAGGGTATGACTCTAAAGGGGTATCATGAGGGATATTTTGTGGTGGTAGAACAGTTCTATGTCTTCACTGTAGTGGTGGTTACATAAATCTATACACCATAAAAGGACACAGAACTATACACACACATTTGTGATAAGAAACACCCATTTTTGGTTTTTATATTGTACTGTATTTACATAAGATGCAATATTTGGAGGAAACTGGGTAAAGGGTACAGAGAATCTCTCTGTACTATCTTTGCAACCTCCTGTGAATCTATAATTATTTCAAAATAAAAAAACAAAGGGAAAAATGTAGCCATTCTGCAAAGTTGTATGCGACCTACATGTGTTTTCCATTTGTATCTGTTAATAAGGCAGAAAAACATTTCACATTTGTTGATCTGTAAAGTATATTTTATAAGGTTCCTATTCAATTCCATTGCTCATTTTCCTATAGGATTGATTTCTTATTGATTTGTAAGCTTTTATAAAATGCAAATAGAAAAATTCTTCTTCCACTCTGTAATTCATCTTTTTCACTCTTAATGTTTTTGATGAGAAGTTCTTCATTTTAACAAAGTGCAATTTATCAAACATTTCCTTTACTGTTTGAATTTCCAGTTTAATAAATCTTTACATACTCAAGGATCATAGAGATATTATCTTCTATAAGATTATTTTGTCTTTCATATTCAGATCCACAATCTTTTAGAATTATTTCATTTTTACATATGGTATGAGATCAGGGACAATATGTACTTGGAAAGACTGTGTATTTCTGCAGTTGTTGGATGCAATGTTTCACTTATATCAATTAGATCAAGTTTCTTAATTATGTTGTTCATATTTTCCATATCCTTACTGATTTTTTGGTCTGCTTGCTCAGTGAGCTAATAACAAAACAAAAGGTATCTTAAAACCTCCCACTATGGGAGCCTTACAGAGCAAATACAAACTTAATACAAGGGAGTGAGAGGAAGGTTCATGCTTTTCCCCCACTCCACCTCCCTAAGTGAGATTGTCAATAACCTCAGGCTGGAAACCCCTCTTGCTAATGTTAGAGGGGAGTCACTGTCCCAGCAGTCTATGGCCCTCAGGGAGTGGCGTACCTAGCAGGTAGAGAGGGGCACATCTATCATGGGAGCCTAAAAGTTGTTAGAACAGCACATTGCCTGGAAGCTCAGATACCTGGTACCATAGGTCTCCAGTCCTCTCACAAAAACTAATCACAACTTGAAAAATAAGTAATTGAAATTGCTTCATTTTTCTCTCAAAATCAGGCTTACAAGAGTCAACTAATGTCATGGTTAGTCTGGCAACCAAACAGAAAACAACTACATTTATTTGAATGTCCCAGGATCTTCATGGGAATTTTCCAGGGCCCTACTCTAGAGCAGGTTTTTATTACCTCGATATTTGAAGAAAGTCAGACTGATCAAATAATCTACAGTTTGCCAATGTTATGTGAAAATTCAAAATGCATATACTTTTACTTAGTTGTAGCCCTGAAAAATAGGTTGGGCTCATAGCCAGTGTTCGAGCAAAGCTTTTTTCAAATATATTTTGGCTTATATTTCTATCTGGTAACCTTATGAGACTGTTTTATCTTATGAGCCATTAAAGTATTTACATTGATACTCAAAACAAAACAAAAACCTCCCACTATGATTATGAATTTTCTTATTTGCCTGTCAATTTTGCCTTACATATTTTGAGGTTACATTATTAGATACATACAAATTTAGAATTATTATAATTGCTGGGGCAGTTAAACCTTTTATGGTTCTAAGACGCCCTTCTTTATGTCTCAATTATTTTTCCCTTAAAAATCTACTTTTTCTGGGGAAGTAGAAGTGGCTCAAGTGATGGGGCCTCTGTCTAGTATATGGGATGACCCGGGTTTGATCCCTGGGGCCTCCTGGTGAAAAAAAGGAAGAGAGGTGGTGCCTAGGCAGCGAGCCAAGTGCCCATGTGGTTGCCCGTGTGGTGAGCTGAGTGCCTGCATGGAGAGCCAAGTGCCATGTGAGTGTCTGTGTGCTAAGTGTCTGTGTGGTGAGCTGAGTGCCTGTGTGGTGAGCCAGTGCCCATGAGGGTGAGGCATGCAGCAAGATGATGCAACATGGGAGATACAAAAAGGAGAGTCAAGCTGGCACGCAGCAGAGACCAGGAACTGAGGTGGCACAGTTGACAGTGAGCTTCTCTTCACATCAGAGGTACCCAGGGTTTAATCCTGGTTAATCCTGGAGGAGAAAGATGAGAGCAGAGGACAGGGGGGAAAGTAGGTACTGAAGATCACACAACGAATGGGCACAGACAGTAGAAATAGCAAGGTAGGGGGAGAGGGGGAGGGGAAGAAAAAATCTACTTTTTCTGATGATCAATTCAGTTGCACCAGCTTTGCTGTGTTTAGTATCAATATTCACTTAAAATCTATACTTTTTTTTACCTTTGTATTGCTCTTCATTTCAGTTTATATCTCTAGGTTTCTTTCCGAAATCATTCTCCTTGGCCTGAAAAACCTCCTTTAATATTTTCTTTTTTAAAATTAATTAATTACCCCCCATTTTTGCTATCTGTATCCATTTGCTGTGTAATCTTCTGTATCTATTTCTCTTTTTGTCTTCTCATTTTTTCTCTTCTAGGATTCACCAGGATTCGATCCAGGGGACCTCTGATGTGGAGAGAGGTTCCCTGTTGGCTGCACCACCTCAGTTTCTCGTTTCTGCTGCACTTCACCTTGACTCTCCCCTTTGTCTCTCTTTTCTTGAATCATCATCTTGCTGTGTGACTTATTTGCGCAAGCACTGGCTCACTGTGTGGGCACTCTGCTCGCCACGCAGGCACTCAGTTTGCCACATGGGCAATGGCTTGCTGCGCAGGCACTGGCTCACCATGTGAATATTGGCTCACTGCGCCACTTGAGCCACATCCACTACCCTAATATTTTCTTTAAAATGAATCTGCTGAAAATAAAGTTTCTCCTCTTCACTTTTTAAAAATCTTTATTTTATCAATAACATATCTTTATAACAGATTATTGATATAATTGTTTTTGTTTTAAAAGATTTACTTTTCCACACCCCCTTGTCTGCTCTCTGTGTCCACTTGCTGTAACTTCTTCTGTGTCTGCTTATCTTGTCTTTAGGCAGCACCAGGAACCGATTCTGGGACCTTCTGGAGTAGGAGAGTGGTGCTCAATCTCTTACGCCACCTCAGCTCCCTGATCTGCTCTGTCTCTTATTGAGTCTCTCCTGTGTCTCTTTTTGTTGCGTCATTTTGCTGTGCCAGCAGCTTTCCACGCAGGCCCGACTGCCTTCACCAGGAGGCCCTGGGAGTCTAACCCTGGACCTCCCATATGGTAGACTGTTAGAAACTGAGGCATGGTGGTCTCACAAAGGGAGACGTGCTGTTTCCATGGCTACGCTTTTAACATAGGAATGCAGCAATTAAGCCTTTCGAGTCAGCAGGACAGAGCTGTCCAGGGCAGGGAGAAGTAAGAGTAAACACACTTTGTAATTTGAAAGGAATATTAAATCTTCGTACTTAGAGATAAGTTCTTTAACTTACGAGTCTTGTTAATGGGTAGTTACACTGCTTGTTATCTCGATAGTTTGAGTATATATAATACCACATGTAGAAAATAAAGTTGTCTGAGGAGTGACTACTCGCAGACCCCCTGATCTCAGCTCTCTTTCTTTTTCTTTGTTTCACTCTCTCCTTTTCTCTTTCTTTCATTCCTGATACCCTTCGGGTCCAAATCTCCAACAGTAGATAGGAGCCCAATAGCTTGAGCCACTTCCGTTTTCCAAAAGAGATATAATTTACACACCAAAAATTCATCTACTTTAAGTATGCAGTTCAATTTTTTGTTTCCCCTTATTCTTGAAGGCTATTACCCAATTTTTTTTTCTAAAGCAATGTAATGATATCATTATGTTCTCTCCTTGTCTCCACCATTTCTGCTGAGAAGTTCTGTTTAAGTCTTACTATTGATTCTTTTAATATAATTTGACCCTCTTCTTGGGCTTTTGTCATTTGTTTCTAACAGATTTACAATGATGGCTTTGATGTGGTTTTCTTTGTATTTATCTTCTTTGAAGTTCTTAGGATTTTTAAAACTTCTTTCTTCCTGTCTTTCATCAGTTTTGGCAAATTCCCATCCATAATCTCATCAAATATTCCTCTGCCTTATTCTCTCCTCTCCTTTCTGAGGCTCCAATTACATGTATGTTAGATCTTTTGACTCCAGCACTATTAATCTATAGTACTCTTTTCTTTATAGGCATGCCATGGAGATAATGGGGGTTCATTCCAGAATACTACAATAAAGCAAATCACATGAATTTTTTGGTTTCTTAGTGCATATGTTATGTTTACATTATACTTTAGTGTATTAAGTGTACAAGAGCATTATCTCTAACAATGTACACAGAAGTAGGTGTAGCTCAGAGGTTGAGCACCTGCTTGGCATGTACAAAATCCCAGATTCAATCCCTGCAACCTCTTGAAAGAACAAGCAAAACAAACACCACAAGGGAAGCACAGAGAGACTGAGAGGTGGTGAACTTTTTTGTTTGTGTGGCTTTGTTTATTATTGAAATAATGCAAATGCTCATAATGATTGAAGTGATGAATGTACAACTATGTGATTACACCAAATACCACTGATTATACACTTTGGATAAATTATATGCTTTATTAATATGTATCAATAAAATTGATTTGTTTAAAAAATAAATTAAAAAGTAAAAAAGTAAAGTAGAAATCTTAATTTCAAAATACTTTTACTAAAAAACACTAACAGTCATTTGAACCTTCAGCAAGTTGTAATCTTTTTGTTGGTGGAAGGTCCTTCCTCCATTTTGATGGCTGCTAACTGACTAGGGTGGTGGTTGCTAAAGGTGGGGGTGGCTGTGTCAATTTCTATCTTTTCTCCTTCCCCTCCCACTCCCTTTACCCAGTTTCCTAGCGTGGAAACATCTTATAAAACTATAATACAGTATCACAACCAGATATTGATATTGACATCATTAAGATACAGAACTTTGTCATCATCACGAGGACCCCTTAAATTATCCTTTTATTGTGCCACCCATTTTCCTCCTACTCCATTCACTCCTTATCCCTACAGTGACAGCTAAAGTATTCTCCATTTCTATAATTTTGTTATTTCAAGAATGTTATATCAGTGGAATCATACTGTATGTAACATTTGGGTGGTTTCTCTCACTCAGCATAATTCTCTGGAGATTCATCCAAGACTTTGCATGTATCAATAGTACATTTATTTTGCTGCTGAATTACTATCCATGGTATGGATGTACTGCAGTTTGTTTAGCCATTTACCATTGAAGGAAACTGGGTTGTTTCCAGTTTGGGGCTGTTACAAATAAGCTACTGTATACATTTATGGGTAGATTTCACATGACCCTCTCTTCATTTCTATGGGATAAATGCTCATGACTATAATGGGTAAGGTGGTAGTTGCACAGATTGAGTTTTTGAATCATACAATATGTTACACAATATATTTGGTTCATAGTAACACAATCATACAGTATTTGTCCTTTTGTGTCTGGTTTGCTTCATTCAACATAGTGTTCTCCAGGTTTATCCATGTTGTCATATGCTTTACAACTTCATTTCTTCTTACAGCTGCATAATATATTTTTTAAAATTTCCTTCCATCTGCGTCCATCAGCTGTGTGTTCTTTCTGTGTCTGCTTGTCTTTTCTTTTCGTCTTTCTCTTTTTTCTTCCCCTCCCCCTTCCATACCCTGCTGTTTCTGCTGTCTGTATCCATTTGCTGTGTGATCTTCTGTATCTGTTTCTCTTTTTGTCTTCTCATCTTTCTCCTCTAGGATTCACCAGAACCCTGATGTGGAGAGAGGTTCCCTGTCAATTGTACCACCTCTGTTCCCAGTCTCTGCTGCGCTTTACCTTGACTCTTCCCTTCGTCTCTCTTTTGTTGCATCATCATCTTGCTGCGTGACTCACTCACGTGGGTACTGGCTCACTGTGTGGGCACTTGGCTTGCTGCGCAGGCACTCACGCAGGGACTCAGCTCATCACGCAGGCACTCACGTGGACACTAGGCTTGTCATGCAGGCACTCAACTTGCCGTGCGGGCACTTGGCTTGCCACGCATGTGGCAATTTCTTAAAATAAGACACCAAGAAGTTTACGGAATCAATTGACTCTTCCACTCACAAAAGATTTTCCTATAGTATGGAATGCTGTTTGACAGCATTTTACCAACAGTAGCAATTATTTCCAAAATTGGAGTCAATCCCTGCAAACAATATTTTATCACATAAGCCTATGAAATATTCTAAATCCTTTGTTATCATCTTAACAATGTTCACAGCATCTAACCAGGTAGATACTATCTTAAGAAACCACTTTTTTTGCTCATCCATAAGAAGCAACTCCTCATCCATTCAAGTCTTATTATGAGATTGCAGCAATTCAGTCACATCTCCAGGTTCCACTTCTAATTCTAGTACTCTTGTTATTTCCACCATATCTGCAGTGCCATCCTCCACTGAAGCCTTGAACCCCTGAAAGTGGCTCATGAGGTTTGGAATCAACTTCTTCCAAACTCCTGTTAATGTTGACATTTTGAATTCCAGGGATCACAAATGTTCTTAATGGCATCTAGAATGATGAATCCTTTCCAGAAAGTTTTCAACTGACTTTGCCCAGCTCCATCAAACGAAACTCTGTGGCAGCTACAGCCTTATGAAATGTATTTCTTTAGTAATAAGACTAAGAAGTTGAAATAACTCTTTGATCCATGGCTGCAGAATGGATGTTGTGTTAGCAGGCATGGAAACAACATTCGTCTCATTGCACATCTGCATCAGAGCTTTTGGGTGATGAGGTGCATTGTCAATGAGCAGTAATCTTTCGAAAGGAATCTTTTTTTTCTGAGCAGTAGGTCTCAACAGTGGGCTTAAAATATTCTGTAAATCATATTGTAAACAACTGTACTATCATCCAGGCTTTGTTGTTCCATTTACAGAGTACAGGCAAAATAGACTTAACATAATTCTTAAAAACCCTAGGATTTCAGAATGGTATATGAGCATCGGCTGCATTATCCTGTAACAAGAGAATCAGTCTGTCCTTTGAAGCTTTGAAGCCAGGCACTTACCCTCTCAAGCTTTGAAAGTCCTAGAATGTACTATTTAATAACATCTAGAATGGTGAGTCCATTACAGAAGGTTTTCGATTTACTTTGCCCAGATCCATCAGAGGAATCACAATCTATGGCAGCTATTGCCTTACGAAGACTCTTGCTTCCATTTAAATACATAAAGGTCATTATAGAGTTATTAATTAGTCTAATTTCAATATTGTATTATCTCAGGGAATAGGGAGGCCTGAGAAGAGGGAGAAAGATGGGAGAACAGCTGGTTGATGGAGCAAGGAACATGCACACAAAATTTATCAATTAAGTTTACTGACTTATATGTGTGTGATTCACGGGTGCCCCAAAACAATAACAATAGTAATATAAAAGAACACAGATGACCATAAGAGAAGTAATAACAAAGAAAAAACTTGAAATGCTGCTAGTATTACCAACACGTGACACAGAGACACGATGTGAACACATGCTGTTGGAAAAAAATGGCGCCAATGGACTTAGCTGAAGCAGAATTGCCACAAACCTTCAATTTGTTTAAAAAACACAGTATCTGCGAAACACAATGAAGGGAAGCACAATAAAATGGTATATCCCTGTTTTTCCCTCTTTTTATATCTCTATGCCTCACTTTGTAGTTTTCTTTTAATCCATCTTCCAGTTCACTAATTCTCTATTCAGCTGTGGTAATTTCTGCTGCTAAACCTATCCAATGCATTCAGTTATTGCATTTTTTCTGTTCTAGAATTTCCATTTGATTCTTTTTTTATAATTTCTAGATCTTTCCTGATATTTTCCATCTTTTCATTTTCTTTTAACATATTTATTATGGTTATTTTTAAGTCTATTGATAGCTCTACTATCTGGATCCTTATAAGTCTGTTTCTATTTTCTTCTATTACATCATCTGATTTTCTTATATGCCTGATTATTTTTGAAGGCCAGACATTGTTATTGAAAACTTAAGGCCTAGGATGATATTTTATTCCAGAAAGGATTTGTTTGCTTCAGGCAGGAGATTAGAGAAACTAGTGCATTTATTCTTTAAGAGGTTACAATGACTGGAAGCTGGTTTGGTATATACTGAGAACAAATAGGACTTTTTCAATATATTCTAATTTCTAGGATGTAGCCCTTCAAAGTGCCAACCCAAAGCCAGTCCTGTTCTGTTTCTTTTCAGAACTCCAAATTTTGTCATCCTAGACCCATAAGTTTTCTCAAAAGCTCTTTTCAGCTTCTCAGCTGCTTTTTCTGGATAGGCAGATGCCACTAGAGAAAATGCAGACCCAAAATAGCCTTACTTCCCTAGGTTTCCTTCTACCAGGTTTCTTACCATGTAATTACTTGCTATATTCTTACCTCTACTGAGCCTTCAGTAGATTTTCCTTTTCCCCCTTTTTTTCTAGTTGTTCTCAGCAGGAAGGATGATCTGAATTACCTAGTCTACCATTACAAGATGCACAAAGTCTAATTTTTGTTTTGCTAAATTTATACTTTGCCTTGTTTGGACTGAAGAGACCTAACAATCTAGTGGAGGAGACACTTGTAAATAAATTAATTACAACTCAGTAAAATAATTAAAAAACAGATATGGATGAGGAAGAGAGATAGAATAGGAGAGTGATTTTTTTCAGGGATGCACGGTCAAAAAGCTATAAATGTAGTGTTTCTAAGACAGTAATATCTGAACTAGGTTTTGCAATCTACAGGATGAAAAGGAGTTTATCAAGTATACAATCTGAAAAGATACTGGAGACAGAGGAAACATCACATGCAATAAGCATAAAACAATGTCTTGGTACTTATAAAGCATGAATTTTAAAACTGAGAGCAGCAGCACAATGAGGGCAGATATGTACATAAAGGTAAAATCATGAATTCTTGTTTGCCAAGTGTTTTAGTTTGGTAAAGCTGCTGGGAGGAGCACACCAGAAATAGGTTGGCTATTATTACAGGAATTTATTAGGTTAAAATCTTACAGTTCTAAAGTTGTGAAAACATCCAAATCAAGGTATTATCAGAGATGTTGTCTCACCGAGGGTCCGCTGCAGGTGATCCTGGACTCCTTCCATGTGACAAGACAATGACGGCTCTCCGGTCTGGGTCTCTATTCCAGGCTTCTACTCCAGACTTACTTTCTCCCCGAGCTCAGCTGTAGGCAAGCAGGCATATAGCTCAAATCTCCCCTATCCTCCCAGCCTCTTCTCTGAGCCTCTTGAGGGCCTCTTTTTGAGCCTCTATGTTCCACTGATTCCAGCCTCAGGCCTCTAAGACCTCTCTGCAGCTTTTGTAGTGTCTCTGTATGGTTCTCCTGTTTATAAAGGACTCCAGCAAGAAGAACAAAATGTACCCTGGGCCACACATCACTGAAATAATCCAATTAAGGGCCCCCAAGTGAATTTAATCCAAGCAAAGAGTCCCACATCCACAGGAATGGATTAGCCCTGGACATGATTTTCTGGGATCTACCCAGCTTCAAACTGTCACACCACTGTGAACTTTATCCTAATTGGGTGAGGAACCACTGAACAGCATAAGAAGAATACGGAAATTCCCAGATTTATATTTTTTTAGGAAGAGGGATTTGTGTTCTTCTCCTTGGGATCATTTTGAAAATAGATTAAGCTGGAAACTATCAATGGCCATCACTTCTGCCACATGGAGAAATCCTTACTGAAAACAAAACAGAGAGGAAAGCAGCTCAAGAGAGGGGTAAAATAATTATTTGAAACCTTACATAAATCCTTGACAAAAGCAAACATTGCTTCTTGGACTTCTAGTAGTAAATTCCCTTATATGCTCAGAACAAAGAGGAGAATGAGAACAGGACAGAGGAGAGATTATTCTGACAAGAGAAAAGCTAGAGAGAAAGAATAAACTGGAGCCAAGAATTTACAGCACAAATCCCTTGTAGAAATGTTGGAGACCTCTCAGAAATATTGCACAGCAGTAGTAAAGGGTAGGAAATGATTGTTAGGTTCTAGTGACTAACTATATGTTGGAAGTTAGATGAAGCTGATGGGGAAATATCCAAGGCATCCAACCAACATAAGAAATCTATGACACAGGTTTCAGTGGGTTTATTTTCTTTTTTAGTGGGAGATAGATGATAAATGATACCTATAGAATATAAGGAAGACAAATGAGGAACTTAGTAAATTATGTTATATAGTTTTAGAGTTCCATAAAGACACAAGGGACTCATTAGCACATACTCAATTTTTTTAAAAAATGGGAGTGGACTATATCACTTGTACACAAGTAATAAAAGGGACTTCTAGGAAGACACTCCAGGGTGCTAAGCACTGCAGAGAATCTTTGAATAACTAGCAAAAACTAGCAGTCATTTTTTTCAAAACTCCAGAAAATACTTAAAGAGTTGCATTAATGGACAAGTGCCAAATCAAGAAAACATCACTTTTAAAAAAAGAGGAAAGAGGAGGGGCAAGATGGAGGCAGAGTAAGGAGTTCCAAGAGTGCGCTGTCCTAGAGTGCAGTTAGTAATCACCCAGAGCTATTTAAATCACCTGCTGGGGGGCCCAGTAGACCAAAAGAATCCTCGGAAAAATGGAAGGAGACTGCCCATCTGCAACGAAGATTCATAGATAGAGGACTCCACAATGAGGTGACCAGCATCTATCCCACACTGCCAGTGCAAGATACTTCACAAGCTATTCCCTGGTTGGAGTTGGAAGCTCCATTTCCCCAAAAACAGGGGAGGAAAAGATAACTGGGCACTGACTTCTACTACTGATTAGTAAATTCAGCTGGCTAAATCCAATCCTAAGAACAGATAACATTTGAACCTGTGCAACTCAGAAAGAGCCTGGTAGCCTCCATAATAACCCAGCATGAGAGTAAGTGGACTGACTGAAAAATCACAGTGATGGTAGGAACCAGCTTTTTTCCACACAGGTCTGACTGTGACCCTAGCCTAGGCTCCAGCCAAACCTCCAGCAAGGAGGAAGCGGGGGAACCACCACCAGCCTCTCAAGTCATATGTAGTCATTTTTGGCCTGCATGGAATATATTGTGGCTATATCCCCACCCCTAATAGGATAGGAGTGGGGGTGGTGTTTCCTCAACCTTTTCAGGCAACTCTGGGTACTTCTGGCCTGCACAGACTAGATTGTTGGACCCTTGTAGCTCCATCCCCACCTGCCAATAGGATAGGAGAGGAACTGTTTCCCCAGCCTCACCACAAAACTGCACGTGCTTTTGGCCTGCAGAGACTGGACTGTTGAACAGCTGTGGCTCCACTGCCACCTCTGAGAGCACAGGAGGGGGCAGTGATTCCTCAGCCCCTCTCCAGGCAACTACAGGCCCTTTTGGTCCAGATGGACTAGCTTGTTGAGCACTCCTGTGGCTCCATCCCCGCCTCTGATGGGGCATGAGAGAATAGTGCTCCCTCAGCCTCTATGGGCAACTGCAGTTGCTTTTGGCCAGCATGCACTAGATTGTTGGGCAAACCTGTGGCTACATTCCCACCGCAAAAGGACAAAAGGGGGTCAGTGTCTCCTCAACCTCTCCAGGAAACTTTCCACTGCTTTTGGCACACACAGACTAGGCTGTTTGACACAACTGTGGCTCTATCCCTACCCCTGACAGGGAAGAGAAGGGATAGTGCTCCCTCAGCCTTTCCAGGCAACTACAATCACTTTCAGCCTACAAAGACTAGATTGGGAGCACACCAGTGGATCTGTCCCAGACTGTGACAAGGCAGAAGGAGGGACAGTGTTCTCTCATCCTCTCCTCAAGGACTAAATTGTTGTATATATCTATGGTTCCTTCCTCACCCCTGACAGAGCAGGAGGAGGGACAGTGCCCCCTCACCCCATCTGGGAAACTGCAGTTGCTTTTGGCCTGCACAGACTATACTTGTGGCTCCATCCCCTGACAGGAAGGAAGATGGGCATTGCTCCAGCTGCCTCTCTGGGCAACTGCAGTCGCTTTCAGCCAGCACAGGCAAGACTGCTGCACACACCTGTGGCTCCATTCTGGCTCCTGGTAGGGGATGAGGGGCCCAGTACATCGTCAGCCTATCTGGGCAACTCTGCTCAGTTCTGACCAACATGGCTTAGTTTGCTCCCCATACCTGCAGCTAAATCCCTACCCCAGGAAGGGGAAGAAAGGGGCTTGGAGCATCATCAGTCTCTCCAGCAAACTATGAACAGTCTTGGCCTGCAAACCTTGGATTACTGGCACACAGCTGTGGCTCCAAACCTACCCCTGGCAGGGGAAAGGGCAAGAGAAGCTTCATCGTTTCCTGGGACAATACAGGAGGCCTCAGCTTCTACAGCTTACAGTATCAACTGCATCCTTGGCTCCTACTCCACAACCAGCAAGGCAGATAGGGCAAGAAACATGAAAAAGCTGAAAAAAATTCAGATAGGCTAAACACAAACCACTATACAGTACAAAATTAAGTTGAACCAAGTATCAAAGAGGGGCTAGAGTACAAAGCCTATCAAATAGAAAGTCTTAAAGATAGAAACTGAGCCCAGAATATATCTACTAAATCAGCTGCCAAGATACCAACAAGAAATAACAGTCCACACCAAGAAACAGGAAGACAAGGCCCAAAGGAACAAACTAAACCTCCAGATGGCAAAAAGAAGTTGAGATACTAATGATAGATTTTTAATTCAATGAGATAAAGTGAAAAGGGATATTAAGACACTGTGATTATACTAAAAGCCACTAAAAGTACACATTGGATGGAATGTATTGTTTGTGAATATATCCCAATAAAACTTAGAATAAAAAAAGAAGACATTGGGTGAACACAAAGAAGTATTTGAAAGCATACATAAAACACAGCATGTGTTATGGGAATAAAAGACTCAATAAAGGAAGTTAAAAATACAATGGAGGCATAAGACAGGAGATTTGAAGAGGCAGAAGAAAGGATCAGTGAGCTTGAAGACAGGGCTTCTGAAAGCAAACAAATAAAAGAACAGATAAAGACAAGAATGGAAAAAAATTGAGCAGGGTCTCAGGGAAGAGACGGCAAGAGATGTGCAAACATACATGTCATGGATGTCCTAGAAGGAGAAGAGAAGGAAAAGGGGCAGAAGGAATATATGAGGAAAAAATGGTAGAAAATTTCCCATCCCTATTGAAGGACATATCCATGTCCAAGAAGCACAATGTACTCCAACCTGAATAATGTGAATAGATATACTCCAAGACACATACTAATCAAACTGTCAAATTCAAATCTAAAGAGAGAATCCTGAGAGTAGCAAGAGAAAAGAGATTCGACACAAACAAAAGATGCCCAAAAGTGCTGATTTCTCATCAGAAACCATGGTGACAAGACAGTGGTATGATATGTTTAAGATACTAAAAACTGCCAGCCAAGAATTACTTTTAAAAGATGAGGGCAAGATTAGAATATTCAAAGATAAAGAGAAACTGAGAAAGCATGTAACCAAGAGACCAGCTTTACAGGAAATACTAAAGAGAGGGCTACAGCCTAAAAAGAGAACACAGAAAGAGAGGCTTGGAAGAGACTACAGAAACAAAGATAATATCAGTAAAAATAATTAAGTGTACAAAGAGTGGTGAAAATAAAATGAGAGATAAAATCCAAAGTACAAAATGTGAGCCATAAGAACTACCTTTATAGGAATAATATTCAATGTTAATTGATTAAACTACCCAATCAAAAGATACAGACTAGCAGAATGGAAAAGAAAAGATAAGCCAACTATATGTTGTCTACAAGACTTACCTTACACCCAAGGATACAAAGAGATTAAAAGTGAAAAGATGGAAAAAGATATTCCACACACACAGTAACCAAAAAAAAGCTGGACTAGCTATACTTATATCGGACAAAACAGACTTTAAAAGCAAAACTGTTATTCGACACAAGGAAACACATTGGGGTGATTCACCAGGAAGAAGTAACAATCATAAACTGTATATGCACCTAACCAGGATGCCCCAAATTACATGAGGCAAACACTGGCAAAACTGAGGGACAAATAAATGTCTCTACAGTAATAGCTGCAGACTTAAATATACCATTCTCGGCATTGGATAGAACATCCGGGCAGCAGATCAATAAAGAAACAGATAACTTGAATAACATGATAAATGAACTAAACCTAATAGACATATACAGAAAATTGCACCCCAAAACAGGAAGATATATATTCTTTTCAAGTGCTCTCAGATTTTTCTCCAGGATAGAACATGCTGGGTCACAAAGCATATCTCAATGAATTCAACAAGATCAAAATTACACAAGGCACTTTCTCTAATATAATAAAACAAAGTTGAAAATAAACAAAAGGTAGAAAGAGAAAAAATTCACATATATATGGAGATTAAACAACACACTCTTAAATAATCAGTGGTATTTAATAAATTGAAGAAAAATCACAGGATCATCTTTTTTTTTTAATAAAGATTTATTTCTTTATTTCTCTCCCCTTCTACCCCCAGTTGTCTGTTCTCTCCGTATATTTGCTGCATCTTCTTTTTTTGTGTTTCTTTTTGTTGCATCATCTTTTTGTGTCAGCTCTCCGTGTGTGCGGCACCATTCCTGGGCAGGTTGCACTTTCTTTTACACTGGGTGGCTCTCCTTATGGCACGCACTCCTTGCACGTGGGGCTCCCCTATGCAGGGGAAACCCTAGCATGGCACAGCACTCCTTGCACACATCAGCACTGTGCATGGGCCAGCTCCACACGGGTCAAGGAGGCCTGGGGTCTAAACTGCAGACCTCCCATGTGGTAGACAGACGCCCTAACCACTGGGCCAAGTCCGCCACCCACACATGATCATTTTGATTGACACAGAAAAGGCATTTGATAAAATACAGCATCCTTTCTTGAAAATGCTACAAAAGATAGGAATTGAAGAAAACTTTTACAACATGATAATGGGCATATATGAAACACACACAGCTAACATTGTACTCAATGGTGAAAGACTGAAATCTTTCCAATTGAGATCAGGAACAAGACAAGGATGCCCACTATCACCACTGTTGTTCAATACAGCACTAGAGGTTCTAGCTAGAGCAATCAGGCAAGAAAAAGAAATAAAAGGTGTCTAAATTGGAAAGGAAGAAGTAAAACTTTTGCTATTTACATATAATATGATCTTATACCTAAAAACTTCCTAAAAATCTACAGCAAAGCTACCAGAGCCAATAAACAAGTTCAGCAGAGTGGCACAATACAAAATTAATATTCAAAAGTAAGTAGTGTTTCTATACACTAGTAATGAGCAATCTCAGGAGGAAGGCAGGGAAAAAAATCCATTTACAATAGCAACTAAGAATCAAATATTTAGAAATAAACTTAACCAAGAACATAAAGCACTTGTATTCAGAAAACAACAATGAATTGCAAAAAGAAATCAAGGAAGACCTAAATAAATGGAAGAACATTCCATGTCCATGGATTGGAAGACTATAATTAAGATGTCAATTCTACCCAAGCTAATACACAGATTCAATGTAATCCTGATAACATTCCAACAACCTTTTTTAAAGAAATGGGAAACTCAATTATGAAATTTATTACAGTATTGCTGTAACAGGCACTAAATAGACAGAAACATCTTTAAAAGGAAGAACTAAGTTGGAGGACTCCTACTCCTGGACTTCAATTATACTACCTAGCTATAGTGATAAAGACAGCATGGTACTAGAAAATGGATGTGGCTCAGGTGACTGGGCTCCCACCTACCACATGGAAGGTTGCTAGTTCAAATCCTGGTATCCCCTAAAGAAGAGAACAAGCTGGCATGATAGGCAGGTGTGGCAAGCTGATACAACAAGAAACACAAGAAGAAAAAACAAGGAGAGATACAACAAAGCAGGGAGCAGAGGTTCCCAGTGCCTCCTAAAAGAAGACAGTAAGCTGACACAACTGCAGGTGTGACAAGCTGATGCAACAAGATGATGCAACAAGAGATGCAGGGAGGACAAACATAATGAGAAACACAACAAAGCATGGAGCAGAGGTGGCTCAAGCGATTAGGTACCTCCCTCCTACATCGGAGGTCCCAGGTTTGGCTCCCGGTGCCTACTAAAGAAACAACACGAACAGACACAGCAAATGAAAAAAAATGAGGGGGTGGGGAGAAATAAATCTTAAAAAACAGAACAAAACAAAACGAAAAACCAGAACCAGAATGATATTGGCATAAATATAGACATACAGGCCAATGGAACTGAACTAATCGTTCAGAAACAGACCCGCACATCCGTAGTCAAGTCATTTTGGACAAGTCTGTCAAGGCCACCCAACCAGGCCAGAACAGTCTATTCAACAAATGGTGCTGGGAGAACTAGATATCCATATCTGAAAGAAACAAAAAGGACCACTATTTTATACCTTATTCAAAAATTAATTCAAAATGGATCAAACACTTAAATATAAAAGCAAGAACCATAAAACTCCTAGAAGAAAATGTAGGGAAATGTCTTCACGACCTGGTGATAGGTGGTGCTTTCTTAAACCTTACACCAAAAGCACAAGCAATGAAAGAAAAAATGGATAAACGGAACCTCTTCAAACTTAAAAACAATGCACTTCAAAGACTTTGTCAAGAAAGTAAAAAGGCAGGCCACTCAATGGGAGAAAGTATTTGGAAACCATATATCCAATAAAGGTTTGAGGTCCAAGCTATATAAAGAGATCATAACACCTCAACAATAAAAGGGCAAGCAATCCAATTTTAAAATGAGCAAAACACTTAGACATTTCTCCAAAGACGAAATACTAGTGCCCAAAAAGCACATGAAAAAATGTTCCATATCACTAGCTATTAAGGAAATGCAAATCAAGACGACAATGAGATATTATCTCATACCTCATAGAATGGCTATCATTAAAAAAAAAAAAACCCAGAAAACAACAAGTGCTGAAAAAGATATGGAAAAACAGAAACACTCCTTCAGTGTTGGTGGGAATGTAGAATGGTACAGCTCTGTGGAAGACAGTTTGGTGGTGTCTCAGGAAGCTAGACATAGAACTGCTGTATAATCTGGCAATCCATCTACTAAGAATATACTGAATAAGAAGAACTGAATATGGTGACATGAATGAACATTTCACACCGATGTTCATATGTTTATAGCAGTGTTATTCACAATTGCAAAAGATGGAAACAACCCAAGTTCCACCAACCAATGACTGGATAAACAAAATGTGGTATAAACATATGAAGGAATATTAGCCTGCTGTAAGAACAAATGAAATTGGGACACATATGATAACATGGATGAACCCTGAGGACATTATGCTGAGTGAAATAAGCCAGACACAAAAGGACAGATATTGTATGGTCTCATAATATGAACTAAATACAAAGAACAAACACATGGAGTTAAAACCTAGTGTATAAGTACTAGGAGCTAGGAAGAAGGTTGAGAAGAAGAAATTCACGGTATCCTAGCTGGTCCTACCGCAGCCCCTCCCTGATGTGGTTTAGAGTCAGCCTACACTCCCATTGTGAATCCCTCATCTCTTTGGAGGGAGCAGAGAAATACCTAGTGAATACTAGGATGCCTATATGTCTATGCCAATCTATGGGGTGGCATCCTGAAAAACTGAACCAGGATATTCATTACAGCATCACCCTCCCTGAACTTAACCTGAATAAAGCAGCAGCTTGTTGACAGCTAAAGAACTCTAAGAAACAATTAAGACAAAGTTGACTGGGGCAATGGATTATCTGCTTTAAGTTATACAAAAGAGCACCTGGGAAAGGGAGAAAATCCATTTCATAGGGAGTAAAGGAAACACTCAAATTCCTGGAAACAGGACAATACCTAAGTCCACTAGGAAACATAAGCCGAGGACAAGACTAAGGACAAGAATAGATAGAAAGGACCATCCACCTTAACTCCGTTGGGCTAATCTTGATGGGAGGACTAAACTCTGAAGGAGAGTACCAGTCAATATATAACCAATTTGCAAAAACATGAAAGTTGTTTTTTTGCATAAGATTGTTTTTGTAAGTTCCTGGGAAGCAAGGAAATTTCTGTCATTTCAATAGCTATACTGGATACGAACTGAAGGAACAAAAACTCAGGGCCTAAATCCCAGAGCTAATACTCTGAAATATTTAACTGTACAGTGTGAAAAAATAAAAAAGATTACAAGGCGGCGGACTTGGCCCAGTGGTTAGGGCATCAGTCTACCACATGGGAGGTCCGCGGTTCAAACCCCAGGCCTCCTTGGCCCATGCACAGCTGGCCCATGAGCAGTGTTGATGCATGCAAGGAGTGCCCTGCCATGCAGGGGTGTCCCCCACGTAGGGGAGCCCCATGCACAAGGAGTGCGCCCCATAAGGAGAACCGCCCAGTGCGAAAGAAAGTGTAGCGCCGCACACACGGAGAGCTGACACAACAAGATGACGCAATGAAAGAAACACAGATTCCTGTGCCACTGATGACAACAGCAGTGGACAAAGAAGACAAAGCAAATAGACACAGAGAACAGAGAGCCGGGGGAGGGGGGGGAGAGAAATACATAAATAAATAAATCTTAAAAAAAAAATCTTTAAAGAAAAAAGATTACAAGACAAACAAAAGAAACAGGAAATGATGGCCTTTCAAAATGAGAAAGATAAATATCCACAAAACATCATGGAAAAAAAAAAGATTTTACATGCCAGACAAAGATTTCTAAAACAATGATCCTCAATATGTTCAAGGAGACAAAGGAAATAGAGAGAATTAAAGGATATCAGATAGCAACAGTGAAGAAATAGTATGAGAATTTAAATGAAGGAAAATAAATTTTAGAAAGGAACCAAGTAAATACTGGAGCTGAAGACCACAATAACTGACATGAAAAATTCCCTAGAGTAATTGGAGCTGGCACACAAAGAATCAGTGATAACAAAGACGAGAAAATTGAAATGATTTGGGCTAAATTTTTTAAAAAGTGAAGAGAGCCTAAGAGGCAGTGGGATGCCATCAGGTATAATAAATGGGGGTCCAAGAAGGAGAAGAAGAGGAAGGGGCAGAAGGAATATTCAAAGAAATGCTGACAGAAAATGTCGCAAACTTAATGAAAGGAATGAATATGTACATTCAAGAAGTCCGCAAACCCTGAAAAGGATAAACTCAAACAGAATCCTGGCCAAATACATAGTCAAATGAGAGAGTTCTCAAAGCTGCAAGAGAAAATCAATGTGTTATGTACAAGGGAGTTCCCAAAAGATTAAGTGCTGAAAGAAAGCATTTACCAACCAAGGATTTTCTATCTGGCCAGACTGTCTTTCAAAACATATGGGCACATTAAGACATTCCCAGATAAACAAGAGGTGAGGGAGTTTGTCACCACCAGACCTGCCACAAAATTAATGCTAAATGTAATTCTTCATACTGAAAGGAAAGGATACTAGACTGCGGATCTAAGTGGAATAAAGAAATAAAGGCCTCCAAGAAAGGTAACCACATGGGTAACAATAAATGCTATAATAATTGTATTTTTTTATAAGTAACCTCACTTTTACTTGTTACAGGTTCTAACATGCAAATGCATAAAAATCTTAAATCTAAGGTGTTAGGCATACAATATATAAAGCCATAATTTAGCACAAGTACAAGAAAGGTGGGGGGACAGAGAGATACGAGAACTTTGTAAGTATATACTATTGAAGTTAAGTTGGTATCACACCAAATATGATTATTATAGATTTGAAATGGTGAAATTTAGCCCCACGGTAACCACAATGAAATTATATACACAGAAAGAAATGAGAAGGGACTCAAAATGTTACAATAAAAAAACACAAACAAATATGAAAGTAGACATTACAGAATAAGGGACAAAAAGTCATAACTTACTAGTGACACAAATAGCAAACTGGCAGAAGAAAGCCCTGCATTATCAGTAGTTACTTTACATAAATGGATTAAAATCTCCAGTCAAAGGACAGAGAATGACATAATACATAAAAAAGCATTGCCTAACTATATGCTGTTTACAAGAGACTCATGTTAAATTCAAAGGTAAAAACAGGCTGACAGTGAAGGAATGTTTACAAGTTTAACTATACACTTATCATTTATATATGTTCAGGTATGAATGATATACTGTAATAAATTTTATTTTTAAAAAAGTGAAAGATTGGAAATATATATATATATATATACTATACAAAGAGCAATGAAAGGAAAGCTGGGGAAACATTACTAATATTAGATAAAATAGACTTTAATTTAAAAAAATTAAGAGGGATAAAGAAGGTCATTCAGCAAGAAGTCATTAAAATGATAAATAGATACGGTCCACATATATATGAATCTAACAGTAAAGCCATAAAATATATGAAGTAAAGATTGACAGATTTGAAGGGAGAAATACTTGGCACTACATTAATAGTAAGAGACTTCAATATCACATTTAATACAATAACGGATTGAACACCTAGAAAGAAGTTCAATAGGAAAAAGAAAAGTAGAACAATGCTATTAACCAACTAGACCTAACAGACATACAAAGGACACTTCACAATATAGCAACAGAAAACACATTATTTTCCAGGGCTCATGGGTCATTCTTTAGGTTACACCACATGTAATGACACAAAATAAGTTTTTTTGTTTTTTGTTTTTATATTTATTTCTCTTCCCTTCTCCCCCCCAGTTGTCTGCTCTCTGTGTCCATTTGCTTTGTGTTCTTCTGTGTCACTTGCATTCTTGTCAGCAGCACTGGGAATCTGTGCCTCTTTTTGTTGCGTCATCTTGCTGCATCAGTTCTGTGTGTGTGCGGTGCAACTCCTGGGCAGGCTGCACTTTTTTCACGTGGGGTGGCTCTCCTTACAGGGCACACTCCTTGTGCATGGGGCTTCCCTATGTGGGGAACACCCCTGCATGGCACAGCACTCCTTGCGTGCATCAGCACTGCGCTTGGGCCAGCTCACCACATGGGTCAGGAGGCCCTGGGTTTGAACACTGGACTTCCATTATGGTAGGCGGATGTTCTATCCATTGAGCCAAATCCTCTTCCCAAAACAAGCGTTAATGATATTATAAGTAATTAAATCATCTGATGTATCTTCTCCAATCATAAGGGACTCAAGTTAGGAATTAATAAAAGATGGAGAAATGGAAAACTCACAAATATATAGAAAATGTCAACACACTCTTAAATAACGAACCAGTCAGTGAAAAAATTGCAAAAGAAATTAGGAAATATCTTGAGGCAAGTGAAAATGAAAATAAAACAAAACTTATTGGATGCAGCAGAGGCAGTGCTGAGAGGGAAATTTATAGCTCTAACAATTATATTAAAAAAGAAGAAAGATCTCAAATCAGAGACCTAATATCACAGCTGAAGAATAACTAAAACCAAAGTGAGCAGAGGAAGGAAATAACAAATACTAGAGTGGAGAAAAATGCAACAGAGAACAAGAGAAACAATAGAATCTACCAAATCAAAAGTTGGTTATTTGAAAAAGATAATATCAAAAATGCTTTCATTAATCTGATGAAGAAAAAAAGAGAGTGAACAAAAGTAATTAAATCAGATGAAAGAGGGACTTTATGACTAATCCCACAGAAATAAAAAGGAAGAGAGGATGCTATGAACAAGTGACACCAACAGATTACATAGCCTTGGTGAAATAGACAAATTCCTAGAAACATGCAAATTACCTTCACTGACTCAAAAAGAAATAAAAGATCCAAAAAAAACACAATAACTACTATTGATATTGAATCAGTTAACAAAAACCTCCCAATAAAATAAAGCCTAGGATCCTAAGATGGCTTTACTGGAGAATTTCCCGGAAGATTCCAAGAAGAATTAACACTAATCTTGCTCAAATACTCCCAAAACACTGAAAAGGAGGGAACACTTCCTAACTCCTTCTATGAGGAAGTCTAATACCACAGAAAGATAAAGATACCACAAGAGGGAAGTGGACTTGGCCCAGTCGTTAGGGCATCCGTCTACCATACGGGAGATCTGCGGTTCAAACCCCGGGCCTCCTTGACCCATGTGGAGCTGGCCCACTCGCGGTGCTGATGCACGCAGAGTGCCGTGCCACGCAGGGGTGTCCCCCGCATAGGGGAGCCCCACGCCCAAGGAGTGCGCCCCGTAAGGAGAGCCGCCGAATATGAAAGAAAGTGCAGCCTGCCCAGGAATGGTGCTGCACACACAGAGAGCTGACACGAGATGATGCAACAAAAAGAAACACAGTTTCCTGTGCCGCTGACAACAGAAGCAAACAAATAAGAGCGTGCAGCGAATGGACACAGAGAACAGACAACGGGTGCGGGGGGGGGGGGGGGGAAGGGGAGAGAAATAAATTAAAAAAATTAAAAATTTAAAAAATTTAAAAATTTTTTTAAAAAAAGATACCAGAAGAAAAATTATATACCAGTATCCCTTATGAATACAGATGGAAAATTATAAACAAAATACTGGTAAACCAAATCTAACAGTACATTCAAAGAATCAGACATGAACAAGTGGGATTTATCCCAGGTATATAAGGGTGGATTGACATAAGAAGATTAATTAGTGTAATATTCCACATTAACAGAATGAAGGAGTAAAATCATCTAATCATTTCAACTGACATAGAAAAGACATCCGACAAAATGTAGGACAGTTTCTTGATTAAAAAAAAAACTCTCAGAAAACTAAGAAATAGAAGGAAACTTGCTCAACTTGATAAAAGGCATATATGAAGACCCCACTGCTAACATCATACTCAATGGTAAGACTGAAAGCTTTCCCTCTAAGATCACAAATAAGACAATGATGCCCATTTGTCATGCCTATTATTCAATACTATAATGGAATTCTACCTAGAGCAATGAGAAAACTAGATAAAAGGCATTCAAAATGAAACGGAAGAAGTAAAACATTCCCTATTTGCACATGAAGCAATCCTATATATAGAAAATCTTGAAAAATATACAACAAAGTTACTTAAGCTAATAAATAAATTTAGGAAAGTGGTGGTGTACCTGATCAGTAGGATTTATATACACTAGTAATGAACAACATGATGAGGAAATCAAGAAAAAACTTCAATTTACAACAGCAACTAAATGTATCATCTTATACACAAACTAATTCAAAATGGATCAAAGACCTAAATATAAATACCAAAACTAACAAAGTCCTAGAAGAAAACATAGAGAAGCATCTTAAGGAACTTGTATTAGGCAAAGGGTTTTTTTTTACACTGCACATCAGAAGCACAAGCAACAAAAGAAAAAGATACATAAATGGCACTTTATCAAAATTAAAAACATTTGTGCATGAAAGGACTTCTTCATCAAAGTAAAAAGTCAACCTACAGAACAGGAGAAAATATTTGAAAACCACATATCTGGTAAGGGTTTAATATCCAGAATATATAAAGAAATCCTATAACTGAACAAAAGGATAACCTAATTAAAAAATAGGAAAGAGGCTTACACCTTTCTCCAAAAACGATATACAAATAGCCAAAAAGGACATGAAAAGGTGCTCAACATCATTAGCTATTATAGAGATGAAAATCAAAACCAGGAGGCAAGCAACTTGGCCCAATGGATAGGGCATCTGTCTACCACATGGGAGGTTTGCAGTTCAAACCCTGGGCCTCCTTGACCCGTGTGGAGCTGGCCCATGCACAGTGCTGATGAGCACAAGGAGTGCCGTGCCATGCAGGGGTGCCCCCATATAGGGGAGCCCCACGCTCAAGGAGTGCGCCCCGTAAGGAGAGCTGCCCAGCACGAAAGAAAGTTCAGCCTGCCCAAGAATGGTGCTGCATACACGGCGAGCTGACCCAGCAAGAAGACACGACAAAAAGAAACAAATTCCCATGCCGCTGACAACAACAGAAGTGGACAAAGAAGAACATGCAGCAAATGGGCACAGAGAACAGACAACTGGAGGGGAGGTGGGGGAGAAGGGGAGAGAAATAAATAAAGTAAATCTTAAAAAAAACAAAAACAAACCACGAGACATCATTTCATACCCCCTACAATGGTTACTATTTTTAAAATAAAAAAAGAAAAATAATAAGTGTTGAAGAGAATGTATAGAATAGCAACACTCATTCATTGCTCGTGGAAATGTAAAATAATGCAGTTGCTGGACAAAACAATTTGGTCGTTCCTCATAAATTTAAATAGAGAATTACTATTTACCTAGCAAACCCACCTCTAGGTATATATACCCAAAAGAATTGAAAACAGGAACTTGAGCAGATATTTGCACAATGCTCATAACAGCATTATTCACAATTGTCAAACCATGGAGGCAACCCAAGTGAATTTGGGAAGATGGGGTTTAGAGAGATACAGGCTTCACTTCTCTCCCAGAAAAATTTCTAGACTATAGGCAAAAACAGCCTGAAAAAAATGTTTAAGGTTTTAAGGCACCAAGAGAATGCTGGATGCAACCTACAAGAGAGATGGGCAAAAGAAAAGAGTCTCAACAGGTAAACTGTGAGTAAAAGCTACAGATGCTGGCGCCCATTCCCCCTACCCTTGAGGCAAACAGCTTTGAATTTTCCAGGCCATTAGTTATAGACACAGGGGGCTGCAGGGGTTAGCCTCCCAGGAAAGGGAGAGAGAAAGACATAGCCTAAGGCTGATACAACTTTAGGCCAACAAATTTGGTTTGCTAAGTCCCATGAGCCCTTCCAGCCTGGGTGGGGCTGCACCATGATTTGCCCTGAGAGCCCAGAAGGGACAAAAGAGATCCAACACAAACACTCTCCCTATCAAGATCAATACTACTCAGAATGTCAAAGGTCAAAGATAAAGAGAAAATTCTAGGAGTAGCAAGGGAGAAACAAACCGTCACATGAAACAGAAGATTTAGCTGAGGTCAGAAACCATGGAGACTAGAAGAAAGTGTGGGATATAATGATGATACTGAATGCAGAAAATTGCCAGCCAAGTATCTTTTATCAAGCAAAACTGTCCTTCAAATATAAAAGTGAGTTTAAAATTTTCACAAATAAACAGAAACTAAGAAAATTTGTTAAAAACAATCCAGCTTTGCAGGAAATATTAGAGAGAGCCTTACATCCAGAAAGAGAAAGACAGGAGAGAAAGACTTGGAGGAGGGTATAGAAGGCAAAAATAGCAGAAAGTAAGCAAGAGAGTAAAAAGACAGATGAAAACAGGGCATGACATATAAAACCAAAGAATAAAATGGTGGAAGTCAATAATGAATTTACAGTAATATAATTGAATGTGAATGGATTAAACTCCCCAGTCAAAAGATATAGGCTGACAGAATGGATTAAAAAAAACCATGAGCCGTATATATGCTGCCTACAAGTGACTCACCTTAGACCCAGGGATACAAACTGGCTGAGTGAAAGGCTGGAAAAAGATATTTCAGGCAAACATTAACCAAAAAATATCAGAGGTAATTATACTAACACCAGACAAAACAGACTTTAAATATAAAATAGTTATTAAGAGAGAAGGCCATTATATGTTAATAAAAGGAACAATCCACCAGGAAGAATTAACAGTCATAAATATCCCTGCACCTAAACAGGGTACATCCTTTCAGTTTTGCTAAAGTTTGCCTCCTGGAGGGAGAAATAGACATCTGTACAATAATAGTTGGAGACTTAAAGATTCCACTCATATCGTTAGAACAATAGACAGAAGATCAACATGGAAATAGAGAATTCGAAAAATCTGATAAATGAGAGACACTTAATAAACAGAATAGTGCATTCCATCTCAGTGGGTTATACATTCTTCTCAAGGGCTCATGGATCTTTCTCCAGGATAGACCACATGCTGTGTTAAGGCAGATCTCAATAAACATAAAAATACCAAAATTACACAAAGCACCCTCTGATCATAATGGTATGCTGTTGGAAATCAATAACAGACTGGAAAGGGGAAATTCCGCAAATGTTTGGAGGCTAAACAAAACACTCCTAAACAACTGAGAGGAATGAAATCAAGATCACAATTTATGGGATATAGTGAAGACAGTGCTGAAAAGGAAACTGATAACTCTAAATACCTATATTAAAAAAGAAGAAAGAGCTAAACTCAAAGGTATAACTGAACAACTGGAGACACTAGAAAAAGAACAGCAAACCATTCCCAAAGGAAGTAGAAGGAAAGAATAAAGATCAGCAGAAATAAATGAAATTAAGAACAACAACAAAAAAAGAGAAAATCAACAAAATCAAAAGCTGGTTCTTTAAGATCAATAAAATTGAACAGTCCTTAGTCAGACTAACAAAAAAAATAAAGAGATGACAATAAATAAAATAAGCAAGAAAGAGGGGAAGTTATGACTGACCCCAGAGGATATATGAGGAACTGTATGCAACAAACTAGACAACCTAGATTGTTGCTGCCTCCCTTCACCCCTCCTCCTAGCCTTTGTTATCTCCCTTTTCCAGCCGTTGCTATCCTTCCCGCCAGTCCCGTCCACTTAGCCAACTCATAATCTGCCCCCTTTCTTTTTTTTTTTTTTTAATTTTTTAATTTTTTATTGACTTTGTAATAATATTACATTAAAAATATATATGTGAGGTCCCATTCAACCCCACCCCCCCACCCCCCCCTCTCCCCCCCCTCCCCCCCCTCTCCCCCCCCCAACAACACTCGTTCCCATCATCATGACACATCCATTGGATTTGGTAAGTACATCTTTGGGCACCTCTGCACCTCATATACATTGGTTCACATCATGGCCCATACTCTCCTCTATTCCATCAAGTGGGCCCTGTGAGGATTTACAATGTCCGGTGATTACCTCTGAAGCACCATCCAGGGCAGCTCCATGCTGCCCCCTTTCTTAATCACCGCCTACTTCATAGTTGCCTGCACAGTTCCGCCTATCCACTACCGCCCTGTAGTTTACCCGCCCCAATTCCTACCCCTCCCTTGACCCGACCTTATATAATCAAGTGTATTTCCGCAATAAAATTAGACTAGCTCATTCTCACAGGCTGTCTCCGTGGTTTTTACCGCGCGTCCCCCACGCCTGGAGAACCTAGGCCTACGCGTTGGCCTAGGGGCTCACCGCCGAGCCGTGGAAGCCCGCCCGGTCCTCGTAGGTTGCTAACTTAGAGTAGCAGCCCACAGCAGGGGTTGCTAACTTGGAATAGCAACACTCAGCAGGGGGCTCGCCCAGGATCCTTTCCTTCCACCGCCCTCCGGCCCCTCTCTGCTGCTGCTGCTGCTGTCTACTGGCGACCATTTCAGCTCTCCAGGTAGGGACCCCATCGCCGTCTTTTCTTCTCCCACTATGGGCACCTCTCTCTCCTCACACCATACCCCTCAGGTTCGGCTTTTAGCCGCCCTGCTTGATACCAATGGAGTCCGCGTTTCCCTAAAACAGCTCCAAAAATATTGGGACCTGCTACTCCCTCTTAATCCGTGGCTCGCCACTTGCCAGCTCTGGAGCCCAGACACATACTCTCGACTCATAGATCGAGTCACCTCCGCCATAGAGCATGAAAAGTGGTCTTTTCCGCACGGCCTGCTGCCTGCTCTAGTAGCCATACGCGCCTGTCTCCTTGGTGCACCGTCAGAAGCCATCCGAGACAAATCAGTTAAGCAACCCAATGACTATGAGCCCGATGATCCTGGCGACCCAAATTCTCTGTCTGACCAGCTCGCCGCCGCTCTCGAGCGCGAACCTCCCCGCCCGCGCTCCCCACGGCCCGCAGAAGCCGCTTCAGTAGCTCCTCAAAATAGCGGACTTTCTCCTTTTTCTTCCACCTCTGCCCAAAATGGCGCACTTCCGGCTTCTTCTTCACCTATGTCCGAGCCCGCCGGCGGGAACAAAGGCGCCTCCTCTCACCTTTACCCGCCCCTCCCTGTCTCGTCATCTTCCGGCCCTGCCCCGGACATAATGTCGCCGCCATCTTGGCCGGCCCCCGGAAATGACGTGACTTCGCCGCCATCTTGGCCGGGCCCCGGAAATGACGTGACTTCGCCGCCATCTTGGCCGGCGCCCAAAAATGACGTAACTACATCGCCATCTTGGCAGGCGCCTAAAAGTGACGTCGCCGCTCCGCCATCTTGTCCAGCGCCCAAAAATATCCCGCCACCAGTTTGTTGCCGCCTTGACGCTGCTAAGCCATCATTCTCTCATCTGTTTCCTGCTACCGTTCATCCCTCGCCACCACCGTATGGCAGCAGCTCCCCACCTGCTTCTAGCGAAGCACATTCTCCCGCCCCCCAGCTATACCCGCTCAACCCGCTGCCCACGCAGCAACGCCCTCAGACTTGGCTTCCCTTCACAGCCGAAGAAGTTAAAACTCTTCGCAAAGCTGTTAAAGAAGACGGCATAGGTAGCCCATATGTCCAACAATTAATAGAAGAGTTAGGGGTTCAACTTGCTCTTCCTTATGACTGGATTTCTCTAGCCCGTTCCATCCTTCCGCCAGGCCAGTTCCTTGAATGGCGTGCTTACTATCAAGTAGCTGTTGATAAGCAAGTGGTAGAAAATGTCCAGGCGGGTATCCAAGATCCAGCTGACGCCTACACAGGAATTAACAACTATGCTGACCCTCGTTCTTATATAAACATAAATCCAGGGTTTTGGCACCGAGTAAAAGCTCTTGTCCAGCGATCGTTCTCTTTAGTTTCTACCAAGCAGTCCACCAAATTTACGCAAATGCTTCAAGACTCGCAAGAAACCTTTCCAGCATTTGTCGCATGCGTTTTAGAAGCATGCCAGCAGAAAATTACTAACGAAGATGCTCAGTTTGTGTTAGCAAAAGAACTCATTCTCGATGGGTGCCTTGCACCCTTCCGGGCCGTTATTCTTCCTATCCGTGATAAGCCAATACATGAATGGGTATTGGCTTGTCGAGATATTGACCCACAGACTAAAGCACTTACTGCTGCCTTCGCTTCCGCCATGGCTGTGTCATCTGCCTCCACTTCTGCCTGCTTTCGATGCGGTCAGCCCGGTCATTTTGTCCGCGAGTGCCCTCAACAGGCAGCTCCCCGCCCTGCCGTAGCACTGCACAGACCAAGAGGCCCCCCCACACCATGCCCGCGCTGTGGCAAGGGGTATCACTGGGCCCGCGATTGCCGCTCATCGCAACGTATCTCCCAGCCTTTAAACTTCCAGCGGGGCAGGCCTCAGCCCCTCCCCCAAGAGGCCCTCCAGAGAGCTCCAAAACCTTAATGTGGACAATGCCTATCAAACGTCACCAAAAACCTTCCTTAGAGCTTAAAATAAACGGACAATGGCTTGAAGGGCTCTTAGACTCTGGTGCTGAAATCTCTTGTATTCCCTTTGAAATCGCCGCCTTCAATCATTGGCCCCTCGAAACCGGCCCTCAAGTCATCGGCGCCACGGGAGCTGCTACCTCCTGGAAAACCTCCCAGCCTCTGCATTGGAGCGACCGAGAAGGTCACGAAGGCCAGATTCGTCCACTCGTCCTTTCTTCAGTCCAAACCATCCTGTGGGGAAGAGATGTACTCAGCCAGCTAAAAGCTCGAATCACCACAGAAGCCTTCATAGCTGCGCCGCCCCCCCCCCCTTATAGGGGCCACTGCTCCCATCTCAAGACCTGACCCTATCCCTCTGGAATGGGACACAGAGGAGCCCATCTGGGTCGAGCAGTGGCCCTTGCCAACTCATAAACTGCAAGCTCTCTCTGCCCTCGTCGAAGAACAGCTACAAGCAGGGCATATTGAGCCGTCTACCGGTCCCTACAATTCGCCAGTCTTCGTCATCAATAAAAAGAACACGAGCAAGTTCCGCCTCCTTCATGACCTTCGAGAAATTAACAAACATATTAAGCCAATGGGATCACCTCAGCCTGGTTGCCCGCATCCCACTGCAGTCCCTCAGCATTTTCATGCAGCCACCATCGATATCAAAGACTGCTTTTTCTCTATCCCTCTTCACCCGCAAGACTGTCCACGATTTGCGTTTACAGTCCCACGCACCAACAATCAGGGCGCAGCGCTTCGATTCCAATGGCGAGTACTACCACAAGGCATGCGGAACAGTCCAACTATATGTCAGCTCTATGTCAATCATGCCATTGAGCCGCTACGCTCTAAGTTCCATCCAGAGCACACATACATCATCCACTATATGGATGACCTTCTTTTAGCAGCAAGTTCTAAAACACTTCTCAATGATCTACTCTCTGCAGTTACGACAAACCTCTCAAGTCTTGGATTAATAGTGCAACCTGACAAAGTCAACCCCCAGCCACCTTTCCAGTTCTTAGGCTTTCATTTTCATCAATATATTCGGCCCACCAGCCCGCAAATCCATGTTTCTGATCACATGACGCTGACTGAGCTCCAACGGCTTTGCGGACAAATCAATTGGCTTCGATCAGCACTCCCCATCTCAACAGCGCAAATGCAACCCCTTTTCGAGCTCCTGCAGACTAAGTGCAGTCCATCCGCTGCAGTCGTTCGCTCCATCACCATCACCCCAGCTGCCAAAGAAGCCATCCAACAAGTAAATGCTGCACTCCAGCAATGCCGCCTAGAGCGATTCTCTCCCGATCTCCCAATCCTTGCCTTAGTTTTGCCAACACCAGTCACCCCAACGGGTCTCCTATGGCAAGATGGTCCTCTTCTTTTTCTACACACGTCAAAAAGTAAACTCCCAAAAATCTGCCCATTTACAAGGGCTTGGATCACATTAGCCACTGACTTAGTACTTCTCTCCATACAAACGTACGGCGTCCCGCCACACACCATCGTTTGGCCCTTTGATGCAAAAGAAGTTACCTCTCTCATCATGAATAATGCCCAAATGCAAGGCCTAATAGAATTCTTTCGTGGCTCTTTTGACAATCACTATCCGCATCATCCACTACTACAAGGGGTATCTCAATTAGCATTTTCCAACCCGTTCCATCCGCTGCCCGCAAGAAAGCCAATTCCTTTTGCCATCACTGCTTTCACCGATGCTTCAAAAAAGGCATTCGCTGCTGTCATATATACGCCAAGAGAACCTAAGCCACGACAACTGGTGTTTGCTAATGACTTTTCTGTCCAAACAGGTGAACTTTTAGCTGTCGCCGCAGTCCTCAATCTCTACCCGGACCAGCCTCTTAACATCTTCACAGACAGCTTACACACTTTACAAGTGTGTCGCAGCCTCCCGCTTGCTACTTTCCTACCCAGTGACTTAACTATTGACCAAGCACTCGCTTTTGTACAGCGACTGCTTGAAGAAAGGCAACAACCCTGGTTCATTGCTCATATCAGAAGTCACTCTGGCCTGCCAGGACCGCTAGCTCAAGGAAATGCCCTCGCCGACGCTTTAGCATCCGGCCGCCATGTATGCCCAGTTGCCATTCAAGAAAACCTCACTGACAAAACAAGACTGGGAGACTTTGTCAACCAAGCTAAGCTCCTACACTCTCAATTCCACTTCTCAGCGCGATCCATTCAAAAGCTCTTCCCAGACCTCCCCATTGAAACATGTAAACATCTTGTGCGCTCCTGCCAAACATGTGCACCTTTGCTGCCTCTTGGACCCTTGCAGCCTCGCGGAGCTAATCCCCGCGGCCTACGGCCTAACTCCCGCTGGCAACTTGACGTCACACACGTTAGCGCCTTTGGACGCCTTAAGTATCTTCATGTTGCAGTTGATACTTTCTCGCACCTGTGCTACGCCGTGCCCCTCACAGGAGAGAGCGCTAAACATTGCATCAAAGCACTCCGACAAGCCATTCTATTCATGGGAATTCCCTGGGATCTCAAAACCGACAATGGACCAGCCTATCGCAGTGCCACCTTTGCCAGCTTCGTACAAATGTACCACATCACACACCATTTTGGCATCCCCTACAATCCATAAGGGCAAGGAATTGTTGAGCGCACTCACCAACAGCTCAAGCTACTCATTCAAAAAGAAAGAGCTTCCTCCCCCCATAAAGCCCCTGCTGACGTCATCACTGCCTGCCTTATTCATCACAATCTCCTGACCTTCGATGACAAGGGACTTTCCCCAACCCACAAACATTGGGGACCCATGTGGCAACCCTCGCAAGTCCCTCTTGTTCACTGGAAAGACCCTGCCACAAATCTTTGGCAGGACCCGGCTCCCTTGCTAGCACAGGGGAGAGGTTTTGCTTGTATCTTCCCAGACTCTGAGCCACAACCACTCTGGGTCCCTGGGCGCTATATCAGGCCTGCCACCGACCCCAAGGTTCCCCTTAATGATAAGTACCCTATGCCCTCTGTGAGAGACAACATTGACAGCGGAGGCCCAGATGTCGCCCCATTCACTCAAATTCAGCACCAACCAGCCCCTCCCTGAAATGCTTATATTTAAATAAGTGCTCTCTCCGAGTTTCTTTCTGCTGATTGCCCCTCCTCTATGAGGGCTCTCTTCTCCTTCTTTTGTCATTACAGATCTCTCAAAGGACCCAATCTGCATACTCCACAAGAAAAGCCTTTGCTACCTCCGCAAACGGCGCCGTTGAAAAGTGCCTGACCTTCACCAAAACGTGCTTTATAGTTCATCAGAAAAGAACTCTCAGTGCAGATGCTCCTCAAGCTCCCCTCGCACCCACTCTTACTCTGCTTCTTTCTTGTAATTTTCATTTTCTTAACAATCTTCTCAGCTGTTTGCCTCGCAGCTACAGCCCCAACAGATTGGAACCTCCGTCAACGCCTCCTCCTCGCTGTCGCCTTTCTACTTTTAATTGGCACTTTCACCTCTCTCGTCGTCCTTCTCCCATGACCACTATACGCCCCCAGGTAAATTCACCCGAGTCTACCTCTCCGACACCTCTCCGACACCGTTGTCCATGGGAACCACACCAGCTCTTTCTCGCCGCGAACGACGTCGACAACGTTTCTTTGCCCGCCGCCTAAGCCGTCTTTCCCTTGAAGATGATGACCCCATCGAACGCCAAGTTCTCCAACTCCTCCGACGAGCCCGCTCTGTTCATACCCCCGCCTCCTGTTCCCCTCCCCTCCCCTACCTCATCCATCTCCTCATTCTCATGTTGTCTCTAGCCTCCTCTGCCCAAAGCTCCTCCTCCCATCAGCCATTCAACTGGACCCTGCAGACATTTCCAGAAAAACGTGTTCTCGCTTATAATGTTACTAGTGTCGCTCCCTCCTTTTTCACGCACATCTGCCCTCTTGCTGGAATTTCCTTCCGTCCCGAATGCCAAGTGAGTAACATCAAAAAAGCAAAAGTAGGCTTCCACCATTCCTCATCCTGTCGAGGCGGGAATACAGCATGCCTGCTTTCTCGAAACAATCGTCTCCTTGGCCCTCAATTTAACCCTGTGTCTGGTTTTTACATCTGTCCTGCTAGTGCTCGAGGTTGTCATGACCCATCACACTTCTACTGTCCCTCTTGGGGATGTGTGACCATGGCCCATGGATGGTCCGGCGCCCCCAACAGAGACACGTATCTCTCTCTCCAAGTAGCCAACAATTCCCGTTGGGACTTCATTTCGCTGATAGTAAAAAACCCAAACGACGATACATGGCTGGCCGCTCGCCCCTATGGACTCTGGTTGTATATGAGCAACTATGATCGTGGCGCTTTGTTTGAAATCCAAAAGCGTGTTGTCTCCGCCCCACCCTCTGCTATTGGTCCCAACCACATCCTTAACCCTCCTCCCTCACCCACTGTTCACCTTCTTCCGTCCTCATCTACTCCCCTCAAAATCTCTTCCACCTCGGCCGCCGTCGTCCCTTCTACAAGCCCCACTTCCCCCCCTGCTTCAGGTATACAACCACATCCTCTCATCCCCTCTAGTCCCTACTTCAAACTCCTAAACGCCTCCTATTCCTCTCTCAACGCCTCCCACCCCAACCTCACTCGCTCTTGCTGGTTGTGTCTTTCCCCCAGCCTCCCCCTCTATGATCCACTTGCTATCCCTTCACCACTCTTTACTTCCTCCACCGACGATTCCCCCTCTTCCTGCAATTGGAATCAATCTACTCATGTCCCACTCACTTTTACGCACATCTCTTCCAAAGGTTTATGCATTCACCCCCGTTCTTCCCACACTCCCAGCCTTACTGCCTGTACCAACTATACCTCCCCAAACATCTCTGCCAAATACTTAGTTCCCCTAAACACCACCCAATGGCTCTGCTCTTCCACCGGACTTACCCCATGCTTATCTGTTGCCACACTTAACAAGACCAAAGAAACGTGTGCTCTCATCCTTCTCACGCCTCGAGTCATCTATCACACTCCTCTACATTTCTTTGAAGCCTTTCACCACACTCAAGAAGCTATTTACCTCCACAAACGCGAACCTATTACTGCTGTACTCACTGTCACTTCCCTCCTAGCTACAGCTGGAGCTGCCACTGGTGTTGCAGCCCTAGCCACACAAGCCTCCGCCCTCCAAAACCTCAGACAAGCAGTAGACTCTGATATCATCTACCTCCGAGATGCAGTCAAATATCTTAAAGACTCCCTCAATTCCCTTTCAGAAGTTGTCCTGCAAAACCGCCGAGGCCTTGACCTCCTCCTCCTCAAAAAAGGTGGCCTATGTGCAGCTCTGGGAGAAGAATGCTGTGTCTATGCCAACTATACCGGTTTAGTAGACTCCAGCTTAAAAGAACTTGAAAAAGGTCTCAACCAAGGCCGACTTGAACGAGCCCAAACTGCTGGTTCCTGGGGCTTTCTGCAGCCCCTCCTCCCCTATCTCCTCCCGTTACTAACCCCAGTTCTGCTCATCATCCTAGGTCTCGCCGTTGGTCCTTGGGCCATTCGACGAATCATCCGCCTTGCCAAAGATCATGCTGACAGTGTATTTTCCTCATTTGTTCAAATCCATTACCAACGTCTTGCTACCTCTGATTCCATTCCTCAATCTCGACCACGTCCTCACCCCCCTTCCCACTGTACATCCCGCCTGTGAAGCTGCTTGCTGTGAAGCTCTCTGACTTTAGCCGTCGGTACGGGTTCGCTTCCCTCGGCGTAAAGGGTTTGGGTGCACCCTCTGCCCCCCTTTATTGCTATACGTCTGAGAATTCTTCGCGGTTAAGCCAGCCACAGTGCTATCCACCCCAAAAAAGCGTGCGCAACATCATGTTAGATATTTCGTCTAGCACCGGCACGCACCAACCCTAAGGGCTATGCATACATTCTGGCCAAATGATGTCATTTGCCCATCGCCAGTCAATCCTGCCCTCTTTTTCTCTCACCCTCCACAGCCCATCCCTCTACTCTCTCACACCTTTTTTTTTATAAAACAAAAGGAGCAATTGTTGCTGCCTCCCTTCACCCCTCCTCCTAGCCTTTGTTATCTCCCTTTTCCAGCCGTTGCTATCCTTCCCGCCAGTCCCGTCCACTTAGCCAACTCATAATCTGCCCCCTTTCTTAATCACCGCCTACTTCATAGCTGCCTGCACAGTTCCGCCTATCCACTACCGCCCTGTAGTTTACCCGCCCCAATTCCTACCCCTCCCTTGACCCGACCTTATATAATCAAGTGTATTTCCGCAATAAAATTAGACTAGCTCATTCTCACAGGCTGTCTCCGTGGTTTTTACCGCGCGTCCCCCACGCCTGGAGAACCTAGGCCTACGCGTTGGCCTAGGGGCTCACCGCCGAGCCGTGGAAGCCCGCCCGGTCCTCGTAGGTTGCTAACTTAGAGTAGCAGCCCACAGCAGGGGTTGCTAACTTGGAATAGCAACACTCAGCACTAGATGAAATGGACAAATACCTAGAAACACACGAACAGCCTACATTGATTCTATAAGACATACAAGAACGTAACAAACCAATCACATTTAAAGAGACTGAATCAGTCCAACAAAGAAAAGTACAGGACCAGAAAAATGGTTTCACATGTGAATTCTAACAAACATATCAAGAATTAACACCAATTCTGTTTAAGCTCTAACAAAAAATTGAAGCGGAGAGAAAATTACCCAACACACTATATAAAGCCAACATCACCCTAACAGCAAAGACAGATAAAGATACTACATGAAAAGAAAATTATGATCAATCTCTCTAATGAACACTGATGCTAAAATTCTTAAGGAAATACTTGGAAACAGAATTCAAGAGTACATCAAAGAATTATACACCATGAACAAGTGGGATTTATTCTTGGTATACAAGGATGGTTGAACATAATAAAAACAAGTAACATAATACACATTACAAATTGACTAAAACACATGATCATATCAAACAATGCAAAAAAGGCATTTTACTAAATTCAGCATCCTTTATTGATAAAAACACGTCAAAAGATAGGAATAGAAAGAAAATTCCTGAATGTGATAAAAGGCATATATGAAAACCCCACTCCCAGCATTGTACTCATTGAAGAGAGGTGGAAAACTTCTAAGATCTCGAACAAGACAAGGATGCCCACGGTCACCGCTGTTATTCAATATTGTGCTACAAGTTCTATCTGAGCAATTAGACAAGAAAAAAAAAAGGCATCCAAATAAGAAAAGAGGAAGTAAAACTCACTGTTCACAGAGGACATGATCCTATATTTAGAAAATTCTGATGTCTATGACAAAGCTACTTGAGCCAATAAACAAGTTCGGCAAAGTGACAGGATACAATATCAACACACAAAATTCAGCATTGTTCCTGTACACTAGTATTGAACAGTCTGAGGAGGAAATCCAGGGGAAAAAATCCATTTACAACAGCAGCAAAAAGACTAAACTATCTAGGAATCAATTTAACCAAAGTACAGACCTATATGCAGAAAACTATAAAACAGTACTAAAAGAAATCAAAGAAGACCTAAACAAAAGGAAAGACATTCCATGTTCATGGACCTGAAGACTAAATATTGTGTAGATTTCAATCTTACCCAAACTAACTTACAGATTCAATGCAATAACAATTATTTTCCAACAGCCTACTTTACAGAGATCAAAAAGGCAATTATCAAATTTCTTTGGAAGAGATAGTGCACCCGAATAGTCAACAGCATCCTAAAAAAAAAGATGTGGGAGGACTATCACTGCCTGACCTTGAAATGTATTACAAAGTTACAGTGGTCAAAACAGCATGGTATTGGCATATAGATAGATACACTGATCAGTGCAGTAAAATTGAGAGTCTAAAATTAAACCCTCACCTCTACAGCCAAGAGGTTTTTGACAAAACTGCCAAGCCCACATTACTGGGACAAAATAGTCTCTTGAACAAATGGTGCCAGGAGAACAGGATATCTACAGTCCTAAGATCAAAAATGACCCCTATCTTACTCCCTATACAAGAAACTCAAAATGGATCAAAGACCTAAATATAAAAGCCATTACCATAAAGCTAGTATAGGAAGATGTAGGGAAACATCTTTGAGATCTTGTGGTAGGTGATGGTTACTTGGACCTTATATCCAAAGCATGAGCAACAAAAGAAAAAACAGATAAATGGGACTTCTTCAAAATTAAACACATTTGTAGCTCAAAGGACTTTGTCAAAAGGGTGAAAAGAGAGCCAATGACCCAACGGGAGAAAATATCTGGAAATCACATATCCGATAAGGGTTTAATATCCATGATGTGTAAATGAATGCTACAACTCAACAATAAAAAACAAATGACTAGATTTAAAAATGGGTAAAAGACTTGAATAGACATTTGTCTAAAGAATACAAATGGCAAAAACACATGAAAAAATGTTCAATGTCACTAAGTGATTAAGGAAATGCAAATCAAAGCTACAATGAAATATCATTTCATACCTATTAGAAGGACCACTATTAAAAAGGTGGAAAATGACAAGTGTTTAGAGAATGTGGAGAGATAGGACACTTAATCTCTGTTGGTGGGAATGTAGAATTGTACAGCGACTGTGGAGGATTGTTTGGCAGTTCCTAAAGAAGTTGAATATAGCCTTCTGGGTATATACCTGGTAGTGAATAACACTATGCAGAAGAACTGAGACAAGTGACAAGAACAAACATCTGCTCATTGATTTTTATAGTGGCGTTTTTCTCAAATGCCCAATGATATAAACAGTTCAGGGATCCATCAATTGATGAATGGATAAATAAATTGGGGTGTATACACATTATGGAATATTATGCAACTTTAAGAAGAAATGAAGTCGTGAGACATGATAACATGTATTAACCTGGAGGACATCATGCTGTGTGAAGCAAGCCAGACACAAATGACAAATACTCTATGATTGTGCTACCAGAACTAAAAATATTGTGTAAACTTGTGGAGTTAATAACTAGAATATGGGTCACCATAAAATAGAAAGAAGTTACAGAATGTAAAGTTGAGGGTTAAGCTGTGCAGAATTGGTAAAAAAGTTGTTTATCAATCTTTGAAAATGAATCGAAAAGGTGAAATCACAACATAGTAGTTGTTTTTAGCCGTTTTATTATATGGGCATGACAGTGGTTGAAATGGAAAATCTAAGGCCATGTATATTACGAGAAGGAAAGGCAAAAAATGTATCATGGGACTGTATAGTATAGTAAAACTGGATATGAAATACGAATATGGGTAATATTGCATATTTAAGACTGTTTTTCTTGGAAACTGAACAAATGCATGTTAATGTTATAGATATTAAGATCAGACAGAAACATTTTGCTAAGTGAAAAAAATCAGACACAAAGTACTATATACTGTATGATCCCATTTAATGTACATTTATTTAAAATGTAAATATGAATCAATTTATAAATATGGAATTAGATTAGTGGTTATGCAGGGCTGGAAAGGATAGGGGTATTGAGAGGTTACTGCTAATAAGTGTGGAGTTTTTCTTTTTGGAGTAATGAAATCGGTTTAAAATTTTTGTGATGATGAATGTACAACACTGTGATGATACTAAAAGCCAATAATTGTTCACTTTGGATGGATTGCACGGTAAGTAAATACATCTCAATAAAACTGATTAAAAAAACAAAACATGAGTCATCCGTATGCTGTCTACAAAAGCTCATATTACATTTAGGGATACAAATCAGCAGAAAGTGAAAGGTTGGAAAAAGTTAATCCAAGTAAACAGTAACCAAAAAGAGCAAGGGTAACTATATTAATATCAGACAAAACAGACTTTAAATGCAAAAATGTTACAAGAGGTACAGAAAGTCACTATATATTAATAAAAGGGACTATATATTAATAAAAGGGAAGAAATAATAGTCATTAATGTCTATGCACCTGACCAGGGTGCCCAAATTATTAGAGACAAACTCTGGCAAAACTGAAGAGGAAAATAAACATCTCTATAATAATAACTGGAAACTTCAACTAACCACTCATATCATTAGATAGAACAACTACACAGAAGATCAACAAGGAAACAGAGATCGAGAACAATATGACAAATGAGATAGACCTAATAAAACATATACAGAATGTTGCAGCTCAAATCAGCAGCTTATACATTCTTCTCAAGTGCTCATAGCTCTTTATTCAGGATAGACCACGTTGGGCGACAACACAGCTCTCAATAAATTTAAGAAAAGTGAAATTATACAAAGTACCTTCTCAAATCTTAATGGAATGAAGCCGATCATCAACAGACAGTAAAGGGGAAAATTCACAAATGTATGGGAGCCAAACAACACACTCCTACTAAACAATCAAAGAAGAAATTATAAGAGGAATTAGTAAATATCACAAGTCCATTTGTATGAATGCACATCATGACATCAACTCAACATTTCCAAATATGATCTCAATATCATTTCCTCCCAATTTTTCCTCATTAGTATCCTTATTTCTATCACACAGGCACTATGCACTATTTCTTTAAAATCTCTCCCAAATTTTTTCATTTCTTCATCCCCACAAACCCATGAAACATAGTAAAAGGTTGTTAACAAATGTTTGTTAAAAGAATTACTATTATCCTTTTGTTCAGCACTTAATCTTAATATCACCCCTGAATTATTATAAATAGGCTTTTAACTCATCTTTGGTTCCCCTTACTCAGACCGAGGCTAATGCCCCTAGTTACATTAAATCTTATTAAACCACTATTTTGACCATACCAGTTTCCACTACAAGAACCACAAATGCTCCTTACTCTAATCTCCTTTTTTTTTTTTTTAAGATTTACTTATTTTATTTATTCCCCCCTTCCCCTCCTTCCACCCTGCTATTTTTACTGTCTGTGTTGTCTTCTCTTCTCATTTTCTCTCCTCTAGGATTCACTGGGTGGGATTCAATCCTGGAGATCTCTGAGGGGAGACAGGTTCCCTGTCAATTGCACCACCTCAGTTCCTGGTTTCTGCTATGCTTCACCTTGACTCTCTCCTTGTCTCTCTTCTTTTGCATCATTATCTTTCTGCATGACTCACTTGCGTGGGCACTGGCTTGTCACACACACATGCTTTCTCTTCTTCTTTTTCACCAGGAGGCCCCAGGGATCAAACCCAGGTAGGTGGAAGCTCTATCACTTGAGCCACATCAGCTTCCCCTAATCTCCTTAATAGCACTAAAGACCCTGTACTGTCTGTTTCCATCCTACCTACCCAAACAATTTTCAATTTCAGTAGAGTACCATCGTGCTAACATTTAACTTATGGAAATTCAAATATTCATGTTCAGCAATAATAATAAATTTTCTTATATGCCAACAATACCACTGCCATTCTACTTAATGAATACATGCATTGATGCAATTAAACCCTAAAATATTAATGCAAATAAAAAAGGAAAATCAATAAAAGAATGTATACATTTTAATAACGTCCTGATTAATGAAATGTAAAATGCCCAAGCAAATGAGGTTTCACCATATCCTCAAGGACCATATTTTATAATTGAAGGCTTTCATGTGTTTTAAAAAAATTAAAAATACAGAATCACAGAGAAACAGACGGAGTTGAAAAAACTATTTAAAAAATCAGCTTCCTCAGAAATCTTCAAAGACAACTAACCTATAATCACGAATATAACATACACAATATACACTGCAAAATTTTAAAAATTACAAAGTGTGAAAAGAAACAGGAAAATGTTTCCATAATTAAGGAAAAAAGGCAGTCAGTAACGTCTGTCTCCAAGATGTCTCAGATATTGGATTTTAAGACAAAGACTCTAAAGCAGCTATTATAAATAGGCTTGAAGAACTACAGGAAAACAGGATTTTAATGAGTAAACAGGGAATCAAAGCAAAATAAATAAAGCCTATAAAAATTAGAAATTCCAGAACTGAAAAGTTTATATTTGCATGGGATTAGAAAGAGTGAAGACAAAAGACAAACTTTAGTTAAGAAAGACTGATAGATTTAATTCAATCTATAGAACAGAGAGAAAAAATGATTTAAGAAAACAGAACCTCAGGGACCTGTGAAGTAACAGCAAATGGTATAATGTGTAATTGAAATCTCAAAAGAAAAGTAAGGAACTTAGAAAAAAATACTACTTGAAGAAATAATGGCTGAAATTTTCCCAAATTTGATGAAAATCATCAAATTATTAATTCAAGAATTCAGTTAACCTCAAATTGAATAAATTTAAAGAAAATTACACAACAGCACATAATAAAATTGCTGAAAATCAACGCTAAAGTATTCAAAATAGTCAGAAGGAAAAAAGACACATTAGGGAGTTACCCTGAAGCTGATGGGCTTGCAGCTGGATCCATCTGGAATTGATGAAACAGATGATACAGAAATTGAAGAAACACAAGAAGAGAACAAAATATGAGAAGTTAAGTGTGGAGTGTGAGCAAATTCCCCCAAAATTTAGGCACTTGGGGAACTCTACAATATCACACAAGAGTTTGCTACATAGAAAGGCAAGAAGTAATGACTATGGTGCATATAGTGATGATAATATCTGCAATCAGGAACCAGAAGATAATTTTGCTGAAGAGCTTCAACAGTATATACAGGCCAAGGAAATGGCAAATACCACTTGGTTCTTACTATTTCCCGAAGGACCTGTGAAGAAAGAGGGGATTAATGATATCCAGCAAACCATTAAACAAAAAAATAAAAATCTTAAAGCTGTTCACAAGAATGGTAAATAGGCAAAAATGGGCTGGCACTGGAAACAAAGTATTAAATGTTTTCCTGAGGAAAAATGGCTTACAGGACAAGGGTGACAGACCTACAGAAAAGCAGTAGCATGTGAAAATGAGCCAGGGATTCATCAACCAATATACAAGTAGAAAGCAAAAGAAAACAAATTTGTAAATATTTTCTTGAAAGGAAATGTATTAAGGATAACCAGTGTAAATCTGATCATGATGCAGAGATAGAGAAGAAAAAGGAAATATGTAAATTTTATGTACAAGGATATTGTACCGGAGACAAAAACTGTATTTGCATAGTGAATATCCATGTAAGTTTTACAAGAATGAAATGTTAAATCAGGGAGAATACTACAAGTTTTCTCAGGGAAACGGACTTGGCCTAGTGGTTAGGGCGTCCGTCTACCACATGGGAGGTTCGCGGTTCAAACCCCGGGCCTCCCTGACCCGTGTGGAGCTGGCCCATGCGCAGTGCTGATGCGCGCAAGGAGTGCTGATGCACGCAAGGAGTGCTGATGCACGCAAGGAGTGCTGATGCACGCAAGGAGTGCTGATGCACGCAAGGAGTGCTGATGCACGCAAGGAGTGCCGTACCTCGCAGAGGTGTCCCCCGCGCAGGGGAGCCCCACGCGCAAGGAGTGCGCCCTTGAGGAGAGCCGCCCAGTGCGAAAGAAAGTGCAGCCTGCCCAGGAATGGTGCCGCCCACACTTCTCGTGCCACTGACGACAACAGAAGCGGACAAAGAAACAAGACACAGCAAATAGACACAGAGAACAGACAACTGTGGGAGGGGGGGAATTAAATAAATAAATAAATCTTTAAAAAAAAAGTTTTCTCATGCTCCACTGACTGCTGAAACACAAGAACTGCTGGCTAGTTTTGCATATTGAAAAGAAGTCCTCATGTAAATAAAAAGACATCAAAAGCTGTCCTATAACCTCAAGAGGAGGTAGCTAACCTGCTGAGGATAACAGAGTAGAACACTGGAAAGAAGCTGGGTCATTGAGAACAACTGAGTCACAATAACCAGACTTCAAGAGGAGATACTTAAACCAGATCTCACACCATGTGAAATACATTTTTAAAATTTACTGTTTAACCCATATTGATTTGAATTTTGTTACCTGCAGCGAAAGGCAAGCTAATAAATGTGAGCCAAGGTCCAACCTACATTTATCCATCCAAAGTCCATGTTCCTCCACCTCACCAAAGATTTTGCTCAATGTACTCTACTGCAGAGAGCACAGGTTAAGAAAATGGGACAAGTGAAAGGCTGTTTTCATAATATGGGGCAGGCAACTACACAGGAGTAATTATAATATGGCCTGTGCATAAATTCAAACTTACTCTATATCCAAGTATGGCTAGAAAGCCAATTGAGAAGTATAAACTCTATAGGCTTTGGATACTCAGGGAGGATGCAAACCAAATGTCTTAAGCTTACTTGGAATGTGGGGGGTTTGTGTTAAAAGCTTATCTGGAATATGGGAGATATGTGTTAAAACAAGCTTACCTGGAATGTGGGAGATATGTGTTAAAAGATTACCTGGAATTTGGGAGATACATGCTAATTCAAGCTTACCTGAAGGAAATAACCTATCTAAAACACCTGAAGAAACTAACAAAAAAGTCCTTTTGCATATAAGCACTGTTTGACTCCCCACTCTTACATCCTCTGTATAAAAGGGACCCAAAAATTCTTTTTGGGGCTCGGTTTTTATCAGGACAAGAGTCTGCCAAGTCTGGCCAGTCAAAATAAATCTTTCTTCTCAGAATTCTCATGTCCTGGCCTGCAAAACTGCGTAAACTCAACTTCTCTCTGCTGCAACAGTTAAACTTAGAAAAGTGTTAAGGAGAGAGAGTGTATGTATATATCTCGGTAAGGAAAGAACATGCCCAGCTCATCTAAAACTGTGCTCATCTAAAACTGTGAAGTACTATTGTTTTTTGTGAAACTGACAATACTCGTTCATGTAATTCTTTAAAATGAGAAAACATGGGCATTTTTTAGTTACTGTATGAAATTCTAAGATACTCACTTTTTTCACATTTAACATCTGTGAAACTGGAGTATATTTTACAATTGATAGAATATCACCTTTGAATTGGCAGTTTATTTTTTGCTTAATGATACATTAAAAATGGTGGATCTTATTGTCAATAATGCATTTAAATTTGATCAAATAGAATTTTTAACTGAATTTATACACATATATAGTCAAGTAAAAGTTTACTGTGGTTTGAAAGAAAAGGCACATTACAAATAAGGGGAAAATGACAGAAATGATAATTGATAAAGGCCAGAAGAAAATGGATTATCATCTTTAAACTGCCAAGAGGAAAAACTGTTAATCCAGAATTGTATATCTAGTGAAAATATCATTCAAAAGTGAGGGTGAAATAAAGACATTATTGGATAAACGAAGACTGAGATGGTTTGTTGTCAGTAGACCTGTACTACAAGAAATGCTAAAGAGTGCTCTTCAGGCTGAAAAGGAAATGGTGTTATATGGAAACTTAAATTACCGAAAGGAATAAAAAGATTACTAAAGTATGGTGAATCAAAATACAATAGGGGCTGGGGAGCAGTACAAGGTCCCAGGTTCAATCCCAGGTACCTAATTAAAAAAAAAATACAATGGGGGCTTTTCACAATATCATGCTGCCTCAGCATGTCCCTGTCATTAGTGACATAAGGGGTTTTTTACACTGTCATAATCCCTCAGCATCTCCTACCCTGTAATTAACAATATATGGACTCCTGCATTGTCATAATTAATGACTTAGCATCTTAGAACCTCTTGTTAGGTCCCTCAGTGACCACCCTGACACATGCTTATATAAGATAGTTTCTTTCTTCTTCCTGCATCCTGCCTAGGTTTGCACTCCTGAGAAAGTCAGATACAAACTCAATTCCTACTCTTGCTTGACCAACCACTACAGCTTTACCCTTGTAACTTTTATAAAGGCATAGTCCCCAGCACTATAACCTTTTGCTCCCCGCCTGCTGTTTGAGCCCTACGCTCCTGATGTGTTTTCCCATGTGACCCTGAGAGGTGTGCCACTCCTCTGTTCTAGGACCTTTGAGTACTAATAAAGTTCTCTTTCACATACATCTGGTGTCACCTGTCCTTGCCACCTGACTCTTCAGATAAAGATCCTTACAAATTACAAAGACAATGTATCTTTTTAACTTTCATAATTTTCTTAAAAGATAGTTGATATGTGACTATACCAAATACTATTGATTGTACACCTTGGATGAATTGAATGCTTTATTAGTATGTATCAATGAGATTGATTTGTTAAAAAAAAGACACTTGACTAAAGAAAAAACAATAACATTTTAATATGAGATTTAGAGCACATATAAAAGAGAAGGATATGTAAAAGAAAAGGAATCCCTGGAGGGTTGGTAATGGACTTGTATTTGCGTAAGGTTATTATATTTGTATAATTTTTTAAAGGTTTAAATGTAAGGTGAAAAGTTTTAAAATATGAAAAGGTACAATAAAGACTCTAGTTTTTGAAAAATTAAGGAGGAATATTATTAGCCTGAGCACAGTCACTAAAAAGAAATGTTTTAAAGAGTTACAGCTAAGAAGCCAAAAGAGAAAATAAAATGGAATACTATAAAATATTTGGCAAACTCAAAAAAACGCACAAAAAGAGCAACAGGAACAAAACTGTTACAAACTTAACAGGACCCAACTATATGTTGTGTACAAGAAAAATGTCTTCAGGAAGTAGATGTGGCTCAACTGATAGAGCATCCGCCTACCATATGGGAGGACCAGGGTTCAAACCCAGGGCTGCCTTGACCCATGTGGTGAGCCGACCCACGTGCAGTACTGATGCACGCAAGGAGTGCCGTGACACGCAGGGGGTGTTCCCCACGTAGGGGAGCCCCACGTGCAAGGAGTGTACCCCCACAAGGAGAGCTGCCCCACGCCAAAAAAAGCACAGCCTGCCCAGGAGTGGCACCACACATGGAGAGCTGACACAGCAAGATGATGCAACAAAAAGAGACACAGATTCCCGGTGTCACTGAGGAGAATGCAAGTGGACACAGAACATACAGCGAATGGACAGAGAGCAGACAACCAAGGGGGGGCGCAGATGAAAGAAAGAAAAATGTCTTTTAAAATAAGTCACAGAGGGTGGATATGGTTCATGTAGGAAGTCCTGGGTTCAGTTCCCGGTGCCTCCTGGAGAAGGTGAGCAAACAATGAACAGAGAGACAAGAAAACCATCAGGGAGAAGGGCAGGATAAATCAAAAAAGAAGAAAAATAAAGGAAATGAAATAAATAAATCTTTAAAAATAAAATAAAATATAGACACAAATAAGTTAAAAGTAAAAAGATAGAAGAAAGCAAGGGGGCAATCTGTAACAAATGTCCAAGAAAGTGTGGTGTGTTGGTGAAGAGTTGTTGTATGGGGATTCCACACATGTGCATGACTGTTTTGCAAGTTCACAACTTCTGTAATAAAAACATATTTAAGGGAAAAAAAAAAAAGCCGGCAAAGTTGATAAAACCCCAAAATTCATGCAGCAAAAAAACTGACAGATATGAACAGGCAAATTTCAATCACATTTGAAGATTTTAACATCCCTCTCAAAGGAATTCATAGAAAAAAAAGACAAAAAGTTAGTAGGATACAGATTTGAACAATACTATCACACAATCTGGCCTACACATCATTTACAGAACAATACCCCCAACAACTAAAGAGTGCAAAGTATTTTCAAGTGTACATGAAACATTCAACCAAAAGAGACCATATGTTGGGCCATGAAATGTCTCAATAAATTTCTAGATTGAAATCTTGCACAGTATATTCTCTGACTCCAATGGAATTAAATTAGAAATCAATAAATATGTCAAAAATGCCCCAAATAATTAGAAATTTTAAATATAGTTCTAAATAATCTATGAATGAGAAATCACAGAAGAAATTAGAAAACATTTTGAACTGAATAACAAAAACACGAATGATCAAAATTTGCCAGACACAGCTAAAGTAATGTTAAAAGGGAAATATATAGCCTTAAATGACTATCAAAGAAAAAAAATGCTTAATAATGATCGAGGTTTCTACCTTAGGAAGTTAGAAAACAAGAGCAAATTAAATCTAAAGTCAAAGAGAAGAAATAATGAGCAGAAACCAATTATATAGAAAGAAAGCACTGAGAACATAAATAAAAATAGTGGATATGAAACAGTATCTCACTATGTTTTAAGTTGTATCTTCCTGATTAATAAGAAAGCTAAGCAGTTTTTCATTTGTCTACTGGCTGCTCAGATTTCCTTTTGAAAAACCCTGAGCCAGGCTTTTGCACATTTTGATTTTTTTACTTTTTATTTTAGTAACTTATATACAACTAAAATGTTCTATTATTTACCTCTCCTTCCCTAAGCCCTCACCAGTCCCTGATAACCTGTATTCTAATTTCTGACTCTATTTGCTTATTCAAATTATTTCATATCAGAGGGATCATACAATAATTTGTTCTTTAGTGTCTGGCTTATTTCACACAAAATGATGTCTTCAAGGTTCATGCATGTTGTCGTAATATCAGAACTTCATTCCTTTTAGTGGTTGCATTAATATTCCATTGTATGTCTATACCCTATTTTGTTTATCCATTAATGTACAGGTGGTTACTTGGGTTGTTCCCATCTTTTGTTAATTGTGAAAAATGCCACAATAAACAGTTATGCAAATATCTGTTCGAGTGCCTGCTTTCAATTCTTTATAGTATATACCTAGAAGCAGAGATTACTAGGTCATAAGTAATTCTATTCTTAACTTTCTGAGGAACAGTCAAACTGTTTTCCACAGCATTTTGCGGATTTTTAATAGGGCTTTCTGTCTGCTCATTGAGTCATAAGAATTCTCTTCACATAATCTGGATAATCATTTTTGGTTGTATATATTGTAAAATGTATTCTCTCAATTTGTGGATTATCTTTTTACCTTCCTTGTGGAGTTTTTAAATGAAAATAAATTTAATATTAATCAAATTAATCAATAATTTCCTTTATTTTTATGTTTTTATAAAGAAAGTGTTCCCTATCCCAAGGTCTTTGAGATGTTTTCTTAGGTAAGTTTTATCATTTTGTCTTCCATGACTAATTTCTAATCCACTTAGAATTGATGTGAAAGTGGTTTTTAAGACAAAGATCATATTTCATTGCTATCTCATAGGGCATACTGACTTAGCACCATCATCAAACAACACATCTTTTCCTCTTTGCCTTGCATGCCTTTGTCATCTATTCAATGTCTACATATGGGTAAGACTATTTGGGTTCTCTGCTCTCTTAGATTAGTTTATTTGTATACCTCACTATTTTAATTAATTACTAAAGTATTTTCTAAAAATCTTGGTATCTGGAAGGGTAAGCCAATATTGTGCTTTCTTTTTAAAATGACTTTGCTACTTTTAGTCTAAAACTTGCATATAAATTTGGAATCAGTTTAAGGTATCTCCAACAGGAAAGAAGGAAAGAGGGAGGGGCAAGACTTTTGGGATTGCAATGAATTTATAGTTCAAGATATGTACTAATTCTTGTACTTGTTATTCTATTTTATACTCATTCCACTGATAAGTACCTCCAGCACAATGATGAATATAAGTGGTGATGGTAAGCCCTCTTAAACTCATCTTATTCTTTTTTAAAAAATGCTTTTATAATTTTTACCATTATGGTCTTTTTTAAAAAAAGATTTATGTTATTTACTCCCCCACTTGTTTGCGATTGCTGTCTGTTTTCTGTGTCCACTTGCTGTGTGCTATGTCTGCTCATCTTCTCTTTAGGAGGCAGCAGGAACTGAACTTGGGACCTCCCATGTGGGAGAGGTACTCAATCACTGGAGCCACCTCAGCTCCCTTGTTTTTTTGTGTCTCTGTCTTTCCTCTTAGTATCTTTGTTGCATCATCTTGCTGCATCAACTCACCAAGCCTACCTATTGTGCCAGCTTACCTTCTCCAGGAGGCACAAGGAACTGAACCCAGGACCTCCCATGTGGTAGGTAGAAGCCCAAACACTTGAGCCACATCTGCTTCCCTTTACTATTATGTTTGATGTTAAATACAGGTTTCTTTGTAGATAACTTTTATGGGGTTAAGGAAATTCCATTTACACCTATTTTGCTAATTCTTTTTTTTAAAATCATAAATGTATATTAACTTGATCCATGGTATAATGTATCTATATTAAGTTTATATAGTTCTCTTTTAACCCGTAAATGTAGCAAATTGTTTTTCTATTGTTAAATTACCCTCACACTCCTGAAATAAACTCTATTTTTTGTCATGATAAATTATCCTATTGGTAAGTTGCTTGATTTAACTTATGTTTAAAAATTTTTTTATCTATGTTCATGGGCTAAGCTGACTTGTCATTTCTCCTTTTCTATTCTGACCTTGCCAAGTTTTCACATACCATGCTTATTCTAGCGAATTACTCCAGTGAATAATTATGATACTTAGAATTGGGAAAGTTTCTCTCTTCTATGTTCTAGAACAACTTAAATGTTATTCAAATATTTGACCCTAAAATATTTGGTAGAACTCACTGGTACAGCTATCTAGACTTGGAGTTCTGTTTGTGGACGTTTTGCAATATGATTCACTTTTTTGAATGACATAGTCCTGGTCAAGCTTTCTCTTTCTTATTAAATTATATTTTTATTATAATTTGTCCATTTAATCTAACTTTCCAAATCCCTTCTTTCATTCCTAATATTATTATAGTGCTTTCTCTCAATTTTTAAAAATTTATTTCACCAGAGCTTTGTTACTTTTATATTTACATTCTAGAAGCACTTTCTCCAATTGATGGCATGTGAATTTTACAGGTAGCATTTTTTTCTTTAGTGGTATAAAACAGCACAACTTATAAATAATAGTGTCTTGGATTCACTGAAATATAATAATAGCAATACAAGGATCAACTATTAGCTTTGTCTATGCTCTTGTTTTCTCCTTAATTTCTGCTACATTATTCCCCTTCTCTTATCTCTGGATTTATTTTGCTCTACTTTTTCAAAAAATTCTCATTAATTTTCAGACCTTTTTTTTCCATTTAAGCTTTTATGATTTATTGTATTTCTATTCTTTAGACATAAAAAGTATATGGGGAAAAAAAAGTAAATAGGGGAAGCAGGTGTGTCTCAAGCAACTGAGCTCCCACCTACTACATGGGAGGCCCCTGGTTCGGTTCCCAGTGCCTCCTAAAGAAGACCACAAGCTGGTACGATGGGCAGGTATGGCAAGTTGATGCAACAAGAGACACAAGAAAAACATGAGAGATACAACAAAGCAGGGAGCAGAGGTTCCCAGGGCCTCCTAAAGAACAAGACAGAGAGCTGACACGATGGGCAGGTACAGCAAGCTGATACAACAAGATGATGCAACAAGAGACACAAGAAGAAAAACACAATGAGACACAATAAAGCAGGGAATGGAGGTGGCTAAAGCAATTAGGTGCCTCCTTCCCATAGTGGAGGTCCCAGGTTCAGTTCCTGTTGCCTCCTAAAGAAACAAGGAAGACAGACAGACATGGCAAGTACAAACAGTGAGGGGGTGGGAAGAAATAAATAAAAATTTTTTAAAAATGCATATGGATTGTGGAAAAACATATCCACACCAAGCCTTTTCACCATTATATTTCCTGTAGTTAAACATGTACATTGTCCACTTCACACCCACTAGGATGGCTATTATTTGGGGAAGAAAAAAAAAAACAGAAAATAAAGAAGTACTGGCAAGGATGTGGAGAAATGGGAACTGTCATACATTGTTGCTGGGAATGCAAAATGGTGCAGCCGCCATAAAAGAGTCCAGGAATTCCTCAATAACTTAAATATAGAATTATGAAAAGACCCAGCAATCCCACTTCCAGGTGAATACTTAAAAGAACCAAAACAGGGACACAGACACCTGTGCATTAACATTCACAAAGGCATTATTTATGATAGCCAAAGGTAGACAAACTGGTGTCTGCATCCCTGGAGTCTGACCCCATGGAACAGCTGACCCTGAAGTCCACACTTACTTTCTTAGCTAAGAGATAAAAGCATCAGGGAAACAACAGTTTTTGGAGGTAATGAGCAACTCTGAGGCTGGCAACACAAACCAAGCATCCATAAACAGGTTGGGGAAGCAAGCCAAGCATCCATCTTCAGCCTATCTTCTAATTCCATTCCAAATATAACTTGGATGTAGCCCACAGTTTTGAGATATATAATCATGACTTCTCATGATTTCTAATATTGACACAAGGTATTTGGAATTGCTTCTAATTTTCAAAACACATGTTCTCTAGACAATTTTTAAAATCAATTTTAGCTTAACTGCACTGCATTCAAAGAATATGCTCTGTATGATGCCAAACCTTTGCATTAAATAGCATGTGGTTAAATTTTGTGAAGTTTCTTGTTGGTTGAAAAAAATGTATTTCATGATTGTGGGAGAATTCTATATATAGGTCGGACAAATGTTACATTTTGTCTGTAACAGAGACGAAGGGGTGTTAAAATTTCCCACCATGATTATGAATTTGTCTATTTCTCCTTTCAGCTAGGCTTTTGCTTCATATGTTTGAGACAATTCCATTAGAAACTTGTACATTTTTGTTATAGCTTACAGGTAACTAAATCTTTTATCATTACATAATGATCCTTACAGCGCTAGTAATATTAGCCTATTTTGCGCCATTTATATAATTACATCATCTTTATTAATACTTGCCTGGTTTTGTTTTTCTACATCATTTTCATTTTCAGCCATTCTGTAACATTTTGTTTTACATGTTTATCTTGTAAATATCATGTGGATTATTTTACTATCTGACAACCTTTACCATCCCATGTGATTAATTTGCAAAAATTACGATGATGAAAGCCGATTTCCATTTTCCATCTTATTTTGTGATATTTTCCCACCTTTTCTATGTTTTCCCCCTCCTATCCTTCTTGCTTTCTTTTGGATTAACTTAATTCAAAAAATATTTATTGCTACTATGCACCAGGCATTTTTATAGGCAACCCATACCCTCCTCTAGGATCATTTTTCTTCTGCCTGAATTACACCTTTAGCCCTTCATCTAGTAAAGAGATGGTAGTAACGAACTCTTTTATTTTTGATAATGTCTGAAATGCCTTTATTTCACTATCAATCTCAAAAAATATTTTCGTCTCTTAGGTTTCAACTAGTATAGTTAAAAAGTTATTTGTGAGTTTGTTACTCTTTTGGAGATTAATCTTTTTTTTTTAAATGGAATTGCACTTTAAGATCTTCACATGCATTCTGTACTTTCTCACTTAAAGACAGGATTTTTATTTAAACTGAGATTGGCTGGGCTTACTGAACCTGTGTTTTGAATCTCATGAGTTCTGAAAATTTTTAACCCTATCTCTTATAAATTGCCTCTGCCCCATTCCCCTTCTCTTTATCGAACTCCTGTTAAATCTGTACACTGAATCTTCTAACCCCATTTCCTAGACCTCTTTCATACGTTCTCCCTGTGCTTTATTCCAGATAATTTCTGCTGAACTCTTCCAAGACCCTACATTTCTATGTCTTATCAGCTGCATTTCATCCTCTAAATCCCTTCCACTGAATTCTTCTCATTTTAAATTCTATAATTTGCATTTGTACAAAGTTCTATTTATATCTTTTTTCAAATATGTCTCTTTTTTCCTTTAGGTACCAAAGCTAGGGATTGAACCAGTGAGATCATATGTGGGAAGACAGAGTTCAACCACTGAGCTACATAGGCTCCTGAGGTGATTTTTTTGTAGTTTGTTTTTTAGGAAGTACCAAGGATTGAATCCAGGACCTCTTATGTGGGAAACAGGCACCCAATTACTTGAGCCACATAAGCTCCCCTGCTTTCTTCTTTTAGTTTTATTTTCCCTTCAAATATTTTGGAAGCTTACCACTTACTAACTGAACCATGTAAACAGCTATTTTATATTCTGTATCTGCTATTCTGTGATTTGTATTCCAACATTCAAAGTATTTATGGATCTCTTTCTGCTGTGACTTCAGCTACAAAAATGCACTTGGTTACCCTGTAGCCTTGTGTATTACTGTCATTTTTTTCTCTTTGAGCTAATTATCTAGAAAATATCTTTTGGAAATATGTTAAGACTTGGAATGAAATAAGTCAAGGTAGACAAGCTATGACTTGCAGTCAAATCTGCCCATGACAACACTCAAGGTTAAGAATGGAATATATAAACACTTTTTATTATATATATACATATATATGCAAGAGACCCTATATGACCCACAAAACTTTAAATATTTACTATCTGGCCATGTGCAGAAAAGTTTGTCAACCCTTAAAATAATTTCCTTCAGGGAAGCGGACTTGGCCCAGTGGTTAGGGCATCTGTCTACCACATGGGAGGTCCGCGGTTCAAACCCCAGGCCTCTTTGACCCATGTGGAGCTGGCCCATGTGCAGTGCTGATGCGCTCAAGGAGTGCCCTGCCATGCAGGGGTGTCCCCTGCATAGGAGAGCCCCACACGCAAGAAGTGCGCCCCATAAGGAGAGCCGCCCAGTACGAAAGAAAGTGCAGCCTGCCCAGGAATGGCGCCGCACACACGGAGAGCTGACACAAGATGACGCAACAAAAAGAAACACAGATTCCTGTGCTGCTGGCAACAACAGAAGCGGACAAAGAAGAACATGCAGCAAATAGACACAGAGACCAGACAACTGGGGTGGGGGAGGAAGGGGAGAGAAATAAATAAAATAAATTTTTAAAAAATAATAATTTCCTTCAGAGTGGGGGGTGGGGCAGGGAGTTTGCTTCTCTCATGAACCTGTATTAATAGACCACTTTATATTCTCATTTATAGCTCTTTACAGACCATTCAATTATATTATGAATTTGGGCTGCAGCTCCATTTAAATAAGTACCATCTCTTGGTTACTTCTCAGAGAACTTCCCACCTTACCCTAATTCAGAACCAACAAACCACATATTCATATTTTTTATAGTCCCCTCACTCCAACCCCCAACTAAGTGGTAGGTTTATTTTTAGTTCACTCTTACACTGAGTTTGTAGCCCTGTTTACCAATTTTACTTCTTATGTTGGGTGGATCCTGGGGTTTATTCCCTATACCATGTGTCCCATGAAGCTGTGAATTTGCTCACCTTATTCAGCAAATGCCTTCAGACTAAAGAACTGTTTCAGAGTTCAGTTTCTTTCTCTGGGTTCCCACGTTCAGTCAATCAGTGGGATGAATATTTCTTTTTTTTTGGTCAGATTTTTTTTTTTCAATAATTTTATCTAGGATTGTTATTTTCTAAGAGAGGGTCATCTGGGAATCTAGACATCCACATAATCACAAACACCATTTGAACTAAGCTCCATTAATTACATTATGCTACATAGAAGCTTACATAAGGCAGTGTAGGAGGAAGAAGAGGAGGCTAGGGAAGGATGCGTGAAGAAGGTAATGAATAATTAAGTTTAAAATATGAATAGGAGTTTGGCAAAGATGATGGGGCAAGAGCATCCAAGGCTTTGTAGTGATATCGAAAAGCTCAGAGATAAGAAGAGTATCTTTGGGAAATTGCAAGCACTTCTGTATACAGAGAAAGGAAAAATGAGATAAAGATGGAGAGGGGAAATACAGAGGCAGGTACGAATTGAAGAAACATGAAAGTCGTACACATAAGATTTACTAACTAGATGTGAGGAGAGAGGGAAATAGTTGTGCCAGTGCTCAGGGATCATGGAGCCAATCATCAAGATAAGGATCACAGACCAATAGGGATATTGTTTAGTTTTCTTTTTTTGGAGAGAGGAGCTACAAAAGGAGGACTGAGTCAAGGAGTAATGAATTAAGTTTGGGGCATGTTGATTTTTAAGTGACACTGGGAAAACTCTCATAAAATCTCAGGAGGCAGCTAGATACATTGTATCTGAAATTCAGGATCAAAGTCTAATCTAGAAATAAAGATTCGGGAGTAACCAGCATAAAGTGATAAATGAAGCCCTGAGTAAATAAGGGGAACAGAGTAAGAATATAAATGTCTGAAGGCATAAGCCTAGGAATCACTGGCATTTAGTGAACAAGCAAGAAATAAACATAAATCTAAGTGAAAAAGAATAGCTATAATAGGAGGAAAACCAAAAGAATGTAGTATAATTGGAAGCCAAAAATATCAAGAAGTTAACAGTTTCAAATGCTCAAAGACCAAGTAAGGTCTAGATAGGTTATTTTATCCATCAATTTTAGAAATAAATTAGTAATAACCTTTGTACCATTTTTTTTTTAAGATTTATTTTTATTTCTCTCCCCTTCTCCCCCACTCCAGTTGTCTGTTCTCTGTGTCTATGGGCTGCACGTTCTTCTTTGTCCGCTTCTGTTGTTGTCAGCAGCACAGGAATCTGTGTTTCTTTTTGTTGCATCATCTTGTGTCAGCTCTCCGTGTGTGCGGCGCCATTCCTGGGCAGGCTGCACTTTTTTTCGCGCTGGGTGGCTCTCCTTATGGGGCGCACTCCTTGTGTGTGGGGCTCCCCTACCCGGGGACACCCCTACGTGGCACAGCACTCCTTGCGCACATCAGCCCTGCGCGTGGGCCAGCTCCACACAGGTCAAGGAGGCCCGGGGTTTGAACCATGGACCTCCCATGTGGTAGACGGACACCCTAACCACTGGGCCAAGTCCACTTCCCACCTTTGTACCTTTATCCATTTTCCTGAGCCTGGTTTCTTTGGTCTAAAGCCTCTCAAGCATAATTTTTCCAAAAGAAATAGCCTCTAGTCTCCTACTCCTTATTAGGAATCTTTTATTTTTCTAATCATCTTGGTGTTCCATTTTATTAAAATGAATTATCTTTTTCACTGTCTTGATCATTCCACCAGATGCATAACCTTGACGCATATTGAAATGAGAAAGGCTAAATCATGAGACGGGAACTTCTTCATATTTCAACCTCAAACCTACAAACCTATTCATACCCACGTTAAATTTCTTCCTCCCAGGAAAAGAACACAGTCACTGTGAAGCCAATACCTCTGTATCAGTGGTTCGCGGATATAGAGATTTTGCAAACTCCCTCACACTCCAGATGAGACATTTATGTCATGGGGGTAGAAGGGTGCTACAGATATCCGGTGGGGAGAGACCACAGGCGTCCTAAACATCCTAAGAAGTAGAGTTCCCACAATAAAAACTATCCGATCAAAATGTAGATAGTACCAAGGTTAAGAATCCCTGACCTACATGTTCTGAATCTTATCCAGTCTCATATTCTCAAGAACTCTGTTGTCTGCTCTCTTTTGCATCTTCAGCTCTCCCTTTCCACTGACCATTCCCACTGCCATGTAAAATGTTCTAATACTTCCCATTATTTAAAAATATATTAATGCGCAACTTAACTGTTAATGTGGAAATGGATAGAGTTGATGATGGTAACACATTATAGTAACAGCTGGTTTATAAATAGGATTAGGCATGTAAATGTCAATTGAAAGAAAGCTAGAGAATACTCTAGGTACTGAAAAACACAGTGAACCCGGAGGTGGACAAGAATTGTTAATAGTACAAATGTAAGAATGTCCTCTGAATTAGAACAGATGTACAGCACTACTGCAGAGTGGTGAGAATGCGAAGATGCATGGGAAAAATAAAATTAATGTAACCTATGAACTATAATTAACAGCAATACTGTAATATTCTTTTGTGAATGCCATAGATGTACTGTGTTAATAATTGGGGGGTATGGAAAAAATATGCCAAATGTACAGTATGGCATATTTATATGCCACCATATATTAGTGGTAATAGTCTGATATTTCCTCATAATCTGTAACAAATGTTCCACAACAGTGTGGTGTTGGCAAAGGGGTGTTGTATGGAAATTTTACACATGTGCATGACTGATTTGTAAGTTGACAGCTTCAGTAATAAAAACAGATTTTTTAAAAAAAGGAAAAATGTATATAGTTAATATAGTACCACCATACCTTTACCCTGTGCCTTGACTCCTTATCTTCCTTCAGGTACTGGAGGAAGATTTCTCCAATACTTCATACCAAGCTTCAATATTTGAGTGCAATACACTTATATATATATGATTCTGTAACACTCATATTTCCACTTATTCACCTTACTCACACGTTTTATCCCAAATGTTCCATCAAGATAGCTCAGTTGGGAACGGAATTTGGCCCAGAGGTTAGGGCCTCCGTCTACCACATGGGAGGTACGCGGTTCAAACCCTGTGCCTCCTTGACCCGTGTGCAGCTGGCCCATGCGCAGTGCTGATGCGTGCAAGGAGTGCCGTGCCACACAGGGATGTCCCCCGCGTAGGGGAGCCCCACGCGCAAGGAGTGCACCCTGTAAGGAGAGCCACCCAGCGCGAAGGAGGGAGCAGCCTGCCCAGGAATGGCGCCGCCCACACTTTCCGTGCCGCTGACGACAACAGAAGCGGACAAAGAAACAAGATGCAGTAAAAAGACACAGAAAACAGACAACCGGGGGAGGGGAGAGGAGGGGAATTAAATAAAAATAAATAAATAAATAAATCTTTAAAAAGAAAAAAGATAGCTCAGTAAATTACTTTTTTCCTGTTTATCGATACGCTCACAACTTAATTCAGTAGTCAACCATAGTTATCTATTGCCTAGATTTTCCAGTTTATTTATCACTACCACCATTATGAACTACTTAGATATTGTATTTTCAATAGTTTTGTTCATTACCACATTCCCATCATATCAGGCACACAGCAAGCACTAAATTATGTTAATACATGAATTCCTGGCAAAGAATCAATCATAAAGTTAACCTGCTTGAAGTATGTTAAAATAAGAAACTGACTTGTATAAGGGGTTATGGCTGGAATTTAAACTGTGAGGCAGGACTTCAAATTGCTTTTCCTTATTCACTTATTTGACTAGCAAGAAGACATCTAGAGCACCCATTTCTAATGAAAGATTGACTACATTTCAAGAAAAGCCTCTTGTTGCTCTGCAGAAGTGATCTAAGGAAGTCTTTCAGGGTAAGGTATGAGGATGAGGAATTAAGAGTTTTGCATTTTAAAAGAATATACAATACAAAAAGACTAATGATTTTCTGGCACTGTGATACCTGGGAATAACTCCACAGGCTGCATTTGAAGATTCAAGGTCAATGTAAAACTGCCCAAACTCCTGTATTTTTAAAATTCCTAGTCTCCCAATCCTTTGTCTCATTGTTTCTGGTCACATATTACCATACAGTCTTTGTTCTTCCTTCACATATCCAATCTTTTACGGTTTTCTAATGTCTTTACTACCCTATGAGGTAAACGGAACAGGAATGATCCCCATCTGAAGGTCAGGGTGGTCTGTGTCCATAGTCATATTACCAGTGGAACTTGCACATAAATTGACTCCTGGTCAAGAAGAGGCCCCAGGAAGTTTTAGTAATGGAAGGTGGTGAGGGTACTACAACATTGTGAATGTGATCAATCTCACTGAAGGTACACTGTGGTTGAGATGGGAAAATTTGTTTTATATACATGTTCCCCCCCCCCAAAAAAGCAACTAAAGAGACAACGAAAATTAAATACAAGATTGCAGCTAAGAAGGAAGGGGGGGTGGTGAGTGGATATAGCTCAGTGGTTGAGCACTTACTTCCCATGTACGAGGTCCTGATTTCAATCCCCAGGACCTCCAAAAAAAGACATCATTGGAACATATGAAAAAATTGGAATATAGACTGTAAGCTTTATACTGATGTTCAAAGCTCTTGAACTTAGTGTAGCAGTTTGATAGGGTTATAAAATAAAAAAATAGATACTGGATTATGTTTGTAATCTGATATGTACCTGGGCATGCTTGTGTTATGATTAGGGCATTGATAAAAGGCACAGCAAAGAACAGAGTGGGGGGTTTTGATGTTGGAATTTGATGCTGAGCCTTTAGCTGGAGTCCCAGAAAGTAAGCTCACAGAGGAAAGAGAAGCCAGTCCCAAGAAGAGGGGAACCCTGAGCCCAGGAAGAAGCAAGCCCTGGGAAGAAAGGAACCTTGAACCCAGAGAGAAGCAAGACCCTGGAAAGGAGGAAGCCAGGAAAGCTAAACCCTCCTAGCCGTCGGCAGCCATCTCGCTCCAGCATGTGAAAATAGACTTTGGTGAGGGAAGTAACTTATGCTTTATGGCCTGATATTTGTAAGCTCCCACGCCAAATAAATACCCTTTATAAAAACAATCAGTTTCAGGTATTTTATGCCAGCACTCCTTTGGCTGACTAATACACTTAGTTACTGCAGTTAAGGAGATTAGTTACGTGTTCTTAGAAAATATACAGGCTGTATTAAGTGTTCAAGAAGCATGAAGTATACAATCTATACTCAAGGGTTTACAAAATGGGCTGATAGCTAGATGATACTTCAAGAAGCATGAAGTATACAGGCTGTATTAAGTGTTCAAGAAGCATGACGTATACAATCTATACTCAAGGGTTTACAAAATGGGCTGATAGCTAGATGATACTTCAAGAAGCATGAAGTATACAATCTATACTCAAGGATTTACAAAATGGGCTGATAGCTAGATGGACTGATAGATGGAAAGGCAGAATATGAATATACAACAGTCAAAATTGGTATATCTGGGTATTTTGGGAGATAGGGATAAAGTTGGAATTCTCTGTATGAGGTGTGTATTTTTTTAAATTGTCCAGCAAGTTCCAAATTATTTTACATGCACATACACAAAAGGCTACAGCTTTGCCAGACAAGTTCTCACTTGATGCTCTTGTCTAGTATGTAGAAAAAGTTCAGTTTCAGATGCTGGTGGGGAGGGGAAAATGAAGTGGCAGTTTATGCCTCTCCTCAGCAAGACTCTTCCTAGATTCCACCTATTTAACATTTTCACTTATTTATCAAAGACTCTTACCCTTTGAGTAGGTTGCAAGGGTAAAATTGGCAGTAAACAATAAAACAGTCAATGGGTTAGAAGAACATCAGCTATCAGGTCCCCCAAGGCTTCAGGATCCCCCAAATTATAAAACATTGGGTTCAAAGCAGAAGAGCAAGTCTACCTGCTGTGTATCCTCAACACTATTCCTGCTAATGGTATTGATCACCCAGCAACTGGAAATATCCTCTGAAATAACACAAAGCCAGTAAATCCCAGGCTAACTTGGGAATTGCACTAGATCACCAGTGATGAGTTTAAGTTTACCTGATAGTACTCCAGAAATACTGGACAAAGCTGTTATATTGCACAACAGCAAATACCATGAATCTAAAAATGAAACTGACTAACTTGTGATTCAGAGGCTTCCAATCTCAAGGTTCCTCCTGAAAGGAGCTGCAGACAGGATTTGAGTATACCTGGCTTTTCACAATAACATTTTTGGCAGAAGTTACAATTAGAGTAATTGGTTGTAATGGTTTCTCTCCCTTGTTCTACAGATTCAAATACAAGAGACAGGAGACTAGAAATTCCTGAACCCCATAAATCCAGAGGCCAGCCAGCAATGTGAGTGACAAGATGCAAAGGCCCACCAGCATATCTCTGGGATAGATGTCCTATCTGTAAATTCTCTGAAAACAAAGACTTCAACATTGTACAAGTTTACAATATCATCCCAAGCAGACCACTAGACAGGAAGACAAAACAGCTGGATATAAAGAAACAGACAGGGCTCAATCTAGCATGATTTAAGCCCAAGGAGCAACAACCCTGATTTTGAGAAGTGAGAAAGTTGACTTTGGCCTGCCTTCTTTCTAGGGATAGCCTTCTTGTCCTGTCCATCTCTATTCACTGTAGTTTTTGTTTTTATTATGAAATATATCATACAGAAAAATGAAACATTTATGTCTAATTTACTCATAGACACTGGAAGTATATTATAAATTCATATCCTAGTCCCAGAAAAATGACTGAAGTGGTAATCATTTCTGGCTTTGCTTTGTATGTTTGTGTGTTTATGTTCCTAAAAAACACATCATACATATATCATTTGTCTTAACCTCACCTCTTCCACTTCATATTGTCATTCATTTTCACTGACATATAGCATCATACTGATGACTATAATCCAATATATCCAAACTATTGCTGATGGACATTTGGATTATTTCCAATTTGTGAAAATGATAAACAATTCTGTCAAAAGTATTTTTATATATTGCTCCTGATGAACAAGTCCAAGTTTCTCTACATCACTGCTGCCTAACAGAAATATAATGAAAGTCACATATATAAACTTAAAATTTTCCAGCAGTCACACTAAAAAGGTAAAAAAAAGATGAAATTTTAATTTTACCTTAAACTGTTGTATCACAATGTCATAATTAAAAATACTGATATTTTACATATTTTTTAAATCCTTTTGATTTGTACTTTATACCTTTATGAGATCAAATCATGAAAAGAAAACCTTTTTTTCACTTGGTGAATTAAGTTCTTAATGTTTACTGATCTTTTCCTGTAAGATTGTGCTTTTTGTGTCTACTTGAGTCTTGCCCTACTGAGGACATGAAGCTCTTTGACCATTGTCTCTTAAGTTTTATGTGTTTGTCTTTCACTAGAATAGGTCTGAATGAAAGTATTATAGTAGCAGTCTAATTTCATTCCCCCAGACACACACAATTTTCCCAAAACCATTTATCAAAGCCTAGATCATGTCCTGGTTATCTGTAACCCTACCTGTCATTTATCAATATTCAAGCAACTATTTCTGGATTATCTATTCTATTCTTTTGGTCTATCTTACACACAATCTGGGTAAAACAAGTTAACAGTCTTAGTTCCTAAAAGTGTGTGCTGGGTTTCTTGCCCCTTATTACTTCCATATAAATTTTAGAATTAGCTTGAGTTCCTTAAAAACAAACATGATGTAATTTTGAATCAACTTGGGGAGAAGTACCACATTTACCAAAAAGACTCTTTCGAAGCATGAAGTTTAGTATATCCCTCTTTATTTATGTCCTCACTAACATCTCTAAAATTAAGTTTTATGACACTTCCCTTAAAGGTCTGGTAAATCCTTTGTAATCAATCCTACGTAGACACAATGGCACCCCAAATGTCAATGCCCTAATACCTGTAACATGTGAATATTACCTTCCAGATGACAAAAAGCACTTGAAGGTGTAATTAAGATTACTAATCAGGGGGGTAACCTTAAGGTAGTAGGAAGGTTATCCTGGTTTATCCTGAGAACTTTCTCCAGCTGCAGGCAGGCAGAAGAACGAGAGAAAAAAGTAAGAGGACTGGATGGGCTCTTGCCCATTTGACAAGGGACACAGGTAGCCTTACAGAGCCGAGACAGACTTCCAACTGAAAGCTGGGAAGGAAATGTGGACCTCAGTCCTGTAGTGACAAGGCACTGAATTCTCCCACAGAACCTCCAAATAAGAGCCCAGTTTGGCTAATATCTTGATTTTGGTAATTTGAGAACTCAGAGCAGAGAAACCAGCCACGCCCACCTAAGTTCTGACCTAAAGAACTATGAGGCAATAAAATTGTATTGTTCAGCAGATATAGGAAATACATTTTCCTAGGCTCTTTGTGATTAAAAATGAAATTTTGTTACTATTTCCAAATACCTGCAACAACCCTGGATTTTTTTAAAAAATAATTTTTATCAAGAAAACATTAAATTCTCATTAATTCTAACAACTCACATGTAAATTTCTTTCAACTTTACTATTTACACTATAAATTCACATTTCCTTTCCATACCTTACCCCATTCTCCCTTGCAAGAAAATATCCAATATCTGGAGAGCGACCATCTATCTTTGTTTCATCCCTGATCACAAGAAGTTGCTTCAACATTTCACGTTCTAAAGAATGATCTAAGTTTGTTTTTGAGGGGACATCACAGACCCTTTATGTTTAAAAAAACTCCCTTTTATTCTTATGTTCCTAAATTTCTTGTGCATGCATACAGACTTTCACCAAATTAATTTTCTGCATTTAATGAAGTGACTAATCTTTCTTTAACCCATTAATGTGAAAACTGCATTGACTAATTTTTCTAACGTAAAATCCACTTGCACTAATGCAATCACCCCTACTTTAGTTAAATAATTATATAAAATATTGCTAGATTTGGTTTACTAAGTATTTACTTGTTATACCTATTTAATTGGATTGCTGTATACTTTCCCTATTATGTTTTAGTCAGGTTTCAGTATAAAGGTTATGCACATCTCATAAAATGAGTGAAATATTCCCTTCTTTTCCTTCCATTCAATCAACAAATATTTAAGTACTTACTTTTCTCTGGAAATATCTGTGCATGACTGGAATAATTTCTACAAATTTTAGAAGAACTGCTAATATAAGTCATGTATCTAGATTTGGAGCTTAGTTTGAAGATTTTGGAAAATGGTTATAGCATTATTCAGATATTCCATTTCTTTGCTAGTCAGTCTTGCAAGTTATATTTTCCTAGAAAATATATTTCCCTATCTAAAATGTCTTTTTCAAATGGTCTAAAAATACTGTTAAATATCTGTGTGATCTTTATTACATTCCCTTTTTATTTTAGCTATAATACACATTTCCTTTTTTTAACCCCCAGAAGCGTTTTACATGCAAAGAATTAAAATTTAGCATATAGTGTATGTTAGACCTACTTCATTAAATTCTGCTCTTTACTTCCTTCCATATCATTTTACAAGGATTTATTTTGCTAATTTTTTTTCTGATTTCTTGAGATGAATTCTACAGCAGATTGTATTCTGTACTACTCTAATTCCCTAGGTTAGAATACTATACATACCAATCTATTATTACTGTCTTCCTGTCTTCTGAAAGTATGCATTCCCAACCCATAGGCTTAACTGCGTGATTTGCTTTAGCCAAGGAAATGTGAGCAAATGGACGTAAAGTATACCTCATCTAAGCAGTAATTTTAAATACAATTATATGATTTGACACAGCCTCTTTCTCCTCCCTTCTGCCATTGTGAATGGGCATGCCCCATATAGAAGCTCTACTATTTCAGCATGGATCTGAATAGTAGAACGAAATGAAAGACAAACAGAGCTGCTACAACTGACCAATGATCATGACCCATAGCCATGAAATGTGAGAAATGTTTTAAGTCATTGAAATTTGGAAGCCTTTATTCACATTTATCTAAGCTACTGCTTTAATTGCATCTCCTAAACTGAGTTATTCCATTCAGATTATTTTCTAATTTTCACTAAGATTTCTTTTTTGACCTGTGAGTTATTAAATATATTTCTTGGTTTCTGAGCATAAGGCATTATTTTACTTATACAAAGTTATTTTTTTATTAAACACTAGTTTAATTCTAGCAATGGCAGTTCTTGTGCACTAGCAATATTTTGAAACAACTTTATAACCCATTGTACAATTTTTAGAAGTGTTCTGCATATGCTCAAAAAGAACACATATTCTGCATTTGTTAGATACAATGTTTTATATGTCACTTAGTTGAGTATAATCATGTTTTTCAAATTACCTCATTCTTCATTTTAATTATTATTTACTAACAGGTTAAGTTAAATCACTCACTATAATTGAGAATTTGATCAATTTTTTGCTTCATATATTTAAAGATTTGATATTAAATATAGTAAATTTAAAAGTTATACCTTCCTGATGTGTTTCATCTTTTATCCTTGCAATGAGACACTAATGCTAGTCATGCTTCTTCTACTTTTTAAATCTATATTGTCTGATATTAATATATCGACAAAGCTTTCTTTTGATTAAATTTTTAATTACTTAAAAAATTTGATAGGTAGCTGTTTTTGTTATAATGTCTCTATTAAAAGATACAATTCACATTTCATCCATTTGAAGTGTACAGGTCAGTAGTTTTTTTTAGTATATTCAGAGTTGTGCAACCATCTTTACAAATCAATTTTAGAACATTCTCATCATCCCCCCAAAAACCTCCGTATGCATTAAAAGTTACTCCCATTTCCTCTCAACACCCACCCCCTCCCAAGCCCTAGGCAACCATGAATCTACATTGTCTTTAAAGATTCGCTTGTTCTAGATATTTCATAAATGGAATCATTCAGCATGTAGTCCTTTGTGACTGGCTTATTTCACAAAATGTTTTCAAGGTATATATATGCATGTTGTAGCATATATCAACACTTCATTTCTTTTTATTGCTGAATAACATCCATTGTATGGCTATATACCATATTTTTTTATCCAATCATCAAATGATGAACACTTCAGTCCTTTCAACTTTTATAATGCTGCTGTGGACACCCATAATGTAGGTATTTGTGTGAAAACATGTTTTCATTTCTCTTCTGTATATACCTAGGAGTGCAATTGCTGGGTCATATGGTAAGTTTCTATTTAACCTTTTAAAAATGCCAGGCACTGTTTTCTGAAGGCGGTGTACTATTTTACATTTGTATCAGCATTGTACAAGGGCTCCAAATTTTCCACATCTTCATAAACACTTGTATGTTTTTTATTATAGTTATCCTGGTGCGTGTGAGGTAATATTTCATTGTGGTTTTCTTTTACATTTCCCTGATAACAATACTAAGAATCTATTTGCTTATTTATTGCTGTTTGTATATTTTGAGAAAACAATATTCAGATTTTTTGCCCATCTTTTAATTGGTTTGTCTATTATGGAGTGATAAGAGATCACTGTATTCTATACACACAAATTATTTATCAGATATATGATTTGCAAATATCTTCTCCCATTCTATAGGTTAGTTTTTCACGTTCTTGAGGATGTCCTTCGAAGAAGTTTCAAATTTGTATGACATCCAATTTATCTGCCTTTCTTTGGTCTTATGCTTTTGTGTCATATATTTAAAAAAGCTAATTCCAAGGTCCTGAAGATTTACACCTTTGTTTTCTTATAAGAGTTATATAGTTTTAGAGTCTTATATTTAGGTCTCTGATGCATTTTGAGTTATTTTTGTATATGGTATGAAGTATGGGTTGAAGTTCATTCTTTTACATGTGGATATTCAGTTGTCCCAGTATCAATTACTGATCAGATTATTACTTCCTCAGTGAGTGTTTTGGCACCCTTGTCAAAAATCAGTTGACTATAGACATGGATTTCTGGATTTCCAATTCTATTCCACTGGTCAACATGTCCATCCTTATGCCAATACCACTATCTTGATTACTGTAGCTTTGTAGTAAGTTTTGAAATGTGGAAGTACAAGTCCCTCAACTTTGTTCTTTCTCTTTATGATTGTTTGGCTATTCTGGGTCTACTTATGAATTTTACATCAGCTTGCCAATTTCTGCAAATCCTGCTGGAATTTTGATAGACATTACATTGAAGCTTTAGATCAATTTAGGTTGGTTACTATCTTATGTTACATATTTTTCCATTCTTTTCCTGTTAACTTTTTGTTTCCTTATCTCTTTTGTCTCATATAAATAATTTAAGTGGTTGTACTCACATCCATTCTGAAAATCTGTTCATTTTAGCTACTTACATATTTGGTTTAAATCTACTACTCTATTTTTGTGCACTAAATAACTCTTTCCTTCTTTCTTGCTTTTTCTCATTCCACATTTCCCCACTTATCCTAGTTTCAAAGTTATGCTCTTCAATTCTGTATTACTCACTTGCTTTGCTATGTGTCCTTTGTATATCTCTGATATCTGGAATCTCTTTTTTCTCCTTTGCAATTTCTTTAATGAGGCTCTGCTGGTGTCAATTTTCACATTATAATTCATCCTCTTCAATGATATTTTTGTAAGGCATCACAAATTATAGGGAGATAGCTAGTTTCTCTTGGTACACTAACAGTATAATTCCATTGTCTGTTGGCTTCCACTGTTTCTGCTGGGAAGTCAGTGATCAATATTTCTTAAAATAAGTATTTTATTCTCTGGCTGTTCTACTCTGGCATTTCTCATGAGTTCTGCAAAAGTCTTAGCTATTACTTCTTAAAATACTGACTGCCTCATTTTCTCTCTCCTTTTCTCCTGAGACTCTGACTATGGTATACTATAAACCTCATTTGTATCATTCTCTATTCCAAATTTCTTTCTTGTGAGTGTATCTTTTTTCCCCCCAGAAATAAAAGTTTTATTATAAAACTTATTAGATTTTATATTATTCAACTTGATTTGAAATTTATCAAACAATAGTAAAGCCTATCTAGAAAACCAATCTGTACCCTTTTTGACATATTCTCTTTGCCTCTCAGAACTAATTTCTGAATTTCTTATGAATTGTCCTTCAGTTCAGTTATTCTGTCCATAATCTGTCCATAACATAATCAGTTATTCTGTCCATAAGAACTCAATTGATTGAGTTCTTAATTTCAATCATAAATTTTATATCCAGCTCTATGATGTTATTTTTTACAAATTTGGTTATTCTTTTGAATCTCTTATTCCCTGTATGTATTTCTTTAATAAACATAGTTACTTCATATTATTTGTTTAATAATTCCACTAGCTGAATTATTTCAGGGTATGGTTTTTCTCATTCTCACTCATGGTATATAATTTCGGTTTTTGGGAGCTGTTCACTTTCCTCATAAAGTCATTTGAGGAAATTTTTTGAGGCCTAAGATAAAGGTGAATTTCTTCACAAAGGAGCTATGTTTACTTCTGCTAAGTATCTGGGAATACCTAACAGGCAGGCTAGGCTAGGATCACTTAAAAAATTTTTTTTTTTCTTTTTAATATCCTAGGGTAGAAGATTGAACCCAGGACCTCATATGCAGGAAGCCAGCACTCAATCCCTGAGCCACATCAGCTCCCCTGGGTTGGTTTTTTCATTTGTTTGCTTGTTGTTTTTGTTTTTTTTAGGAGGCACTGGGGACCAAACCTGGGACCTCCCATGTGGGAAGCAGGCACTTAATAGCTTGAGCCACATATGCTCCCTAGGATCACTATAAATTTACTCTTAGCAGTTCCCTGAGTCACCCAGGCAAGTGTGCATTTGGCTTACATAACTTACAGGCCATATTTTTTCCTCCTTGTGATGCTGAGAACCCACAAAGAAAAAATTCGTGTAGTCCCGAGGAGTGGGCAGAAAAGCAACGTTAAATTCTCCTTCACTGAGGGTATGTGCATTTTGGGTACCAATTTTATGGGATAAGTACTCCCATTAGATGCTTCAGTTTTAGCTGGTCATTGGGCTTGTGTCTTTTACACCCCCGCTATGTTCTGGGTGGCTTCTGCAAAACTGAACTCCTCAAACTCCTCAAATTTCACAATTGTCTTCACAGAAAATTCGGTTTCAATACTATACTTTTCTATGTTCTCACTTTCTCTTAAAGATTTTATCCTGATAATTTTCTTTTTAAGCTTTAATCATCATATAATCAAGTAAATCGTTAAGGCTGTTACAAAAATGTTTTCTCTTCTAAACAGGCCATTTTAGTTGTTTTCAGCAGTGAGGACATACCGGAAACAGAAAGCCTAGACTCACTCTTTGGTTCACTTCAACATTGCTAAAACTCCTTTCACAGGTCAGAAAAGATCAACAAATTTCAATATAAATTTTGCATCATTTCCACTCCTAGCTACCTCAATCTCTTCATAATTTCTGAAACACCTAATTCCTCCCTTTCAGAACCAGTTCTTGGCCTCCACACACCAAACTTTCCTACACAACTCCTAAATCATCATTTCTCAGGACTCCGACCTGGGTATCCTCACTTTTACTTTTCCTCTGCCACCAGTTTACCACAAGGTGGCATACAGTAAGAGTACAATAAACATACCTTAAATAATTGATCTCTTGCTTTAATTTTCCTATGGGAAAAGTAAAATTCTAATTAAAAAAAAAAAATCACATGTTGAACACATAACCAACAGGGGAAAATTAAGATGATGGGAATATTCATAGGAATCAGGCTAAAATAGGACATATTTGTAAATAAAGCCACACTGCTTTAAAGTCATACAGCCAAAATTACTTTTCCTTGATTAATATTTAAGATAAGGAAAAAAAAAAAAAAAGATAAGGCCAGCACCTGCCTCAATAACTCACTACATGGTCTTTAGTTATTGTTGTCTATATTTCAGTTAAAGCAGATAAATAATCACCTACAAATAGCATGTATTTCTCATGCTGTGTTTGAAGTTCATTATTTGAAACTCTAAAAATATTTCCCCACAGAACCAACACTATATACAGTGGTTAGGTTCTGTTGGTTAGTTCAAATTATGGTTAATCCATAATTCATTTATCCATTTTAACAAATATGAACTCAGCACTACTTTGTGCCAAGAACTTTTCTAGCACTGGGGATAATACAGTGAACAAAATAGATATAAGATCTTACATCCACATGATCAAAGAGAAAAAATACAAATAAAACATATAAGATAGCAAATGGTGATCTGTTAGGGATAGGGATGGGAAGAAGGGAGGTACAATTTTAGCCTATTATTAGAATATATTTCTTACTGTTCCAAAAAGGATTTAATAGCTATTACTCAAAGAACCTAAATATCACAAATAAAATACATGTTTATACAAAAAAGACTTTCAACTGAGAAACTTTATAAAAACACATCCTTCATCCCAGCAGGCAGAAAGGCAGAGATCTGCTTTACATCACCGACATGCTATCATTGCCTGAGCAGATGTCCAACAAGACAATGGCTACTGAAGGTAAAAGACTGAAAACAGTGATGAAAATTCCAGAAAGAATGAAATGAGAAGCCCAGAAGAAAAAAGCATACTACTTGCTGATGATAGGAACTTCCATGAACAGGCAGTACTACCCATTCAACTACTAGTTGGGTGGCTTTTCTTTCTAAAACTTTAACTATTTCTGACCAAGATCTCTTTCCTATTTGGCATACTATAGCTATGTAAGCTTTCCCCTTGTTATTCTACCCTAAAAACAAATATTAAACTTTTGGGACCCTTCTGATCAATTTAATTAATAATATGGGAAGTGTCAGGAACAAAGATCCCTTCTCATCCCTAACCATACCATTATTAATTTATATCAAAATAATGCCGATAGGGAATAGACTACTCTGGTTCTTCTTATATTTTACCTTAGTAACTGGGATTGAGGCCATGATCTGGGGTGAAAAGCAAAAAACATAAAAAATGGGAAGGTCATGTCAAACAGTATCCCTACACCACAGTAATATATAACCTTCTATACTTTGTGCACAACAATTTCATTTCCATACAGCATGTACCATAGGCTAAGGAAAGAAGGATGGAAGAGGGCAAGAAAATAATCCCTCTTTAAAGCCACTGATTCATATATAGCTCGGATAATTACAGCCTGCTTAAGAATGAGCAAATAAACTAAGTCTGCCTATAATAACCTTAGTTTTTATTCCATCTTATGAGAAAGGGACTTTTCCTTTTGATAAATTTACAAAATTTCACCTGAAAAATTGCTTTTAGTGAGTACCACCTTTTTTTATAATTAAATTATCATTTAAATCACTGTCATTTAAATAAAGTTACTTCTCAGTTTGTGCCTGGCAGATAAATTTCAGGGAATTTTTAAATTAATTATTATTTACATTCGAAATTTCATAAAACAAAGCCTCAAGTTTAGGAAAGTATAAGCAGCAAGAGACACTCAAAACAAAATTATCAGCTAGATAGATGTTGGCCAGAAACAATTACCTTTATGGCTGTGTGTTTGTTATCATCATGCTCTTCCATCCATAAATCCTGTTCATAATAATATAAGCCATCATTGATAACTTTAGCAAGTTCAGATGTTATTTTTGCCCGAGACATGTGGTTGCCTGTTCGATCTCCTCCAGGATGTTTTCTCATGTAAGGTGGTGTCTGAGTTACAATCAAAATCTTGTTTAAATCCTGGTCATCAATTTCATAATCTGAATCATTATCAGACCAATCAGTAAATGTGTTTTTTCGACCTTCTATTTGTTCCATCTCTTCATCAAATAAAAAATCAAGTTCTTCTTGTTCTTGTTCTTCTGGAGGATATAGATGATCTGATGACTCATCAGGTACAGGCATAGATTCCTATAGAGAGAAATTTGTATTTTATGAAAAAGTCTTACTTTTAAGATGAATGTATGTATAAAAGTGTTAACTTACTTAAAATCAAGCTTGTATACTCAGTGACTAGTATAGCAGTCAAACTGCCAAAAAAAAAAAAATTAAGTTTATAATATTCTGGTCCAATAAATATAAATTGCTAAAGAGCAAGCTTAATTTTAAGAATAAAGAAAAACAAGCACAAAGTTGAGTAAAAGAGGAATTATATTAAAGAATCCTTTAGCATTAGAAGAGTCCTTGAATCATTCATTATATTGTGCCTACTCATTTTATACATGAGAAAACTAAGGCCTAGAGATTTGAAGTTATTTGCCCAGTTACAGAATTAGTAGGGACTAGAACCAATCTTCTTCCAGATTCCATGATCTTCCCTAGTCTGAACCATTTTTACCCCACAATTATATTAATGTCATAGTTTCCTAGCTACCCCTTTGGCCCCATTCTCATTCCAAATTCTACTTTACCCAGTTTTCCCTAACTAGTTTAAATTTCACCCCATCCAAAAGAACTACAAATAGCTTCTTGCCAGCAGACATAAGTACAGATTTTTAGATTCTAGGTCCTCTGAAATAAACCTTGTGATAGCCAGGCCCTGAGCCTCAACAAACTCCTACACTCCGGTTTACTGGACTTACCCCACTCAGCTAACATGGAGTTGAAGGTCAACCACCACACCAGGGAGCCAAGAGTGCCTACAACTGAAAGTAGGAGAACTGCATCCAGCATCCATGTGAAATCTAAGCCCCCTCTTGATATAGATGTGGAGTGGACACAACCATTCTAAGGTCTACAGGATGGAGGAATAGAGTATGGATTAGAGTAGACTTACTGATATTCTATTCATTGAACTATTGTGATTAGTAATCGGAAAAAATGTGGCATTGGTGTGGAGAAAGTGGCCATGGTAGCTGCTGGGGGTAGGGAGTGGGAGGAAGAGATGAGATGTGGGGGCATTTTTGTTACTTGGAGTTGTCCTGGGTGGTGCTGCAGGGACAGTTACCGGACATTGTAGGTCCTCCCATGGCCCACTGGGTGGAATGTGGGAGAGTGTGGGCTATGATGTGGACCATTGACCATGAGGTGCAGCAGTGCTCAGAGATGTATTCACCAAGTGCAAAGAATGTCTCATGATGATGGAGGAGGTTGTTGTTATGGGGGGAGGAGTGGGGTGAGGGGGGTGGGGGGTATATGGGGACCTCATATTTTTTAATGTAACATTAAAAAAATAAAGACAAATAAAATAAAATGAAATAAACCTTGTGTAGATTTTCAAAACTCCCAATACAAGGAAACAGATTTCCCTTTGCTGTTGCTTTCACATGACATACTCTTTCCTATCATTATCCAGCAGTTCATGCTAACTCCCCTATGCTTAGAATAAAACAATTCTTCCCTTTCAGAATTCTTATTCGTGTAGGTCTACATTCACTCACTGAGTCCATATTTATCTGGGCATTTAGTGTGAGCAGGGGTCTGTTCTAGACAGAGATCTACAGCAATAAATAAAAGACTCTGCCCTGATGGAGCGGACAGTCTACTAAATGAAACGTTATCCATGATGTTATTTTCACATTAAAAAAAAAAAAAAAGCAAGCTGTAAAAACACTAACTGAATATATTTCATTAAAAAAAAAAACCCAAAAACTACATACTTGTTATTCACATTTGCAGGCACATGAAAAAAGTGTAAGAAAATGATATTCTGGAAAGATATTTTTTTAAATCAGTTACACTTAAATTTCTCTTTCAAAAGGATCTTTATATAACTTGTGGGGAAGAGAGATTTTGAGTTCAAGATGACCAACTGTACATGCTTATTTGCCTCCCTAGAGTAAAGAGTAAATTCCATGTCAATAATGAAAACAAGAAAGTATTACTATCAGAAGATCAGAAACTGACACTTTCTGAAAAGCAGAAAGCAAATTGGATGGTACTGATGGATAAGTCAGAATAGAAGAAATACCAACCTAGAACCCATAAAAAGGAAGGCCAGTGGGGAGATAGAAGCCATTGGTCTCACTGGGGTCCTAGAAAGGTTTAAAGTTTTCAAATGGCAGGAACAGAGAACAGGAAAAGACCATGGGACAGCAATCAGAACAGGTAGCTGTACACAATACAGCTAAGTCAGCCAATCCTCTTATCTTAGATATGAAGCTATAATGTCTGCTCCCAATTAAAAGCCTAAGAATTGCTTTCTGAACAAAGAAATAATGTTAAGTCTCAAGAAGGAAAAAAAAATCACTTGAGAAAAAGATTCTTAAAGGACTGAATTTGACAAGAGGAAAACCAAAACCAAGACGACAACAGAAAAATGTTTCCAGATTTATATGGGAAAAAAGATATCCAACCAAGATTTCTATACTCACGCTAGAACATTTCTTCAAAAATATCATTTTAAAAAGTATGTTGACAATGTTGTCAATAACTGAACTACCTCAGCAGATATCTCTATAACTGTAGTCCCTAGAACATACTTTCCTTCAGGCCAAGTACTTACTCTGTAAAATTAGAACACATTTCAGATCTTACTAAATGTACTGGCACTCTTTGGTTATAAAACTGCAAGAGTGCTAGATTATACATTCCTCTTTTCATGTTTAAAGCCAGATCTCATTCCCAATTTGCTAGCCCTCTACAGAACCATCCTTTTCTAATACTTACCTTTCCAAAACTACATTTCATCAAATTGAAGAAGCTATCAGTTTTAAGATAAGCCATTACTTTACATATCACTGAAAAAGAGAGGTTGAAATGTGGAGATTTTACATGTGGAGGAAAAGGTAGGTCTCAGAATGGGCAAAATATGGTACAAATTTCTGTCAATGAGCCCAAAACACTACCTTCCCTAGCTACCCAGGACAAATGATGAACTTACTCAACATCTTTACAAATTCTTGGAAAAAGCTGCTTTAGGCTTTAAAAAAATGCATCCTGAGCAAAAACCTCTGCTGGTAACATTTAAAGGTGCTATGTTTAAGCCCCATTGTTAATTAAGAAGTTAACTTTGATCAGCTTCTCAACATTTTCACTCCTGACATTTTGGCAAAAATAATTCTTGCTTGTAGGAGGCTGTCCTGTACCCTATAGCATGTTTATTGGCATGCAGTAGTACCCTCCCAGTTTTAACAACCAAAAATGTCTCCAGCTATTGCCAGATGTCCTCTGCAAGAGGCAAAATCTCAAACTCCCAAATCCAGTCTGTGGGAAACCACTGTTCTTAAATTCTTCATGCTTCCTTTCAGTGGTAAAGAGTCCTGTTCATAATGATTTTCAATATTATAGCCTTGTTTATCCTTCTCACATTTAGTGCCAATATCTTTAATACCATTTCCCTACAGAGCTTATTTTCAATATTTGAATCATTTGAGTGGTGCTCTCACCCATTTTTTTCTCAAACTTTATTTTGAGAGACTTGCATATTCACAGGTAGTTACGAGAAAAAATGAAAGTTTTTTATGTGCCCTTTACTCAGCTTCCCCAATGAAAACATCTCACAAAACTATACAGCATTATCAGAAAAAGGATAGTAACATGGATACAAACCTCCAATTTTATTCAGCTTTCCCCAAGTTTACTTACTTGTCTTTGTATTAATGCAATTTTACCACATACATAGTTTTGTGTATCCACACAACACAGAAACAAGATACAGAGCAGTTCTTGTACAAGGTTTTGTCCTGTTGCCTTCTTATAACCACCCATCCACCTCATGTGCCTCCATACAGAAATCACTTCTCTTTGCCTTTCTATTGTACAATAAATCATCAAAACAACTACTTAACAAGATTCAAAAATATTTGCCAGCTATTTTATAAAACACAGATATTACTAAAATTTAATTAGTCACAAATAAAAAGGCCAGATCAAAATATTCTTAAATCATGTTAAGAAATAAAAACTTTGAAAGACACCAATTTTTACAATGTTAGAAATTGCTTCTAAATTTTATATGTACCTTACAAATAGAAAATACACTCACTGGCCTTATACCCTCCTCCTGAAAGGTATAATTTGTTATGTAACAACTTACTTTTAATTTTGTTGGGGATGGACGATGCCTCTTTTTTACTTCTATCCAAGGTTCAGAGTCCAAGTCAGGTAAACTGGTAGACAAACCTCTAGACATTGCTTGAAGATTACTTGTTACAGTATTATTCTTTGGACTCAGTAGACTTCCAATTCTTGGAGAGTTTGGGGCAGACTCTAAAATTTTAAGTTAGTTCTACAGTTAAAATAATGGTTTTTCTTACTTATAAAATGCTGCCTTTTTAAAAATGTAGGCTTGATAAATTTTTTCACAAAACACAACAAATCCATCTAATCACAATTCTAGCCTTTCTGGTGACTGTCAAACCTGAACGCCTGTAGGATGTATCTGATGTACTGAGCCACTGAGAAATTAAAAGGAATATCACCACCTTTGTAGACTACCCACATTCACTTCAAGAACATCAGTGGGACAGTAATTAATTATAACTGTATATCTATTTGGGAATTCTCTGTGAAATTAAAGCTTAAAACCTATGAATTAGAATGAAATTAGAATGAGTGAGAATGAAATCATGGAATCTCAAAATTTTCTTAAGCTGTATTTAGGTTAAATACATATTTTATTCAAAGTAAAATTAGTCCCTCATTCTTCTACTAGGATCTAAACAGCAGCATTACTCCCACTTTATACATTTCCTTTGCTTAACAAGGTTTGACATAAATGCAGTAAATATAGCATGTCCTCTTGCTTGCTATCTTACCTCACGTTGAATACTGTGAATAGAATTAAAGTGCAAAGCCCTGATAAAAACATTTGTAACACTCATAAACTCTGTTGGAATTTAAAGGTTTTTCTCTACAATATTGTTGGATTGTTTCCTTTTAATCAAAATCTTTACAATTTTAAACACTCTATAAATAAAATCCAAATAGTTTACTTCATAAGGTTATTTTGTCAAAAAAGGCAAAGAATATTTTGACCCGAAGTCTTTAAAGTTATGCTTATCTTCAGGATAGAAGATGCAAAACAGACTTGCTTTTGACAAAAGAATTGTTTGGGCTTTTTAAAAATTATACTTTTAAGTTTCCAAGTATCATTGTTTTCTCCTGAAAGTAAATTCCTAAAAATACTACAAAGTTCAATGTCATATGCATAAAAGTTGAATTTAGCACCAGCAATCCTTTCACTTACTAAATGAAAATGTAAAAAAATAGGGCATCAGGATGGCTCAGTGGTTGAGCGCCAGCTTTCCACATATGAGGTCCTGGGTTCAATTCCCAGCTCTGATACCTCAAAGCAAAACAAAACAAAACAAAACAAAACAAAACAAAACAAAACAAAAACTACAAAGACTTTACTTACATCTACTGAAATGCTAGAATCAGATTTAGGAAGTTTCCCATGGATATAGTCATATCAAGGATTCACTGGATATGGGTCAAAAACTTTACTATTACTTTAAAGGTGAAAGAGATGTATGGCTTTATTTTAGAAAAAGCTTTAGAAATGTGTTATCCAATGAAGAGCCTGTAGTCATGAGGCTACTAAGTGTAGCTAGTCCTGAGACACACTCTAAGTATAAAATACATCCTAGATTTCAAAGACTTAGTATGGAAAAAGTAAAATATCAATTTTTATATTGATTGTATGTTATGACTATAGACAAATTTGAAATATTAAGAATAATTTCATTTGTTTTGTACTTTATGACTACTAAAATTTATTAAATACCGCGTGTGGCTTGCATTATATTGCTACAGGGCATTACTGCTCGACAACTTTCTTAGATGAATTGTACTTTATCACCAATTTGTTCACAAAAATAGGTTGTGAAAAACAGGATTTAGAGTGTCAGTATTAATATTAGAAGTTATAGGAATATAAAATAATTCGAGACCTCTATTTCAAATACTATTTTTGTTCATATAGTAAATGAAAGTTTTTAAGGTAGATAAACCACCACCACCACAGTAACAGTAACTGGGCTTGAGTAGTGACTGCAGATGCCTCATATAATGTTTGTGAGACTTAATTAAAACTGACTACTATGTCATTCATGTAAAAACTTCCTAGAACAGAACCTGATATAGAAAGGAAAGCAGGGAAACGGACTTTGGCCCAGTGGTTAGGGCGTCCGTCTACCACATGGGAGGTCCGCGGTTCAAACCCCAGACCTCCTTGACCCGTGTGGAGCTGGCCATGCGCAGTGCTGATGCGCGCAAGGAGTGCCGTGCCACGCAAGGGTGTCCCCCACGTGGGGGAGCCCCACGCGCAAGGAGTGTGCCCGTGAGGAAAGCCGCCCAGCGTGAAAGAAAGTGCAGCCTGCCGAGGAATGGCGCCACCCACCCTTCCCGTGCCACTGACGACAACAGAAGCGGACAAAGAAACAAGACGCAGCAAATAGACACCAAGAACAGACAACCAGGGGAGGGGGGGAAATTAAATAAATAAATAAATCTTTGAAAAAAAAAAAAAAAGGAAAGCAGTAGCTATTACTTTCAATATAGAAATGTAATCTTTTAACACCCACTTATCAGTTTATTATTAAAATCATCTCTAAGTGTTTTAAGCTTGAATTATGCTTCTACCATGTAAACTGTTCCACTATAATCACAACACATGTGCTTAGAAATCACTGGCAATAAAATGCCAAAGAATGTGGGTAAATTAAGATGATTCAAAACAGTGTAAGAATAACAATGAAAAATTTCAAACTATGTATTTGTCAAAGTAAAGTTTAAGGGTAATGGTAAATTTTCAAGTTTCCAAACCCAAATGCATTTGAATGTGACTTAAGTTTTTTTTTTTCAGGAGGTACCAGGATCAAACCCAGACCTTGTATGTGGGAAGCAGGCGCTCAACCGTTTAAGCTACATCCACTCAACATGATTTAAGTTTACTAGACTTTAAAATGAAAAACAAAAAATTAAGAAATTTATCTTAAATTTTATATACATATATGTATATGTATTTTTTTTTTTTTGCCAGTTCATTAATAGAAAATTGTCAATATGCCCCTCAAAGCAAAGTTCTCACATATATTTCATGTTATGTATCTGGTTTGACATTTCGTCCACCTTGGGACAATCACCACTCTTATCAAAGGATCCCTTAAAATGATTATATATTTTATGTGTGTCCTTTAAGGATACTTCTGTATTCCAAGTTTTCAAAGAAAATCCCATAGCTTACTCAATAATCATTAGGGAGCCACACATTTAAAAATAATAACAAAAACCAAAACTGTCAGGTACCTTGTCTATCAATTTTCCAGAATGAAATCCTTTTATGTAAGAGTTAATAATGAAATACTATATACTCGCAGAACTGCAAAAACCCAAATTTCATAAGTAGTATGTTACCATTCCTCTAATTAAACTTTTCTGGTACATTAAGGTCTTCTGCTCAGCACAAAGATGAAACAATGTTAGACAATTCAACCTCCACAAAGGAAAAAAAATTACTATACAAATCCTTCAGAAAGTATACATCACAAGATATGTTTTTCAAAATTCATGGGTCTTCTAATTGTAGATTAAAAACATTATTAATAAATAAAAGTTTTACTACTTTTCTACATCCATAGATTCACACACATGAAGACAGTCTCGGTTTCCTATTCCTTATTTCCACTTCAAAAACTTTTGGTGACATAGTACTCTCCAATGAATTTAGGAAATCAAGGTTTTATATTTAAAGGGGACTATTAAGAATCAGAAATTTGGGGAATGTGAGAAAAGGCTGAGTTTTTATTCGTAGGGTCTAATATACATATTTATTGATAGGGTCTAATATACATTACAATATTCTAAAGACTTTTGATATGTCTATTATTTCCTCATTTGTCATCTGGTTTCTTATACATAATCTATAAGAACCTAAAATTAGTAATAATATTTTAATATACAGACTTAACATCAGGCAATATGCCATGTGCAAGCATCTAAATGTACATTAAAAACACAAAAAAGTACAAGACATTATGATCTGATTCTTATAATTTTATTAATGCATAAATGATTAATGGACAGGCATCCCCAACTTCAATCAATTACCTATTTTCAGAGCAATATGGAAAAGAATTTTCCATTTTATGTAACTTATGAGATACTTATTCATAAGCGATAAAAATGTCATCTTGGACCCCAAGTTTACACAATAAATAAATCTAACTTGTACAATGAGCCATTATTTAAGGAAAAAAAAAAAGAGGCCCTAAAACAATGTTACTTTTCTTCAACTTTTAAAACACCTGCCCAAGTGGCTTGCTTTGGACTAGAGGAATGGAGGACTGACAAAGAAAAACGAGAAAAAAAATATCTGGGAGAGTGTCCATCATCAATGCTTTATTGATGGGCAGTTCTCTCAAACTGATGTACCAAAAATACATTTTGAAAAGTGAAGAAAAATTACCCTTGTTCATTACTTAAATTTGTTAGTGCCCACATTAATAGATTTTATAGTTCGTGTGAATTATGACAGCATGCAAGTTATGCAATGTACACTATATAGTGAAGGACAAATCAAACTGCAAAGAACCTAAAAATTTGGGAAATGCCTGTCCTATTTTTGCATTACTGATGCATGTAAGTCTGGAAGCAAAAGACAGAATCTTGTAGTATTTCCAGAATGATATTTAACTTTCCCACCATGAATAGTTAACCCATGTAGCACAGGCCAATTACACACAAATGGGCAGCTCCTATAAAAACAGCAGTCCTCTGGTCTGTCTCTCATCATCATCAGAGGCAGTTATCTCCAATGTAGTGTTGGCCCAACTTCTGCCACAAGGAGTTGGAGTAGACACTCTTGCACAGAAGACAGTTCTGGTTGCTTTCATATCTGCAGCACGACTTGTTCCAGTATTTATAGATATTTCAGTGAGTCACCTATTCCACTGCATATTCCGATCAAATGACATCCAAGAGCATCAGTAGATCATCACCCTGACTGAAAAAAGTTTAAGCACACATTTTTTCCCAAGAGGGAATATCTTAAAAACGAACCAGGAAAAAAAATCTTAACATTAAAGCACATTTTACAAATATGCTAAACAACCAGTTTTTTAATTCAATTATAACAACTTCCTATGAGAACCCCAATTCTGTTTATTAACGTAAGGAGTCTGTCTTTTCAAGACAAGGCTTGGAAATGTACCAAGGCATTGGTAACAAAATTAAAGGAAACTTACCACATTCTTGAGTGTGTATTTCTTTTAAGGATAAATATGTAGACTATACCAATCTTTCAAGAGAAAAACTGGCAAAATATGTCTAATTATTTAGTAAAATTAGAAGATACATAGAAATTCTACATGACAAATATACAAATAATTTAACAAAAATAAATAGAAGAGCTTCACCCATAATTCTTACATGTAATTCTTATTTAACTTATAGCTCTGTCTGGGAGTCAAAAGGAACAGAATTTAGAGCATTGAAATAAGCTAATTTTATTTTTCCTACTAAATCCAAATACACTAAAATAAGGATATGTAAATTGACCAATGTTGTCTACTCTTATTATGTCTACTCTGAAAGAAAGAAAAATGGCTACCTGTATGTGAGCCAAATGCTTGGCCTGGTATGAACTCTGGGCAATCAATCAGTTGAGAGAAGTCTGTCTGCGGCACACTACGTGGGGGAGGGCCAGGAATTGGCCATTTTTCTGGTTCTATCTTTTTTCTCATCTTCTCGTCCACAATTTCCACTTCAGTGCTATCTTTCAGTGCCTACCAATGGAAATTTTGAGCTATTAAAGAACATAAAAACTTCACTGCAATGTCCTCTAATTCTAACCTAAAAAAAAAAAAACTTTAGACAATTAGCAAAGACTATATTGCAATTAATGCTTCTAAAAATATCAATAAACTACTTAGATATCAAAAACTACCAGAACAAAATTTAAAATTATTGGCCCTGTAAAGTAATACTAATTTAACACTGCCATGTTGTAGCAAACAATTTAGTTTGCACAGGAGTAAGAGGCATTTAAGTATTGTTGCATAAACTAGAAGGAAACGACTTTCACTACCATCAATTTTGTTTTTCATTCTTATATTTTCTTCTTTTCCCTTAAAATAATATTAAACAAAATTTAGGTATTATTATTGTAATCTTAATAACCATTTATTGAATGATAACTATGTGAGCACATACACACCATTCCTCGTAACAACTATGTATAAGGTAAATATTACTACTATCTCATAGATGAGGAAATTAAGGCTCAAAGAAATCAAGTTACTTGACAAAGATGAGTGACCTAGTATAATGCAACACCAGAACTCAAACCATTATCTGTCAACCTTTTCAAAACTTTTGGCCATTAAGCTATACTTAATACTTGAAACATAAATATGCTGAAATTCAAGTATAAAAATTAAAGCAACTTAAAAACAGTAGATAAACCTCACAGCACCTTTGCTGGCCCTCCCCCATTCTCTCTCTCCTGAGCACCATGCAGAGACAGTAAGTTAAAGCCTCCCCTATAGATCCCTGGTCCCAGTTCCTGAGGGAAAATGTACCCCTTATGTGCATATGGAGGTGAATGTATGTGTACCAATCTGTCTGGTGGCAGTCTGAAGGACTGAACTAGGATATTCAGCTCTGGCTTACTAGTTTCAGAACTTGCTCTGGACACAGAAGCAGCTCACAGGAAAGCTAAAGTAGCACTAAGAAAACAAACAGCTGTCTAGTGCAAAGAATTATCAGCTTTAAGACATACAAGATAATGACTGGGACTGGGAGGAAGAAGTATAGATTTCCTGGAGGAAGAGGGATATTTAGAATATCAGTGTAAATAGGGAAATTCATAAGAGCATGTGTGCATGCCCAGGACAAAAAAGATGCTCAGAAAATCTTGACAGGACCCCACATTTTTACCTCAGGCTGGCTTTTAGGCTCACTGTTAAGACAGATTTGAAGAGGAGCACTTGTCCAGAGCGAAAATCTGAGAAAAATATTTTCTTTGGGGTTTTTCTTTTGTTTTGTTTTTTGGTCCTTTTTGTTAGTTCCTGGCATTCAAAGAAATCTGTCATAATATAAGCTGGATATAAGGTTAATGAACAGACACTTCAGTGACTAAATCCAGAATTAACATATTAAAATACAAAATGCCCAGTTTACAGTAAGAAAGAAAGAAGCAGGAATGATAGCTTGTTCAAAGGAACAAAATAAAGCATAAGAAAAATCATCAACTAGACATCAAAATGTCTAGTTGGCAATAAAAAAAGAAACCAGGAATAATACTCCATTTAAAAGAACAAAACAAAGCACCAGAAACCATCAATGAAGAAGCCCAGACTTTGGCTATGTCAAAGACTTAAAACAAAAAACAAAACAAAAAAAAACTGTCTTAAATATGCTTCAAAGAGTTAAAAAAGGAAACACAAGACACTAAAGGCTATCAGGAAAACAATATATGAAACTAAATGAGAATTCCAAAGAAACAGAAATCATAAAAAGGAACTAAAGCCACAGTAACTGAAATAAATTAAAAATTCCCTAAAGAGGTTCAATAGCAGATTGGGAAATCAGTGAACCTAAGATAAGACAACTGAAATTATCCAGTCTGGAGAGGGAAAAAAAAGGAATGATGAACAAAGCCCAAAATATCTGTGGGACACCATCAAGCTTATCAATATAAGCAATACAGGAGTTCCAAGAGGAGAACAGAAAGAAAAGGGAAGCGTGATATATCAATCCACAATCCTATTTACAAAATAGAAATGAAAACATATTTCTGCACAGACCTGTATGCTTTAGTCATCCCAAAAACAGGGAACAATCTAAAGGTTCACCATCAAGTGAATGGATAATTTGTGGTATATCCATATAATAAAATACTAATAAGCAATAATAAAGAACTAATGATACATGCAACAACATGATGAATCTCAAATGCATTATACTTTGTGAAAGAAAACAGAAACAAAAGAATACAAACTATATGGTTTCATTTATGATCTTTTTGAAAAGGAAAACTAGAGGAACAGAATCAGATCAGTAGTCGCCAGGGGCTGTATGTGGAGGGAATTAGCTACAAAGGAGCATGAGCGTATAAATTTGTTAAAACTCATAGAAGCATACAACAAAAAAGGGTAAATTTTTTTATACTATTTAATACTGTAAAGCCGAATATCCCATAGAAACAAGAAATCTCAGGGTAAGTTTTATTGTATATTAATAATACCTCAACAATCCTCACTTTAAAAAGTCAAATTGTGGTAACCAAATCCCCAAGGAAATAGATGTTCACAAATTTGCAAAGTTCACATTCTTTAACAAGAGTATAGTACTGAAAATTACATTCTGAAAGAAATAAACACTATATTAAACACTAAAACAAGTGAATCATATGCATACTTTTAAATGTTAAAGTCTGAAGTACCAAGTTAAAACTAGGTAGAAAGATGATTAACAATTCTTTGAGGTATTTCCAAGCTTAGACATTTATTTGGGTTCTACAAAATGGACAAAAGCCACAAAATGTAGTCTGAGCCTTAGGAAACCAGATTGTTTTTTAAAAGTACAATTACCTCTAAAATGAGATTAAGGTTTGTAGTCAGAGCCTGAACACGGTGGAAACCAGCAATGAGGGAAATAGGCAAGAAACCTTGGTCATCCATCTTTCTTCTAAGAAAGAAGTCTCGTTCCAAATTTTCTATACTGAAGTAATATTCACTGAAAAGAGAAATAGATAGGTAAACATAAGTTTTATCCATTTAGACAAGAGGTTTATAATATTATATAGGCTCAACATAGACTTATACACAAACAGAAATTTAATATACTGATATCTTCCAAGAAACAAATTTAAATCAGCTTTACTTTACAAATATAAAGAATTAGCCAATTCATTTTATTTTAAAATAGTTCAGTATACGAGTCAAATAGTCAAATAAGTGAGAAATTTCACTACAAAGCTACTTGTACTTACTTCATTTAAACATTAAATAGCAATGTTATACTCATGTCAACAGACTGACTTTACAACTTTTCATCAGTGAGAAGAATGGAATATTGGAAGTATTCTTTGTCAAGTCCACATTAGTCACAGAGCAGAGTACAGTGTTTTGTCTTCTCAATTGTTGTGTACTGACAGTTTATACTTCTGAACCCTAGTAAGTAGCACAATGCTAGGTAAACAGTCAACAAACCACATGGGCACATGTGTGCATACACAATCATATATTTGAGATTGAACTAAAAAAGACATTAAAGAAGAGCAGAATACAGCTGAATAAGGTATATAATCAATGATACCATGATGTATATGGGGGAAAACAGAAGAAGCTCAGATACATTATCTTCTCTCCTAGACCCACTTAACTTTTCCCTGAATGGGTGAATTGATTGTATGGTCAATTACCACAAATTCCAAGATACACAAAGATAATATGAAGATACATTAATAATGACCTTCGAGAAATACTTGCATAAATTTTTTAAAAAGTAAGAATAGGAAATGTAAAAAGACAAAGGAATATGATAAACGTTGGGTTGGGGGGGGTAGAAGAAGAATGTACGACAAATAACATTACTGAAGAAATACATGACATAAATGACAATAAGGCCTATAGGCAAGTTAAGAAAAAGCACAACCACTGATATTTATGGGTACAAAACCTGGTGAGTAAACAAGTGCTCAAAGTATTAAAGTCAAATTTTAACTCTGAAATATGGCACCTGTAATTCAAAACTGACTTTAAGCTGTCTTTCACATAAGAAAGCATTAAAAAAAAAAACCACTTATTTTTAAAATGCAAACTCATAACCCTTAAAATAACCATCTTGTTTCTTTATAGTATTTATCCTCATTCAAAGTTCACTTATATTTCCTTTGTCAAGAGAATTTTAACCACTTAGCTTAACATCAGTAAAATAATACTGACACCTCAGTAACATTACATTTACTCTTCCCAACACACTGAAGAAAGAAGCCTAAATCTTGAAGAAATGAAATTTCTGGTTTCTGTGACACCTCAAAATCCCTTCTTTCAGTGCCTGGCATGTGGCAGACACATAATGAGTTGAATTAAATTACTACAATTTCAGACAGTAAGACATAGGAATTAGACACAAGTTAAAGCTATTCTTAGATGCAAAGTTCTTAAGCTGCCCTTTTAATGTAGTAAAACCATAATATCTAAATAAATCCATATATCACCACACTATCATCTACAGCGTATATTTTTTAAAACTTCAAATGGGAGAAGCAGATGTAGCTCAAGTAATTGGGCTCCCATCTACCATATGGGATGTCCAGGGTTTGATTCCTGGGGACTCCTGATGAAGACAAGGTGGCCCGTCCGGTGAGCTGGCCTCCGCATTGGGTTGGCCTGTGCAGAGTGCTGGCCCACAAAGAGAGGTGGCGCAGCAAGAAGATGCAACAAATAGAGACACAGACGAGAGACAATAAAAGACACAGCCGACCAAGGAGCTGAGGTGGTGCAAGAGCCTGAGCACCTCTCTCCCACTCTATAAGGTCCTAGGATCAGTTCCTGGTCCCACCTAAAGAGAAGACAAGCAGACACAAAAGAACACACAGCAAATGGACACAGGGAGCAGACAACTGGAGTGGAGGGGAGGGATAAATATAAATAAATAAATCTTTGGGGGGGAAAAAAACTTCAAATGGGCTGCAAACATACTAATCTCTAAATCCTGATGCCAAGAGAGATTGTCCCATCTAGAAATAAGGATTTTAATGTTTCATTATTCAGACATTAAAAATGACAAGTTAGTATGAAATATCACTTAAATTTATAAACTTACTCAGAATGGTTAAATTTTTTTAGAGTTCAAGCCTGTACTTTTAAGATCTACTTAGCATCATTTTCTGCAAAAGCAAGAAAAAGTTTTAGTGAATTCTTAAGAGAGTAAAATCTAAACCATAATCATTGAGCCTATCTCTATGTATGAGAAACCTCAATGACAAAAAGTAAAAAGCATGACTCCTCAAAGCCAGATCTCCATTAAACAAACAATAATACTTAATGAGTCACCCTAAACCTGGTGCCTAATATTTGCCAGAAACCCTAAAACTAAAAAAGCAACTAAAAGGAGTCATGACCAATACTACATCTGACATTTAGCTCAGTGTTGTAGGGGACATTATCATGTCCTACCTTAGAAGCACTGGATTCTACACTGCATGATCAGAAATTCTGTCAACACTGAAGTAGCTCTGCTCCTCCCTCACTTGTATGAGTACATTGGAGGTCGATTATCCTGACAAGGAGTTGCATGTCCACTGTCAGGTCCCAAAAGGGACCTGGCAGTAAGAGTTACAAAAAAAGACAGGAATAGTGATTTGAAGTTGATAGCCACATGTCAGGCACTTTTTGCCCATAAAAAGGCCCTTTTCTTCAGTGTTTGCATCAACTGTACCAAAACAAGCAAGAACAAAATAAACAAGTTGCTTCGTATTATAAGCCAATTAAATCCACCATGAGGGCATCCCAGGAAAGTACCTGGCAGATACTGATGAAGAAATTATTTTCTAACAATAGAGTGGGGCCCACTGTCTTTCTTATATATAGATGTTTAAAAAATACTTTTGCCCATTTCAGAAAAAGTATTTTAAAGAAATAAAAAAATAAGAAGAATTAAAAAACCCAGTATTTTCCACTTCACCCTGCAAGGATAAAAATAATTCACATTTCAGCAAATTAGTTAGGCAAATTGCACAGAAACATTCTGCTCTTTTCTCACCACCAAATGAACATGCAAAATATCCTATGCAATAATACTAATATGCGGATTTCTTTTTTTTAAGACAATACAACAAAATTAATACTCTCCTGCCTTCTATTTCAATAACAAGAGAGCAACTACTATGAGAACTAGAGTAAAAAGTATGAATTTAAAGATTAGGTAGTTCCCACTGCCCCCCATTTAAAGAAAGAAAATATAAAAGATAAAAACAAACTTAGAATTCACAAGTCAATTATTAAGAAAAAGTCATATCTACCACCATTTTTTGTTACCTATGTTCATTTGCAAACTTTAATATAAACACCTATTTGCAAATAATGAGTCAATTTTCCCTTGTCTTTTTTTCCAATTTATATAAAAAAGCTTCATATTCTTTCATTATTGCTATTATGCCATGACATTTTCACCATCCTTTAAGTAGAAAGATACCTGAAGAGTAGTCAAAGCAGAAGAACCAAACTAAAACTTTTTAAAAAATACTTTTACTAGTATTTATTTTTTTTAATTTAATACAAAATATAATTACTATACTCTTTTACTAATAAATAGCTTTAAAAATGTATTAGAGGATATTCACTATCAATGATATTAAGGTTTAATATTCCAACAGATTTCATTGTTTCATCTAATTACATGATTATCAACTTACATTTGGCGCTTAATATACTCTTTAAGCAGTGTTTCTTCCACAGGATACACCTGTACTCCTGTACCATCATCATAGTAATACATCATACTGGTACTAAGTTCTGCTTGAAATGGTTGATCAGTCCTTTCACCATGTTCTCGGTAACCATATGAATAATCAAAGTTCACTTGATGGGAATAAAGGAGAAAAAAATATAAAGATTTTAAAAATAAAGGAAGAAAGATTTACCACAGTTAAAAATCCAAAGTGAAATACTTTAAGGGTAACAAAATAAAACCATCCTTGTTTTCAGATTTTAAAAATTAATTAAAATATAATTGAGGGTAGTCAGAAAAACCAGCAAGGGTTTCAACAGTTTTTTCAAAGTTCATCTACTTTAACAAAACAAAAAAAATCATGTCATACATCGAGGATTTCCTCTGCCTCGGCCTCTTCCCCGTCCTCGGCCTCTTCCACGGCCTCTAAAGGAACCTCGGATATTACCACCCTCACTTCTCACACTGGAAACTTCATCTTGATCATCTCTTTTTTCTCTATCTCGCCTCCAACCTTTTTAAAATGAAAAAAATTTTTATACATTTTAATGTGCATCATTAATAACATGATTATCTTCATGAAAACATGGTAGCCACTCTCCCCTACTTTGTAACACTGGAATTTCTCAAAATATCTCTAGCATAAAAGAGGGCCCATTAAAAGCCTTGACACATAGAGAAGATATTCTAATGAGTAAAATAACATACCCAGAAAGACAAAGAGGTATTTGCTAGGATTGTAATGTTGATCCAAGATGGTAAATTTCAAGATAAGAGTTACACTATATAAACCTACGAAAACCACATTCGTTTTCACAAAATGTTTAAAGAAGAGATGTTTCTATTTAAGTAAGAGAAATTCCTTTAAAAAAAAAAAAAAGAAATGGGAAGACAAAAACTTGAAGATCTCTGCAACACAATATAGGAATTATATCTAGAATACATACAGAACTTAGACAAATTTTTCTCTCATGCACACATATATACCCAAGGCAACTCGGTAGGAAAAATGGATTTAAAAAAAAAAGAAAACAGGTAGGGGAAACAAGGAAATGTAAACAGCCAATAAATACAGCAAACAATACTCAGCTTCATGGGCCATGAAAAATGCACTTAAGGCAATGGGAGTATTTCATCTGCTCCAGTCTGGCCAGCATTTTAAGGTGTGATAACATCAAATGTTGGCAAAGATAGAAAGTTAGATCACTTGTATGCTAACAGTGAATGTGAAGGAAGCGGTCTTGGCCCAGTGGTTAGGGCGTCCGCCTACCACACGGGAGGTCCGCGGTTCAAACCCCGGGCCTCCTTGACCCATGTGGAGCTGGCCCATGTGCACTGCTCATGCGCAAAGGAGTGCTGTGACACACAGGGGTGCCCCTGCGTAGGGAGCCCCACGTGCAAGGAGTGCGCCCCATAAGGAGAGCCACCCAGAGTGAAAGAAAGTGCAGCCTGCCTAAGAATGGCACTGCACACATGAAGAGCTGACAAAACAAGATGATGCAACAAAAAGAAACACAGGTTCCCAGTGCCGCTGATAAGGATACAAGCGGTCACAGAAGAACACACAGCAAATGGACACAGAAAGCAGACAACTGGAGGTGGGGAAGGGGAGAGGAAAAAAACACAAAACAGTGAATGTGAAAACAGGTACATCACCTTACAAATTGGTATTAACTTATACAATGAACATACACTAAAGACGAAGGTTTCTCAACCCTGACACTAGGACTTGACACACTAGATGCCCCTAACACCTGTGCCCCACTCCCCAAGTTGTGACAACCAAAAATGCTCCAATGTCAAATGTCCCCTGCAGGACAAAATCACCACCATAATGAGAACCAGTTTCCCTAGACTGCAACTCCATACTCCATTATGCCTTAAAATCTTTTCAAACATCTCTGCCCCGACCTACAGTTAGTCTTATTTTATATCACAACACAAACATTTATACGTAATTTGAATACAAATACCATGAAAAATATTTACTATATAAAGCACTCTATCAATTTTTAAGAAATGATCTTAAGAGAGGCCCCTGACCCAAATCAAATCAAAATGGTGGCGTGAGAAGATTCAGTGCTCTGTGCCCCCAAAGAAGCTTTAAACAACCAGCAAGAACCCTAAAAACATCTTCCTCAAAGCTCCAGAAACAGTTAAAGGACTGCACAAACAGGGCAAATAGACTCAAGAAAAAAGTCAGGTGTAGCTCAAGCGGTTGAGTGATGGCTTCCCATGTATGAGGTCCTGGGTTCAATCCTCTGTACCTCCTAAAAAAAAAAAAAAAAGGTAACTTAAAAGCAATAGGAGCTCACGGCACCCTGGCTGGTTCCTCCAAAATGTCACTGGCTTGGAATGGAGCCAGCCCATGCTCCCAGTATAGGTCCCTGGTCCCAATTCTAGAGTAAGCAAAGTAATACTGGGAGAACTAATGTCTGGCTAAACCTCTATGGTGGTATCATGAGGGACTGAACCAAGATACTCATCACAGACTTGCCAATCCAGAACTTGCCCTTCATGTAGAAGGCAGTTCACAGAGCTCTCCTTCAGAATGCTGTGGGAGATCAGTTGAGTCATGGCTGCCTGGGGCAAGGGACTGTTGGCTTTAGGATAAACAAATGAAGAAACTGTTAGGAAACAGGGTAGAAGGAACATTCAGATCTCCGTAAATGGGGCAATTACTAGGACCATATGTACCTGCCCAAGACAAGACGCACATGCAGAAAGGATCAACAAAGCCCCAAAGAGGCCCCAATAATTTGGCCTGGAACTATTCTCTAAACTCACTGTAAGGATAAACTCTGAATGAGTGCACTCATACAAATCAATCTGCAAAAACTGTGAAGGGTGTTTCCTTTTTTTCTTAGCTCCTGTCATTCAAGAAAAGCTATGCCATACACTAGCTGGATAAAAGCTTAAGGTACAGGTGCCTCAGAATCTAGATTTTAGCTAGCTACAACCATTGAAATATCAAAATGTCCAGATTTCAACAAAAGATTACAAAACATACAAAGAAACAGGAAGTGATGGCCCAGGCAAAACAGAAAAAAGTATCAGAAACCACCAACAAAGAGGCCCACACCTGGATCAAACCATGCAAACACTTAAATATGCTCAAAGGGCTAAAGCAAAAATATGGAAAACGAATTAAGGGAAATCAGGAAAACAAGAGATTTCCATCAAAAGATGGAAATTTTAAAAAAAAGGAACAGAGCTGAAGACAAAACAGAAATTAAAAACCCCTATGGATTCAAGAGCACATTAGGACTGGCAGAAGAAAGTATCAATGAACTTGAGGTTAACACAACTGAAATTCACCCAGTCTGAGGAACAGAAAGAACACTGAAGAAAAGTGAACAAAGCCTGAGGAAACTGTGGGACACCATCAAGCTTACCAATATATATATTGTGGGAATATCAGAAGGTGAAGGAAGAGAGAAAAGGGGAGAGGAAAATATTCAAAGAAAGAATGGCTGAAAGTCATGAAAATACACACCCAAGGTAGTTAATGAACTCCAGACAGGATAAACTCCAGTACAGCCACATGGCAGCATATTATAATCAATATAAGCATATTATAATCAAAAATAGAATTCTGAAATCCACAAGAGAGAAGCAATATGTAACATGTAAAAGTCTCAATCTCAGTTTACTGCCAATTTCTCATCAGAAACCACAGAGACAAGAAGGCATCAGGATGACTTATTTAAAGTGCTGAAAGCAAATAATTGTCAACCAAGAATGCTATATCCAGCAAAAAAAACCTGTCTTTTAAACCAAAGGAGAGATTAAGACATTCCCAGATAAACAAAAGCTGAGGGAGCTTGTCACCACTAGACCAACCCTCCAAGAGATGATAGAGAGGGAAGCAGATGTGACTCAGGTGATAGGGCCTTCGCCTACCATATGGGAAGACTCAGGTTCAACCTCTGGGCCCCCTGGTGAAAAAGAAGAGAAAGCACGCCCGCGCGGCAAGCCAGTGTTTGCGTGGCGAGCCGTGTGCCCATGCTGTGAGCCAAGTTGCCATGCAAGTGTCCACACAGCAAGCTGAGTGCCTGCACGGCAAACCAGTGCCCATGCAAGTGAGTCACGCAGCAAGATGATGACACAAGGAAGGGGAGAGTCAAGGTGAAATGCAGCAGAGGCTGGGAACTGAGGCGATGCAATTGACAGGGAACCTCTCTCCACATCAGAGGTCCCCAGGATCGAATCCCAGTGAATCCTAGAGGAGAAAGAAGAGAAAATAAAAAGGAGAAATAGATACAGAAGATCACACAGAATGGACACAGACAGCAAAAACAGCAAGGTAGGGAAGGGGGAGAGGGGGAAAAAAGATGCTAGAGAGAGTTGTACAGATTGAAAGGAAAAGACAATAGATAATAGATCAAAGCTGGATGAAGAAATAAAGATCTCTTGTAAGAATAATGATGCGGATAAATATAAATGCCAGGGAAGCAGATGTGGCTCAAACGACTGAGCTCCCACCTACCACATGGGAGGTCTGGGTTCGGTTCCCAGTGCCTCCTAAAGAAGACAGCAAGGTGGCATGGCAAGCTGATGCAACAAGATGATGCAGTGAGATGGCAGTGAGATGATGCAACCAAGAGACAGCGAGGAAAGACAATGAGAGACACATCAAAGCAGAGTGTAAGAGGTGGCTCAGGGGATTAGGCACATTCCTCCCACATGGGAGGTCCCAAGGTTCAGTTCCCAGTGCCTCCTAAAAAAAGGGAAGACCAGGGAAACGGACTTTGGCCCAGTGGTTAGGACGTCCGTCTACCATATGGGAGGTCCACGGTTCAAACCCCGGACCTCCTTGACCCGTGTGGAGCTGGCCATGCGCAGCGCTGATGCGCGCAAGGAGTGCTTTGCCACGCAAGGGTGTCCCCCGCGTGGGGGAGCCCCACGCGCAAGGAGTGCGCCCGTGAGGAAAGCCGCCCAGCGTGAAAAGAAAGAGCAGCCTGCCCAGGAATGGCGCCGCCCACACTTCCCGTGCCGCTGACCACAACAGAAGCGGACAAAGAAACAAGACGCAGCAAATAGACACCAAGAACAGACAACCAGGGGAGGGGGGGGAATTAAATAAATAAATAAATCTTTAAAAAAAAAAAAAAAAAAGGGAAGACCAGCACACAAGAAACAGACACAACAAATGCAAAAAAATGAGTGGGTGGGGAAAAATAAAATAAATCTTAAAAAATATATAAAAAATAAAAAATAAATGCCAGCACTATTTTTGGTTTGTAACTCCACTTTTTACATCCTACAGATCTAAAAGGCAAATGCATAAAATGAAATGATAAATCAGTGGTTTGGGACTCAAAGTGTAAACCTGTAATTTGTGACAAGTAGGGGCACACACGATCTGTTATAAACCACTGAAGTTAAATTGGTATCAAAGCAAACGAGACTGTTACAGATTTAGGATGTTAAATTTAAGCCCAATGGGTACTTGAAGAAAATATCAGAAAACATGCAGGATCACAGAGATAGAAATCAGGGCACCGGTTGTCATAGATAGGGGCAGGGAAAATGAGGAGTTAATGCATAATGGGCACAGGGTTTCTACGTGGGAATACGGACAAGTTTTAGTATGGAAGGTAGTAAGGGTACCACAACATTATGAACGTGATTAATTCCACTGAATAGTATGCCTAGGAGAGGCTTAGAAAGGAAAGTTTGTGTTGTATATGTTCCCATAATTAAAAAGAAAAAGCAACTAAAGAGACAGTGGCAATTAAACGCAACACATGATCCTGCACAGGATGAAATACGGGAGGAAAAAAGACTCAAAAGGATGCATGAAAAAACTGGAATATAGACTGTGAACTTTATTATCACTGTTAAATTTCCTGTACTTAATAGCTATACATAAGAGGGTCAATAACCTTCTTCTTAGAAAATGTACATGGCAGAATTTAGTGTTTAAGAAGCTAATGAAAAGTAGACACAAGAGTACATACTGCATATTAATATGAAATTCTAGAAAAAGCAAATACAGAAAGCAGATTACTATACTCTAATAAATGTATATATATAAATTACACTTCAGCTAACTTGATTTTTTAAAAGTACCATTCAGAAGAGACTCCCACTAGCCAAATGTGGGACAATCTGAGAATCAAAGTGAACAATAAAAAACAGATTATATAGTCTTAAAGTCTCTCTCCATAAATTATTAATTACAAGGGGGAAAAGAGTATCTATACAGTAAAGAAACCTGAAGTATACTACATTAACCAAGGAATTAATGTTAATATTATCAATAATGGAACAAACCAAGATCACATGCATTCCAATATGATGCAACGAGAAAAAAAAAAAAATCACAAATTTTTTGTAATATTTCTGCCAAAAGTTCAAAACCCAAATCTAATCATAAGTAAACATGAGAAAACCTTTGAGGGATATTCATCCACATAACTGTTGTCATTCAAAGTAACATGGATTGGATCGTAGAAAATGGGGGGAGGGACACTATAAAGGACATTATTCAGAAAATCTGACTCTGGGTGGATGCATCATATTAATGTTAAGTTCCCTATTTTGCTAACTATGCTATGGTTAACAGTTCTTATGAAATATACTCGAAATGTATTTAGGGTTAAAGGGGCAAAGTGCCTGCAACTTACTGAAATAGTTTATACTACTCAGGATTATTTTAAAAAAATAATAAGCATTAAGACTAACTTCTTTCTTTAATCATTTTTCTCTTGGAATATAACTTACTTCTTGTGTCATTTCGCCTATTGTTATGTGCTGATTTATTTGTTTCAAGCTGGCATCTTGAGCTGTTCCGGGATCCTGGTCTCTCTTGACTTTCTGGTCTTACATCATCTAAGTGGAGTGGTACCCACTTGTGTTTATTACCTTGAAGGAAAAAATTGAAATATTTTAATGACAATGCACAATTTTCATTAAAGTCCTGCAATTCTGAGAGCAATTTGGATTTTAATTAGGTGAAATACTGTTCATTTGTCCTCAAAGGAATTATCTGTAGAGTATCAAAAGAATTTTTTTCTTCTCACATGTAGGTCCTTGATAAACTTATTTCTGCAAACAGTGTTTTTTAAAATCAAGAGAAAAGCCAGTGCTATCAATGGGTACTTTTGCACAAGTAAAATGATGATGTCTTTCTGTTTAATTCTGATAGATAAACCATTAACAGATAATGTATATGTACATTATTGATTTGATTCTTGATTCTTAAGCCTCAGAACATAGTATGCCAGATAAGACATTATTATACTGTTCACACTGGAAAGACAGGCTTATGGTCAAAACACTCAGTTTCAGGTCACTATCTAACGTATTTGTTTATCCAGCATTACTATAAAAGAATGAGGTTTCTCAAAATATTAAAAGGCTAAATTTAATTATAAAATTTGTTTAACTGCATTTGATAGAATTTTTTTTACAGTTGTGATGCATTTTCCTAATTTCTTAATATGAGACACAATTTTTCTTGATGACTAAATTGACAATAATTGTTGTACTATAGTCAGATTCTGAAAAGACCACCTATTCATGGATTCAGCAGTCAAGATTTCAAAATGTTTAGTCTCCTGCCCAATCTATATTCTCTACTAAAACAAGACTCAAGAAAAAACTATCAAGGTAAAAGACCATGAAAAACCTGAAAAACTTTTTAAAGCCTCTACTATGAATTCTACTAATGAGATTCCTTGGCATACACAAGTCTTTTGAAGATAAAAAAAGTATATTCTAGGAATCAATTTGTGACTTGATTATATGAATTACACTACAAAACATCTGGCTCTTAATATTTTTCAATTTTAACTGAAGCAACTAGCAGGGAGTACAAATTTTATACCAGGATGACAGTCCTAGCACTATCTCATACTTTCTAGTATGACAAAGTTGCTAGGAAGCAGGAAAGAGATGTAGGTGATAAAGCAGTAAATAAAGGATATCCAATTGCAACCACTTTTGAACAATTAGCCATGACTCACTGTATCAAGTGGGCCTAATGCTTACTCTGCAGATAAGGGTTAGAGATTCACTTAAAATTCAAATAAACACTCAATAGATGAGAGGTTGTTATTTTCATTATTAAAGAAACTGGCTAGCAACTACTGCACCACTAAATGTCCCCTCCCATACTCTCTCATCTCCACAGGTTCGAATGCTTCCATGGCCTCTCATATCACTTAAAATCCAAATACAGCACTCAAAATAAAACACAAATTCCAAGGCAATACATTAACCTGGACCTTGCTTAACTCTCCAAACCCATTTTCTCAGCTCTACCCAAAGCTTTCTCTGCTTCGGCCACTGACCTTTTTTTTTTTTTTAATTTTTTTTTATGTCTTTTTTTTTTTTTAAGATTTATTTATTTATTTAATTCCTCCCCCCTCCCCCGGTTGTCTGTTCTCTGTGTCTATTTGCTGAGTCTTGTTTCTTTGTCCACTTCTGTTGCCGTCAGCGGCACGGGAAGTGTGGGTGGCGCCATTCCTGGGCAGGCTGCACTTTCTTTCATGCTGGGCGGCTCTCCTTACGGGGTGCACTCCTTGTGCGTGGGGCTCCCCTACGCGGGGGACACCCCTGCGTGGCGCGGCACTCCTTGCGCGCATCAGCACTGCGCGTGGGCCAGCTCCACACGGGTCAAGGAGGCCCAGGGTTTGAACCTCAGACCTCCCATGCGGTAGACGGACGTCCTAACCACTGCGCCAAGTCCGTTTCCCGGCCACTGACCTCATGATAGATTAAAGCTCTTTTCTGTCTACAAGCCCCTAAAAGACATGTCTGCCAAGATTCAGAACACTAAATGAAAATAAAGTTTTTATAAAGCAGAGATATTATGTTCCATTCCCAGACACATACAGTTCAGAAAACAAAATGAAAAGGAATGAAAAGAATCCTTTTTCCCTTCAAAGGGTTAAGGGGGAAATGATATGAGGAAAAAGTGGAAAATTCTTTTCTCTTAGGAAAACATACTGTTTTATTTTCCCAGAGCTTCCTGAAAAACAGGAAACAATTCCAACGAATATTTTTTTAAAATCATACAAACTTCCAAGAATATATCTACACTTGTCTCTTTAAGTGGAACTTCATTCTCATATACAGAATACAAGTCAACTGCAAAATGGAAAGCCTAACAGTTTAGAAATGTGACAAAAGCAAGTAAATTACCAATGCAGATGTTTTATGAAAAAAAAAATTTAAAATACACACTGGTGACTGTCAGGGATCAAACGATTAAATTATAATTCTTCATTACAATTTTTGTTGAAAAATTAAAATTGAAGATAGAAGATACGCAGACCTCTCCTTCGTTGACTACTTGATTGAGCTTCATCTTCGCTGACATTTTCAGCAGGACCATCTAATTTTGTTTCCCAGTTTTCTTTGCTATCATTGTTGGTTCTCTTTTCAACCTTCTCTTCTTTTTCTTTTCTATTTTGGGGCTTCTTATTTCCTTGGCTGATAATACTTTGACACTGCAAAAGATTTTTCGGAATGAAACAATTTTCATCAACATTTTTACTAACATATCCAAAAATATGGTAATATATCTTTGCAAAGTACTTTTTTTTTCAGAGCTGCTACTTTTTTTTCTAGGAGATACTGGGGATTGAACCCAGGACTATCCATTCCCCAATGAGTTGGTTTTCTTGTTTGTATATTTATATATATAGTAAACAACTGAATTATATATTTGAATATGGTTAAAAGGAGAAATTTTAAGTTGCATATATGTTACCAAAAAAAAATCTTAGCCCTTAAGAAAACACAGTGAACCCTAATGTAAATGGCAAACTACAGTTATAATAAAATTATAACATTATTCTTTCGAGTGTATATTATTCTTTCAACAAATGTACCACACTAATGCAAGGTGTTAATAAATCTACAACCTCTCTGATAAAATACATTAAAAAGATAAACTGATAGCAAATAAACATATGAAAAGATTCTTAACATCAAAGAAATGCAAATTAAACTACAATGCAATACCACTATGTACCTACTGAAATGGCTAAATTTAAAATGAATGACCATACCAAGTGTTAGTGAAGATGTAGAGAATATGTACTTCTGATACATTGCTGATGGAAATGTAAAGTTTAGCAGTTTCTTAAAAGATTTTAGAAAATAGTCACCACATGATCCAGTCATTCTACCCATAGGTATCTACCAAAGACAAATGAAAGGGAAGTGGATGTGGCTCCAGCAGCTGGGTGCCCACCTACCACATGGGAGGTCCCGGGTACAGGTGCCGGTGCCTCCTAAAGAAGACAGGACAAGCAAGCAAGATGACACAGGAGAGAGGACACAACAAAGAGAGAAAGCAAGGAAATACGAGAGACACAATAAGCAGGGAGCAGATATGGCACAAGTGATTGGGCACCTCCCTCCCACATAAATGGGAGGGCCTGGGTTTGGCTCCAGCGGCCTCCTGAAAAAACAGAAAAAGATGATAAACAGAGAGCAGACAGTGAGTGCAAACTACAAGCAGCAGGGAGAGGGGAGAAATAAATAAAATAGTTAAAAAAAGACAAATGAAAGCATATATCTATGCAAAAGTTTGTACACAAATATTTTATCAAAGCTTTATCTGTAATAGCCAAAACCTGGAATCAATCAAATGTCCACCAACAAGAGGTGAATGGATAAACCGTTACATACACACAATGAAATACTACTCAACAATAAAAAGGAATAAGCTAACGATACACACACAAATAAATCTCAAATTGATTATCCTGAGAAGAAAAGTACACATGTATGATTCCGTTTATATAAAAATCCTAGAAAATGCAAACTAACAGTGACAAAAAGCACATCGTTGGCTGCCTGGGAATAGGGTGAGGGTGGGGGGAAAGAGCAGAAGTGAGAAGGATTATGAAGGAGGGTAAGGAAATAATGAGAAGTAACGGGTAAGTTCATTATCTTGAATGTGGTGCTTTCACAGATATATACAAGCCAAAACTTTTATCAAATTGCATGCATTGTATATGTGCAGTTTACTGTATGTCACAACTCAATTAAGTTGTTTAAATAAATATATACGGATCTACAACTACATACCAATAACACTACACAAATTACAAATAACAAAGTGTACAGTGTCAAGCATAAACATGTAAATCATATAATCATATATGCTACTGAATTAAAAAGCCCCTTGATGGGACATTTTAGAGCCTTTCAGAACTTGTTTTACAGATAGCTAAATGCAACTTATTTTAATTATCTGTAGTTATCATACTTCTTGATATCACACTTCTTGATATGATGGTTAACACGAACTAATAATGAAAATGATATAAATCAAAGAAAACACATATACATATAGCACTAATTTCAATATACAAATGGGCTTCATCTAGACACATTATATTAAATCACATTATATTAAAAATTAATCAGGAAGCAGACTTGGTCCAATGGATAGGGCACCTGCCTACCACAAGGGAGGTCCGCAGTTCAAACCCGGGGCCTCCTTGACCTGTGTGGAGCTGGCCCATGCACAGTGCTGATGCACGCAAGGAGTGCCGTGCCACGCAGGGTTGTCCCCCACGTAGGGGAGCCCTACGCACAAGGAGCGGGCCCCTAAGGAGTGCCACCCAGTGCAAAAGAAAGTGCAGCCTGCCCAAGAATGGCACAGCACACATGGAGAGCTGACACAAGAAGATGACGCAACAAAAACATAGATCCCGGGTGCTGCTGATAAGGATAGAAGTGGTCACAGAAGAACACACAGCTAATGGACACAGAGAGCAGACAACTGGGGGTGGGGGGAAGGGGAGAGAAACAAAAAATAAATAAATCTTAAAAAAAAAATCTATTTGTAGGCATGAAAATGACAAGATACCCCCACATTATCTAAGGTTACCCTAAGAATACAACCAAGCATATGAAAAATGGGTGAAACCATAAAAGGGATAGTTGCCAACTTTTCAGTACCTCTTTATCAATGTATATAACTTTATAAAAATATAAAAATTTGATTTATTATAGTTTATGTCATCATTTTTACAAAAATAACAGGTAAAATTTACAACGGGTAAAACTTAAGACACCAAGTTCATTAATACTATTGCCAATGTCAAGGATGATGAAAATTTTAAAAAACTATTTTGTACATAAATAGGTAATGTCTAAATGTTCAAACGAGCTATTTTCTTTGCATTAAGGGAAAAAAGCCTTTTAATAATACTTACTCCAGTGTTCACTAATTCACTTGGTGTTGGCCAATTAGCCATATCGCTGAAATCACCAGCCTAAAAAGTAAGTTCTCATATTAGTTTTAGAATTTATATAGAAAAACCATTTTCTAAAGTAAACCATTTTTAAAAATCACCTACATTCAACGACATGCAGGATTTGCCAAATTAATCCAAAAGACTCTCTGAACATCAGAACACCTTAAATAAGAATTTGGTCTTATGATTAAACTTCTAGAACTACGAAGCAGACGGGGTTTGGGATAAAGGCTACAATTCTCTAGTATATTAAAATCAATAATATAACTGAAAGAAAAATACACTTACAGAAATCTAAGAAGAGTTTCTAACAACAATTTCAAAATCAATACAGTTAATAATTATTTCCTACTAAAACACACCTTGTTGGATTTCTTTGTCCTGAGTTTTCCTGCTTTTATAATCTTGGGGGAACTGAGCTCTAAAAAAAAATACATAGGATTGTTTTACCAGCACTTCATTCAATACACATAACATAATAACTATTATACCAATTTCAGTAAATCAGTGTAGTCTTCTCTACACGCTCCCAAAAAATTCAGAGTTCTGAGACTCAAATTACTAGTAAAAAATCAACATTTATAACAGAGATACACACTGCTCTGTAATGGTCAAATAAAGAAATGGGAAATAGTAAGTTTACTTACACCAAATTGACAGACCAATCCATTTATTAAAAGAATACAAACTATTATGTAAGAAAATTAGAAATAACATGCTTTAATACAATGTTAGTAATTCAAATAATTTCCAACGGGATACATTTTTCTGTACAATTAATATATTCACCAAGAAGCATCCAAAAAATAGGCCAAAAGACTTCAAACTACTTGTCCTGGAAAACAGGTTTGGTAACCATAATAGGTAATAATAGCTTGTACCTAGATTCAAGCCATGGAATAACTGGTCACAGTAAGTCTGTACAATGTCACAGGATAACTACTTGTCCATATATTGAATCAGAGTACAATGGTTGACAATTTAAACCAATATATTATGTCAAAGAGAAGAAGCTTTTACAATGCCATTTAGTTTAGTTCATTGCCTAGCAAGATGATAAACTGGCCTAAACATATAGCTAAACATGACAAGTAAATATTAAAAAGCAGAATTTGATAAATGTAAACACAATAATTCAGCAAAAAAGGAATCCCATAAACCATGGCAATGACCAATTTATAGAATAAAGTAAAGCAATCTTTGAGTTAAAATCCAGAAGCAGATTTACACACAATCTAGAGTACTGATCAAAGAAGAGGGATGAAAGATGAAGACGTGTTCAGAGATGGGGATACAGGGAGGGATCTTGAGCAGTACTGTAGCATTCTATTTCTAAAACAGAAACAGTGAGTATATATTTTAATCTTTACACTTTAAGTATGTATAAATGTGTATGTGTATGCATGTGTATGTGGATAAAGAAGTTCATTAAGAAAACCAGATGCAGTAAGAAAAAAAAATACAGGTATATAAGACAAAGAAACTGAAGTCCAGGGAGGAGGGAAAAAATACAAAATTATTAATAAAGAACAATATTTGCCTGACCATTACCTAGTATAGTATTAAAATATCCTCCATAAATACTATATATTTTTAATGATGGTTATCCACTATAAAACATTTATGGGACTTGACCCTCAACAAAGTGGAAAATAGGCTCCAAAATACTAATGACTGAGTAATCAGGATGCCTGGCAGTCATAAAGTACAGCCTTATATGAATCATTTCATATAGTGAGAAATAATGAGATAGGCAAGCAAGTTTTTTTAGCTTTATTACAAAGCAATTAGATATTTATAATCATGAAACTAAAGTCAGAAATTAAAGATAAACAAAAAAAACAGAAATTAAATTATTCTGATCACATTTAAAAATTTTTAACCATCAATATTAAGTAACACCATGAAGTTTGAAATGAAGAAAAAATATTTGCAATGTAACAGAGTTAAAGACTTTTTTTATGGATTTACCAGTATCATTCCCATACACTACACAGATATTAAAACCTGTCTTGGAAGCAAGAGAGTCCCATCCATCAGCCACACGGGATCAAAGTCCCCTCTTAATTAGAGGTGGAGTGGGCATTACCATCCCAGAATCCTCAAGATCGGGGAATAAAATATAGACTAGAGTAGACTTACTGGTATTCTACTATAGATTTATTGTGATTCTATCAATGGAAGAAATTATTTCATTGATGTGGAGAAAGTATCCACTTGAAGTGTTGAAGTCAGGGAGAAGGAAAAAGAGGTGTAATATGGGGCCATTTTCAGGACTTGGAACTTTGCTGAATAACACTGCAACAACAGACGAAGGTCATTATACATCCTGTCTTAATCTACAGAACTGAGTGGGAGAGAATGTAAACTACACTGTAAACTATAATCCACGCTAAGTGGCAATGCTCCAAAATGTGTTCATCAATTGCAATGAATGTACCACACTAATGAAAGAAGTTGTTAATATGGGGAAAGTGGGAGGTGTGGGGAGTGGGGCATATGGGAATCCCTTATATTTTTAATGTAACATTTTATGTAATCTAAATATCTTTTAAAAATAAATTTAAAATATTTTTAAAAATTAAATTAAATTGAAAAAACAAACAAAAACAATCTCAGGAAGCAGATGTGGCTCAAGCAATTGAGTTCCCGTCTATCACATGGGAGGTCCTGCATTCAGTTCCTGGTGCCTCCTAAATTAGCAAGACAAGCAAGACAGCGAGCTGACGTGACAAGTTGGCACAACGAGCTGGTGCGGCAACCTGATGCGACAAGAGACACAAGGAGGAAAACATAATGAAAGACAAAAAAGCAGGAAAGCAGAGGTGGCTCAAGCAATTAGGTGCCTCCCTCCCAATATGGGTGATACTGGATTTGGTCCTGGTGCCTCCTAAAAAAAAGGAAGATGAGCACACAATGAACAGACACAGCAAGTACAAACAGTGAGGAGGAGGGAGAAACCCTTAAAAAAAAAAAATGTAGCGAAAAGTGAGTAAAAGTTAGGGAGAAAGAATCTTTTAACTTTATTTCTTCAGACATTTAGAAATAAAAGGAAGAGATACATACGATTCTACAGAACAAAAATTAAGAGACTTCAGACTAATTCTTTTGGAATTCAAATAAAAAATATTGGAGTTTTGTCGAAATTTTAATCTTTCAACTTTTAAAAATATTTCAACTTTAATTCCTCCTCAGGAAATACAATGGGAAAAATTTACATTTAATGTTGACATTTTATTAGTATCTTTATGCATGCATTGTAACTAGAATGTTTATATGCATTTTATCAATACCATAGTTTTATTTCATCACAGAACATCTGACAAACTACCTTGGGTGATATGGCTGCATATCTAAGGGAGAAGAAATTATGGAGTTATTTCTTAACAATGGTTAATAGTCATTAAAAGTAAATTCACTCTTCCATGAGGAAGATTCTCCCACCCTCCTAACATTCTTATTCCCCTGTCCCAATTCCTCCCCATGGAAACAGTAAGTTTCTTGATTAATGAGTTCAGTTTTCCGTTTTCTTTGGGAGCTAGTTGTTCACAAAAAGCATTTTTGGTCTCCTCCTTCATGCTGTCAACTTCAGACAAAGACCACCCCAATAAAGGTAGAAAGGGGACATGCAGTTATGCAGCACCAACCTGGTGAACAAGTTTGTTTTAATTCCAAGTTCAATATAAGGAAGCCCACTATGCTTGCTCAGTTGGGGCCACCTCACCAACCCAGTTTTAACAGTGATAATTGAGATTTAAAAAATAATAAATCTGGGTAAACGTTGGACAGAAGATTAAAAAATAAAATACACATGGCTAAACTTGAAAAGACAAACACACTAAAATAAAGAAATAAAAACAAACAAAAAAAACTTTTTCACCTATCAGATTGGCAAAAAAGTGTTGATCACCATGCAAAGAAATGGACACTTCTTTCAATGTTGGTGAGTGTGAAGTGATATAATCTTTCAAGGGTAATCTGTCATTTAAAATGTATACATCCTTTGATAAAGCAATTCCATTTCTGGGAAATTATCCGGGAATCAAGACATGGTAAAACAAGGTGTGAATTGTTCACTGCCTCTTTGCTGTTTAACGCACTAATATATATATTTTTTCTAACAGAATATCAAATAGATATAACCTAAGAAACAAATTTAAGCTACTAGTGCATAATCTACACATCTCCACTTTTCGAACATCTCAAGCGAGGCAGTATATAATCAGCACAACTTTCTTGAGTGATCTTCCAGTGTCTTCAAAATGTTATTCTCTAACCCTGGGAATTTACATTAAAGAAATAATTCTAAATAGATAAAATAATTTAAGAATTTGACAACAAAAACTGAAAGGCAATAGAGGGGCTACTTTACTCATCCTAGTTCTGAAACCTCAATCTTTAGCAAAGTTTTAGTTAAGAAAATGCATTGATGGCACACAGAATTGCATTATATTTAAGAGAAAAACTTTAATACAGTAGATGAGGGTTTTTTAAAATGTAGAAAACCACTTTAATATCAACTTGACAACAAATACCCTGAAACGCAATAATTCTACTTCCTAGCATATGCCCTGAGAAAGTCATACAAGTGTTCAAGAGGCATGTACAAGAATGTTCACTCTCTTGCTGTTTAAATAAGAAAATCAAACAACTAGATGTGATCAACTGGAGAAGGGCTAATAAGCAGCTAAGTTTATAAGCCACCTCTCAGCAATTTTTTTTCCAGAGGTACCAGGGCCAGAGATTGAACCTTAGACCTCGTATGTGGGAAGCAGGTGCTCAACCACTTGAGTTACATTTGCTCCCTCTCAGCAATTTTTTAAAAGTTTAGATTTAAATGGATCAGTCAACATTTGCAATGAAAAAAGCAGTGACAGTTTATATTCTAAACACTGTATTTGGAAGTCACTGCATAGAAAGAGGTCTGAAAGGATATTTAGTAAACTTGTAACATGATTTTGTCTTTTTTTGGAGGGGATATCAAAAGTGCAGTGTTTTTACAAAGAAAATATATTTATCTGTCATATAATTTATTTAGAATGTTATTTCCTTAAGGTAGTAAGAGTAAGCTTATTTGAGGTTTTGGAGAAGCAGACATTGGGAAAAACAAGGATTAATGAACAACATGGAGTCAGAGACTAAGGATGAAAAAATAAACACTTTTATGTATCATGTTTTTGTGAAAGAGCTGAAATTATACTAGAAAATTAATAATATACAAGATGCAACCATCGTTACAGGTGATTAATAAATCCCTTACTGTGATTTCAATAAAGGGTCTCCAAAATAAATAAAACTAAAACAAGATTAGCATACAGATAGGGGGGAGATCTTTCTGGTCTCTGAAGATGGCAGACACTATTCTAAGCCTTTTGGGTGAGCCAAACTTTGGCTAAAAGGGTCTTATTCCAAAGCTGCCTTACCTGGATCACCAGAGATAGCAATACATTAGCCAGGATGACCATTCTATAAGTGGAAGTAAATCCTGTCACAAGGGCTGAAGCAGCAAGAATCTGTCTCACTTAGAAATGCAGGTTCTAAAGTAGAGTTCAGTTTTCATGAAATGTCCTAAAATATACACCCGTGTTTCCTATACTATTTCTATCTCTGATAATAAACTTCCTGGCAAAATTTTGTGGATGAAATTTCTTTACCTAACCCTAAGAGTGACAATATATCCAGGTTCGGTCAGGACAGCCCTGGTTTAAATGTTATCCAAATAGAATTAATAGTGTCCCATTTCCCTCTCAAGAGTATCCAAGTTTGTAGGAAAATTATAAAGACATCCTACTAATAGGTTACCGGACAAATTGGACACTTCCTGCTTTGCACCTTACTGTAAACCTGAAGAACCTCTGTTTTCATTTCATTATTTTTGAAAGTTGCAAATTTGCTTAGGAAAAGAGGAAGCCAAGGCACCCAGGTTAAACAGATGGCAATCAGGTATTAAGAAAATAGAAGGGATGAATCCAATCACGTATTTCATTTATGAGGCCCATAATAAGTCAGCTAGCTAGTTAGTAATAATACTTGGACTACCAAATCTCTCTGAACAATGCATTTTTAGACCACAACCTCTTATTTGAGTTACCTAGTTATTAACTGCAAACGCAAGTCCTGGTAGAAAAGTCAGTGCCGAAAGATTATAAAATTACACTACTCCAGGCATGCAGAATGATATTCCTGCAAGGGCAAACCAGACTTCCAAGGACAGAAAGAGTTGCCTACAGATAGACATCAGCAAAATTAATAGTTTCATGAAACCACACCACACGTCAAGCATCATAGTACATTGTTCTTAATCTCCGATGAAGACCTCCAGAGAAGGTACCAGTATATTAATCATACAAGCCTGTCAAAATATTTTTAACAAGGTCATTTCCCAAGACTCAACTCAAAAGTTTTCAAAGCTGTCAAACTGATTTTACAATCAATATAAGGAATTTAATTTTTGGTAGGTCACTGAACATAATATATAAATATGTGTAAATCTAGATGTAACAGGCAGGTGAGAGACAGCCAAAGAGAAGAATCACTAGGGCACTTTCTCTGCTAAATTTTTTTGGAGATTTTGCTTAAGGGTGTTCTCTTCAATTACTAATAGGAGTAAATCAATAGATCTCTGCAGTTAGGAGAATATGGTAATATTACACTTAGAACAAATTTTTAAGTACTTTTTTCTTAAAGTGTCAAAATTTATCAAGAATTAATGACCAATATTTCTGTGGAAAAGCTAAAGAATTCAATTAACTCGAAAAGTTTCTCTGAAGAACATGTCACATCCTTCATTTCATTTAATCTTCACAACCCTATAAACATGCTAAAATTTTTTCTATTCCACTGTTAGCCTTTAATTTAAAGAAGGCTTGCAACAAGCAGCAATAATTTCTATATAAAAAAACCAATTTATTACAACCTAAGTTATGAATAAAATTCTTGCTTTCCTTTTACTCAGCATTTCCATCTTAAGTTTTAAAAATAAAATAAAATGCTACAACCAAAATGAGGAACCAAAGGCCATACTGCACTGGTCAACATTCCAAATGAAGTGGCATAATCCCATCATCACTAGTTAAAAGACAGTGGAATGTTAGACTACCATTCACTTTAGTGTACAATCCACTCTCATAAACTATCCTAATTTACATTTTTCCACCATATTCATATCTCAAAGCTTTTTAATGGTAACTACAGCATAGAGTCCCTTTTTAATGATTACTCAGCAGTGTTTAGAAAAGTTTTGAGGTTTTTCGGGTCTTCAATATTTTACAATTAGATCACAATCGCCCTTCTACATAATAGATCCCCTTGCTCCAGACTTGAGTTACCCTTTTTAGAAAGTCCACAAAAACTTTTCCCTAGGAGGGCCTGCAGTATCTTTCTAAAGTTACCTACTTTCCCAAGTCACTAACACGTGGGAGTAAAACACAATCCAGGCCGCGCCAGCCCGGCGGTGCGGCCACGGTACCGCCGCCTTCTCCCCAATAGTCAAGGAGAACCTGAGGTCCCACCTCTTCCTGCCGCTCCTTTCCAAGATGTCCATTTATGTAAATAAGCAGAATGAATGACACCTTAGACCTAAATACCTCCGACTGACAGGCAAGAGAGGCCTACCCCTCCCCCAGCCCAAGTGCCCGAGGGGGCCGGCACTCGCCCTTTAGCCCCGCGGTCCCTTCCCACCCCGGGAGCCACAGACCTGCCTCCAGGGTTTCCAGCGGGGGCGGCGGCGGCCCGGCGCCGGCGGGGGACAGGTGCTGGGGAGGCTTTTTGGTCCAGGGGTTCTCCTTAGGCGGCGGCGGGGGGGGCTGCAGCTTCTCCTCAGGGCTTGCCGCAGCCGCCGCCTCCTCCGCTGCGTCCTCAGCCGTCGGGTCGCGCGGCGGCGGCAGTGGCTCCCCGCCAAAGGGGACCCCGGGCCCGCGCGCCTTGTGCGCCAGGTGCAGTGCGAGGGGCCTCACGGGCACGGCCGCCTGGGGCACGCTGTATCCCAGCACCGGCGCCGGCGACGGCTCTCCCCGCGCCCCAGCGTTGGTGGCGGCTGCGGCCCTCTCCTCCCTTGCCGCCTCCTTGTCCTCCAGGTCGGGCGGGAGTGGGTGCTCCGCCTGCCGGCTTGCTGAGGCCGACAGCGACACCCTCTCGGCAGCCCGCACGGGCGGCTCCTCCCGAGGGTGCGCGGTGGGCACCGGGACGCGAGCAGACATCGTCCCTTTTCCCCAGCCGCCCCAGGCGGGCGGCGCCCGGGACCAGGGAGTCCGGCTGCCCGATTCTCTGCCGGGACACCGACCGACTCTGGCCTGGGCCAGAGAACCCGAGAGCCCGGCCGCCGCCGCCGCCGCCACCCTCGTCCGCGTCGGCCCAGGCCGTGCAGCACCCGGCGTGCCGCGGCCCCCCCCAGCCCGCACCGAACGGAGCGCTAACCGCCCGCCGGCCCAGCCCGCCTCGGCGGCGCACGCCCAGAGACAGCCAACACGCGCAGGGCACCGCAGCGGGCAGCCGCGTGCCCTCACCTGGCGCAGTGGCGGAGGCGCCGCGAGCCGGGGCCGAAGGAGGACCTCTAGCGGAATGAGGGAGGCGCGCGCCGCCGGAGCCGGTAACTGCTCGCGGGGGCGTGGAGCGGGCGATCCAGGAGCACCGAGCAGGAGCGGGGCGGGGCCTCCCGGACGGAGCGTGACGTGGCTACTTACCGGCTCCTACCCTGGCCCAGCCGCCTCCCGCAGTGGTTGACAGAGGGCCCCGTGGGTGCCGCCCGGCCTGAGGGCCGGCCCCGCCCCAGCGGCCAGCCGAGGGGGAGGGAGGGCGAACTGAGCGATTCTCTGACGGGCGGACGCCGGCCGCCGGGATGCCCGCGCAGGGGCGGGGCGCGTACCCGGCCTTGTGACTCGCCCGCGGCTCCGGCGGCGGTAGGTAGGGGCGGGACGCGCTACGCACGTGGCCCGGCCGCCGCAGCCCGGCGGTGGCGTTGCCCTTCGGGACCCGAGCGGAGCTGAGCAGAGGCTGGGCGGCTCCTCCGTGGACTGCAGGTTCCGACCGGGCGGCTTCCCCACTTGCGCCGGGCGCCGTAGCCCGGTAGTTTTCCCTTGGCGCCTTGGGCCCGGCGGCCACCTGTAGTCTTGAGCTACGACCAAAAGGAAAACGGTGTTATCTGTAGGTAAATGTTTGTGAAACCTTTGCCAGGGTGGTTGGTTTCGTGCATTTCCCCGCCCCTTTTCCCACCCCCTCATTGAAATGTTTTTTAAAGTGCTCGCGAGTAAAACAAACAGTTAATAGTTCGCAGTCTTTTTTAATTTGGGAAGATAGCGCTTGGTTACAAATTAACCTTACTCCAAATATTTTTTTTCCTGGAATGGGTATGTTAAAGTAGTACAAATTTGTTTTGAAAAAAAAAAATTCCGATGAGAGCTTTCTGTTTGACAAATTCAGTTAGTAATGTTACTGGTTTCATGTGCTTTTATTTGTGAGTTTCCGTCTTTGCGCCTATGCAAGGTCGCTGAGAGCGGGTCGGCCGCTAAAGACATTTTTTTTCGCGAAGGCTTCTCCACCCCTCTCCACCCCTGCCGAGTACTGCTAATTTGTGGGACGCTTTGTACAAAGATGTAATTAACCTCTTCCGACTTCACCAAAACTGTCATGCCGGGCACTTTAATTAGTACCAGACACCCTTTGCATAGATCTCGGTCCAATCACATTAAACGCGAAATTGTTAATTTACTCATAAACTGTTCTAGGGAAAATGTTTATATTCCTAAAACCAGTAAACTATCCATACATTTTAACAGCTATACATAAGACTTATCTTGTTTTCCATATCAGTGCTTACTTGTCCCCAGCCAACCTCGGAAGCCTGTTTCCTATCAAATAGGGATTGTACTTCCCCATATATTCACAGAGAGGCACCATCTTTGCTAGCTCTGTGAAACTGGGTTTTTTAACCCTCATCTGGCTGCTTTTCCTGTTGTAATCAGCCTTTTGGAGTTCTGGCAGTTAATGCTTCATTCTTTTAGGAAAGCCTGTCAACAAATTCACTCTCGGTATGGCTCAGAACACATTCTACTTTACCATCTGTTTTTTTTTTAACCATTTATTTAAATGTGGATTAAACACTGCTTTCTTTGAGAAAAAGGTTTTGCGGAATGGTTTTTCAAAAGCTTGATTTTGTATGGGCCATTTAACCGTGGTTGGTTTTGCTTGTTTGTTAATGTTTTTAAGTGAAAGCAGGTAATGGATGATGGTGATGGTAGCAAGACATTGTGAATTAACATCATTGAATTGTATACTTGAATGTGTTATGTATATATATTACCACATTTTTTTTTTAAAGATTTTAATGTTGTACAGGCACCTTCTCAAGTAAAGGTGCTTTATTGAAGGAACCCAGGGGAACTTTCTTGGAAACAGGATATTGTTGCAGGGAGAGAATACCTGGTGGGTGATTATGGACTTAAAAGAGTTTTTGTCATCTTCATAGTAGTGCAGTACCACTTAGGTCAGTCAACTATATTACTGAGTCTATCAGTTGTTCTTCTTTGAAATGCATACTTTTAAGTCCTTGAAATAAATGCCTCTTGTAAACAATTTCATCTATCTACTTTTTGCCCATCTATATGATTCTTCACCTTCTGCTCTTTTACCAGGCCTGACCTGTTCAAACTGCACCAAAGGGTTTTCTCATCTTCCTTGGTGTCTGGATGGGTTCAGGCTACTGCAGGAGATTGGAGGCCAGAGGATAGTGAGGTCATAGTCCTCGTTCCCCCAGCTGGGTCATGGATTGGCTGCAGTGCCTCTTTGTACGGTTACCCTCTCCAATCTCCCTTTGCCTCTTCAGGCCTAGGAGTAATAGCTGCTAGTCCTTGACACCTTATCCCTGTTGGTTTCCCTGACCCTTCCTCACACCTCTATAAATGATCCTTTTATTAACTCTCTTCAAATAACCCAGATTGAGTTTTCCTCTGTTTTTGCTACCAGTTTGCCACTGCTGAGCCTCCGTTTTGTTCCTTCATTCTGCCTCTGCTGCTAATTATCAGATTCTTTTACTGCTTCTTAGTTCAAATTCAAGGAGGAAAGACTGATTGGCTCAGCTAACTTTTTCCTAGCGAAATCAGGCCAGTCATTAGCCAATCTGGATTTTTGCCCTTGGATAGGTTTCTCACCTGGCCTAGAAGAACAAGTTATTTAGTTCAAAACGCTGCCACCAAGTCAGTGAGGGAAGTGTCAGTTTCCTATAGATATCTGTGAGAGACGGTTCTTTAAGTTTTATTTTCTTTTTCCCTATATTAGGGAATGGCACCACACTTCTGTCTGTAAAACAGGTAATCATTCCTTCACACACACACACCCTTTCCCTCACCCTTCACAACCAGTTCATTCATTTACAAATATTTCTCAAGCATCTGCCAGGCAGTGATCCATGCACTCAACCTAGACAAGTCTATTGTACCTCTTTAAGTAACTGTCAAATCCTTCTGTCTCCACTGCCATTACCCTGCTCCAAGCAGCTATCATTCTCTGCCTTTCCAGCCTCTTAACTAGCCTCCTAACCTCCAGTTAGGGCTATTTTGATAAAGTTGTTGTGAGGATTACATGAGATAATATGTGTAAAAGGCTTACCACAGTCAATAGCTCAATAATACTATTTTTATTGCTTTTAATTGGTGTATTTAGCCAGGATAAGTGTACTTCATTTTACAGAACTACTGAAGTTAAAAGCCTGCTTTTTTGTTGTTTGTTTTTGTAAAAGAGAACTGGAATCTAAAACATAGATAGAGGTTTGTCTTTTCAAAGAAGGGAGAAAGGCTCTTTAGGCCCTCAGAGGTTATGAAACACATAAAGTAATTTTCCTTATACAGACTTCATGAACACACTGCCCAAATGAGCCTTTAAAATATGAATCCTGTTTTTCCTGTTTAGAGTTAATGTATCATGAGATGATTGAACCTTCCTCTCTCCCTCCCCAGGTGTCTCAGGAAATAAAAGTCCCATGAGAACAAGTACCAGAGATTTAGGTTCAGACTTGCAAAATCCAATGTGCAAATAGTTGTATTGGATACTAGAGAAGTTTCAAAGAATGCATTAGATATAATCTGTTTCAAAGACCTGCACTCTAACAAGAAAATAAAACTGAACCCAGAGATTTATAACTTTCTACAAAATAACTTTTAAGAAGAGTGTTTTTGTTTTTTTTAAGATATACTGAATCTTTGCCTCAAGATGACTCAGAACTTAGGCCTGTTTATCATATAGCTTCCATTATTGAATTAAATGCTCTGATAAATGCTCAATACTTCTGTGATCTCTAACCTTCAAGGCAGAGTCAATGCTAATGCAGATCTTAAGATTTTGCATCCTACCTCCATATTTCCATTGGATCCCTCTCTTTTGAATAAGAGTATAATTTGTAAATACAGCTGGCATTCAATCTTATATAAAGTGGGAATAAATGCAGTTTTAGAAAAAGTATTTTGGTTTTGTTTTTATTGATCTGTAGCATACAAATATATGAAAATGTAAAAACACTGTGCATCCCATGTAAATCTACTTTCAAGACAATTCTAGGCTACCTGCCAACCTAGATGCTGTTCCTAAGCCTCCCCTAAGTAAAAATTATGTAGAACTCTTTACTTTTAGAAAGTCTTTAATAGTTCAGTTTTATAGAAGTAGGAACTCACCTGTTAACAGATTTTGTTTCAAGAGCACGTGCCAGTAATTCATTCAGGTAGGGAGGGAAGAGTAATGGGACAAAATAACAGGGCAGGGGTCTCAGGTAGAGAGGAAGGGGGTGAAAAGTGATAAAGAGGGCTGATTTACAGGCTACAATTCCCCATTATAGACTATAAATGCCCAGGTTTACTTGTGTGGCCACATGGCAGAGGAAAAATGGCGAGAGCAGTGTGCAGAGGGCAGGAACGGGTCCAGAGGCAAGAGAGCTGAGAGCAAGAGTGCTTGTTCAGGCCCCGCTTGGCTTTGAACTGTTAATTATTCCACCCCTTTGCTAATGACAGGGGAGGAGTTCCAGCTGTTTACTGTTTTGATTGATTACCCACCCATCAATTCCCTGTGAGGGCCCAATGATAAAGTTCCTAGAGAACATCTGGGGCTTTTCCTAGCTTCCAGAAGAAGTCTTTGTTCTGAATAGCTGAATCTTGAGAGTGGGGGTTTTCCAGCAGCCATTGTGGAGGTTATTGATGTCCATGTGAACTCTGTCAGGTTCCAGATATATTGATTCCCTATTTCACTAGCCTGCTTCACAGCCAGTAATAGCAAAGCTAGGATTGATTCTCAAATCTACCTTTCCTGCCACACTATTTAGTACTTTTGCTATACAGAAAGTTGTAATAATAAATAACATTTAATCTTTTAAAAAAACTACTTGAATAATATACTGTAAGGGCAAAGAAGCATAACTTTTTCTATTTTCCAGTTTTCAAAGAACAGGGATTTTTAAACAAGAGTAGGAGAGAGGGATCGTAACCTTTCTGAATTCTTCCTACTATCATTAAATTTAATATTAACATACTCTTGTGAAAACTGGCACGACATCTGTGAGACCTTTAAATTCAAGTTCATATGAACTTCAGTAGCTGATATCAAAATATAAACTTTGTAAAAAAAATTGGCAAGTTTTTATCAGCTTCTTAATATCTATTATGGTTCAAATTAATAAATATTGAGGCCCTACTAAGTATCAGTAACTGGGCAAGACCCTGAGAGTATGCTTATGAGTCAGTCCCTACTGACTCCTAAAACATGGAGCTTACACTGTATGCGTAGCACAGTGGCTTTCACACCACATGATTTGGTATGTATAATTGAACCAAAAGTTTTGTTAACAGTACTTTTCCTTACTAAATGCAATACATTCTGATGTGCTCTATCCCATTTTTTTCCATATAAAATCCTCTAAATTATCTTTTTGATCCAGTTACAGATTTGTAACCTATAGTATTTTTTTAAAATGACACTGGTTAAACTTAAAACTAGATTATCTGGTTTGAATGCCAGTTCTCCTACTTCCTACCAGTTAAACCCAGGTAAAATTTACTTAAACTTTTCTGTAACTTAGATCCCTCAACTGTAAAAGGTGAATAATAATTGCACCTATTTTAAATACTTGTTATGAGGATTAAAAGTATTAATTTATTTAAAGCCCATAGACTGTGATATGGCCAATAACTATGAGACATTCTTTTGTTACCATTATTTGTATTTCATTAGAGAAAACTGGCAAAAGCAAGCAAATGCAGTGTTTAGAGATTAAGTGTTTTGAAGAAACCAATTAAGGACAGAAGAAGAGTGGGATCAGTGCCCCTTTAAGGAGGTAAAACTTAAACTAGGACCTAAAGGATAAGGAGCCAGTTCTAGAACAAGTATACCCGTAAGGTGAAAGAAGCTTGGTATTTCTTGTTTTTTAAATATTTTGCCAAATATTTATTGATGCAAGAACAAATCGTTAACATCAAAGGCAACGTCCTGGGAAGTGTGACCCTCCTTTACACCCTTAACTTCATTAGTTTTGGGCTGTCTTTACATCCTAAAAAATTTCTACTAACTTGTAATCCCTGCTGACCCTTCATACTTTTTCAGTAAATACCTAAAATATATTTGTAAATACATAAATGTAAGTTTAGATAGTTGCAAAGAATGTACTGCCTGGTATACGATAAACTTTAGATATTTTTTAAAGAGTGACATCACTCTTTTAATTGTATCAAATGGATTTTTAAAACCATAGCAATTAAATGCCTGCCAACATCCCTTAAAAAAATATGGAGGTGTGCTCTTTAACAATTGGAAATTTTATATTGATTCTCTTTTCCTAGAATTTGCATTTCCACAAAACTGTATGCCAGTATATTTTCTTTCTTTTTTTTTTTTTTTTTTGGTGTTGATCTTTTGAGACCCATGTGTTTCTTTTCTTAAACAAAGAAATTTTTAAACTTTATTTTGTACATTTAACAATGGAAAATATAATTAAAAACTAAAAAGGAAACAGTTGGATAAAAACATACATTTCTCAATTAGATGTACTGGATATATATAAATTTTTTTTTAGTCATACAGTATGTTACACAATACATTTGGCTCATAGTAACGCAGTCATACAGTATTTATCCTTTTGTGTCTGGCTTGCTTTGCTCAACATAATGTCCTCCAGGTTCATCCATGTTATTATATGCTTTACTACTTCATTTCTTCTTAAAGCTGCATAATATTCCATTGTGTGAATACACCACAGTGTATTTATCCATTCATCTGTTAATGGACACCTGGGTGGTTTCCAACTTTTGGCAATCATGAATAATGCTGCCATGAACATAGGTGTGCAGATGTCTTTTCACATCACTGCTCCCAGTTATTCTGGGTATATACCCAGTTGTGGTATTGCGGGGTCATGTGGCAAGTCTATGTTCAACCTCTTTAGAAACTACCAAACAGTCCTCCACACTGGAGGAACCATTCTGCATTCCCACCCACAGTAAATAAGTGCTTCTATCCCTTCACATCCTCTCCAACATCTGTAGTTCTCTTTTTAATAGTGGCCATTCTGATAGTGTGAAATGATATCTCATTGTAGTTTTGATTTGCATTTCCCTAATCTTTAGTGATGTTCAGCATTTCTTCATGTGGTTTGTGGGGTTTTTTTGCCATTTGTATTTCTTTGGACAAATGTCTATTCAAGTCTTTTGCTTGCTTTTTAATTGGGTCATTTATCTTTTTATTGTTGAGTTGTAACATCTCTTTATACATGTTGGATATTAAACCTTTATCAGACATGTGATTTCCAAATATTTTCTCCCATTGAGTTGGCTGCCTTTCACCCTTTTGACAAAGGCCTATGAGGTGCAAAAGTGTTTAATTTTGAGGAGGTCCCATTTATCTATTTTTTTTTATTGCACATGCTTGGGATATAAGGTCCTAGAAACCACCACCTACTAAAACATCTTAAAGATGTTTCCCTGTATTTTTTGCTAGTAGTTTCATGATCTTGGCTTTTATATTTAGGTTTTTGACCCATTTTGAGTTCATTCTTGTATAGGGAGTGCTATAGGGGTCCTCTTTCATTCTTTTGATTATGGGTATCCAGTTGTCCCAGAACCATTTCTTGAAGAGACTATTTTGTCCTGTTATTAACTTGGTAGGTTTGTCAAAAACCAGCTGACTGTATAGGTGAGGGTTTATTTCTGGATTCTCAGTTCTAGTCCACTGATCCATATGTCTGTCTTTATGCCAGTACCATACTGTTTTGATAATTGTAGCTTTGTAATATGTTTCAAGATCAGGCAGTGAAATTCCTCCCACACCACTCTTCTTTTTTAGAATGCTTTTGGCTATTCAGGTGTAATTTCCCTTTCCCAGTGAATTTGGTAATTGCCTTTTCTAATTCTGTAAAGTAAGCTCTTGGGAGTTTCATTGGTATTGCGTTGAATCTATAAATCAGTTTGGGTAAGATTGACATCTTCATGATACTTATTCTTCAAATCCATGAACACAGAATGTCTTTCCATTTACTTACTCTTTTTAAATTTCTTTTACATTGTTTTGTAGTTTTCTGCATATAGGTCCTGTATTTCTTTGGTTAAATTAATTCCTAGATATTTGAGTCTTTCTGTCGCTACTGAAAATAGAATTTTTCCCTGACTTCCTACTGAGATTATTCAGTACAAGTGAACAAAAACTTACTGATTTTTTCATATTGATGTTGTATCCTGCCACTTTGCTGAACTCATTTATTATCTCAAGTAGCTTTGTCATGGATACTTCAGAATTTTGTAGGTAACAGGATCACATCATCCACAAACAGTGAGGGTTTTACTTTCTCTTTTCCTATTTAGATGCCTTTAATTATTTTCTTATCTAATTGCTCTAGGTAGAACTTCCAGTACAATATTGAATAACGGTGACAGTGGGCATCCTTGTCTTGTTCCAGATCTTAGAGGGAAAGCTTTCAACCTCTCCCCATTGAGTATGGTGCTCGCTGTGGGTTTTTTATATATGCCTTTTATCACACTAAGAAATTTTCCTTCTATTCCTATGTTTTGAAGTGTTTTTAACAAAAAAGGATACTGATTTTTGTTGTATGATCAAGACAGTGTGTTTTTTTCCCTTAAATGTTAATGTGGTGTTTTATATTGACTGATTTTCTTATGTTGAACCAGCCTTGCATACTAGGAATAAATCCCACTTGGCTGTGATCTTTTTTTTTTTTTAAGATTTATTTATTAATTTATTCATTTCCCCCTACCCTCCTCGTTTTGCACTTGCTGTCTGCTTTCTGTGTCCATTCGCTGTGTGTTCTTTTGTGTCCTCTTGGATTCTTGTCAGGAGCACTGTGTCTCTTTTTGTTGTATAATCTTGCTGCATCAGCTCTCGGTGTTTGCAGCACCACTTCTGAGAAGGCTGCACTTTTTCATGTGGGGCGACTCTCCTTGCAGGGTGCACTCTTTGCGCATGGCAGCACCATGTAGGCCAGCTAACCACACGGGTCAGGAGGTCCTGGGTTTGAACCCTGGACCTCCCATGTGGTAGGCAGATGCTGTATCAATTGAGCCAAATCTGCTTCCCTGGTTATGATCTAATAAGTCTTTTGCTAGGCTCTTCGATTCAATTGGCAAGTATGTTGTTGAGAATTTTTGCATCTATTTACATTAGATTGGTCTGTAATTTTTTTCATGTAGTGTCTTTATCTGGCTTTAATATTAGGGTGATGTTCGCTTCATAAAATGCGTTGAGTAATTTTCCCTCTTTTCAATTTTTTGGAAGAGTTTAAACTGGATTGGTGTTAATTTTTCTCAAAATGCTTGGTAAAATTCACTTTTGAAGCCATCTGGTCCTGGACTTTCCTTGCTGGGGGATTTTTTTTTTTTTTAAACTTATTGGTGTATATCGTTCATAACGAAGTTACATAAACAATAAGTGTATGTAAAAGTTGTAACCTTACAAAAATATGCGTAATGTCATACAAGGTTCCCATATATCACCCCACCACCAATATCTTGAATTATTGTGAAACATTTGTTACAAATTATAAAAGAGCATAGTCAAAATAGTACTATTAACTCTTACATTTGATATATTTTCCACCCAACCCTCCCTATTATTATTTTTTAAAATTTCTTGAAATATATCACTCATACATAAACATACATAAACTAGTGTGTAATAGTTGTAAACTTACAAAACAAACATATATAACATCAAACATATATAACAACTCACCCTACCACCAATAACTTGCATTACTTTTAAACCTTTCTAACTAATAATTAAAGAGCATTGTCAAAATATTACTACTGAACGAAGTATTTTTCCCCTAACCAATCCTCTTATTATCTTTATATCATTTATGTATGAACATAAACAATTACGTGTATAGTAGAAGTTGTGAACTTATAAAGTAAACATACATAACATCATACAGGAGTCCCATACATCTACCCTCCACCAACACCTTGCACTGTCATGAGATGTTTGTTGCAAATTATCAAAAAATATTGTCAAAATCTTACTAGTAATCATAGTCCTTATCTTACATTTGGTGTGTTTTTCCCCCAATCCACCCTATTATTATTTTTTAAATATATTTTTTTATGACGGAAGTTGTAAACTTATAAAACAATCATGCACATGTGCAGAATTCCCAAACAGCACCCCTCCATCAACACACCACAATATAGTGTGTTATTTGCTACAGATAAAATAATATCATCTATTTTATCGTGTCCATAGTGTGCATTTGGATCACATTTTCCATACTGCCTCAGTATCAACACAGTATATCTTTTGCATAGATGCAAGAATATTATATTATTACTACTAACCACAGTCCATAGGTCACTCCAGTTGTATTTTTCCCATGCTTCTCCACGTACCCAAATGTGATAGACATTTTTTCTATCTAACAAAGGACAGTGTTGCATCTGTACTGTCAACCACAGTTCTCATCCACCTCTTGGTTTACTGTGCTATCCACTTCTTAGATTATTCTCTAGCATTCTACCAATTGGCATTTACATAACTAGACTATCATTTTCAGTCATAGCTCCATTTGTAAACTTGCTGTTACTGTGTGTTACCATCCACTCTATACATTTCCATACCTTTACAGTAAAGCTAATTAAAACTTCTACATACATTAATCATCACTAGTCCACTCAGTCCTTCTCTTATCTCCTTTAAGAATCCACCATGTATCACCAGGTCTTGAAGTTATTTCTTCTAGAAGTTTTATGGTTCTTGCTTTTATTTTTAGTTTTTTTGATCCATTTTGGGTTAATTTTTGGATAAGGTGTGAGATAGGGGTCCTCTTTCCTTCTTTCAGCTATGGATGTCCAATTCTTTCAGCACCTTTTGTTGAATAGATTGTTCTGCCCGAGCTGTGTGACTTTGACAGGCTAGTCAAAAATCACTTGACCATACATGTGAGGGTCTGTTTCTGAACCATCAGTTTGGTTCCATTGGTCTATTGTGTCTGTCTTTAGGCTAGTACCATGTTGTTTTTACCACTATAGATAGGTATTATGATTTAAAGTCTGGATATGAGGGTACACTTTTCCTTTTTATGATGTTTCTGGCTATTCAGGACTCTTTACCCTTCAAAATAAATTTAATGATAAGGTTTTCAATTTTTTATTTAATGCTGGTGGAATTTTTATAGGGATTGCATTAAATCTGTATATCAATTTGAGTAGAATTGACCTCTTGATGATATTTAGTCTTCCAATCCATGAGCATGGAATGTTCTTCTAGTTATTTAGGGCTTTTTTAATTTGTTTTAACATTGAGTTGCAGTTTTCTGAATACAAGTGCTTTACATTATAGGTTAAGTTTATTCCTATTTGAGTTTTATCTGTCATATTTTATTTTCACAACTCTTGACACTTTTAATAACTTTAATTGATAGAATTTTCATTTCTAGACTCTCTTCAAGCTCCCTCTCTCCTGTCTTTTCTTTTCAGTCTCTAGCACACCCTTTAGTATTTCCTGAAAATCTGGTCTCTTGCTTAGAAATTCTCTCAGTTTCTGTTTATCTGTGAATATTCTAAACTCGCCCTCATTCCTGAAAGACAATCTTACTGGATATAAGACTCTTGACTGGAAGTTTTTCTCTTGTAGGATCTTAAATATATCACCACTGTCTTCTTGCATTCATGGTTTCTGGTGAGAAATCAGCACTTACTCTTATTGGATACCCTTATATGTTATGCATTGCTTTTCTCTTGCTGCTTTCAGAATTCTCTCTTTGTCTTTGGCCTTTGACATTCTGATAAGTATGTGTCTTGGAGTTGGTCTATTTGGATTTTTTCGGATGGGAGTACATTGTACTTCTTGGACATGGATATCGATGGCCTTCAATAGGGTTAGGAAATTTTCTACCATTATTTCTTCAAATATTCCTTCTGCCCCTTTTCCCTTCTCTTCTCTCTCTGGGACACCCATAACACGTATGTTTGCACACCTTTTGCTGTCATTTAGTTCCCTGAGATCTTGTTCAATGTTTTCCATTGTTTTCTTCATCTGTTCTTTGGTATGTTCACTTTTAGAGGCCATTTCTTCAAGCTCACCAATCCTTTCTTCTGTCTCATCAAATATGCTATTATATGATTCCAATGTTTTTTTTTTAAAATTTCATTTATTGCACCTTTTTTCCCATAAGATCTGCTATTTTTCTGTGTATGCTTTCAAATTCTTCTTTGTGCTCATCCAGTGTCTTCTTAATATCCTTAATCTCTTTAGCCATCTCATTGAATTTATTAAGGAGATTTGTTTGAACATCTATAATTAGTTATCTCAAACCCTTTATGTCATCTGGAGGCTTATCTTATTCCTTTAACTGGGCCATAGCTTCCTCTTTTTTGGTGTGGATTGTAATTTTTTGTTGATGTCTTTGCATCTGGCTTACTAGAGTATTTTTTCTGGGTGCAGTTTTCCTCTTTAGTTTAGGGCTTCCTATTGTTTCTACCTTGCTGGTTATGCAGTAGGAGCCAAGCATGTAGTTGGCACTGTAAACTGTGGAGGCTCAAGCTGCCCTCATTGCACCAGGTACCAGTGAAGCTTCTTCCAACTTTCTCCTTTGCCAGGGGTAGGGCATTATGTGAAATATCCAAGTGCAGGCCTAGACTGTAGGTGCCCAGAGAGCCTGATGAAGCTTCACATCCCTTTCTCCCCTGCCTCGGGCGGGGATGGAGCTGCAGGTGTGGGCAGCAGTCTATGCAGTGCAGGTCCAGGATGATGACAGTTGCCCTGGTAGACTTCTGATTTTCAGTCTATTCCAGCCAAAGTTACCTGCAGTTCCCTGTATAGGCTGGTGCAGGACTCCTCAGCCTCCTCCCTGCCAGAGGTGGAGCTGAAGCTTAGGCGGGCTACAGGCTGATCTGCGTGAAAGAAACTGGTTCCTGCAGACACTGAGAGTTTCAGTCAGCCTGGCTTCCCCTCAGGCTGGGGACAGAGTCAGAATGGTGGCTACTGGCCTCTTTCTGACTTGGGCTGGTTCACAACCCAGCTTTACCAAGGTTATAGGTTAGCCAGCTGAGGCTACCAATCAGTAGCTGAAATTGGCAGCCAACCATCTCCTCCTCCCCCTGTTACTGGGAAGTGGAGCTTCCAATTCAAGTCATAGAATAACAACTTGGGCGCGCGTGCTGTCTTAGTAGGGTAGTCACCAGCCTCCGCAGCTTGACCGATAATTTCCCGGAGAGGCTGGCACAGGTTCCCGCAGATTCCTCCCTGCTGGAGGTGGCCCTGGGGCCTAGGCTAGAGCTGCAATATGATCTGAATGGGAAAAAGCCAGTCCCCACTAGCACTGGGATGTTCACTCCGCCCCACTTCCCCTCGTGCCAGGCGCAGTTAAGATGGCGGCTCCCAGCCTCTTTCTGACTTGGACAGGCTCAAACTTTAGCTGTTCTCAGGATTATACTGTAGCCCACTGAATTTACTCATCAGTAGCTGAAATTGGTGCCCAACCATCTCTTCTTCCCCCGTTTTGGGGAAGTGGAGCTTTCAATTCCAGCCACGGAACAGCTCCCGAGGCTGTTCGCCGGTGGAGGAGGTGGAGGATGGGCACCGACCTCCGGGGCTTAGAGTGCTCTCCTTATGAGTCTTCTCTGCAGATGTGCCATCTCCTACTTCCACTCCTTCAAGGGCATTGCAGGATGCTCTTCTGGTCCTGGAATCCTCAAACAGGTGCTTCAGCCAGATCCAGGGAGCTCTGGGTGTTTGCTCACTGCCCTGTAGTAGGAGCTGACTCTAGGACCTCCTTACTCCACCGCCATCTTTCTGGTTCTCCAGGGAGATTTTTGATGATGGATTCAATCTCTTTAAATGTGATTGGTATGTTAAGTTCTTATATTTCTTGTAGCGTCAGTGTACATTGTATATTTCTAGGAATTTGGACATTTCATCTAGATTGCCCGGTTAATATCCTCTTACCCTTTTTATTTCTATAGTGTCAGTTGTAACTTCCTCCCTTTCATTTCTGATTGTATTTATTTGCATCTTCTCTCTTTTTTTCTCTGTTAGCCTAGCAAGGGGTTTCTCAATTTTCTTAATCTTCTCCAAGAACCAACTTTTGGTTTTGTTGATTTTTCTCTTATTGATTTTTGTTCTCAATTTCATTTATTTCTGCTCTAATCTTTATTATTTCTTTCCTTCCGCTTGCTTTGGGATTGGTTTGCAGCTAGTTTCTCTAGTTGTTCGGTTAAATCCTTGTGGTTAGCTCTTTCTACATTTTTTTAAAGATTTTTATTTATTTCTCTCCCCTCCCCCCCACCCCAGTTGTCTGTTCTCTATGTCTATTTGCTGCATCTTCTTTGTCCGTTTCTGTTTTTGTCAGCGGCACGGCAATCTGTGTTTCTATTTGTTGTGTTCTCTTATGTCAGCTCTCCGTCTGTGCGGCACCATTCCTGGGCAGGCTGCACTTTCTTTCACGCTGGGCTCTCCTTACGGGGTGCACTCCTTGCACATGGGGCTCCCCTACGCGGGGGGCACCCCTGAGTGGCAGGGCACTCCTTGCACGCATCAGCACTGCGCATGGGCCAGCTCCACACGGGTCAAGGAGGCCCGGGGTTTGAACCGTGGACCTCCCATGTGGTAGACGGACGCCCTAACCACTGGGCCAAGCCCGCCGCCATCTACATTTTTAATATAGGTGTTTAGGGCTGTAAATTTCCCTCTCAGTACTGTCTTCGCTGTATCCCATAAGTTTGATAAGTTGTGTTCTCAGTTTCATTTATCTCAATATATTTACTGATTTCACTTCCAATTTCTTCTTTTTCCCACTGATTATTTATGTGTATGTTGTTCAGCCTCCATACATTTCCTTATTTACTTTTTTCCTGTCTATAATTGATTACCAGTTTCATTCCATTATGATCCAAGAAGGTGCTTGGTATAATTTCAATCTTTTTCTGTTTAATGAGAGCTGCATTGTTCCCTAACATGTGGTCTATCCTGGACAAAGATCTTCGGGCACTTGAGAAGGAGGTATAACCCACTGAGTTTGGATGCAGTGTTCTGTATATATCTATTAGATCTAACTCATTTATCATATTGTTCAAGTTCTCTATTTCCTTGTTGATCTTATCTCTAGGTGTTCTATCTAATGATGTGAGTGGGGTGTTGAAGTCTACAACAATTATGGTAGAGATGTCTATTTCTCCCTTCAGTTTTCCCAGAGTTTGGCTCATGTATTTTGGGGCACCCTGGTTAGGTGCATAGATATTTATGACTGTTATATCTACCTGGTGGATAATATTTTTATTATTATATAATGGACTTCTGTATCTCTCATAACTTTTTTTGCATTTAAAGTCTGTTTTGTCTGATATTAATATAGCTACCCCTGCTCTTTTTTGGTTACTATTTGCATGGAGTATCTTTTTCTAACCTTTCACTTTCAGCTGGTTTGTATCCCTGGGTCTAAGGTGAGTTTCTTGTAAGCAGGACATGGATGACTCATTTTTTTAATCCATTTTGTCAGCCTGTGTCTTTTGACTGGGGAGTTTAATCCATTACCATTCAATAATATTGCTCTAAATACATTATTTACTTTCACCATTTTATTCTTTGGTTTTCTTATGTCATATCATATTTTTGTTTGTCTTTTTACACTTTTGGTTATCCTTTCTCTATTCCTCTATACTCTCCTCCAGGCCTCTTTCTCCTGTCTTTTTATTTCAGGTTCTAAAGCTTCCATCAATATTTTCTGCAAAGGTGGCTTCTTTTTTGCAAACTCTATTTCTGTTTGTTTGTGAGTATTTTATACTTACCTTCATCTTTGAAGGACAGTTTTGCTATATAAAGAATTCATGGCTGGCAGTTTTCCTCTTTCAGTTTCCTAATTGTATACTATCACTGTCTTCCTGCCTCCATGGTTTCTGAAGAGAAATCTGTGCTACATATTACTGGACATCCCTGTACGTGATGGTTTGCTTCTCCCTTGCTGCTCTGAGAATTTTCTCTTTATCTTTGACATTTGACATTCTGAGTAGTATGTGTCTTGGAGTAGGTGTGTTCAGATTTTTTCTGATCGGACATGTAAGTTCATTTCTTTCATGAGTGTTGGGAGTTTTTCAGCTATTATTTCCTCAAATACTCTCTGCCCCCTTCTCCTTCTCTTCTCCTTCAGGAACTCCCATGTTACATATGTTGTTGCATTTCACATTGTCATTCAACCCTGCTTAATTTTTTTCCATTCTTTTCTCCCTTTGTTTTCTTTCTTCAATTTTAGCTGTTTTTTCTTTGGTTTCAGTTATTCTTTCATCTCTCATTTCTAGTCTGCTCTTTATGCCATTAATGTAATTTTTATTTTATCTATTGTGTCTTTCATTTCCATGAGCTCTATTACTTTTTTTTTTTTTTAAAGATTTATTTATTTATTTATTTTCCCCCCCTCCCCTGGTTGTCTGTTCTTGGTGTCTATTTGCTGCGTCTTGTTTCTTTGTCTACTTCTGTTGTCGTCAGCGGGCACGGGAAGTGTGGGCGGCGCCATTCCTGGGCAGGCTGCTCTTTCTTTTCACGCTGGGCGGCTTTCCTCACAGGCGTACTCCTTGCGCGTGGGGCTCCCCCACGCGGGGGACACCCTTGCGTGGCACAGCACTCCTTGCGTGCATCAGCGCTGCGCATGGCCAGCTCCACACGGGTCAAGGAGGCCCGGGGTTTGAACCGCGGACCTCCCATATGGTAGACGGACGCCCTAACCACTGGGCCAAAGTCCGTTTCCCTCTATTACTTTTATGTTCAGGATTTCAAATTCTTCTTTGAGCTCTCTCAGTGTCTACTTGATGTCATTTATCTCTTTAGTCATACTGTCTTTCAACTCATTAATTTGATTTGGAAATTTGTGTGCATCTTGCTAACTAGTTCTCTCAAATCTTGTGTCTCTTCTAGGGCTTTGATAAATTTCTTTTCTTGAGCCACGTCTTCCATTTTGTTAGTACGCTTTGTAATTTTTTGCTGCTATCTAGGCATCTGAGTAGGATGTAGTTTACTTGGATGCTCAATTTCTTTCTCTTTTGTAAGGAGTTAGAGGCAGGAGGCTGTGTGTTACCCCTATCATTGATTCTTGGCTCATCCTGGATTGTTAGGATTGTCCCCACTAGTTGCTCAAAACTGAGTTCTGGGGAGAGGGGTAGCTAATGAAAATACAGCCCCAATTTGTGTCTCGTTGGGATTGGGACTTCCCTGAGCCACCAGCTCCTTGCCTAGCAGCTGCCCGGGGATTTTCCAGGAGTAACAAAGCTGAGGGTTTCAGGATGAGGTCTCTGCCATGGGCGAACACTGAGCTTTGTGTGAAGGTGATTCTAAAGTCGGGTCTTTCCCCATGCTAAGCAAAAGCCTGAAACGACCCTAATAACCTCTGAGGAAAATTCTGCCTGGTAAAGTCCTTGGCCCTTGGGATTGGATGTCCATTCTTTCAGTTCAGTGGCCGCCAAAGTCCTATTATCTCCAAGGACTGGAAAGTGGGGGACCTCTCACTTCCAGTGCAGGGGGTCCTAAAAGCAGTAAGTCTTGGGAGAAACCAGGATCCCCTAAGACTTCGATAACCTTGGTTACCTCACGGTTCTGGACCAGAGACCAGTTACCACCAGCCAACACACCCCACAGAGCTCACGGACATCAGACAGAAGCCACTCACCACCAAACAGCAACCCCTAACCTCATAAGAGAATCAAATCACTGAATAGAGTTCCTCTGCTTTGTCTCAAACGTGCAATCAGAGCAAACCCTGGAGTCCTGTACCCCCATGAAACAGAGGACCCCAGGGCAGAGCTTCACATTTTTCTCTCTTGAAAATGCCCACCTTCATCCCTGCAAGTATACTTTCTTTTCCTTACTCCCCCCGCAATAAATTCTTTGCTTGCATGATTAAAAAAAAAAAAACAAAACTGGGCTCTGGATCCAGTAATTGGTTGCACCTGCTTCCTAGGGCCTTCGGGAGGGCAGCTATAAAGGCCAGAAAGCCTCTCATTTATTTTTAATTTTCTCACATGCACTTTCTTTGCTAGCACATGACACTCTTCGGCAGCTCTCAGTTCAATGCCTGGTTGGACTGTATTTCTTGCAACACAGACTGGATCAGTGTGATAGAGCTTCCTGTCTGGAGTCTAGGAAACTTGTTATTCAAACTTTGAGACAGTTCTCCAGCCTTCTCTGGCAGCCCCCTCCCTTTTCCTGGGTTGGAAATACTTCCACTCCCCTCTGACTTCTCAACAATCAGTCCCTGTTAGTAAAATTAGAGATTGGGAGAGTCATATAGCTTTAGCCCCTTTTTGGCTCCTAAGGCAAACAGTGTTACAGCCCCATCTAGCCTGGACAGCTCCTGGGACACAGCAGACCAAATTTGTGTTTAAAAAATAAATAAATAAATAAAGGCTGTAACACTGAGGGTGAAATGAAAGAAATTGCCTTGCCACTATACATAAAGGGCAATACCTGTTAGAGTGATGAAAGGCAAAACGTCAAAAAATTTTATGGTCTTTTTCATTTTTTATTTTTACTTTTTTTTCTAAATTAGTATGTATTCTATTTCTAATCTTTAAACCTATCACTACTATTTAATTTTCCTATTAATTGAATTTGGCAATATATTAGACTTCATTTTTGAAGAAGTTTTGGACCACAGAGGGATTCAACTATGGCAGGGAGGAACGCTGGTGTGTTATTGATGGGGGACACATGGTTGGGAGGGAGTTCTCCAGGGCATGTATATAGGGTACATAAAAATGTTCAGATATATGTTGGGTATTTTTATAGTAGTTACAGTTACAAAGACAACTGAAGGAGTGCTGACTTCCTAGCCAGGGGAGTTCTGTCACATTCCCCAATGGAATAGTAAAATCCTCTAAGTGCAAGGGCAAAGACCAGTGAAGAAGGATGCTCCAATGATGAGCCCTTGATATTGATGACTATGCTTATGAGCCTGTGTGCCTGAAATTTGAGCTAGGCTTAGAGCTTCAGGGTGCCTAAGAGTTACCTCCTGAGAGCCTCCAAGTTGCTCAAATGTGGCCACTCTCTAAGCCAAACTCAGCATGTAAACAGATTACCTTCCCCCCAGCGTGGGGCATGACTCTCAGGGATGAGCCTCCCTGGTGCCAATGGATTACTACCAATCACTAACTGGTAATGCAACTAGAAAAAGACCCTGAATAAAAGGGAGAAATGGTAAAGACAAATGAGTATATATGGCCAAGAGTCTTCAAAAGAGAGTCAGGAGATCATCACAGGGGTCGCACTTACGCACACCTCAGTAGGATCCCAGAGACAGCCAAAGTAGATACAACTCAGGTACTCGTGCTCCTGAGGGCTATGGAGACACACAGGTCTATGATCATGGCAGTTGGCTTTGGAGTTCAGTGCTTTGTCAGTGGGGCCTACTTTGGAATTTGTGTTCCTGAGTGTGATGGAGTTGGATTCAGATGTGACCTTTCTTCACATACCTCTTTTGTCGCTTTTACTGAATCTATGGTTGGTGCTGGGGTTGGTGTATACTCAGGAGACTTCAATCCCTGTGCTGGCCATGTGCCAGTTGGGCCCTGAGCCTCAGCAGGGTTGCAATTCCTACTCTCCAGTTTGTTGGACTTGGACAGGTTGGCTAACAGGGAGGTGAAGATGGTCAGCCACCACACCAGGGAACTGAGAGTGCCTACAACTCCAAGCAGGAGAATCGCATCTATCAACCATGTGGGATCTAAGCCTCCTCTTGATGTAGAGGTAGAGGTACATCACCAACCCAGGGTCCACAGGATGGAGGACTAAAATATGGATTAGAGTGAACTTCCTGGTATTCCACTATAGAACTGTGGCTGGTAATGGAATAAACTGTAGCATTCATCTGGAGAAAGGGGCCATGGTAGTTGCTGAGGGCAGGGAGAGGGAAGAAGAGATGTGGGGACATTTTTGGGATGTGGTGTTGTCCTAAATGATATTGCAGATGCTGAACATTATATATTGTACCATAACCCACTGAATGGACTGGGGGATAGTGTAAACTACAATGTAAACTATAATCCATGCGGTGCAGCAGTGCTCCAAAATGTATTCACCAAATGCTATTAATGTGCCACAATGATGAAAGAGATTGGTGATGTGGGAGGAGTGGGTGGGTGGGGTGAAGGGTATGTAGGAACCTTTTACATTTTTTAATGTAACATTTTTTGTGATCTATGTATCTTTAAAAAAAAGACAATTTAATAAAATTTTTTAAAAGATGAGTCAGTCTTAGGCTATGTCCCTCTCTCTCTCCTGGGGTGGTGAATTCCTGGAGTCCCCTTTGTCTGTAGCAGCAGGCCCAGCAGCCTGAGAATTCTAAAATTTCTTTACTCTGGGGGAGCGTGCCATTTCTGTCATTGTGATTTCCCTCCTTTGTACCTCTCTCCTCTGGGTGGTGTCCAGTCATTGCCTGGTGTCCTAAACCCTAGAAGATTTTTTTCCAGTCTGTTTCAGCCTATTCTCTAGCTATTTTTCTGGAGAAGAAGAGAGTCCTGTGTCTTTTTAGTCCACCATCTTCCCAGAAGTCAGCAATTTTTTTTAACAAAGCAATTTTATTGATAAATATTAATAGAGCATACAGTCCATCCAAAGTGTACAATCAGTGGTATCTGGTATAATCACATAGTTGTGTATTCATTAATTCAGTCATTATAGATTTTCATTAATCCAGTAATAAACAGATGAAGGTACAGTGTTGGAAGACATTAGACAAGTCTGGGGGGATGTGGATCAAGATCCAATGTGAGGTGCTGCTGAGGTCCTGGCACTCCAATTCCAGACCCTAGCTGAACATCTCCTTCCCAGCCACTTCCAACAAGTCAGAAGCTCATTGAAACAGATGATAAATGCAAACTTTGTACTTTTTATGAGAAGCTTGTGACCACAGAAGTTGCTGCTATCACTCTGGATGAAGAGTGGAAGGGTTTATGTTGTTCGAATGAGCAGTGGAAATGACACGGTTTCTCCATGAAGCAGGGTGTCTTGACTTTTGGCTTTGTCCACCTCTAACTGAGTAAGGGGCATTCCTGTTATAGACCAGGAATTGAGTGTTCTCAAATTTAGTTAAGGTAAAAGGAGAGAAGGATATTCCTGAGGCTACTACTGTGCCTCATTGCCTGGGACCCAAAACAGCTAGCAGAATCCTCAAGCTTTTCTCTCTCTCTAAAGATGATGATATCTGAGAAAGCCCATGGACAAAGAAGGTGAGAAACCCTGGACTTAAGTACCCAAGATTCAGCATCTTGTTACTCCACGTGTCCTGCAACATAAGTGTCAGTGTATTGCCCTGAAGAAATAGGATACCAAGAAAAACAAGAGGCTGCAGAATATGCTAAAATTTAACCAAGAGAATGGAGAAGACCAAACCAAAACACCAAGAACAGATTGCAAAGAGATGGAGGCTGTTTGCTCTGAGAGCTTCAACCTCAAAGTCTGAGTCCAGTCAAAATTAAGATTTTCTAAGAATAAAAAATATCAGACATTTAAAAATAGGAAAAAAAAAAAAAACAAAGAAAAATTCACCTCTCAATCTGTACTTCCCTTGCTGTACAGACCTGTTGTTCTGCTTCTGTCTAGTTTACTTGTATTTATATTTTGTATAAATGGAGTCAAGCAACATGATGTACCTTGGTCTAGTTTCTTTACCTTAGTATTTTTCCTTATTTTTTTTTACCTTTACTGGGAGATTATTAATATACTACTATATAGTACTGTCTGTAGTTTGCTTTGTATTTTTTAACTGATATTAAATCCTTTAATATTAACATACATTTGTTCAGTTTCAAAGAAAGTCTTACAAATGCAGTATTACCCATATTCATATTTCACATTCAGTTTTACTATGCTATTCACTCCCATGTTACTTTTAGCTTTCCTTACATTTTTGCTCAGTTTTTTCCATTCTTTTCTATCTAGTAGAACTATTCTCTCATCTGCATCACTTATTCTATCATTTCGAGTCTGCTGTTGTGTGCTGCTAATGTGTTTTTTATCTTACCTATTGTGTCTTTTATTCCAATAAGCTATGTTATTTTTCTATTCAGGTTTTCAAGTGCTCACTCACTGTCTTTTTTTTTTTAAATGATACTGTTTATTTTATAGTTTAAAGCATGCAAAAACAACATCATATATTGTTTATTGATGCACGGCTTGGTAAAAATATAACACTACAAAATGATAAACACCAGATTCTTGGCAGTGCCTAACCCTGGAAAGGTCAGACAATGGGTTCAGGATGTGTGCACTGAAGATCTGAATTGAATCTATACCATTTCTTTAAAAAAAAAAATCAGAAACAAATACAGCATAATGCATTTATATAGCATAATCTGATCAAGCTGAGTGGGTGAGCATTATATCATTGCCTGTCATTGCTGCATTTGAAAAATTACATAAAGCATATGATACAAAAAGTCTATAGGTTGCAGGCATTTAGACAAGGATGAAGATACATGCAAGACACAAATGGGAAGCTTAATATTTCTTGATTTGAATTGGCATGAATTAGCAAACTTAATCATGCCAAGGTCCTCTTTCTCCTTTGATGGGGAAATAATTCCCATAAAAATTCCCATTAGAATTTTGGGTGTGGGGTTAAGGGTGAGATGAGACCCCATCCCCCCAAAAATACTTTCTACCCCTTGGCCTACAATGCAGTGTCTTTTCTATGATATTCAAGGCCCTGTGACTGATTCTTATCTTTCACTCAGTCTCCTCTCCCACCCTCCATCCCACACACCTGCACTGCAGTAATAAGTATCCTTCTGGTTTTTTACTACTGTGCTTTTGCACACGCTGTCCCCTCTATTTTCAGTGCCATTTTCCCTTCCCTTCCTGATGAGTCTATCCTACAAATCAAAGCTCCTCCTTTCTGAATCCTTCCCCAGTACCCCACATAGAGTTAGCCCCTCCTCTGTATCCTCATAGTACTCTATACAGCCCCCTTATATATATATGTCTGTGGTCCCCAATTCCACTGTTTTCTTGATGTCATATATCTCTTTAGCCATATTATCTTTCAACTCATTTGATTTTTGGAGATTTGTATAAACCTCATTGATTAGTTGTCTCAAATCCTTAGTCTCATTTGGGGCTTTGATATATTTTTGCTTGGGCCATTTCTTCCATTTTTTTAGCATGGCTTGTAATTTTTTGCTGATGTCTAGGCATCTGATTATGATAGTAAGTTTACTCTGATGCTCAATTTCTCTCTCTTGGGTGGGATTTAGTGGCAGGAGGCTATGTTACTGCTCTTCTTTGATTCTTCATTCAACCTGCTGTTGGTCTTTAGGATTGTCACTATTATTGCTCAAACCTGGACAGTGGAGCAGTAATGGGTTGCAGACAGGCTTCCAAGAACCTTGGGGAGGGAGGCTGGAAAAAGCCTCTCATTTACTTTTAATCTACTCACCTGCACTTTCTTGGTCTACCATCAGATGGCAGTTTTCTGCAGCCTTCTCAGTTCAAAAGCCTGTTGGGTTCAGTTTGCTAGTATTTTGTTGAGGATTTTTGTATTTAAATTCAAAAAGGGATATTGGTCTGCAATTTTTTTCTTGTGGCATTGGTATTAAGAACAGCAAACCAATTCTAGAGTAAGCAGATGGAAGGAAATAATGATTACAGCAGAAATAAATTGAGAAGAAAAAACAATAGAGAATCAACAAAATCAAAAGCAGGTTCTTTAAGAATGTCAATAAAATTGATACACCCTTAGCTAGTAGTCCATAAAAAAAGAAACAAAGAAAAAAATGCAAATAAATAAAATCTGAAATGAAAGGGAGGAAGTTACAAAGGACCCACAGAAATAAAAAGGATCATAAGATATGAGAAACTGTTTGCTAAAAAATTAGACAACCTAGATGAAATGGACACATTCCTAAAAGCACACAAACCTATACTGACCTATAAGAAATACAAGAACTCAACAAGCCAATTATATTTAAAGAGATTGAAACAGTAATAAAAAACCTCCCAAAAAAGAAAAATCCAGGACCAGATGGCTTCAGAGATGAATTCTACCAGGCCTTTTAAGAAAAATCAACACTGATTCTGTTTAATCACTTCCAAAAAACTGAATACTAAAGCCAGGTAAAGATACTTCAAGCATAGAAAATTACAGACCCATCTCTCCAGTGGACACAGATGCAAAAATTTCCAACAAAATACATGCAAACAGAATCCAACAGCATATAAAAATAATTATACACCACGATCAAGTGTGACTTATTCCTGGTATGAAAGGGTGGTTCAACATAGAACATTAACATAATATACCACAATAACAAATCAAGGTGCAAAAAAATCTCATGATCATCTTGATTGATGCAAGTAAGACATTTGAGAAAATCCAGCATCTATTCTTGATAAAAATACTTTGAAAGACAGGAATAGAAAAAAACTTAACATGTTAAAGGATGTGTATGAAAAAACCACAGCCAACAGTGTACTCAATGGGGAAAGGCTGAAAGCTTTCCCTCTAAGATTGGGGACAAGACAGGGATGCCCACTGTCACCTCTGTGATTCAGCATTGTATTAGAAGTTCGACTAGAGCAGTTAGACAAGGAAAAATAAAACGCATCCAAATAGGAAAAGAGGAAGTAAAACTCTCATTATTTACAGATAACATAATCCTATATTCAGAAAATTCTGTTGTCTGACAAAACTTTGAATAAACAAGTTCAGCAAAGTGGTAGGATATAAAATAAACATGGAAAAATCAGTAATGTTTCTGTACACTAGTACTGAATAGTCTGAGGAGGAAATCGGGAAAAAAATCCATTTACAATAGCAACAAAATTCAAATACCTAGGAATCAATTTAACCAAAGATGTAAAGGACCTATATGCAGAAAACTATAAAACAATGCTAAAAGAAATCAAAGAGGACCTAAACAAATAGAAAGGCAGTCCGGTTCATGGATTGGAAGACTAAATATTGTAAAGATGTCAATCCTACCCAAACTATAGACTGATTTATAGACTCAATGCAGTACCAATCAAAATTCCAACAGCCATGTGGAACTTTTTACAGAAACAGAAAAGGCAAATACCAAATTTATTTGGAAGGGCAAGTGCACCTGAATAGCCAATAGCATCCTAAAAAACAAGAGCAATGTAAGAGGACTCTAACTGCCTGACCTTGAAGCATATTACAAAGCAACAGTGACCAAAACAGCATGGTATAGCATAAGGACAGATACGTTGATCAGTGGAATAGAATTCAAAGTCCAGAAATAAACCCTCACCTCTTTGGCCAACTGGTTTTTGACAAACCTACCAAGTCCACATTACTAAGACAAAACAGTCTCTTCAACACATGGTGCTAGGTGGATATCCATAATCAAAAGAACGAAAGAGGACCTCTATCTCACTCTATACAAGAATTAACTCAAAACAGATTTTTTAAAAAACCTAAATAAAGCCATAACCATAAACTACTACTAGAAGAAAATTTAGGGAACATCTTCAATATCTTGTGGTAGGTGGTCGTTTCTTGAACCTTACACCCAAAGCATGAGCAACAAAAGAAAAAAACAGATAAATGAGAACTTCTCAAAATTAAACACTTTTGAATCGCAAAGGACTTTGTGAAAAGACTAGAAAGGCAGCAGACTCAATGGGAGGAAATATTTGGAAATCATATATCCCAGAGGATTTAATATCCATGATATATAGAGCTCATACAACTCAACAATAAAAAGACAAACCAACTGGGATCAGATGTGGCTCGAGTGATTGGGTACCTCCCTACCACTTGGGAGGTCCCAGGTTCAGTTCCTGGTGCCTCCTAAAAAGACAACGAGTAGACAGAGTACAGAATGAACACACACAATGCACAGACAGTAAGCACAAACAATGGGGGAGGGGGGATTATATAGGGCTAGGGAAGGATAGAGGGATTGAGAGGTGACTGCTAAGGGGTGTGGAGTTTTCTAAAAATTTTTATGGTGATGAATACACAACACTGTGATTATACCAAAAGCCATTGATTATATACTTTGGATTGTATGGTATGTGAACATATCTCAATAAAACTGCTTTTTAAAAAAAAAAACACTTTACACTATTATAAGTGAGATTTATTCCAGGTATGCAAGAGTGATTCAACATAAAGTCAATTACTATAAACAGTTTAATATAATGTAACACTGCATTTGGAATTATACGCATTTACAAAACCAAATAATTAACTCTTTAAATGACTTTTATTGTGAAGTACGAAAGGTGTAGAAATTTTTTAAAATTTGTTACATTTTAACAATTCAAAACTTTAACGATTCAGCACTGTTTGAGAGAAAGCACCATACCCCAAAAATTACATTCGTAAGAAACAACCTAAAATGTACGTGACATGATAATATGATTTAATAGTATTTATAATGTTAGCAAACCATGAAATTCAAAAACTTCTAACCACCAATCAAAATCAGGGGTCTCAAAATCAAATGTCTTCACAGGCTGAATAAGAAACACAAAGTAGTAAAATAGTCTGATAGAAGAAAAGAGGGAGCCCAATGGATTATGGCAAACTGAGGAGTCAATGCTCAATCTAAAGGCTTTTTTAAAAAGCTTTGAAATCGTATCCCTACCAAATAAAATACAACTGTAGGCCAAACTGGCCTGAGTGGACTGACAATCTGCAACTTTATTCTAAAAGAATTTCTGGCAGGTATGTTTTGAATGCTGGCAGGTAAACTAGCACTTCCTTAACAAATAAATACATATATATAAGTCATAAAGATTAACCCACTTATGAAGATGAATTAAAAAAAGCTTTAAGGTATTCTGAACTTTGTATTTCTCAATTTAGGTAGCTATGTATATAATTTTTAAAACATCTAGTGGAAAAGACTAAATTTTTAGTTAAAACATACCTTTGTTCACAGTTATTTGACAAGAGAAATTCACACACAATACTTTATTGAACTTACTAAGAAATGTTTATGTGAAAAAGTATTGGTTTTATTAAAGCCGTTGTTAATTTCACCTCAATATATACTAATGAGAAAATACTGTAATTTATTTGACAAACTTTAATATAGTTAAAGGATATTTTGTGGATAAACATTAACTAGATTTTATACTTGGTTAAAACTAAAGGTTTCAGTAAGAATACATAAATTTACAATAGGTCAAATAGCAGTACAATATTAGTTTGTTATGCTAAAGCAGGTATAAAGAAGTTATTACTTTGTCTGCCATCAATGACTTCATAGTGTTAAATATTAAGATGATGGAGGCATTAGAGTAGCAAATAAAATCTCCTTTAAAAAGGCTGGAAAAAGGCACATTGTATTTCACATATCCTCCCCAGAGTGAGAACACATAAATTTTAAAAATCATTCATAGACAACATAGATTTCAAAAAAATAAACACATTTACTCCAAACTTTCACATAATACCAAATATATTTTTCTTGCTTCTTTAACATTTTAGCCTCGACTTGAGAATTTAAATATAAAAAGCACCAAATGTTGAAATATACTCTCAATTTTAAAAAGCTAGTAGTTATTATATAAAACTGTCCTTCCTGTAAAATAAAACTTAATATCAATCAATTTCATATGTGGCTGTTAATATCTGAAACTAAAAAGCCAAAGCTATGAAGTACTCAGCCTAAATAATATTAGATGTTTAGCATACCTAGTTGGTACCTAGTGGCATAGGTATGCAAGAAAATGCTAGACAATGCAATAGGTAACCCATTATTTCCATTTTGTGTGAACTGAAACTTTTAAGTAGGGGAAATGTTTGTTTTTTAACATAATATTTGGCAGTTTTAAAATTTAGCCAAGTCTTATGTATTTTCTCTGCATTTCAGCACCCACTTTATTAAAAGCATTTGCAAAACAATCACAATGTCTTTCAAAATTCAAAGCTAATACTGATTTTACATATCATAAGTAGATCCATGGCAGAAATTAATTAAAGTTGAAAATAAGATTATAAATTCACCATGGATCCAAGAAAGAAATGCACACATTTCTCAAATGAATTCAATAGAAGACATTTCACAGAAAAGCATTCAATAAACACTGAAAAATTACAAACTTAGTTTAACTTAGCAAGTTAAATCCATAGCAGGATTTCTATGAGTAAGTTTATTAAAAGTTAATTATACTAAAACTTTTAAGTTTGCATAAATATTAACTAGATAGTGTATGCAATTCCAAAAACTAACAAAATGCTTAAATATTGTTAATCTAAATATTTGTTTAAAATGATTCAAATGTATTTAAAACTTATAGTTAATTGATTTATAACACTAAATTCCAGACGAAATTGGAAGCAATTAGATAAACAGTGCTGTCTGCTTGTTCTTCAAGTCATCATAGGATGAAAACTCTGTCAGAAACAGCTGGTACGTGATCCAATTAGTTAGCATATTTACGCAGAAAGCGATCAAATGCATCATAGATGGCTTGTCTACAATTAAATGAAAGAAAAACTATAAATAGCCTAAAAGGATACACTGTCTTTCCTATAAATTATTTCTAAAATTACTTATGGCTTACAAACTGATCTCCTGTACAGGCAGCAACGAAGGGTCAAGTATCTGAGGACGGGTGCTTGGACCCATCAACTTTTACTACTTCTAATAGAAATGTTCAAGTATATTTCCAAGGGATTAAGGAATCAGAAGCATTAACTTTTTCTGTGAAGCACTTTTTTGTGCTTTAGAATTTTAGAAATATATCAGTATATAGTTATAAAGGAAAGGAACTGGCTCCTTTTTTATTATGGCTTTTTATTATGGCTGTCTTTTTTTTTTAACTTTATTTTGTACATTTAATTGAAAATATAAACAAAAACTAAAAAGAAAACAGTTGAATCAAAACATACATTTCTCAGTTAAATGTACTGGATACATAAAAATTTTTTAATCATGCAATGTTACACAACATATTTTGTTCATAGTAACGCAAACATGCAGTTTTTGTCCTTTTGTGTCTGGCTTACTTCATTCAACATAATGCCCTCCAGGTTCATCCATGTTGTCATATGCTTTACAACTTAGTCTCACAACTGCATAATATTCCATCATGTGAATACAGCACATTCATCTGTAGTCGGACACCTGGGTTGTTTCTAACATTTTGCAATTGTGAATAATGCCACTATGAACATTGGTGTGTAGATGTCTGTTCCTGTCACTGCTCTCAGTTCTTCTGGGTATATACCCAGTAGTGGTATTGTGAAGGTCATGCAGCAAGTCTATATTCAACTTCTTTAGGAACTGCCCAACAGTCCTCCACAATGGAGGTACTGTTCTGCATTCCCACCAACAGTGAGTAAATGTTCCTATCTCTCCACATCCTCTCCAACACTTGTAGTTCTTTTTTTAATAGTGGCCATTCTGATAGGTATGAAATGATATCTCAGTGTAGTTTTGATTTGCATTTTCCTAATCATTAGTGATGTTGAGCATTTCTTCATTTTTTTTTTTTTTTTTTAACCATTTGTACTACTCCTTGGACAAATGTCTATTCAAGTCTTTTGACCATTTTCTTAATTGGGTCATTTGTCTTTTTATTGTAACATCTCTTTATATATCCTGGATATTAAACCCTTGTCAGATATGTGATTTCCAAATATTTTCTCCCATCAAGTTGGCTGCCTTTTCACCCTTTTGACAAAGTCCTGTGCGGTGCAAGTGCTTAATTTTGAGGAGGTGTCATTTATCTATTTTTTCTTTTTTTGCACATGCTTTGGGTGTTAAAGTCGAAGAAACCACCAACTACTAAAAGGTCTTAAAGATGTTTCCCTACATTTTCTTCTAGTAGTTATATGGTCCTAGCTTTTATATTTAAGTCCTTGACCCATTTTGAGTTCGTTCTTGTATAGGGAGTGTGATAGGGATCCTCTTTCATTCTTTTAATTATGGATATCCAGTTGTCCCAGAACCATTTGTTGAAGAGACTGTTTTGTCCTGTTATTAACTTGGTAGGTTTGTCAAAAACCAGCTGGCTATATAGGTGAGGATTTATTTCTGGATTCTTAGTTCTATTCCACTGATCTATATGTCTGTCTTTATGCCAGTACCATGCTGTTTTGATCATTGTAGCTTTGTAATGTTTCAAGAGCAGGCAGTAAAATTCCTCCCACATCGCTCTTGTTTAGAATGCTTTTGGTTATTCAGGTATGCTTTCCCTTCCAAATAAATTTGGTAATTGCCTTTTCTAATTCTGTAAAGTAAGCTCTTAGGAGTTTGATTGGTATTGCATTGAATGTATAAATCAGTTTGGGTAAGATTAACATCTTCATGATATTTATTCTTTCTATCAAATGTCTTTCCATTTGTTTAGGTCTTTTAAAATTTCTTTTAGCATTGTTTTGTAGTTTTCTGAATATAAATCCTATACTTCTTTGGTTAAATTCCTAAGTATTTGAGTCTTTTTTGTTCCTCCTGAAAATGGAATTTTACCCCTTATTTCCTCCTCAGATAGTTTGTTAATAATGTAGAAAAACATGACTGATTTTGGTGTGTTGATTTTGTGTCATGCCACTTTGCTCATTTATTAGCTCAAGTAGCTTTGTTATGGATACTTCAGAATTTTCTAAGTACATAATCATGTAACCCGAACAGTGAGAGTTTTACTTCCTCTTTTCCTATTTGGATGCCTTAATTTTTTTTTTCTTCTCTAATTGCCCTAGGTAGAATTTCTAATACAATATTGACTAACAGTGGTGACAGTGGACATCCTTGTCTTGTTCCTGATCTTAGAGGGAAAGTTTTCAACCTCTCCCATAGAGTGTGATGTTGGCTGTTTTTCATATATACCTTTTATCATATTGAGGAATTTTCCTTCTATTACTAACTTTTGAAGTGTTTTTATCAAATAAGCATGCTGGATTTTGTCAAATGCCTTCTCTGCATCAATTGACATGATCATGTGGGGATTTTTCCTTCAATTTGTTAAAATGGTGTATTACGTTGATTGATTTTCTATTGTTGAACCAGCCTTGCATACCAGGAATAAATCTCACTTGGTCATGATGCTTACATCTTTTTTTTTTTAATTTGTTTTTTAATAAGTCTTTTGATTTGCTGTTGCAAATATTCTGTTGAGAATTTTTGCATCTATGTTCATTAGAGAGATTAGTCTGTAATTTTCTTTTCTTGGTATCATTATTGGCTTTGGTATTAGGGTGATGTTGGCTTCATAAAATGTGTTAGGTAATTTTCCTTCCTTTTCAATTTTTTTGAAGAGTTTAAACAGTATTGGTGTTAGTTGGTAGAATTCAGCTGTGAAGCCATCTGTTCCTAGAATTTTCTTTGCTCAAGTTTTTTCATGATGAATTTAATCTCTTTAAATGTGACTGGTTTGTTAAGTTCTTGTATTTCTTGTAGCGTCAGAGTAGGTTGGTTGTGCGTTTGTAGGAATTTGTCCATTTCATCTATGTTGTCTAGTTTGTTGGTATACAGTTTCTCATAATATCCTCTTATAATTCTTTTTATTTATGTGGGATTGGTTGTAACTTCACCCCTTTCATTTCTGATTTTTATTTGCATCTTTCTTTTTTGTTAGTGTAGCTATGGGTTTGTCAATTTTATTGATCTTCTCGAAGAACCAGCTTTTTGTTGATTTCCTCTATTTTTCTTTTGTTCTCATTTATTTCTGCTCTAATCTTTAATATTTCTTTCCTTCTGTTTGCTTTGGAATTGGCTTGCTGTTCTTTTTCTAATTTCTCTAGTTGTTCAGCTTAACTATTTCTTCATTTTTAATATAGGCATTTAGGGTTATATATTTCCCTCTCAAGACTGCTTTGCTGTATCCCATAAGTATGATAAGTTGTGTTCTCATTTTCATTTGTCTCAATATATTTACTGATTTCACTTGCAATTTCTTCTTTTACCCACTGATTATTCATGAGTGTGTTATTCAGCCTCCACACATTTGCAAATTTACTTTTTCCCTATTATTATTTCCAGTTTCATTCCATTATGATCCGAGAAGATGCTGTGTATAATCTCAATCTTTTTAAATTTACTGAGAGTTGCATTATGCCCTAGCATATTGTCTGTCTTGGAGAAATATCCATGAGCACTTGAGAAGCATGTATAACCTGCTGGGTTTGGATGCAACGTTCTTTATATGCCTGTTAGGTCTAACTCATTTTTCATATTGTTCAAGTTCTCTTATTTCCTGTTGATCCTCTCTCTAGTTGTTCTATCTAATGATGTGAGTAGGGTGTTGAAGTCTACAACAATGAGATGTCTACTTCTCCCTTCAGTTTTCCCAGAGTTTGTCTCATGTATTTTGGGGCACCCTGGTTAGATGCATGGATTCTTATAACTGTTCTATCTTCCTGGTGGATTGTCCGTTTTATTATTATATAATGGCCATCTGTATCTCTTACAACTTTTTCGCACTTACAAGTCTGTTTTGTCTGATATTAGTATAGCTACCCCTGCTCTTTTTGGTTACTAATTTGCTTGGAGTATCTTTTTCCAACCTTTCACTTTAGTCAGTTTGTCCCAGAGGCTAAGGTGAGTTTCTTGTAAGCAGCATATGGGTGGCACATGTTTTTTTTATCCATTCTGTCAGCCTGTACCTTTTGACTGGGGAGTTTAATCCGTTCATATTCAATGATATTACTGTAAATGTACCATTTACTTTCAGTATTTTATTCTTTGGCTTTCATATGTCAAATCATATTTTTGCCTTTTTAATCTTTTGGTTATCCTTTCTGCTATTCTTTTTTCTGTACTTTCCTCTAAGCCTGTCTCTCCTTTTTTTTTCAGGTTCTGAGTCTTCCTTTAATATTTCCTGCAAAGGTGGATTCTTTTTACAAACTCTCTTACATTCTGTTTTTGAATATTTTATATTCACCTTAATATTTGAAGGACAGTTTTGCTGGATAAAAAATTCTCAGCTGGCAGTTTTCCTCTTTCAGTTTCCTGACTGTATCCTACCACTGTCTTCTTGCCTCCATGGTTTGTGAAGAGAAATCTGCGCTGTCTTATTGGACATCCCTTGTCCATGATGGTTTGCTTCTCCCTTACTGCTGAGAATTTTATCTTTTTTTTTTTTAAGTTTATTGACATATATCATTCATACATAAGAGAATTTTACCTTTATGATATTTGACATTCTGAGTAGTATGTTTCTTGGAGTAGGTCTATTCAGATTTTTTCTGATTGGAGTCAGGTGCACTTCTTGGACATGTAAATTCATTTCTTTCCTGAGTGTTGGGAAATTTTCAGCTAGTATTTCCTCATATACTCTATTTGCCACTTTTCCCTTCTCTTCTCCTTCTGGAAGTCCCATGACATGTATGTTATTGTATTTTATGTTGCCATTCAACTGTGAGTCCCTGCTTAATTTTTTTTCATTCTTTTCTCTCTTCTTTTCTTTCTTCAGTTTTAGCTGTACTGTCTCTGGTATCACTTATTCTTTCTTCTTTCATTTCTAGTCTGCTGTTTATGCCTTTAATGTGTTTTTTATCTCACCTATTGTGTCTTTCATTTCCATGAATCCTGAACAGAAAAGTTCAGGATTTCAAATTCTTGTCATTCAATGTCGTCTTCTTCTTTTTTTTTTTTAAAGATTTATTTATTTATTTAATCCCCCCCTCCCCTGGTTGTCTGTTCTCGGTGTCTATTTGCTGCGTCTTGTTTCTTTGTCCGCTTCTGTTGTCGTCAGCGGCACAGGAAGTGTTGGCGGCGCCATTCCTGGGCAGGCTGCACTTTCTTTCGCGCTGGGCGGCTCTCCTCACAGGTGCACTCCTTGCGCGTGGGGCTTCCCTACGCAGGGGACACCCTTGCGTGGCAAGGCACTCCTTGCACACATCAGCACTGTGCATGGGCTAGTTCCACACTGGCCAAGGAGGCCCAGGGTTTGAACCGCGGACCTCCCATGTGGTAGACGGACGCCCTAACCACTGGGCCAAGTCCGTTTCCCTCAATGTCTTCTTGATGTCACTAATCTCTTTAACCATGTTGTCTTTCAACTTAACTCATTGTATTTGGAAATTTGTGCTCATCTCACTAACTAGTTCTTTCAAATCCCGTGTCTCTTCTGGAGTTTTGATATACTCCTTTTCTTGGGGCATGTCTTCTATTTTCTTAGTACAGCTTGTAACTTTTTGCTGATATCTAGGCATCTGATTAGAATGTAGTTTACTCCTATGTTCAGTTTCTTTCTCTTTTGTTGGGATTTAGTGGCAGAAGCCTGTGTGTTACCACTGCTCTTTGATTCTTGGTTTGACCTGGATTGTTAGGATTGTCCCTGCTGATTGCTTAAATTTGGGCACTGGACCCAGTAGTTGGTTGTACGCTCGCTTCCTAGGGCCTTGGGGAGTGAGGCTACAGAGGCCAGAAAAAATGTCTCCTACTTATTTTCTCGCATGTACTTCCTTGGTCTGCCAGCAGTTGGTGCTCTTTGGCAGCTTTCAGTTCAGTGCCTGGTTGGAATTATTTGTTGCAGCAGACTGGATCAATGTGATAGAGCTTCCTGTCTGGAGACTAGGAGCCCTGTAATTCAGACTTTCTCTGAGACAGTTCTCCAGCCTTCTCTGGCAGCCCCCTCCCTTTTCCTGGTTAGGAAATATTTCCACTCCCCTCTGAGTTCTCAACGATGTCACAATTAGAAGCGAAAGAGACTGGGAGGGTCATAAACCTTTAGCCCCTTGCAGAATTCCAAGGCCAACGATGGCATGGTTCCACCCAACCTGGAAGGGCTTCTGGAACACAGCAGACTAAACTTTTGGGCCAGAAGCTGAGCCAGCCTTAGGCTGTGTCCCTCTCTCTCCCCCTTCCTGGGGTGGTGGATCCCTGGAGCCCCCTTTGTCTGTGGCCACAGGCCTGAGAATTCTAAAGTGTCATAGTGGGGGGGGGGGGATGTTGCTGGCAGCAGCAGCCGCTGGTTTCAGTTCACAGTTCTGTCATCTCAATGTGTCCCTCTCCCCTCTGGGTGGTATCCTGCCTTCACCTGGTGTCCTAAACCCTAGAAGATCTTTTTCTAGGCTGTTTCAGCCTGTCCTCCTGCTATTTTTCTGGAAGTCCCAAGTCTTTCTAGTTTGCCATCTTCCTGGAAGTCTACAGTCTTTTTATCATTTATTGAAAATTAAATGGCTGTTACTTTTCAGAATGAAGCATTCCATCTATTTTATGAATTAAGATAGATGTTTTTTGTTTACTAAAAATATGTTCCTAGCAACAGAACTTGAAATCAAAATCCTTTGTTTCCTAAGTTAACTTTATTATATCTATTAATATTTTAAATGGGGGAAGTGGACATGGCTCAAGCAATTGGATGCCCACCTACTACATGGGAGTTCCTGGGTTTGGTTCCTGGTGCCTCCTAAAGAAGATGAGCAAAGCAGCGAGCTGACAAGCTGGTGCAGCAAACTGATGCAAAAGACTGACGCAATGAAGAGACACAAGGAGATTAAAACAATGAGAAATACAAGCAGGGAACAGAGGTGGTTTAAGCGATTAGGTGCCTTCCTCCCACATGGAAAACCCTGAAGTTGGTTTCCAGTGCCTCCTAAAAGGACGACGAGCACATAACAGACACAGAGAGCAGACAATGAATGCAAACACCATGGGGAGGAGGGTAGAAGTAAATTAAATAAATTTTAAAATATATATATTTTTTTCCATTAGAAAACTGATCGGAACCATGTCCACAAGAGCTTTTTTCAGTAGTTTGTTTTCACTTTTCCTATTGTACAATACATGTTGATTGTAGAAAATACAAAAAAATAAAAGTATGATCCTATCACCATAAAGCATCTATTGTTAATCCTTTCATATATTTCCACCCAGGTTCTTTTTTTTTTTTTTTTTTAATGCATTTGATTGCCTATATTGTCACCCAGTTTAAATAAGTATAAAATTATATTAATTTTGTATGCTACTTGTTTGAGTAAACGTTTTTCCCCATATCCTAATTAGGTATTAAGATTATCTTTAAGACTGGCAGCCAAATAAGATTATAACTTGCAAAATGTTGGGAAGATATAGCTTTCTATCATGCTTCTATTTCTTTGACTTAAGATTTTATCCCTTTTAAATTCAACAATGAGAAAGGAAACAAATTAAACCTGGACATTTGCATGTTGGTGTAAACACAGAAAGAGATTTTGTTTTGAGGGCAGATGCAAGAGAATAATGGCCACTGGTGAGAAGAAGTAGGGAACCTAAGATGTTTGCCTACTAGAGAAGATTTTTTCCCAGTTAGCCCTAGGCACTTGATCTAGTGGAATGAGTCTGAGTTTGCACTGCTTCCTGATGCCTAAAGTTGCCATTTGGGTTTGTGTACATGGTATGAGGATGGTTAGGCAAGGTTTACATAAGCCTTTTTAACCATGTAAGTAGTCTCTTATTTCCTTGTATTATATAAATCAGCTCTAAAAAACACAACATGTTAGTGTACGTAAAGGAGTGGCCTGTTTTACCTCTGCTGATAAAAACAGCAGAATTCTTTTAAACTCTACTCCAATATCATTTAAATTGTTAGGTTTTGAAGTGACTAGTGGGAAAAAAGGCCAAATGTCTCAGTAGTGGCTTCAGCTAAGTTACTTACTTTTTTTGTCTCGGCTTTCTGTATTTCTGTATAATGGAGACAATAACATATGAAGCAATTTCTCCAGTACATTCCCCAGTATATTAGTAATAGCTAATATTTCTTTCTTTCTCAAATGAAGTTTTCAAATTAGCAGCTTTAAGTTTTTATAGCTGAGTGATTATATCTACTCTTCCTAATACCTCTCAGCCTCATACCCATTTAGATGCATAAGAGAATAAAAGAAATTTGACACCAAAAGAATGTGAGTTCTCTGAATTCACATATATAACCAAGTTTTAGACTTCATTTGGTACACTCTAGTAACCCCAAGTGCGCTTAAGTCTTTTTTTGTTTGTGTTTTTTTTTTTTTTGCTGTTAGTACTGCTGTGCCAGAAGGTCACTTGAATATTAAGAAGGTAGACTGTGTACAGCTCACTCAGCAACTAACAGGGATTCAAATACTGAATTTCTTTTTTTTTTTTTTTCTTTTTAAGTACCAGTAGCTGAGGATTGAACCAGGGACCTCATATGTGGGAGGCTGGCACTCAACCACTGAGTCACACTAACTTCCCTAATTTGGTTTTAACATTTTTTTTTTTTCAGGAGGCACCGGGAACTGAACCGGGGACCTCCCATGTAGGAGGTGGACGCTCAACTGCTTGAGCTTCTTCTGCTCCCCTGAATGTATATTTTTTTAAAAATCATAATAAACCCACTATAAAAAGGTTTACTATACCCTCCAAGACATTACAGAATTAACGAATCTATACCTCAGAAAGGTGACATCAGTTTAGTTCTAAATAAGTAACAAAATACAAAGAATTATTTCTTAGGTTAACAAAAGCTTAAATATGCCAAACATATAGCACACACAATTCCTCAGTTATATGGCTCATCTAAATGACAGTTTTTGAACACTATTTGCATAGGGCACTGAGCTAATGTTGATCTAATTTATGTAAGTACTAATGATAAATACATTCCAAACACACCTTTTACCATCAGAAAGTTGGATAAAAGTAGAAATAATGTAGGATATTAAAAAATTGGAATTACAGCATAAAAATGTTTATAAGTTCTAATGAAAATACTGTAGTAATATAAGGTTTTAAACATTAAAAATAGTATTTCACTTCTCATTTAAGGTTCAATATGCAATTGCTAACTTAAAAACACTGCTAGATTATTTCACAGATGTTCAGGCCATTCTGAGATAAGAATGTCCGAGTAGAGTGAAAAACTCTTGATGCATGAAATCATGTTTTACAAACCCTGATGTCCCTCCCCATCCCCTAAACACCGGACTACTAATATCTGAATAATGTAAAACCACAGAGTAAAGCATGCCTGTGATATGCCACTTCCTCAGTTCTTTGGAAAAAAGAGAAAGTACATGGGCAAGATAGGAAAGAAGTAAAGCATCACAATGTGAGATTTGAAGGAGGGCTGAGAGGAAATAAATGAATTAAAATGTGCAATAAAAATACCTGAATTTTAATATTTGTGGAGTCAAAAAAAAAAAACAAAACATTCAACTAGAAATATGTTTAGATCAGTGATCTTACCTGAAGAGTCCTTGTTTAAAAAGATAAGCACTTATATGACCTCCTTCTAGGTAACGGATTTCACAACCAGGCCAGATTTCTTGTAGACTTCGGACTCCCGTTCGTGGAATGTAGGCATCTTCTTTGGCTTGAACCACTATAATTAGGCTTGGGTCAACTGGAACTAGGTATAGGATTTTTAAAAATGCAGTGTATATCCTTTTTTAAAGCTCTAAATTTTACTATAAATACTATTAATCATATGAGAAAAAATTATACATTGCAGTAAGTGAAACATCTTTTTTGATGACTAAGTTTAAAATTATAATATACTATAACATGATAATCATCTCTAATATGATGCATGAAATGAACAGTCTAAAGAAGATACAAAATCCAAAGTGTTTTTTTAGTAAACTAGTAAGATAGCCTTAGATTTTCATGGATAAAATATGGTATGTTTAAATAACCAAATTATCTTGGAGAACACATTCTGGAGAGTACCTTAAGTAAATATACTCTTTAAATATGAAATTATAAAGAATCCTTAAATATATTTCACAAATATTTAAACATCAGCAAATATTCTCAATTTCATATAAAAATCAGTACCTGAGAAATTTGCTACATGAGTACATTCATCCATGACTCCTTTCATAAATATTAAAGATTCTTTCTGAAGATTGTTTCTTCGTTGTTCTTTACTGAGTAAGTGGTATGACTGGCTACTGCAATTCCTATAACTACTTTTATCAGCTGAAAATGTTTGATTGAAGCACTCCATCTTAGAGGTATCTTGCAACAAGAGTCCTTCTGATATGGCACTAATAGATGTTTTACTAGAATTATAGCATTCAGCAGGTTTCTGGGACCCAACCTGGTCCATCATATCTAACTTTAAAGTTCTAGAAGCTAGAGTAAGGTTAGTTAGTTTGTCTGAACTGCTAGGGAAATGTTTCACAAACTCTTGTCCCATCTTGAAAGAATCTGTCTGAAAATATGAAAAAAATAAAATACCAATTAATATAAAATAGGTTTTTATTTAACAACCACATTAAAGAGAAGAGAGTATATCAATTTAACTGAGGACTAAAATGAATGATTTATACTTTATTGCTAAATGTCTCTTACTAAACAGTAAAAGGTATCATTTAATAAATATCATGTTTTTAATGCCCAAGTTTTGAAATCCATGTCCTGCCTTAAACTTAGAACTTCCCAATTTTATGAGTGCATCCTGGCAGCAATGTAAATCCAAACACAAGAAAAAATACACGTTCTCAGGTTGATCTAAGATTAACAATTATTAGGGGGAAAAAATTGCCTACTAAAGGCTCAAAAATATGTCCTAAATTTATGGACTTGTAAACAGAATATAATTTATGCAAAAATAAATTTTGTTAAATACTAAAAGCTAAAAGAAAAGTGATATCCTGGAAAAATATATTTGAAATTCATATAATGAAAGTGTAGTCAATTTCTGAAGAGCTAGAAGTGAATAATCTTTAAAATGACCAACAGCACAATAGAAAAATGAGTAAAGGATATCCACATAACGTTTAGAGAAAATAAAATACAAATGGCTCTTAAACTTATAAAATGAGGCTCAACTTCATTCATTTAAATAAGTTAAATAAAAACTATACCATTTCACTATCAGGTTGAATAAAAACTTATAACTTTGATAAACTAAATTGGTGAACTTATGGGATAAGAGACACAAATGTTCCTGTTGATAGTATAAAATAGCACAACTAGATTAGTCAAAATCTATCCACTTTACAAATAATTATATCCCTTGACCCAGCAATACCATTTCCAGGAATTTACACTTGTAAAATGAAGTATGTACAAAGCTACTCATTGCAGCAGTTTGTTAATACTAGAACCTGAGAAACAACACAAATGCCCACCAATTAGGGTACTGGTTAATAAATTATGGTACAACCCTTCATATAATAAACTAATATGCAGCAGTAAAAAGAAGAGGGAAACTTTTGTGTTAGTCTGTAAATATTGTAAGAAAAGGGAAGAGGAAAAAAAGCACCCATTTGTTTTGGTTTGTTTATAGACCAAAAACCCAACCAAATATAAACAATAATACAATGCATTATTTGTTAAAGAAGAATAGAACCTAGGCAGGTAAGGAATAGGGGTAGGAATCTTTTCACTACATATAATTTTATAACTTTTTGACATTTAAACTACATAATCTAGTAAAAACATTAAAGAATTAAAAATTGGTTAAAGGAAAAAGAAAAACAGAACAACAGTCTGGTTAACTGAACAAATCATTAGAGCCATCCAGAAATATAAAAAAGGAGGTTTAGTAATATTTGGAAATGCAAGATCAATGAGTCCTAAAATTACTGAGTGGTACACCAACAAATTTAACTTCTTTTGATTGGGATAATACAGTTTTAAAACAAAAAAATGGAAAGCCATCCTGACATTTATTGAATATTCATTACTATGAAATGGTTCTGAGACAAAAAGATCCTTGCATACAACTACCAAGAGTCAGAGGCACAGAAAAAGGAGTACCAGGTAAGATCACATCGCTACTGTAGACAACCAAAATTTATGAACCTCTTTTAAAAAAAATGTGTAAGCTTTCTCATAAGCTTTCAAATATAGGTATCTTCCTGATTATATGCATACTGGAACATAGGGAAGTAACAACCTTGCAGGTAAAAATAAAGTTCTTAGGCAAACAACTACACCGTGAGGTTATGCAAGATAGACCGATTTCACAAGAGTGACATTCACGGTGATATAAATAAAAGTCCTCATTGATAGAAAATCTTTTCTTTCTGAGATTTCTGAGAGTCTCAGTAACTTTCAAACTGAAAGTACAAAATATAAAAATTGATGAGTTTATTATTTTTAGAAGAACTTGTCCCTTTTGGAAAGTAATAGGGACCCAATTCATTATCTCAAAAGGAAAGAATCAAACATTTAGCTGTGTAAGTTTTATGTATCAACTGAATCACTAGGTAACAAGTAACTGATAAGGGAAATGCCTCTTATAAAAGTATTCAAACTAATGGAAAAAGATATGATAGAGTTAGAATATCAGGATTTTGCAGCCCTCAATGAATTAAGGATATAGGCATTAAATGTCAATGGAGGGTAGCAGATATGGCTTAAGTGATAAGGCCTCTGCCTACCATATGGGAGGAACTGGGTTTATGCCCAGGAACCTCCTGGTGAAAAAGAAGAGAAAGTGTGCCTGCGTGGCAAGCCAAGTGCCTACACAGTGAGCTAAGTGCCCAAGTGAGTGCCCGCGTAGCAAGGCAGTGCCTGCATGGTGAGGCAAGTGCCTGCACAGCAAGCCGAGTACCTGCACCTCAAGTGAAGTGTCTGCGCGTTAAGCCAGTGCCCACACAAGTGAGTCACACAGTAAGGTGATAACGCAACAAAAGAGAGACAAAAGGGAGAGTCAAGGTGAAGTGGATGAAGTGGAGCAGAGACCAGGAACTGAAGTAGCTCAATTGACAGGGAACCTCTCCACATCAGAGGTCCCCAGGATCAAATCCCGGGGAATCCTAAGAGGAGAAAGATGAGAAGACAGAAAAAATAAAAGAGAAATAGATACAGATCATACAGCAAATGGACACAGCAAAAGTAGCAGGGTGGGGGAGGGGGGAAATGTCAATGAGTCTTACACCACAAAAGAGAGAAACAAACGTATTATGTACTTCCTATAGTCTTGCAGAGAAATTGAGGCTGAGTCTAACCAAGCCTCTGGATCAGGGGCTTTTAACCTTTTTTGTTCCATGGACCCCTTTGCCGGTCAGGTGAAAACCATGTACCCCTTCTCAGAATATAGTGGCAGATAGCTTTATGACACTCAACTAGTGTCTAAAAACTACCATAATTTCGAAGTATGGATGAGCATAAGCAATTTTTTGAGATAGCAACAACTGTAATGTGATATGAATACTACTGTAATTTATTGCATGCATTCATAAGTGAAGGAAATGCTAGATTTCAATTAGAGATCAGAGAAAAAGATAAGTTGATTTTTTTCAACTCAAGCTCACAGACCCCCTGAAATCTTTCCATGGACCCTGGTTAAGAACACCTACTCTAGATCCAATTTCCAATTTGAATGTAATATAGAGGGTGGAGGAACATACTCAATTATTCCATGAGAATGCAATCAGCAAAACATAAAACTAAAAAACTGTATGGTTCAAATAGCTAAGTTCTTCAAGAGATAAGGAAAAGAAAGGGAACCTTTGGATAATCCATTTTAAAAACACAAGGAAGTAATTACTATAAAAATCAGGATAATGATTACTGATGGGAGTGGAGAAGTAACTTGTGATTAGGACACATGGACAGGGTTTCATAGGTAGTAGTTACAGTGCTCTTACCCTTAAATGAATTAAGCCATACAATTGGTTTGCATGATTTTCTACATCTCCAGCTGTAGCTGTTTGTGTCTGTATTTTGTTTTGCGTTTTACTCAAAACAAGAGAAATTTATTGTCTCAGTTCTGGAGGCTAGAAGTCTGAAATTAAGATGTTTTCAGGACCATGCTTCCTCTGAAATGTGTAACAGAAAATCCTTCCTTGCCTCTTCCTAACTTCTATGTCCAAATTTCCTCTTCCTATAAGCACACCAGTCAGCTGGATTCATGGCCTACCCTACTCCAGTAAGATCAATTCCATATGCAACAACCCAATTAAAATGAAGACCTTTTAAAATAATTTTAAGAGTGTATAACTTTTTAAAAATTTACTATTCTCTTGAAAAATCTGAACCTTTAAACATAATCTTTTCCTCAATGTAATAAATACAGAAATTAAAAATACTTACTCCACAATATTCAAGCATGTGAATAATTTCTTCTTCATAAACAGTCTGTGTATAATACTGTTTTTCCAGCTCCCTCCAATTAATTGATTTACTCAGTATACCCTGAAATAATTAAAATCAAATTATACCATAAAGTATTTTCTCCAATTCTTTTATGATTACTGTGCAGAAGAGTTTACAGCAGGCCTGAGACTACTGTTAGTATACTCAATTCCTTACACTAATATCAAACTTTTTCTAAATTATAAGAATGGTTCACAGAGTCTAAACTCTTTATATAAACAATGTGATTTCTGGCAACCATCAGCTTTCCTTATGGAAGTAGAGGATTTTGACACATATAAGGCAAAGAGAGCCTCAGTGACCAAACCCTGATAAAAACCCTTCACACCAGGCTCAGGTGAGGTTCCCTGGTAAACAACACTTCACACACGTCACAATTTATTCTTGGAAGAACTGTGTCTTGTGAGACTCCACGAGGAGAGGACTCTTGGAAGCGTGTGCCTGGTTTCCTCTGGATTTTGCCTCATATGCCCTTCCCTTTTGCTGACTTTGTTTTGTTTCCTTTTGCTATAATAAATCTTGGCAGTGACAACAATTATATGCTGAATCCTGTGATTCTTTCTTCCGAATCACCAAACCTGAGGGTTGTCTTTGAGACCCCCTAAACAATTATCTTTAATTATACACAGCAACCTAAACATTAACTGCAAGTAAATTACCGTAGTGAAGACCCCAGATGCTGTGGACCAAGACAGACATGGAATCAATGGCATGGGCTTAGGCCAGTTGGATACTGCTAAGGAAGCCATCTGTAATATAGTAACAAAGTCAGTTTAGAGAGCTACTTAAAGTTTCCATTCATTAAAATTTTAACATTTAATATCAAGAAATACTTTGTGCAGTAGTTGGTGACATAAAACACAAATGCAAAGTTTCTAAACATGAGAAAATCTAGCAGCTCATCAAACTCAGGAAATCGTAAATTCAACATGACATAATTTTCCCCGTAGAAAGCCATAAAATATAATAGAAAATATTAAAGTGACCCACAAGACCTTTCACTGACAGCTACTTTCAACTTGGTAAATACAGCAAACAGGCTGAGATGTAGATGCTGGGCAGTAGGCTAAACATACTTATTACCTAAGTGACTTGCTTAGTTACAGCACAACAATTATAATACCGCAAACCTCTGATGCCAAGAATTTGGAGATATACAGAGAAGATTATATAATTGACATAATGTATTTGTTTAGAGGAGAAAAGTTAATTTTGGCTGGAAGAATCAGAGAAGTCTTCATAAAATGGCTGTCTTTTAGGAGGAATGAGAGAGTCCCCTTGTCTTCTATACAAAGACAGTATGATCAAAAGCAAGATGGTAGGAAGTGGATGAGGATCAAACTTTTGAGCTCCTGCCTACCACACATGGAAGGTCCACGGTTCAGTTCCTGGTGCTCCCTAAAGACAGTGAGCTGGCAAAACAGGCAAGCATGGCAAGATGACACAACAAGAAACACAAGAAGAAAAACAAGAGAGAAACAACAAAGCAGGGAGCAGAGGTTCCCAGTGCCTCCTAAAGATGAGCAAGACAGCAAGCTGACAGGACGGGCAGGCACAACAAGCTGACGCAACAAGAGATACAAGAAGAAAAACATAATAGTCACAAGAAAGCAGGGAATAGAAGTAGCTTAAGCAATTAGGTGCCTCCATCCCACACTGGAGTTGCCGGGTTCAGTTCCCAGTGCCTCCTAAAGAAACAAGACAAACACACAGCAAGTACAAACCCTGGGTGGGGGGTGAGAAATAAAAAAAGGTAAGAAAGCACAGGGTCTTACTGGGGAATAGCCAGTATGCTTAAGTTTTGTCAACAAGGCACATGTGGCCAGTGGGGGTAGGAGAGGATAGGTAGGGCTGGGAAGATGGTCAGGATCAGATCTGAGGTCCCTCTTTTGTATGGATAACGGGGAATTAATAAAGAGGCCTTAGCAAAGGAATGGCATGATACAATAAGTGATTTAAGGAAGCTAAAATAATAGCAGTTTATAGGACTAATTGAGAAGGTAAATGAAAAGGATTTTCCAAATTAGCTAAATTGACCAATTTAACAGCAAAATAAGGCATATATACTTGAGAATTTAAAAGCCAAGTGTTATTAAGTCAATTTTATTGATACATATTAACAAAGTATACAATCCATGTAAATGGTAAGACAATGATATTTGGTATAAACACATTCATGTGCATTTATCACTTCAATCATTATTGGAATATTTTCATTATTCCAATAATAATAATAAACAAAACACAGACAAAAAAAAGCTCTACCTCTTAATGATGACCTGTCAATCTCTCTATGCTTCCCCTGCCATACACAGCTGCTATTCTGTTTCCATCTTTCTCATTTATTTGTATTTATATTTTGTATAGTCAATATGTAGTACTTTTGCCTAGTTTCTTTCACTTACTATATTTCCTTTCTCTTTTTAACCATAAATGGAAGATTATTAATATATTACTATACTCTACTGTCCATAGTTTGCTTTGTTTGTATTTTTGCTTGATATTAACATACATTGGTCAGTTTCAAAGAAAAATAGTCTTATATAGGCAACATTACCCATACTCATGTTTCACACAAGGCTTCACTATGTTATACGATCCCATGTTACATTTTTTAGCTTTCCCTCTAGAAACATAGGTAACTTAGACTCCCTTTCAACCAGTCATAACTGTGTATTAGCAGTACTAGTTATATACACTGTGATGTGCTTTCACATTTTCTATTCATTTCCAAATATTTACAAACAAACTTTTTTACCAATTCTGCACAGATTAACCTCTCTAGCCTCCTTCTATTGTATGGTGACCTATATTCTAGTTATTAACTACATGAGTTTACACATATATTCAGTTCATAACAGTATAAGCATACAGTATTTGTCCTTTTGTGTCTGGCTTGCTTCACTCATGTAATGTCCTCGAGGTTCATCCATGTTGTCGTTTGCTTCATTTCTTCTTACTGCTGCATAATATTCCATCTATATATACACCATAATTTCTTTATTCACTCAGTTGATGGACACCTGGTTTGTTTCAATCTTCTGGTAATTGTGAATAATGCTGCTATGAATATGGGTATGCAGATATCTGTTCATGTTACTGCTCTCAGTTCTTCTGGGTATCTACCTAGTAGTGGTATTGCTGGGTCATGTGGTAAACCCATATTCAAATTCCTTAGGAACTGCCAAACAGTCCTCACAGTAACTCTACCATTCTACACTGCCACCAACAGAGAACCAGCATTCCTCTGTCCACATCCTCTCCAACACTTGTAATTTTCCATCTTTTTAATAGTGGCCATTCTAACTAGTGTCAAATGGTATCTCATTGTAGCTTTGATTTCCATTTCCCTAATCGTTAGTGATGCTGAACATTTTTTCCATGGGTTGTTTTTTGTTGTTGTTTCTATTTCTATTTCTTGGACTATGTTTATTCAAGGCTTTTGCCCATTTTTCAATCAGGTCGTTTGCCTTTTTATTGTTGAGCTGTAGTATCTCTTTATATATCATAGATATTAAACCCTTATCAGATATGTGATTTCCAAATATTTTCTCCTATTGAGTTGGCTGCCTTTATACACTTTCACAAAGACCTTTGAGGTGCAAAACTGGAGGTCTTTTTTTTTTTTGAGGAGGTCCCATTAATCTGTTTTTTAATTAACAAATCAATTTTATTGATACATATGAATAAATCATAAATCCATCCAAAGTGTACAATCAATGGTATTCAATATAATCACAAAGTTGTGCATTCCTCACTTCAATATTTTTTAGAGCATTTTCATTATTCCAATAATAATAAAAACAAAAACAAAACAAACCCCTGAGCCTCAGCAGAATTACAACTCTGACTCTCCAGTTTGTTGGACTTACTCAGGTCAGCTAACAGGGAGGTGAAATGGTCAACCACCACACCAGGGAACCAAGAGTCCCTATAACTGCAAGCAGGAGAATCACATCCATCAACCATGTGGAATCTCAGCCCCCTCTCGATTTAGAGGTGGAGTGGACATCACCATCCCAGGGTCCACGGATGGAGGAATAAAATATGGATTAGAGTGGACTTACTGGTATTCTACTATAGAACTATTATAACTCTAGCAATGGAAGAAATTGTATCATTGATGTCGAAACAGTGGCCATGGTAGTTGCTGAGGGCAGGAAGAGGGAAGAAGAAATGTGATGTGGGGGTATTTTCAGGACTTGGAGTTGTCCTAAATGATACCACAGGGACAGATGCTGGTATTATATATCCTACCATAACCCACTGAATGTACTGGGGGAGAGTGTAAAATACAACGTAAACTATAATCCATATGGCGCAGCAGTGCTCCAAAATGTATTTACCAAATGCAATGAATGTACCACAATGATGAAAGAGGTGGTTGATGAGGTGTGGAGGGGGAGTGGGGGGTATATGGAACCTCTTATATTTTTTAATGTAACATTGTGGTCTATATCTTTTTTTTAAAAAGACAATTTAAATAATTAATTTTAAAAACCTCATCACCTCTTAATCTCTTTGCTTCCCTTGCCATTGAGCTGCTATTCTGTTTGTTTCTCTAGTTTATTTTTATTTATATTTTTTAAAAAGTCTAAAATTTTAAAAAAGTCTTAGATATGCAATATCGCCCATATTTGTATTTTACATGAGGTTTCACTGTTATACAGTCCAATGTTATATTTTCCAGCATTCCTTCTAGTGATACATATGACCTTAGACTTACCCTTTTAACCAGTCATACCTGTAATAGCTCTGCTAGTTGCAGACCCTGTGATGTGCTTTCACCATTTCTATTCATTTTTAAAGATACACAAACAACCTTTTTTCCTAATTCTGCAAAGAATAACCCAATGCTTTCTATTCTCTACCCTCAATCTATTTTCTGGTGACCTATATTCTAATAATACTATGAGTTTACACAATATATTTAGTTGTTAACAGTGCAAGCATACTTTTGTGCCTGGCTTGCTTCACTCAACCTAAGGTTGATCCATCTTGTCATATGCTTCAAGACTTCATTTCTTCTTACTACTGTATAATATTCCATCATATGTATATACCACAATTTGTTTATTCATGCATCAGTTGATGGACACCTGAGTTGTTTACATCCTTTGGCAATCGTGAACAATGCTATGAATATCAGTGTGCAGATGTCTGTTTGTGTCACTGCTCTCAGCTCTTCTGTGTACATACCGGGATAGCTATCCCATTTATTTTTTCTTTTGTTGCTCATGCTTTGGTTGTAAGATCAAGAAACTACCATCGGGAAACGGACTTTGGCCCAGTGGTTATGGCGTCCGTCTACCATATGGGAGGTCCGTGGTTCAAACCCCGGGCCTCCTTGACCCGTGTGGAGCTGGCCATGCGCAGCGCTGATGCGCGCAAGGAGTGCCATGCCACGCAAGGGTGTCCCCCGCGTGGGGGAGCCCCACGCGCAAGGAGTGCGCCCGTGAGGAAAGCCGCCCAGCGTGAAAAGAAAGAGCAGCCTGCCCAGGAATGGCGCCGCCCACACTTCCCATGCCGCTGACGACAACAGAAGCGGACAAAGAAATAAGACGCAGCAAATAGACACCAAGAACAGACAACCAGGGGAGGGGGGGGAATTAAATAAATAAATAAATCTTTAAGGAAAAAAAAAAAAGAAACTACCATCTACCACGAGATCTTGAAGATGCTTCTCTGAATTTTCTTCTAGTAGTTTTATGGTCATGGCTTTTATATTACATCTTTGATCTATTTTGAGTTGATTCTTTTTTAAAGATTTATTTATTTATTTAATTCCCTCCCCTCCCCCCCCCCCCCCCCCCCCCCCCCCGGTTGTCTGTTCTCTGTGTCTCTCTGTGTCTATTGGCTGCGTCTTGTTTCTTTGTCCGCTTCTGTTGTCATCAGCGGTATGGGAAGTGTGGGCGGTGCCATTCCTGGGCAGGATGCACTTTCTTGGCGCTGGGCGGCTCTCCTTACGGGTACACTCCTTGCGCGTGGGGCTCCCCTACGCGGGGGACACCTCTGCGAGGCACGGCACTCCTTGCATGCATCAGCACTCATTGCGCGCATCAGCATTGCGCATGGGCCAGCTCCACACGGGTCAAGGAGGCCCGGGGTTTGAACCGCGGACCTCCCATGTGGTAGACAGACGCCCTAACCACTGGGCCAAGTCCATTTCCCTTGAGTTGATTCTTGTATAGGGAGTAAGGTAGGGGTCCTCTTTCATTCTTTTGGTTATGGATATCCAGTTCTCCCAGCACCATTTGTTGAAGAGACTGCTTGTCCCAGTAAGGTAGACTTGGTAGATTTGTCAAAACCAGTTGGCCAAAGAGGTGAGGGCTTATTTCTGGACTCTAAATTTTATTGCACTGATCAATGTATCTGTCTGTATGGCAATACCATGCTGCTTTGACCACTGTAGCTTTGTATTATGTTTGAAGGTCAGGCAGTGACCTTGCTCTTCTTTTTTGGATGATTTTGGCTATTCAGGTGCCATTTCCCTTTCAAATGAATTTGGTAATTGCCTTTTTTATTTTTGTAAAGTAGGCTATTGGAAATTTGATTGGTAGTGCACTGAATCAATAAATCAGTTTGAGTAGGACTGACATCTTCACAATATTTAGTCTTCCATTCCATGAATGCAAAATGTCATTCCATTTGTTTAGGTTGTCTTTGATGTCTTCTAGCATTTTTTGTAGTTTTCTAAATAAAAATACTGTACTTCTTTAGTTAAATTGATTCCTAGGCATTTGAATCTTTTTGTTGCTATATGTAAATGGAATTTTCTTCCTGATTTCCTCCTCAGATTGTCAATACTAGTATAGAAACACTGACTTTTCCTATTGATCTTGTATCCTGCCACTATGCTGGTACAAAGGCTCACGTAGCTTTGTCACAAACATTTCAGAATTTTCTAAATACAGGATAACATCTGGAAACAGTGAAAGTTTTACTTCCTCTCTTCCTGATTGTTCTGTTGTTGTTGGTTTTTGTCTAATTTCTCTAGGTGCAATGCTAGCACAATGTTGAATAACATGACGACAGTGGGCATCCTTGTCTTGTTACCCATCTAGAGGGAATGCTTTCACTTTTCCTCCTTGAGTACAATGTTGATTGTGGGGTTTTTTATATATGCCCTTTATCATTTTCAGAAACTTTCCTTCTATTTCTATCTTTTGAAGTGTATTATCAAGAAAGGATGCTGGATTTTCACAAATGCCTTTTCTGCATCAATTGAGATGCTTGTGTGGCTTTTTCCCTTCAATTTGTTAATGTGGTATATTACATTAATTGATTTTTGTGTGTTGAACCACCCTTACATACCAGGAAGAAATCTAACTTGGTCATGGTGTGTAATTCTTCCAAATCTAACTTGGTCATGGTGTATAATTCTAATAATATGGTGGATTCTATTTTGTTGGGAATTTTTGCATCTGTGTTCACTAGAGAGATTGTTCTGTAATTTTCTTTTCATGTAGTATCTTTATCTGGCTTTGCTGTTAGGGTGATGTTGGCTTTATATGTGTTGGGTAATTTTCCCTCCTCTTCAATTTTTGGGAAGAATTTAAACAGAATTGGAGGTAATTTTTCTTGAAATGCTTGGTAGAATTCACCTGTGAAGCCATTTAGTTCTGGACTTTCCTTTGTTTGGAGACATTTGATGACTGATTCAGTACCTTAAAATATGATTTTGTTTGTTGGTTTGGTTTTTGAATTCTTGTATTTTTTTATAGTCAGTGTAGATTGTGCATTTCTAGGAAATGGTTCATTTCATCTAGGTTGTCTAGTTTGTTTCCCATAATATCCTCTTAGGATCCTTTTTATTTCTGTGGGATCAGTTGCAATGTCTCTCATTTCATTCATGATTTTAATTATTGGCATCATCTTATTTTTAGTCTAGCTAGGGTTTTCACAATTTTATTGATCTTCCTCAAAAAAACAGTTTTTGGTTTTGTTGATTTTCTCTATTGTTTTTTGGTTCTCAATTTCATGTATTTCTGCTTGAATCTTTATTATTTCTTTCCTTCTGTTTGCTTTGGGATTGGTTTGCTGTTCTTTTTTCTAGTTCCTCCAGGTGTTCAGTTAGATCTTTGAGTTTTGCTCTTTCTTCATTTTTAATATAGGTGCTTAGAGCTATAAATTTCCCTTAGAATACTTTCTTTCCTGTATCCCCAAAATTTTAATAAGTTGTATTCTCATTTTCATTCATCTCAAGATATGTCCTAATTTCTCTTACAATTTCTTCTTTGATACATTGTTTGTTTAGGAGTGCATAGTTTAGTCTTTACACATTTGTGAATTTTCCTCTTTCCTGTCTAGGGATGTCCAGCTTCATTCCATTATGATCTGAGAAGGTCCTTTGTGCAATTTCTTTCTTTTTATATTTATTGAGACCTGTTTTGTGACCCAACATGTGGTCTGTCCAGGAGAAAGATCCATGAGAACTTGAGAAGAATGTATAACCCTCTGATTTGGCATGCAAAATTCTCTTTATGTAAGTTTGGTCTAGCTTATTTATCATATTGTTCAGGCTGTTTTTGTTGATCTGTCTAGTTGTTCTATCCTAATGCAAGTAGTGTGCTGAAGTCTTGGAACTATTATTGTAGAGATGTCTGTTTCTCCCTTCAGTTTTGTCAGTTTGCCTCATGTATTTGGGGGCACCCTGGTTAGGTGCAAAGATATTTACAACTATTATTTTTCCAAACTATTATTATTTTGTCCATTTTATTAATATATAATGGTCTTCTCTATGTCTTCTAACATTTTACATTTAAAGTCTGTTTTGTTCTATATTAGAATAGCTACTTCTGCTCTTTTTTGGTTACTCTTTGCATGGATTATCTATTTCTAAACTTTCACTTTCAGCCAATTTGTATCCGTGGATCTAATGTGAGTCTTGTGTAAACAGCCTATCGGCAGCTCATGTTTTTTAATCCATTCTATCAGTCCATATCTTTTGATTGGGGAGTTTAATCCATTCACATTCAATGATATTTCTATAGATGCATTATTTATTTCCACGAGTTTATATTTTGCCTTTCATACATGATATCCTATTTTCATCTTTTTATTCTTTTGGTTATCCTTTCTGCTATCCTTGCCTTTTTAATACTCTCCTCCAAGATTCTCTCCCCTGTCTTTTTCTTTCAGGCTGTAAGGCTCCCTTTAAATCTTCCTTCAAAGCTGGATACTTTTTTTTTTTTAGGTACCAAGTGCTAGGGAATGAACTCAACCTCTGATGTGGTTCAACCACTAAGCCACATCAGCTTCCCTGAGTTGGCTTTTTCTTTTATTTTGCTTCTTGTTTTATTTTTTCAGGAGGCACCAAGAACTGAACCCATGGCCTCCCAAATGGGAGGTGGGCACTCAACTGCAGGAACCACATCCATTCCCTGGATAACTTTAACAAACTCTCTTAGTTTCTGTTCATTTGTGAATGTTTTACATGCACCTTCATATCCAAAGGACAATTATGTTTTACTGTTTGACGCAGAATTCTTGGCTAGCATTTTTCCTCTTTCAATATCCTAATTATATTGTGCCACTGTCTTCTTGCCTCCATGGCTTCTGATGTGAAATCTGCACTAAGTCTTCTTGGGCATCCCTTGTATGTGAAGGTTTGCTTCTCCCTTGGTGCTCTCAGAATTTTCCCTTTATGCCTGGTGTTTGACATTCTGAGTAGTGTGTGTCTTGTAGTAGGTGTATTCAGATATATTCTTCTTGAACTACACTGTGCTTCTTGGACATGTAAACTCATTTCTTTTATGGGACCTGGGAATTTTTTCAACCATTATTTCCTTAAATTCTCTGTCCTTCCCTTCTCTTCTCCTTCTAGAACTCCCATGACACATATATTGTTGAGCTTTGTGTTATCATTCAACTCCCTGGGCCCCTGCTCAATTTTTCTTATTCTTTTCTTTCTCTCTTGTTCTCGATTATCAGTTTCAGCTGCTCTGTCTTCTGCATCACTTATTCTTTCCTCTATTACTTCATATCTGCTGTTGTATGCTCTATGTGTTTTTTATCTCGCTTATTGTGTCTTTCATTCCCATAATCTCCGTTACTTTTCTATTTAGGATTTCAAATTTTTCTTTGTGCTCACCAACTGTCTTCTTTTTTTTTTTTTTTAAAGATTTATTATTATTATTTTTTTTATTTAATTCCCCTCCCCTCCCCCGGTTGTCTGTTTTCTGTGTCTTTTTGCTGCGTCTTGTTTCTTTGTCCGCTTCTGTTGTCGTCAGCAGCACAGGAAGTGTGGGCGGCGCCATTCCTCGGCAGGCTGCTCCCTCCTTCGCACTGGGCGACTCTCCTTACGGGGCGCACTCCTTGCGCGTGGGGCTCCCCTACACGGGGGACACCCCTGTGAGGCAGGGCACTCCTTGCGCGCATCAGCACTGCATATGGGCCAGCTCCACACGGGTCAAGGAGGCCCGGGGCTTGAAGGGCGGACCTCCCATGTGGTAGACAGACGCCCTAACCACTGGGCCAAAGTCCGTTTCCCACCAACTGTCTTCTTGATGCCCTTTATCTCTTTAGCCATATTGTCTTTCAACTCACTGATTTGATTTTGAAGATTTGTATGAACCTCATTGATTAGTTGTCTCAATTCCTTTGTCTCATTTGGGGCCTTTATTCCTTTGCTTAGGCCATTTCTTCCATTTCTTTAAGATGGCTTGTAATTTTTTGCTGATGTCTAGGTATCTGATTATGATGGTGAATTTACTCTGATGCTTAATTTCTCTTTTTCGTAGGGATTTAGTGGTGGGAAACTGTGTTACTGTCATTCTTTGATTTTGGTTCAACCTGTCTCAGCTCTTTAGGATTATCCCTGTTTAGTTTCTCAAATCAGGACATGGATCCAGTAATAGGTTGCAGGCCCATTTACAAAGACCTTGGATGGGGAGGCTTAAAGGCCTGAAAAAGCCTCTCTTGCTTATTTACTTTTAAATTTCCTCACATGCACATCTTTGGGTCTGCCAGCAGATGGCGCTCTTCAGCAGCCAGCTCAGTTCAACCCCTGATCTGAATGTGTTCACTGCAACACTGACTGCAACAATGTGACAAAGGATCTTGTCCCAGGCTATTCAGGGCCTCCTTTTTCAGAGGCTGTTCTCCAACCTTTGACCATAGACCCCCCTCTTTTCCCATGTAGGAAATTACTCCACATCCCTCTGCATCCTCAATAAGCAGTCCCAGTCTGCAGGGAGGGTGTTTGTGAGAGGTGGATCTCTTTTGTTCCCTCTTGGCTCCCAGGGCAAACAATAGTGTGGCCCCACCCAGGCTAGGGCTCATGGGATATAGCAGACCAAATTTCTTGGTCAAAAGCTGAATCAGCCTTAGGCTGCATCCTTCTATCTCCCCTTTCCTGGGGAGGTGGACCTCCGCATCCCCTCTATCCAAAGCCACCAGCCAGAGGCTGGAGAAATCAAAGCTGTTTGCTCCAAGGGTGGTGGGAGTCACATCAACAGCTGCAGTTGCACCTTTTACTCAGTCTTTCCTTTTGCCCCTCTCTCTTCTGGGTGTTGTCCCAATCCCTAAAACATTTTTTTCAGGCTTTTTCTGCCTGTCCTCCAGCAATTTTTCTGGGAGAGAAGTGAGTCTTATGTCTCTCTAAACCTCCACCTCCCCGGAGGCCTTGAAAAGTTAAACTTTAGAAAGCTTTTAGTAAAATATTAAATCCATTATGAAATACAACTATATATAACAATCAGTTTCTCTATGTATCATACAAAACACTAGGATCATTACTTTATAATTGCAGTAGAAATTTAGAATGTTTCTGCTTCCTACTTTCACCAAAACTGAAAATAATTCAATATCTAAGGTGAATTTTTAGAATAATCAGATTTTCTAGATCACATAATCACAGTTAAATGTAAGTTTAAATGAAAAGACTTACATGTCCTCCCATAGATATTCCGGTCATTCCTAGAGGTCCATAACCTTCCCTCTCTAGCCAGTGCAAGAGAGCTGCAGATTCTAAAACAAGAGCTCCTCCCATCACAAAAAGGTCAGACACATTTTTTAGGCTGGACCTTCTAGTCTCAAAAAATAAAACATTATTTTATAAATTTTAATATATGCAAATTTAAAACAGGCAGCCAAGCTTCATGCTTTTCTTTTAAAGGACCAGACAACCAAGTAGTGGAATAAACTGATATAGGTTGATGTTAAATTGTTCTACATTATAATTACTTAAAACCTTTTTAAAAAGTATGGATTTGTTCAATAACATATAATCTTTATTGAATTTCAGTTATTGAAATATATCTCTTTTGAAGTCTAGAAAAGAAAGAATATCTTATTTGATATCATATAAAAATGTTAAAACATTTAAGGGAAAGTAATATTTTCATGCTGCTAATTTATGGTGAAATTATCACTATTGATAAAAGAAAAAACAAATTTAAACATTTTACCCTTAGAGAGGAATTACTGCAAAAGAACTTAAAGCATAAAATTAACAGAAAAAAAAGCAATGTAAAATAATTTAACATAAAATACTAGACTTATACATTACTGAAATCTTAACAGATATTGCTTAGTTTTACAAAATATACAATTTATGAATTTAATAAAATATTAGAAAAATTAATTTGTATAAAAATGTTTTAATTAATTTACATAAAAGGCCAATCCAACTGGAATGTTTTCAGAACTAATTTATTTTACATAAAAGTACATTTTCTTGCAAGAAGTAAACACATTTTCTAAGATCCCAGAACAATCCTTAGTGATAAAAAAATGATAGTTTATTACTCAGTGAAAAACTACTGACCAAATTAGAATCTATATTTCACAAATTAATCCATAAAAAGACATACTTATGTAATTGGCTACCAGATGAAACCCTTCCAAAGTAAATGCATCTTATCATCCATTACTGCCTACATATTAACACTATTAAGGGCAAAGAACCAGGTGCTATAAGGAACACCTAGTTGTGAAAAACAGAATCATGACCCCCAAGGAGATTATGTCCACTGTCTTACCAAGTCCTTCTCAGAGCTCCAAGTCCAGGAGGCAGTTTCTTTTTTTGGAGACTATGCTATCCTTTGTTAAGACGGATCATACTCAGGCTTCATCAGGAAACAGCTATATTCAAGCCAGTTTTCAACTGTGATTACATATTCCCCTGACTTTACTTTCCTTCATTAAAGTCTAAAATTGTCAGATCCATCCAAGTTTGCTCTTTCATAGAGACATTATTGACTTGAGGCTCTCAGACAGTAGTTATTTATATTGATGGATCCAGTCTTAAATTGTTTAACCACTTTTGATGAAAACAGACATTAGATGGTTTTTAAAAAGTGAAAGAGAGACTAATAGTTGTATATGGTTTAAATTGCAAGCCATTTCTTTCTTATGATGAATTATTGGGAAAAAATTCAAACAAATAAATTGGAACATTACTACATTTTCTTGAGTACATAGTATATGATAGGATATTTTATAACTGTTTTATGTAATTCTCTCAACAATTCTGCATGGAAGAAATTATACAGTATTCCCATTTTATAAATGAGATAACTGATACTCAGAGTAGTCAAGGTCACATAAGTAGTATACAATAAGTTACAGTTCCCACCCATGTCTGTATGATTCCAAAGTCAGACTTTCTATTAAACCCGTATTGCCTATCACTACAACTCAGCAAACTGCTTTTGGTTTTTAACACTCTATGGCTAGGGTTAAAAATGACCCATCTAGTTCTGAATTCAGAGTTTGGTTCCAGAATGAAGATTCTTGAACTAATGTTTGGACTTTAATTTTTCACAAGGTTTCCCAAAGTGCATTCTTAACCATGAAGGTTCATTCTAAACTATCTTCCATAGCATACAGATTTAGCCTTCACTCCATCCTACTACATCTATACCTCTTTCATGTTATGCCCATGTAGAACAACATGTGACTTCAAAATTTACATCTCTAGCACTTTCCAGTTGCCTACTGGACTCCTCTACTTATAAATCTTGTAAGTTTAACAGACACCACAAATTAACATATCTAAAACTTGTAATTGTCTACCCACAATACACCATTCACCAACAAGTCTTATCATTTCAAATTATATCTCAAATCTGTTAGAAATTCTCTGTATCTCCACTGGTACCACTCTAGTTAAACTTGACATTATCTCTTTCCTGTATTATTGCAATAGCTTCCTATCTGGTTTCTTTGCTGTTATTCTTGCCCCAGAAGACAAGAATGCTTTAAAAATATAAACCACATCACTCCCCTGTTTAAAATCCTCCAAAAGCTTCCCAATGCACTTACCATAAAATCGAAAGCATGGTGGCCCTTCATAATCTGGCCCTTAGCTATTGCTTCTCTAACCTTATCTTGTACTACTTCCCAACCCCCCTCAACTTTTCATTTGCTGTTCCTTCTCTGTGACTGATCTTCATCCAGGTCTTCACCTGCAAGAAACCTAATCATACCATGTTCTCCTATCTAATACTTCTCCTGCCCCACACCCCTATTACTTTCTATCCCATTGCCCTGATTTATTTTCTTCACTGAACTGATAAATAGATAACAATTAAAAAAATAAATAAAAAGCTAATTTCAGCTATCTCCCATAGTAGAATATAGCTCTGTGAGTGAAAACACTTTGTCTTATTTGTTACTATATTCTTAGTGTCTGGAATATTCAAATATTTATTGAATGAACCCAAACCAAACAATATAGGGATTGTGGAAATGCAAAAAAAATCCTTCAAATTTCATCATTATAAAAGACCAGAAAGGAAACTGTCTTCAGATTTTTTATACTATGCATTGCAAGAATAAAAATAGTAGTATTTAACTTCACAAAGCAAGTAAAATGTACTTTTTAAAAAGAAAAGCTTTTAATCATTACTTCAGTTCAAGTTTCACAAATGAAATATATATTAAGTCCATCTATTAAAATTTATTACTACATCTCCTTATCAGACATTAAAATGCAAAGGTATTAAAAGTTTAAGCCAACATTTCTACTACAGTTTTATAACACATTTTTTTTTGTTGCAAAAACAAACGTTTATATATTAAAGTTAGAAATGGGTAACTAAAGGATACCAAAAATATTACTGTAGCTGAAAATGCAATATAAGGCCCACAAAAATGAAGGCAGTTTTATACTTACACTTGATCTTTGGGTTTCCGGCAGCCATGTAATAATGTGGGTCAAAGATAAAGTTTCAAAAAATTAAATATGCTCTGTGTCTCAAAAATACATTAACTTAAGCAAGTTGCTAAATCTGAAGACTTAATTTAAGTACTGAAGTAACTACTTTCTAGTTATCTCTAGGCTGTTTAGAAATTCTCAGTTTTGTCAACTTAATTATTTTTCTTTTTTAAAGCAGCTTGATTGAGAGATAGTCACATGTCATACATTTTAAGTACACAATTAAGTTAAATTTAAATGTAAATTAAATGTTTTTAATATATTCACAGGGTTGTAAACCTTCAACTAAAATTGAGTTTATTGGTTTGGCTTTTTAAAATTTATATAATCATGTTTATTTTTTAAAATCTGGAAAATACAGAAAAGCAGATAGAAGAAAAATGACTTAATCTACAAGCAACTATATTAACACTTTGGTGTCCTTCTTTCAGTATTTTTCCTTATACAGTCTTTATTTAGGATTTTGTTAGTTTTTGGTGTTTGTTCTTTTTTTTACATACTTGTCATATCATATTTTTATATCTCATTTTTCCACCATAAATAATTTACATATATTATTATAAGCTTTTAAATAATAACTAAGTTAAAGTTTATTGAATACTTATTATTTACCAGTCACTTTTCTAGACCGTGTTAAGTATATAGTTCTCAATCAACAACCTAAAATGTTATTTCCATTTACCAATGGAAAAACTAAAAGATTAGGTAGCATGTCCAAAAATGTTCACAGAGGCATTAAGTAGTAGGGCAATAAACAAAAACACAACTGGTTGCAAAATATTCCAATACTGTGAAGCATACTTCTAAACCATTTCTCTATCAATAGACATTTATGTGATTTCTAATGTTTTACATTATAAATAAAGTTATCTTAAGATCTCTATTTTCTCTTTTCTTATGATTTTATCCTAGAACAAATTTCCCAGAATCTAAATCACTCTGACAAGGGAAATGAGCTTTTTCTAGGCTCCTGACACAGCTGGTAAAATGCTTTTCCGAAGGGTTGAATTGGTTTTCACAGTCATCAGTACTAATTGTGCTCATTTCACAGAGCCTCACCAAAACTGTTTTATGTTTTTTAAATCTTTACTAATTGTTACATTAACTTTACAATTATGTTATTTACCAGGAAAGCTGAACATTTCTTTATATCTGGGCATCAGTTTTGTTTCTTCTTCTGTGAATAGTCTGACATCATCTTGAAAATTAAGTTAAGAACTGTTCAAAACCTCAAATACTGTTAATGCATTTAAAACAAGAGGGTTTCCTTAAAAAGTAAATATCTGGCTTATTAATATCAAAATCCAGCATAACTCTTGCCAGAAAGAGAAATACAATTTATTTATGTATAGTACTTATATTACTTTTTAAAAAAGCATCAAACAATTTTTACTTGTATTGGTTCTCGCTTCTTTAAGTATTTTCTGAACTGATCACTAAATTTACTGGTTTAGAAAACTTGGTTACTATATATTCTTCCTTTTCATGACTAAATAAATGATTAACTAACAAAAGAAAAGTTTTTTGTGTATCACAAAAGGATATAATAAGGGTTTTCTAACAACAAAGAAGCCATTCGGGCTTCTTTAATCATAGGACGGGCCATTAGTGTTCGTCGCCTCCAATAGTGCTAAGAAAGAAAAGATGACATACTTAAATAATATAATAACCACATCTGTTAATGAGACTATGTTAACAAATTATTTAGGGATTAAGCTTGCATAATAAAGTCTTACATGATCTCCTGTTCCAGCTAGATGAATACAGACAGGTCTATATTTGCTGTTCCATTCTTTAGGCACAATAAATTGGAACCTATTTAAATAAAACACAGCAGTTAAATTTTCTTTAAAAAGGCTTTCACCACAATTTTTTAAAGTTTGTAATTAAATTTCTGGGGAGAAAAGATCATTCCGAATTTGGACATGCAAATTATAATTGACTGATTTAACGAATGTTTTCCCAGGTTATAAACACATTGCAATTTTGTTTTGTAGGAGTATTAAAATAGTCAATACAATATAGTCACAGAATGTATTGTATTATTCTTTACCTAAGTCAATACTACAAATTTATAAATGCATAATGAAATTTTCTTATTTTGAAAAGGAAACATTAATGTTTATGATTAAGTTGGGAAAGAAACAACTGTTCAGATAACTCTTTTTCTCCTTAGGCAAAATGCTTGACTATACATGCTATGGATATATAAGTGAAATAGTTGTATGTTTCCTTTTTTGTTTTTTAACTTTGGAGTATATGATAGGATCTGAATTATTAAAATTTTGATACTGGAGAGTATGGTAGGTTGAATTATGAACCCTAGGGGGAAAAATGTTCTTAATCTCAATCCATTCCTGCTAGTGTGAACCCACTATAAATAAGATCTCTTGAAGATGGTATTTTCAGTTAAGGTGTGCCAACTGAATGAGGTTGGTCCTTAATCTTATTACCAGAGGCTTTAAGAAGACAAAGTCACATGGAGGAACAGAAGCTGGAAGTCATTGGAACCCGGAAGAGAAAGGAAAAGATGCTGCCTACACCTTGCCATATGATAGAGAAGCCAAGGACTTTTGCTAGCAGCCAGCCCCAGAATGCCACAGTCTTCGGGAACAAAGCGTTGCCTTTATGGACACCTTAAGTTTGGATTTTTCCTAGCCTCAAAACCATGAGCCAATAAACTCCCATTGTTTATCCAACCCAATTTAAGGTATTTGTTTTAGCAGCTAGGAAACTAAGGTCAATCCATGCCAGAAAAAAAACCATCAGATAATTTTCTTTCCATTTGTCTTTTTCTCATTATAGTTTTTTTGGCTCTTTCATTTAATGTTTTTTCTATATGACTTTACTTTTATTTTACATTTCCCTAGCAGTGGGTATTTTTAAATCACTGTACCAGAATACTGTCAAATTATATAGTAGAATATTACACTCTTTCAGTTCAAGGTTTGACCTAAGGTGACTACATTCTTAGGCAACATGAAATCTAAATTCTGAGCTTATTTTGCTTGGGCAGAAGGGACCATATCACTAGTTATCTTCTCTCAATAACTGCTGAATAGAACATAAACTGCTGAATAGAACATAGACAAGTATATTTAGGATGGTTCTGATTATTTCTGTTTTGTGTTCATGGGAACTAACTCTTAATTTTCAATCTCATAATCAGAACTAGCAATGTTAACATCTTTTCTACATTTTGTATTCTCAACACTGCCCTCCTTCCTGGTATCCTAAAGATTTTTAAAAATTTTCCTGTCAGCAGAAAGCTGGACATCTCTACTATTATTTGTACTTTCCATTTATTCTATAGCAATACATGTAGTGGCTTCATTATTGAAGAATAGCCTTAAGTTAATAGAAATCTTTTATTATAGTCTGACTGACCATCCATCTTGTAGAAGTTCATTAATCAATCTATCTGCCCAAATTATGCTATCGTCTCATAGAATCTATTCTAATGTCTCCTACTGAATGGTTAGAGGCCATGTAAGCTCCTCTGAATCAGACCAAATAGGAGCAATGCAATTTGCTCTTGTGAATATTTGGAATTGGGACAGACTCTAATTAGATTCCGTTAAGCTTTTGGACATGGAAGCTCCATAGGGCTATGGTAGCCATATTTTGTCAGCTGCATGAGAAACATAGATAGCTAATCCATCCACAGAGAAAATAACATTGACGGGTCAGAAAGCAGATAAGAGACTTGTAAAGCACTCAGGAAAGTGAGGTAGGGGAAGTCTTAATGATCTCCCATTTCCTGCTTCCAAAATCTCCTGACTTTTGAGAAGGCACATAGGTTGACTAAGGGAGTTCATCTGTTCTTTTGTCTATCTTTAGAATGGTTAAAAAAAAGCATTTAAAGTAGTAAAAGTCTAGAACACCTGTAAGCCTTTGTCAATTCCACATGTTTATGAACAAACTGGCTGATAATAGCACAAATGGCATTGGAAACAACAAATGAATTTTAACTATCATATTTTCAACATGTTTTGGACAGTAGTATTCAATTTAATAAGATAAGGAGCTATACATAAATTTACTGAATAAACCTTATTTACAATAGTGGGTTTAAACACTCCCAGTTCAAGAACCAGAAGAGTGGTCCAGGACAGGTATTAAACTAGGCTGCAGCAGAGGAGAAGCTATTATTTTAGTCCTTGGCACAGCCATGAAAGAGAGACTCCAAACTGAGTTATGGAATGGATGTTGACACATAAACCAAATAAACTAAGGGATTTATTTACATATGGCTGGTGTTATCCTTGGGATAAAACCAGAGAACTGTTCTCTAAAGAAATTGCACAATTTGCCTAGGGAAAGCTGAGGTTCCTAGCATGGATAGCTGTGTAATGAAATAAAATTCTCCCTATTCCAGCACTAGGCTAAAGGGGAGGCATCTTTCCTGCCTACTTCCTACCTATACACCCTAAAACTGAAATATGCCAGTTGACACATGCCTGATAGATACTAAGAACACTGAATCAGTATTGCCATTTGGGGGAAATAGAAGTTCACTATATACCAAGGAAATTCAGCCAACCAAACTAAGCAATCAAATTCTCCATAAATATTAATGAGTAGTCAGGTCCTCCACATTTAAAGTAATTTAAAAAAAAGGGGGGGGAACATGGAGATGGGCAAGAAGAATAACTGACCGTGAAGGAAACAGGTAAATCAGGAAAAAAGAAAAGAAAAAAAAAATCTATTATGGTGATGATTTTGCACCACTGGATTAAGTTACTAAAAGTCTCTGAATTGTACACTTGAAACTGATGAATTTTATGATATGTATAATATCACTTCAATGAATTTGGTAAAAATTTAAAACACATAAATTCCAAATTCCAATTCCTTGGAAAAAAATGAAAACTTCCAAACCCACAAATAACAGGCTTAAGAGTTAAGTCAGCGAAAAAATAGGTCTTGGAAAATGTTTAAAAGCCCTAGCTCCAATGGGATTATGACTGAACACCTCTAAATCAGAATTCCACCCAGGCGGAACAATACGGCAGCGCCAGGTAGCTTCTGTTGGCCTTGGCCACTGTGCACACCTGCATGCGGGGTGCCCCCCGCCCCAAGCGACGAACCAGAGTCCAGTGAAGAGAGCCCCTCCTCTGGGGAAATAGGGAGTGACTGCAAAGGGGACCACGCCCTCGCTGGTCACCCAACGCACATTCGTGGAGAACCTCAGAACCGCGTGCTAAACTAATTCATAGATAACCTGCTTCTGGGTCAGGGTTTCCCACATAGCAGAGCAGCTCCCTGGCTGCGATCTATTAAAAGTCAGCTCGGAGGGGATGGTCTGATGCGGGACGGGCTCCTGGGAAATGTCTGAATGCTCATTTTGCCAGAGTGGGTGGTACCATTGGGTAGAGACCCAAGTAGTGAGAGTGGGGGTGGACCCACATCCTGGGGAGGACTAATGCCATCAAATAGAGGGAACCGTATTTCTCGAGAGAAAGGGTGGCTCCCAGGGCATTGGGGCAGTTGAGCAAGTTGGGCCCTGAACACTGTTCCAAGTGTCTCTGGACGTGGCTCCTCGGGAAATGGAGGTTGGCTGTCACTGTGGGCACCAAGGGGATGGGAAAATGGATGTTAAATGTGTGAAAGCAAAGTAAATGTGGGGTAAGAGAGGAGTTTCGCGAGAGTGCACAGGGATGGATATAAAACATGTAATATTACACCATAAACATATAGGGGACGACAGACTAATAATGTAAACCATAACGTAAAACATAGGATAACTAAAAATTTAGAAAACTGTATATCCTAAAGTATGGACCACAATGTAAGCGCGGATGTCGCCTTGTTTGAAAGCTATTGTATCAGAGTCTGTACATCACTTTAAGTAAATATGATATGAATAAGTTATAAGAATATCACTGTGGAAGGGAAAAGGTTCTATGGTGGATGTGTGGGAGTACTGTATATTGTATATATGAATTGCTATGGTCTAGGGCTCTTGTGAAGAGAAGTTCAATAATTAGGAAAAAAAAAGAAAAAGATAGGATGTAGAATTTTTCCAAGTCAACACGTATTCTGTACCTGACCTTTAAACCCATCGCCTTATCCCATTTTGCTAGTAAGGGATCCTGACATTATATTGGGCTTCAATTTTCGGGAGGTTTTGGATCACAGAGTGGTTCGGCAGTGGCGGCAGAGGAATACTGGTATAGGACACTATTGACATAGTGATAGGTGATATAGGGCTGACAGGGAGCTATACAGGGCATATGTCCAGGGTGCATGGTAATGTTTGGATATACTCATAGTGACAACAATTAAAAACTAAAGCTGGGGGGGTACTGGGTTCCTGGCCGGGGGTGCTCTGTCGTGGCCCCTAGAGGAGCAGCAGCAGTCCCCCAGGTGCAACGGTAAGGACCAGGAAGAAATGAGGGTCCAACAGTGAGAGCATGATACTAATGACTATGCTTGTGAGCCTATATGCCTGAAATAAGAACAAGGCCTAGAGCAGCACTGTGCCTGGGAATTTCCTCCTGACAGCCTTCATGTTACTCAAATGTGGCCAGTCTCGAAGCCAAACTCAGTATGTAAATGCAATGCCTTCCCCCCAGCGTGGGACATGACACCCGGGGATGAGCCTCCCTGGCACCGAGGGATCACTACCAAGTACCAACTGATGATGCAACTGGAAAATGACCTTGAATTGAAGGTTCAATGCGGATCAGCAGAATATCACTGTCTACATATAATAACATGACTTTAAATTGCCATTTGACCTAATGTAAGGGGGAAATGAAAGGAGAAATGAGTTTATATGGCTACGAGTCTCTAAAAAAGAGTCTGGAGGCTTTCAGAAGGATTGCCCTTAAGCACAACTGAGCAGAGTCTAAGAGACAGATAAAGTAGATACAACCCCAGATATTTGTTCCTTTGAGGGCTAAAGAGACCCACGGGTTCTATGGTCATGGCAGATGGGGTTTACTGCCATGGCAGATGGCCCTTCTTTGGAGCCGGTGTTTCTGCGTGATGGAGCTGGACTCAGATGGGATCTCTTTTCACAAGACTTTCATGCTACTTTACTGGAATTGTAGTTGGTGTTGGGGTTTAAGATATAGTTAGGGGATTTGAATCTCTGGACTGACAATATGATAGCCAGGCCCTGAGCCCCAACAGACTTCAGCTCCTACAATCTGATTTATTGGACTCACCTCACTCAGCTAAGATGGAGTTGAAGAAGGACAACCACCACACCATGGAGTCTAGAGGGCCTACAACTGAAAGCAAGAGGATTGCATCCAGTATCCACGTGGAATTTGAGCCTCCTCTTGACATAGAGGTGCAACAGACACAACCAATCCAAGGTCCACAGAGAAAAGGTGGTATTGGAGTGGGAAAAGTGGACATGGTGGCTTATGGGTATGGGGAATGGCAGGAAGAGATGAGAGGTGGAGGCACCTTTAGGACTTAGAGTTGCCCTGGATGGTGCTTCAGGGGCAATCACCGGACATTGTAAATCCTCCCAGGGCCCACTGGATGGAATGTGGGAGAGTATGGGCCATGATGTAGACCATTGACCATGGGGTGCAGAGATGCCCAGAGATGTACTTACCAGGTGCAATGGATAAGTCATGATGATGGGAGTGAGGGTTGCTGGGGGGGGGGGGGGGAGTGGTGGGGTGGGGGTGGTAGGGTTGAATGGGACCTCATATTTTTTTAATGTAATATTTTTACAAAATCAATTAAAAAAATAAAAAAATAAAAATAAAAAATAAAAAAAATTTTAAAAAAAAGTCAGCCCTCGACACAAGGGTTTGGAAAAAAAAAAGAGAAACAGGAAATTTAAAAATAACAAAAAAGAGAGCAAAATTTTAAAAAAAGGACTAGCATAACTCACCCTACAATACGCCCTAGAGTCCACGGCTCCACATGGACCTTGTACTTTTCCTATTTTCTTATTTCTTAATAAAGTCCCTTGCCTACCCTACCGTATCCTTCAATTCTTTCAAGCAGCATAAGCCAGGAACCTAGAAGCGCAGAAATCACAAGGCTGTGAGACCCTGCCCAGAAACCTCCTGAGAAAAAGACTGCTGGAAAGACAATCCTGAGATCCTCACCATGAGAACTCATTTGCAATGAAAGAAAAAAGCCCGATATCCTCAAAAGGCCTATTGGTCCCCTGAGAAATGACAGGTGGGACAACCAATCAGAACAGGAAACAGACTTTAAAGAGCACTGACCTATGCAACTCACCCTGCAGAACACTTGTACTTTTCTCGTTTCCTTCTTTCTTAATAAACATTTTACTCCCCTGCCTAAAAAAAAAAAGTAGGTATATATACACACACACACAAAACAGAGGGATAGAAGAAAAAGGTCAAAGAACGCACCCAGAATGAGTTCAACAAAACATCAAACATGGAAATTACAAGAGAAAAGTTAAAAGATACAGAGAAGTAATCCAGGCGATCCAACATCTTTCTAACAGGATCTCAGAATAAAAGGACAGAGACAGTAGAAGGGAAGAAATAATCAAATCATAGATTTATCTCAGCTGAAGGCATTAGAGCCTTCAAACTGAACGTACCCTCTCTGAGTGGTGAGCACAAAGAATGAATAAAACCCACCAAAATATTACTTGTAAGAATATAGAAAAGATCACAAAAGTTTCTAGAAAAAAACAAAGTTATCCAAAAAGGTGCAGAAATAATACTGGCTTCAAATATTTCATCAGTTACACTGGAACATGGAAGGAAATGCACCAAGGCCTTCTAAAGTTCTCAGAGAAAGTTATTTTGAATCAAACATTCTATATCTAGCAAAGGATTAAGAGTGCAAACAATGTCATTTTTAGATATGTAAGAACTCGGAAATTTTACTATCTACAGAACCTCAATGAAAGAATTATCTGGGGACGTATTCCTACAAAACAAGGCAAGCACATGGCATCTATGCAATATTGGACCTAATTTGTTAGTACAATGAAATCCATTTCAAGTTGACAGATAAACAGCGCACTTACAGAATAATGAGTGCACATGAGAACAAGAAGTTAGAGGACCTAAAAAGAAAGTCTTTGAGAAGAAAATTAATTTCTTCAAAACAAACTGATTAAGGAAATGGATGATATAAATGTGAAAATGAAGATGTATTCTTAAAAATTATGAAACATTACCCTCACAACGCCTTCTATCTAGTCCCATTTTTTTGTTAGTTCTTCAAGTACCACAGGTTTAGTGACATATTATAGGCAAAATGGATGCATTTTGCCATGCACATTTCCTTACATGCTATAATAATTTTAAATGTTACTGATTTTCAATATTTAGAGTCAATCTATAGACAAAGCATGTACAATTATATAATGAGTTATTATTTATATAATATTAAAGCCAAAAAATGTTTTATGTGCTTTAACTGTATTGACTCATTTAATTTTCACAGTCATCCCAATGGGGTAGTTACTATTAGTCCCATTTTACAGATGATGAGACAGATGCAGAAAAGTTAAGTGACTTGCCCAAGACCTTACAGCTAAAAAGAGTGGACAAGATTTCAAACCTAGGTAGCCTGGTTCCAAAATAATAAGCTGTTAAACTCTACACACACAGAGTAGAATGTAAACACTATAAACCTGAATAATGTAAAAGTAATGGTTATGGTATAAAGTGGTTGAAAAGTAGGTGAGAAAGAAGAGAGGCATTGAGAGGTATTAATGTAAGAGTACTAATTTTCTCATTCCAAATGAGAAGAAACAAATCTGTCCCAATACTAGTGGATTGAGAAATAAAGTATATTCTTCAAAGTCATAAAGATGTAGAAGAACTAAATTAAAAATTCAACTGGTATGATTTGAGGAGTGGGCTACATTCCTTATCAACCAATGCAGAAATCAATGATATTGTGTAATACTGGTAAATTAAGAACTAAAGGAAGGAGTACTGTGTATTTCCAGTACTGTATATTTATGGTTAACACCAGAAGAACTATAAGTTATTAGTTATGAATGGTACTTTCAGAGAGTTTTTCATTTATCTGAAGTTCTGTTTTTAGTGCACCACATTTAGGACTATCAGGTCTTTTTTATGAATTCATCCTTTTACCATTATGAATGTAAGGAGGGAGAAGAGAGCTAACAAGAGAAATGAGTAAGTTTTTTTCTAGTGAAACAGATAAAACACTATGGTTATATATATTTCAGTAACCATACCTACTGCTGCCAGATGGTTCACTGCTTGTCTTAATTTTGTTTCCTTTGGCAAGGGTGAAAATGGCACTCTTCAAGCTTCAAACTGCAAATCTCAAAAGGCAGATACCTACCTGAGGCTAGCAGAAAGGCAGACTGAAAAAGGCTAAATTTAAGGGATCTACATTCAGTCACATGAATTGAATATTGCTTCCTCCCACTCTCAAAGTACTCCTCATTTACCTTCCTTCTACTGATTCTGCCTTGTCTTTTTTCTTCAATACAATCTATATTCTCTCATATATATATATTTCTTTCTCACATTATTTGCTCACTCCTTAAATGGAATACTGGTATGGGGTATTATTGGTGGGGGGCGCATGGTTGGGAGGGAGTTCTCCAGGGCATATGTGCGGGATGCATAAAAATGTTCGGATATTTTCATAGTGGTTACAGTTGGGAACAATGGCTGGGCGAGTGCTGAGTTCCTGGCTGGTGGAGCTCTGTTGCATTCCCTAATAGAACAGCAACAATCCTCCAAGTGCAATGGCTAAGATCAATAAGGAAGGATGGTCCAACAGTGAGCCCTTGAGGCTAATGACTATGCCTGTGGGCCTGTGGGCCTGAAATAAGAACTAGGCCTACAGCTGCAGGGTGCCTAAGAATTACCTCCTGTGAGCCTCCATGTTACTCAAATATGGCCAGTCTCGAAGCCAAACTCAGCATGTAAATGCATTGCCTTCCCCCACAGCGTGGGACAGGACTCCCAGGGATGAGCCTCCCTGGCACTGAGGGATTACTACCAAGTACCAGCTGATAATGTAGCTAGAGAATGACCTGGAATAAAAGGGTCAACTCAGACCAGCAGAATATTTCAGCTCACATGTAATACCAGGAGTTAAAAATGCTTTTTGACCCTGAATAAAAGGGGGAAATGGAAAGGACAAATGAGTTTATATGGCTATGAATCTCCAAAAAAGAGCCAGGAGGTCATCAGAGAGGTCGCCCTTATGTACACCTCGGCAGAGTCCCAGAGACAGCTAAAGTAGATACAACCCCAGGTATTGGTTCTTCTGAGGGCTACAGAGACCCACAGGTTCTATAGTCATGGCAGATGGACTTCAGTGCCATGTCAGTTGGCCCTACTTTGGAGTTTGTGGTCCTCAGTATGATGGAGTTGGACTCAGGTATGATCTTTGTTCACAAGCCTCTCCTGTCACTTTTATCAGACCTGTGGTTGGTGCTGGGGTTTAGTGTATACTCAGGGGACCTGAATCTCTGGACTCTCCATGTGATAGCCAGCCCTGAGCCTCAACAGACTTGCAACTCCTACCCTCTGGTTTATTGGACTTACCCCACCTAGTTAACAGGGAGGTGAAGAAGGTCAACCACCACACCAGGGAGCCAAGAGTGCCTACAACTGCAAACAGGAGAATTGCATCCATCATCCAAGTGGAATTGAAGTATCCTCTTGATACAGAGGTGGAGTGGACATAACCATCCCAGGGTCCACAGAATGGAGGTATAGAGTATAGATTAGAGTGGACATACTGATACTCTATTCTGGAACTAATGTGATTAGTAATGGAAGTAAATGTAGCACTGAGATGGAGAAAGTGGCCATGGTAGCTGCTGAGGGTGGGAATGGGAAGAAGAGATATGATATAGGGGCATTTTCAGGACTTGGAGGTGTCCTGGATGGTACTGCAGGGATAGTTTCTGGACATTATATGTCCTCCCATGGCCCACTGGGTGGACTGGGGGAGAGTGTAAACTGCAATGTGGACCATTGACCATGTGGTGCAGCAGTGCTCAGAGATGTATTTGCCAAGTGCAATGACTGTCCCATGATGATGGAGGAGGTTGTGGTTATGGGAGGAGTGGGGTGAGGGTGGTGGGGGGAGTATATGGGAACCTCATATTTTTTTAATGCAACATTAAAAATTAATTAATAAAAAATAAATTTTAAAAAAAAGTCAGAGACCAAAACAGAGTGGCTTTCTGGTGGAATTCATGACATTTGCATACAAGATACAAAACTTCTCATACACCATGTAATTAATTTTTCAATTTTTTTTAATGTACAAAGAGCTACTCTATGTAGAAAATCTTTTTTTAAATGCAAGTTCAGATACGCATCCTAGGAAGGGAGGATGGAACCACTGGGCACATGTTCCCAGAGCCCTCTCTCCATGGACTGCCAGCCTGCTGCAGTACTAGCTCCCCTCACCCACCATGATAGGGGGCAAGTGCGAGGGCAGGTAAAAACCAAGGGAGCAGGGAACCAGCAACACACTTAGCCTGGAAGAAAGGGAAACAAATTGGAGAAGCAGATTTGTGAAAGCAAATGATGGCAGTGGGGACAGAGCTTTGTCCTCAAAAAGCCTGCACCTGCCTACTGCCTTCCTGGACAGTGTGGTACCCACTGGCCAGGCTTACCCAGAGAGCTGGTGGACCCTCAGGGAGCAGACTTGGCCAAGAAACCTGGAAGGAGACAAAGGAAGACTGCTAGGATGGGACTACTCAGCCCTAACCCTGTCATAGCCCCCAGGATGGAAGCATGTTCACTGCAGGAATAACCAAAAGAGAAGATATCAGCAGGCAGGTGAAAGCAGGGACCTGAACAGATATTCACACACCAATGTTCACAGTGACTTTATTCACAATTCTCAAAAGGTGTAAACCCAAGTGTCCAGCAATGGATAAATGATTAAACAAAATGTAGTATACACAAAAAATATAATATTATTCAGCCATAAAAAGAAATATTCTGGTAAATGCTACAATGTGGTGGAATCTTCAAGATATCATGTTGAGTTGAAAAACCCCAGACATAAAAGGAGAAATACTGTTCTCACTTATATGAAATAATTACAATGCAAATTCATAGTCAGGAATTAAAATACAGGTTACCAGGGGCTGAAGTGAGGGCCAGAAAAGGGGCAGTTAATGCTTAATTGGTAGAGTTTCTGTTTGAGGTGACAGAAAAGTTTTCGTAATGGATGGTGGTGATGGTTGCACAACATTGCAAATGTAATTAACACCACTGAATTATATACTTAAAATGGTCAAAATGGGAAATTTTAGGTTGTATATGTTACAAGAATAAAAAATTTCAAAACCCATACAACTGTACACAGAGTGAACCTTGATATAAACTATGTACTATAGTTAATAATTATATTAATATTGTTTCATTAATTGTAACGAAGGTACCACACTAATGCAAAATGTTTGTAATAGGGAAGGAAAACTGTGGATGGCGAAGGGTATTGTAATAGGGAAAACTGTGAATGGCGAAGGGTATACCAAACTTTGTACTTTCTACATGGTTTTTCTGTAAACATATAACTACTTTAATGAAAATTTTAAAAATAAAAGTCTATCCCACTGGTAAATATGTAAAAGATGCCAATATTCTGTGTTGGCAAGGAACTTAGGCATTCTCTAAACCTCTGGTGAAAGTAAATTAAACTAATTAAACTTTCCTGAAAAGTCTTAACATCTGTACAAATCTCATCAACCCAGATATTCACTTTCAGCAATTTATGGCAAAAAAAGAGATAAGTAGGCAAAGAGGTGTATACAAGATATTAATAATAATGAAAGACAATGCAATTTAAATGTCTACCATTAGGAATCAGTAAATTATGATAGAGCCACAGTACAGAATACAAAGTAGCCAATAGCAGGATGACAGACTGCATATTCACTAATTAGGTCATTAGTTAGGTCAAAAAGAGAAAACAAGCACATTTGTATGTGAATATTTAGGAAAAAGTCTAGAATGATGTGCATGAAATGGTAATTATTACTTCTTGGTGGAATTGCAGTAATTTTTTTTTTTTTCGTATTTGTGATTTCTAATTTTTCAATGCAATGAAATAAATTGATACACAAAAATGATAGGGGAAAGTTCTCAATGTGCATGATTGCAAATTTATATTTCACAAAAATAATTTATGCTGTAAAAATATGCCACTGCATATATAACTCATCCATTTTTTCTATTCCTATCACCAGCTGTGAAGAACTCTTAATTCCCAACAGTTGTTGAGGGTTATGTCTTAGAATGAGTCAAGCACAAGATTCCCCCCCTTTTTTTACACTTGTAACCTGCATGGCTTTCCAGATAAGGTGGAGAATGTACAAGAAGGGGATACAGTTCCAAGAATTGAACTGATGACATCTAGAAACCTAAAATTTATTTTTCTTCTATATCCAATAGCCTACAGGCTACATCTAAAGAAAAAAGCTATGTATTTATTTAATGCTCTTTATATCCCCTGCACACTATTTTCATTTCTTTTAATAGCAATATGAGATAAGTATTATTATTCTTATTTTATAAAGTCTGGTTGAGATATTAAGAAACTGAAAAAAGTTCCCTAGACGATAAATAGTGGAGCAAGCGTCCAATTCCAGATCTGTTTAATTCCAGAGTCCTAGTTCTTTTCTCTATAAGATAATGCTTGGCTTTAATTTTTAATGAATTAACAGAAAAAAATACAAATTGAAAATAATACTTCAGTGATAGTGAAATAATAGACATCTGTCTAGTTAAATCAGATCTATCAAATTGCTATTCTGTTAGTTCAAATTTTATAAGTTGACTAATTCAGGATTCCAATTCACTCACGTAAAAGTTTAAGTATGTTTCCATTAAAAAATAATGTTTTCTTGATTGAAGGATTTTTCATACATACTTATAAGCATCATCATCAATGAAATTTTTTTTAATAAATATTTTAATTTAAAATAATTTCAAACTTGCAGGACAGTTGCAAAAATAACACAAAATCCACATAGAGAACTCCAACATACCCCACACCCAGATCCACCAAATTTTAACATTTTGCTGTATCTATTTTCTAGACATCTGACAGTAGGTTGTATACATCATACTCCTTGAACACTTCCATGTATTTTTCCTAAGTACAAGGATATTCACTTATGCAACCACCTTAAGTACAGTTATCAGGTTCAGATAATTTAACATTGGTATAAAGCTTACAGTCTATATTCCATATTCTAATTTTTTTATATTTCCTAGTAATGTCCTTTTGGCATTTTCACCTGCATTATTAGATCTAGTCTAGGACCATGAATTATATTTAGTTACTATTGTCTCTTTAGTCTCTCTTTTTTAATTTTCGGCATATATATAAAACATGAACTTTCCCATCTCAACCAACCCTTAACTTAAAATTCAGAGGGATTAATCTCATTCAGAATGTTGTGATACCCTCACCACCATCTACTACCAGAACTTTCCCATTCCCACAAACTGAAACCCTGCACCCATTATGCATTATCCCCCTAATCTTCCTCATCCTCCCAACCTGTAGTCTGTTTATAGGATTTACATTTTCTAGCTATTTCATATAAGTAAGTAGTATCATACAATATCTGTCCCTTGTATTTCACTCAATATGATGTCTTCAGGGTTCATGTAGTAGCATGTATCAGAATGTCATTCCTTTTCAATCTGAATAAATTCAACTGTAGCTATATTTCACATTTTGTTTATCCATTTATGTGTTGAAGGACATCTCCATCAGAGATAATCAGGGCTGGCACACTCATATATAGCCTTGGAAACTTCTGTGTTTGTGTATATGTGCGTGCTTGAGTATTTACAAAACTGGAACTAAACAATCTTTTGTAGTACCTTCTTAAACTTCCATATATTGTGATCATATTTCTAAGTCAATAATAGTATTCAAGTATGGAAAATTAACTAATATCCTATTGCTAAACATTTAGGCATTGCCCATGTTTTTGCAATTATAAACAATGCTTCAATACACTCCTAGAAGAGTTAAAACAGCTTAAGAGTTTCAGCCTTTTCAATAATTTAGAGCTGTCTTGTTCCTGCTAAGTAATTTTAAGTAACATCACATACATATTATTATAACTTTAAATAAACATATATAACTTACTCGTTTAATTGGCTTTCTGGACAAAATTCTTACCTTGCAATAACAGATTCAACTGGCATGATATCAGGCACATAGTGGGCCATGGGAGAAACAAAGTGGCCATCTAGGATCTTACAGTCTGACTGCTCTTCAATCTAAAAGCAAAGCAGAATAAGATGTATGCATGTAGTCTAAAATGACTTGGTCTACCACAGATGTTGTTCTAAAGAAGTTATATTCAGGGAAGCGGACTTGGCCCAGTGGTTAGGGCATCCGTCTACCACATGGGAGGTCTGCGGTTCAAACCCTGGGCCTCCTTGACCCGTGTGGAGCTAGCCCATGCACAGTGCTGATGGGCGCAAGGAGTGCTGTGCCACGCAGGGGTGTCCCCGCGTAGGGGAGCCCCACCCGTAAGGACTGCGCCCCATAAGGAGAGCTGCCCAGCCTGAAAGAAAGTGCAGCCTGCCCAGGAATGGCACCACACACACAGCTGACACAACAAGATGATGCAACAAAAAGAAACACAGATTCCTGTGCTGCTGACAACAACAGAAGCAGACAAAGAATACACAGCAAATGGACAGAGAGAACAGCAACTGGGGCGGGGGGGGGGGGCGGAAAGGGGAGAGAAATAAATATATAAATCTTAAAAAAAAAAAGTTATATTCAGTTATATTAATATTAAAAATTTCATTGCCTACTGCATATAGTTTTTACCATTGTGATTTTTAAAGACATGGCTCTTCCCCACACACAGCTCAGTCTCGTTGGGAAAATAAACGATAAATAAATCTCATTCTCATTCATACACTGTGATGCAACAACCCAAAATAAAATACCAATTAAAATAATTAAATAAATCAACAATATAAAAACAATACTGAGGACAAAAATTTACAAACAAATTATAAGAATAATTTAACACAATTAAGAGTTGACATCAAATATGTTAGATTGGCTTGATATCGGTCAGTCCACTGATATAATAAATTATGACAACAGATTAAATAAGGAAAAACAGGATATTTGCTTATATGGAAAAGGCATTTGCTAGCAACATTCAATACCTAAAATTATTTTCTCCTCAAATAGTTATTTCTTTAACATGAAAAAAATCTATTTTGGGTCAATAGTCAAAATTAGTAATAAAGCATCAGTTATTTTCATTAAAATAATAAACAAAAAACATACTTGTTGATGCTGAATACATGTACCTTTAAAAACCCATATTGCTAGTCATTTGCATCAATGCTATTGAATAATCTACATTGTTATTCAATGTAGATACTATCCTTAGTGAGCCAATGTGGCTCAGTGGTTGAGTGCCTCTTCCCACATATGAGGTCCCGGGTTCCTTTCCCAGTTCCAGTACTTCAAAAAAACAAACAAAAACGATCTTTATCATGTGCTAAATTTTCATAAATTTCTGCAAATTACTGTCAATCCTTTATTTAATTTTACCAGCCTCAATTTTACTTCCGTACCAATATCATGCTGTGTTGATAAATGCAGCTTTATAATACCCATTGATATGTGACTGAACTAGTCTTTCCTTATCACTCTTTTTCAGAATATTCTTGATTTGATTACATCCTCCTGTATTTTCCCAAAATAATTTTAGTAGTTTTTAAGTCAAATTTTAACTGAATATTTTATTAGAATTGCACTGCATTTAAAAACTTGTTAAGGAGACTTAAAATCTGTATAATATTAAATTTTTAATCTAAGAAATGTTTCCTTTTTAGTTACTTTTATGCTTCTTATATATAGTTTTGAAGTTTTCTTCTTGTATAATTTAGAAGAATAAATAATTTGATAAAGAAGGCAGCACAAGTGAATGTGAAAGGGGATAAAGATTCAATAAATAATGTTGGGATAGCTGGCAATTTATTATAAAAAAAAAAACAATTTTAGAGCCACACATCATATTATATACATAATATAGATTTTAAAATCAAGCGAGATAGAACTAAAAATAAGAGTAACCATATTTGAAAACATACAAAGGATCTGAATAAGTATTTCTCAAAAAATATATACAAATAAATATATACCAATAAATAAGCATATGAAAAGATGTTCATTAATCATCAAGATGTTCCTTAATCATTAGTCATTAAGGAAATGCAAATCAAAATCACAGAGCGTAGGGTAGTGGGTATAGCTCAGTAGTTGAGAGCCTCCTTCCCAGGTACAAGGTCCAGGGTTCAATCCCTGGCACCGTCCGGGAAAAAAAAAAAAAAAAAAGAGAGATACCACCCCACATTCATTAGATGGCTAGGGCAAAAACAGGTGAGAATGTAGAAAAACTAGAACACTTACACACTGCTAGTGGGAATGTAAAATGGTGCAGTCCTTTTACAAAAGTTTAACAGCTCATCAGAAAGTTAAGCAAAGAGAAAGTTACCATGTAACCCAGCAGTTCCACCTATAGGAATACATTCAAGAGAACTGAAAACATAGATCCACAAAAACACTTGTATGTAAAAGTTCAGAGCAGCATTATTCCTAATAGCAAAAAGTGGAAACAATCCAAATGTCTATCAATTGATAGATTAAAAAAAAAAAAGTGCTGTATAATACAATCGAATATTATTCAGTCATAAAAAGTAATGAAGAACCGACACATGCTACAACATGAATGAACCTTGAAAATATTACGCTAATTGAAAGAAGCTAGACACAAAAAGACAAATATTGTATGAGTCCACATATATAAAACATCCAGAACAGTCAAATTCATAGAGACAGAGTAGACCAGTGGTAGCCAGGGCCTAGAAGGAAGGGGAAATCAGGAGTGACAGCTAATGGTTTTGAGGTTTCTTTGGGGGGAAATGAAAATGTTATGAAATTAGATGGTAGTGGTGGTTACATATTTTAGGAATATACTTTAAAAATCACTGAATTGTGTACTTTAAAAGGGTGAATTTTATGGTATGTGAATATCTCAAATTTTAAAAATCAGGGGGTGGGTGGGGAGTTTGTAAGAAAGCATTCCAAAATGTTTACAGAATTGTCCCTGAGGAGGAAAATACAATTTGGTGGTTTAAAGTGGCACAGATTTCTGGGGAATGGGTGTAGCTCAGTGGTTGAGTGCCTGCTTCCCAAATACAAGGCCCTGGGTTTGATCCCGGTACCACCTAAAAAATAAGTAAATAAATAAAAAATAAAGGGTCACAGATTAAGAGAGACTTTTGATTTTTACCTGGTATGCTTTAAAGAAAACATATTTGTATATTTTAAGTCTATAATTTTTTTTTTTTTTTGAGGTACTGGAAGCCAGGGGTTGAACCCAGGATCTCGTATATGGGAAGCTGGCGTTCAACCACTGAGCCACATCAGGTCTCCTGAGTTAGTCTTTTTGTTTGTTTTGCTTGTTGTTTTTTTGTTTTTGTTTTTTTAGGAGACACTGGGAACTGAACCCAGGACCTCCCATGTGGGTAGAAGGCACTCAACCGCTTGACCACATCTACTCTCAAGTCTATAATTTTTAAATAAATAAAAATTATGTGGAAAATAGAAATACTTAGCAAGGGTCAGAGAGAAATATTCTAAACCTAGAAGATATAGAACAGGCAGATATATGGAATGGAAGAAGGTTCCCATTTTTAAACCTTTGTTTTTAATAGTGGAACTCTTTGGAAAAAAATGAAATCTTCTAAAGATATCCAATATATAAAATAAATCAAAGTAGAATTATTTTGGTTGAAGTGCATTTGGTTGAAATGTGAATGAAGCTGACCCACTTGTATAACCCCCAATAACATCTCAAAGTATCCAATTATATAAACCTAGAAATATTTTACAGACACATATGTAGTTGTTTAAAAGCAAAACAATTTCAAATATATTATCTTCTCTGGTTTTACAGCATTTCAATCTATCATTCTCTTAGCAATTAACTATATCTCATAACATTTCCCTGGTGTTATTTAACAATTGTTTGCTAATAACTTCCCCCAAGTACTGATTTTCCAACCAGAATACTCCTCTTTAATACTTACAATTCTTCTGTAATATAATGTTGAATAATTTAAACATAAAACAAACCTTCCTAAACATAAAAGGTACAAATTGAGGCTTAGACAGATCCAGCCCTAAATGTTTCCTTATATTTAGTCAAGTACTAACTACATGCTCCCAAATATATGAATATTGTTATTATAAATATCCAATTATAGCACAAACAGCATTTTAAAAGTATCAAATTAAAAAATCCATACTGCACTTATGTATTAGTGTTCATTGTTATTATATTCCAACACCCAATCTATTCTTGCCACATACTTATGTTTAACCAGAAGTTCGGAGGGGTGAGGGGTATATGGGAACCTCTTATATTTTTTGAATGCAACATTACAAATAAATAAAGAGAAAAAAGAAAACAATAACCAGAAGTTCCATAATTGCATTTCTTTTAATACCTTATCAATGTATACTGGATAATCACTTGAAACCAGATTCTGGCATCTTTCTCGATTTCCAATCATCTTTCTGAATTCAAATAATCTATAATAAAAAAGAGTATGAAAAAGAAAAAAAAATCACCTTTTACACCACCTATTAACCCAATTAGATTAATAATGATAAAAATTAGCAAATCTAGTTCACAAATCATGCTAAAATTTAATTTTAATCATTGAAGAGAAAGTTGTTTTTTAAACTAGATGCTTTGCTTCAGAAATATATGGAAATAACACTGTTCAGAAAGTAATAGACAGGACTCAAAATTGAAGATTCCAATCCTAAAAATTAATCTTAAATCTGGATTTTTCCCATGAGTTACAATATATCCCAGTTTTATAGACATTACAAATGCAGGGTACTCAAGAAAACATAGTCCCTGAACTACACACAATTCTAATCAGCTTAATAATTATTCAAGTTAAAAATCTAGTTTGTTTCTGAAAGTTCTTTATTTAAAAATCTGAATTTCTTTAAAAATAGTTAAATGTTTATTACATAGGCTAAAACTTAAGGGAAATAATTTTAAAAATAAAAAGGCAAAGGTAATTACTTCATTTTTTAAGGCTTAATTTTCAGGATAATTTTCAGGATTTTATAACAAATACAATTTTTAAATATTTACTAAAACAGTAAATTCAGAACAAGTATTCAGAAAAAATGCTTACCTTTTGAGGTCCTCTGGCCTTCCCCATCCTCTGATAAAAAGTTTTGTGAGGAGAAGTCTCCGGTATAGAATATCTAATTTGCTCACACCCATTAGTAGCAATCAAACATCTGTGAAACAAAATTTAAAATGACTTTAAAATATTTATTTTCATCAATACTTGCAAGTCAACTTCTTAAGTATTTCTTTAAATATCAGAAAAACTTAAAAATTGAGAACTTTGAACCTCAATTTTATATCCTTGGGAATAAGAGATGTGTGGGGAAAAAAGAACAGTGATAAAAGTAAAAAAGATAAAGCAGTGCCCTATGAATAATGTGTGAATTCCTCTAGGGCAGGATCTTCCTTCCCATCCTCAGCATAGTGACTAACAGGTACGAATTACCCAATATTTGTTGGATAACAAAGTAATGGTTAACGCTTATGTAGTATAGTATATCTGCCAGGTAATATTTTTAAAACTAGGAGAGTAGATGTGGCACATGTGGCTGAGCACCTGCTTCCCACATGGGAGGTCCTGGTTTGTACACAGTGCCTCCTAAAAAACAAAAATAAACAACAAGCAAATGAAAAAACCAACTCAGGGGAACCAATGGGGCTCAGTGGCTGAGTGGTGGCTTTCCACATAGAAGGTCCCAGGTTCAATCCCCAGCCCCTGTACCTCAAAAAAGAAAAATAAAACAAACATGTATACGTGTGCGTGTACACTCTCTCTCTCTCTCTCTCATTCAAGCTTCCCAACAACTTTATGAGGCAGGACCCATTATCCCCATTTTACAGATGAGGAAAATGAGGTACAGTAAGGATAGGTGATTTATCCCAGGTCACACTGCTAATGGGAGGCAGAGCAAAGATTCAATCCTAGGCACAATGCGCAAGAATTCTTTTTTGTTTTTTTTAGACTTTATATCTTTTTATAAATTATTTTTGCTTTCTTTACACTAGAGGTAAAAGGACATCAATGTGAAAGAATTTTTTACAATTAAATCCAACAATTTGATACCTTTATCCCACTTCAGTGAAAAATCACCATTATGAAAACAAAAGAGCCAAAATAAAAAATAAAAAAACACCATTTCATAAAAAATATATCCAAGTATGAAAAATACTGCTCCTCTGGTGCCTTCACATCCTTCTCTTCTGTGTACTTATGTACAGCACATTGTTTCCTTGGATAAATGCATCCCCATACTTATTCTTCAGTTGTCCATTCACATATTCTTCTGTCTGCTCCAGGGCTATATTCATGTAGCCATCCAGGCAAGCCAGTACCCCTCCATAATCCACTCCAGAATTTAATTTTACCACACCTGGTCGTCCTATGATTTGCTTTAAGAAGTCACTGGGGGTTTGCTTCCGCAGACTCATTTTAACAATCTTGGGAGGCAGGAAACCTGAGTTCCACCCCTAGCTCTGGTACTTAATTAGCTGTATGGCTTGGATAACTCATCATTTCACCTCTTGTGGCCCCAGGTTCCTCATCTCGCGGCGGGGATCTAGAACCCCTACTCCAGGGGCCGCACATACCCGGCCTCCGAGAACTGCACTAGAATTCTTAACGATGACGCTCCTATACTGCCTTTCTAGTACACTACAGTGAATGAAAAATTAAAAAAATTATTAGATACCCTAATAAAAAAATTCTAAATTTTTAAGAATGAGCATTACTTCACTCATTCCACAATTATTTATTGGGTCCTTACTATACTTATTTTAGGCCCTGGGCTACAAGAATGATCAAGACAGGCTCTTGCTCTCTTGGATCTTACACTGTAGTACAAGGAAACAAATGGTTAAAAAAAAAAAAAAAACTGAAGAAATACTCAGGGGAAGATGATAAAAAGCACTTATAATGAAGGAAAAAAGAAAATGTGATAACAACTAGAGGGCTCCTCTAGCAATCAAAGGATGTCTCACTTACTAAGGAGATAACATTTAAGCTAAGACCTTAATGACAAGAATAGCTAGGTCATTAAATTTCAAAACTCATTAAAATCATATACCTCCTAAACTCCACTCATGCACTGTGTTCCAATGAAATTTGTGAAAAATATCCAGTTAGTGGGCAAAGGACACAAATAATTTATATAAGAGGAAAGACAACAGAAAACGATCACAACTTTATTAATTAAAACACATGCACTGCAAAATTTTAAAATTCAGAACAATACAGAAGTATATATAATAAAGAGGAAGAAAAGAATATCTAATTCTACTTTTCAGGGATATCTAAGTGCTATAGTTAGATCTGCTCCTCTTGACCTTTTTCTTGTTGACATTATTTACCTATACATGCTTTAAAAAATAAATTACACAAGTAATGTTTTATTAGTCAGCCAAAGGGATACTGATGCAAAATATCAGAAACCTGTTAGCTTTTATAAAAAGTATTTATTTGGGGTAGAAGCTTACAGTTACCAGGCCATAACGCTTAAGTTACTTCCCTTACCAAAATCTATTGCCACATTTTGGAGCAAGATGGCTGCCGACATCTACAAGGGTTCAGGTTTCCTGGGTTCCTCTTCCAGCCTTCTTAAGGCTCTGTGGGCCCACCTTCTCCCAATATCAGCTGTAGGCTGGGATAAGTCTCGTCTCTCTCCCAGGGCTCCTTTCTCTCCAGGCTCAGTTGCTTTGTTCTCTTTACAAGGTCAGCTGTAACTACCAGGGGAATAGCTTGTCTCTCTTCCTGGGACCTCTGCTTTGTGTAATAGAGCTCTCTCTCTTTTTTCAAGTATCAGTTTCTCTGTGTGTTTACTTCCTGGTGCTCCAGCATATAAAACTCTCAACTCCCTCCTCTGAGAGGCGGTTCCTCTGAGTCCCCACTCACCAAGGGGATGAGGACTCAACATCCTACTGACGGTAGCCCAATCAAAGTCTTAATCATTATTTAATAATCAAGTGAAAGTGAAACCTCTGAATCCAATATAATCTAATATGCCCAGAGGAACAGACTACGTTACAAAGATAATCCAATACCAAGTTTTGGAATTCATAAACAATATCAAACTGCTATTAATACATAATGTAACACATATTGGGGCAGGATTCAGAATACAGAGTAAAGCAGAGATTTCTGCCAAGCATCCCCCCCTCCCAAAAGATAACCACTGATAATAATGTATATATGAGAGCCTTTGTTCTATCCATTTACATATGTACACACATTTTAGGGTTTGTGTTTTCTTAAACACAAAAGAGAACAATTACATTATATAGATTTTACCCTCATTCTTCTTCCCCCTACTTATTTATAAACATCTGCAAATCTTTTTCTATTTCAGGATATGTAAGTCTACCTTCTTTTTTTTTTTTTAAGATTTATTTTATTAATTTCTCTCCCCTTCCCCCCCCAAGGTGCCTGCTCTCTGTGTCCATTCGCTGTGTGTTCTTCTGTGACCACTTCTATCCTTATCAGCAGCACTGGGAATCTGTATTTCTTTTTGTTGTGTCATCTTGCTGTGTCAGCTCTCCGTGTGTGCGGCACCATTCCTGGGCAGGCTGCACTTTCTTTTGCACCGGGCAGCTCTCCTTATGGGGCGCACTCCTTGCGCGTGGGGCTCCCCTATGCAGGGGATCCCCCTGCGTGGCTCGGCACTCCTTGCACGCATCAGCACTGTGCATGGGCCAGCTCCACACAGATCAAGGAGGCCCGGGGTTTGAACTGTGGACCTCCCGTGTGGTAGGCGGACCCCTTATCCATTGGGCCAAGTCCACTTCCCTCTACCTTCTGTTTATCTTTAAACAGTTGTATTTAATTTATATTATGATGGTAAACTTTAAAATTTTATTGAAATATACCATTCATACATGAATATACATAAACAGTAAGTATATAGTGAAAGTTGTGAACTTACAAAACAAACATGAATATCATCATACAGGACTCCCAAACATCACCCCACAACCACCACCGTGCATTGTTGTGAAACTTTTGTTACAAACTATGAAACAGCATCGTTAAAATATTACTATTAACTATAGCTCATTGCCCTTTTTTTTTTTTTTTTTTTTGAGGTGCTGGGGCCAGGGATCAAATCAGGGACCTCATATGTGGGTGGTAAGCTGGCACCCAACCACTGAACCACATCGGCTACCCTGAGTTGTTTTTTTGTTTTTTTTTTCATTGTTTGCTTGTTGTCTGTTTTTTGTTTGTTTTTAGGAGGCACTGGGAACCAAACCCGATACCTCCCACTTTGGAAGCAGGAGCTCAACTGCTTCAGTCACATCTGCTCTCTCATAGCCCATATCTTACATTTGGTATATTTTTCCCCCAACCCATCCAACTATTAGCAGCCTGTAGTAATAAAATACATTTGTTATCATTCATGAGAAAACATTCTTGTATTTAACCTGTTAACCACAGTCCATCTCCTACCACTGGATTTCCTGTGTCATACAAATGAATTCAACTCAGCTATATTATTAATATGATTTTTTTTATCTTAGTTCTGTATAACTCCTAGTCTTATTGCTTCTTTAGATTTTTTTAAATTGTTCATCATTTGTTCCACATTTACTTTGTGTGTCCATATAATCTAAAGGAGATATATTTAAGATCCTCTATATCATAATATTTAAGAGCACAGACTCTAGAGCCAAACTCCTGGTGAAATCTTTACTATGTAACTTTGAGCAAGTCATTCAACTTCATGAAACTCATCTGTAAAATAGGAATGACAACCCTCCCAGAATTTTTGTAAGAATTACATGAATTAATATATGTAAAGCACTTTTCAAATTTAAGTGATATGCCTACTAGTAATAGCAACAATAGCTTTATAACGTTTTTAAATACTAAAAGTCTATATAGTATTTTCTGACTTCTTACAATAAATAATGATTGATGTATTTGCTTCCACCATCTAATTCTAGTTGGTTTTTTTCTTATACCTTTAAATATACTTACATCTATAAGCCCTATATATCAGCTTTAAATGATATCTTCTGACCCTCCTGGTTGTGAAATTTGAGAAAATCTGATATTTCACTAATTTCTACCATCTTTTTCTTCAGCTTCCAACTTTTAAAAAATTACATAAATTCTATGTTGTCAGAGTTTATGGTCATATTCTTAGTTTTAGAGATAGCTATAGTCAATGATTATTACCATTCTTTTTGCAGTAATAAATAGAAAATAAAGGAACCACAAAGAACAACTGGATTCCTAGAATTCTTTAGAAGCACTAAGAAATACTTCAGGGAAACGGACTTTGGCCCAGTGGTTAGGGTGTCCGTCTACCATATGGGAGGTCCGCAGTTCAAACCCCGGGCCTCCTTGACCCGTGTGGAGCTGGCCATGCGCAGTGCTGATGCGCGCAAGGAGTGCCCTGCCACGCAAGGGTGTCCCCCGCGTGGGGGAGCCCCACGCACAAGGAGTGCGCCCATGAGGAAAAGCCGCCCAGCGTGAAAGAAAGTGCATCCTGCCCAGGAATGGCGCCGCCCACACTTCCCGTGCCGCTGATGACAACAGAAGCGGACAAAGAAACAAGACACAGCAAATAGACACCAAGAACAGACAACCAGGGGAGGGGGGGAAATTAAATAAATAAATAAATCTTTAAAAAAAAAAAAAAAAAAGAAATACTTCAGATAATTTTATGTCAAGAATATAAGGGGGGAGAGGATGTGGCTCAACCAGTTGAGCACCTGCTTCCCACATGGGAGGTCCCGAGTAGTTCCCAGTACCTCCTCCCAGATAGATGAGGGAGTCATCTCAGGGTGGGGTAGGAGGGAATTAAAAAAAAAAAGAATTGAAATCAAGCTCCAAAAGATGATTTCCCTTAAGGTTTTGTTTTGCTTTAGGTGGTACCAAGGATTGAACCGAAGACCTCATACATGGGAAGATGGCACTCAACCACTGAGCTACATGTACACCCCAATGAGAGTTTGTTTTTTCATTTCTTTGTTTTTAGGAGGTACCAGGGATTGAACCCGGGACTTCATGCATGGGAAGCAGGCACTCAACTACTTAAGCTATATCTGCTCCATCCCTTAATGTTTTTAAGACTGATTATAAGTACCTTTAAATATGACTATCAATCAGGGTTTTCTAGAAAAACATAACTTACAGGAGATACCTGTAAATGGTATGAGATTTTATAAAATTGTCTTATGCGATGATGAGGATGCAAAAATCCAAATTCCACATGGTAGGCTGCAAACCAGGGGCTCCGATGAAGGTCCCTGATGAGCTCCCAGGAGATGGGGGCTATCTGAAGCAGAAATAGGAATTCTCTCTCTGAATGCTGAAATCACTTCCCCTTTTAAGGCCTTTAACTGACTGGATGAGATGTCACTCATTGCTGATGGCAATCTCCTTAGTTGATTATAAAGTAACCAGCCGTCTATGCAATCAACTCACTGATGATTAAAGTCCATGAAATGCCCTTGTATTACAATTAGCTCATGGTTTGCTTGACCAGACAACAGAGCACCATTACCTGGCCGAGTTGACACATTAGCCTAACTATCACAGTCTACCCCTTGTCAATGTGGTGGCTGTACACATCACCTTAAATGATACTTGGTCTCTAAATAAAATCAACAAGAGAGATATATATATGTATTTCTGCCTAACAATATTCAACAGTCCTGCGTGCAACCAGAAGAGCACTAATTCCCTCCAGAAATGGGTTCAAGTCCTTGGGTCATATTCACTATTAAACTTGACATCTTTAAATACTATGACATGAAACTAATCCAATTTAGGTCATATAATAAGGGAAAAGGTTAGGGAAGAAAAAGGTATTTGTATTATATACATACTCATAAGAAAACAAGGAAGAAATGTTCATGACCATTACAATCCTCACTTCTATAACTGGTCACATGGTCAAATTTCATATTTATCACTTCCTTCTTCCACTAGCCCTTCCATGTTCGCTCTACCTTCAGCAAGTACTTCAGCTAGCCATGGTTCTTTGCCTGGTGGGGTAACCCAAACTTTCATTCCTGAAGATTCTGGACCATTGTTAGTCCTGCTTGAATTGGATTGCTGCAATTTTCCATTGACTTTAATCACAGGGAATGGTAGTATTAAAGAGATGCCCTAGAGGATCTCCTTTATTCCAGGCAAACTCTTCTTTACCCCCATTATGTAGATACAGTCCTATTTCCCCTTGATAGGATCAATCACCCCAGCTAAGACAGTAATTCCCTTCTTTGCCTGTTGATTCAGAGGTAAGAGGAGCCCAAAGTGGCCAGGTGGCAGTCTTAACTTCCAGTTCAAAGGAATTGTTGTTGTGTTCCTTGTGGCAGCACTCCTCCCTATGGAACTAAGACCTGTGGACCAGCAGAGCTTAAGGTTGCAGGGATGGGAAGTAAAAATTTTCCTGGTAGATCACTAGGGATAATAGTGAGTGGTGCCACTCCCATTTCCACCCCTTGATTCCTGGACCCATGAATGCTGGTTATGGGAGAAACAGCACCATATAGCGGATGCTGATTTAGAGCATACAGCATGCTGGAGAACACTGCCCCAGCTCTGCAATGTATTGCCACCTACTTGGTGCCGTAATTGAGTCTTCAAAAGGCCATTCCACAGTTCTATCAATCCAGCTGCTTCAGGATGATGGGGAGCATGGTAAGACTAGTGGATTCCTTAAGCATGTGCCCATTCCCACACATCATTTGCTATGAAATGGGTTCCTTGATCAGAAGCAATGCTGTGTAGGATGTCATGATGGTGGATAAGGCATTCAGTAAGTCTGCAGATGGTAGTTTTGGAAGAAGCACTGCATGCGGGGAAGGCAAACCCATATCTGGAGTATATGGTTATTCCAGTTCAAACAAATCGCTGCCCTTTCCATGATGGAAGTGGTCCAATGTAATCTATCTGCCTCCAGGTGGCACACTGATCACTGCAGTGAATGGTGCCATATCAGGGTAGCCTAACCATCACAATGATCAAATTCCATAAGAATTTACACACAGCTTCTGTCACCATTATATCAAGTTATCATTTTCTTTATTAGCTATAACTTAAAACCTATCTTTTTTCAATTTAACTTTGTAGAGGAAAAAATAACCCCTTCTTCTTATAGTACCAACCTCTTAAATGACTATCTCCCACTGAAAAACTGTTAGTTTGTAATGAAACTATATACATTTTTTAAGTTTCCTCTATTATACCTCTCCACATATTTTATTGTTTTCTTTCATTTTTTATCTTTTTTCCACATATTTTATAACTATGTGATGTCATGTTAATGGTAATTTGCTTAATAATTTTCAGCTGTTGCCTTTCAGCCAAGGTGTAAGTACTATTATTGTCTGACATATGAACATCCAGAACTGAAATCACAGTAACAAGGAAAATTATATCATGCAAACATCTGTAGAACTTTAAATAAGGCTGAAGGAAAAGAAAGCTTAGAAAAATTTTCCCAAGTGAAGATATAGGAGTTTGCCAGTTTTGAGGCTTATTTGCTTTTACTGTTGTTGCAGTTTACCTCTAAGTAATTTTTTTAAATTAAAGTATAACTTCAAATTGTAAAAATCCCAAGTATACAACTTGAATTGTCACAAAATGAATAAACAATTTTTTTATGTGATGTGATGGTTCAATTTAAGGTGCTAGTAAGGAACTAGAAAGGTCTCATACAAATTGACAAGTTTTAATTGAGAAATTAAGGAAGAATAGTTTAGTTAGGCAGACCAAAGACATGCAAACACAAAGAGGGAGATATGAAAAAAGTGATGTGCTAAAATATAGCATGCCGGGGAATGGAGAAGAGGATGTCAAATTGGCGGGAAACATGTCATGCTATCATTAACACATATCCAGTGGAGACTGGTTATTGACTTTACAGATTCAAAATAATTCTCCATAGTTAGGATTTTAAGCCCTTCTTTACCCAACAGATATACAGCATAAAGCTTTTGCCAATCCATTATTTTATATGTTTAAAATATCTTCTACACGTTTTCTTAGATGTTTATAGAATCAAAACCAATCCATCTCATCACATAAAACAGAACTCCCCAACCCATTGCAGTTAAGTATATGATTCAATTTTTCAAAAATGTCAAATTCTACATACTGGGGAGTATTAATTCATAAAAATGAATGACGTTCTAACACATGCAACAGCACAGATGACCCTTTTTTGTTTTAATTATTTCTCTCCCCTTCTGCTCCCCCTCTCCCCTCCCCCCCCACCGTTGTCTGCTCTCCGTGTCCATTCACTGTGTGTTCTTCTGTGTCCACTTGCATTCTCAGCAGCACCAGGAATCTGTGTCTATTTTTGTTGCACCATCTTGCTGCGTCAGCTCTCTGTGTGTGCGACACCACTCCTGGACAGGCTGCACTTTTTTCACGTGGGGCGTCTCAATGCAGGGAACACTTCTTGCGCAGCACAGCACTCCTTGCACGTGGCAGCACTGCACATGGGCCAGCTCACCACAAGGGCCAGGAGGCCCTGGGTTGCTTTTTTTTTGTTCTGTTTTGTTTTGGTTTGGTTTTAAAGATTTACTTTTTTATTTATTTCTCTCCCCTTCTCTGCCCACCCCCACAGGCCCTAGGTTTGAACCCTGGACCTCTCATGTGGTAGGCAGACACTCTATCATTTGAGCCACATCCACTTCCCTCCTTACATTTTCTCTTTAGATGACTATTACTAATACATAATGGCAAGTTATTCTACGTTTTCCCTCTAACCTAGAAGTTTTGTATTAGAATTGCAATTCAGAAACGAATGTATCAAATATTTAGGAGAGACATTTCTGTGATGGAATATGCATCTCTCCACCATGCCGTGCCATTTTCCCAATTTCTTCCAAGCTAAACTGTATCGGAAACTCAAGATCACAAGTCATTAAGTATGAAATTTCCATACACATTACTACTCTTACAGGATTAAGCTTCTTAACCCATACTATCCTAAACATTTTCATAACTCTGTCTTAAAAACAGGCTTCTGATTATATGTAATAAAAATGCTTTTCTAAGACAACATTAATAGTATAGCTAATTGGGAAAGAACATTGGTCTGAAAATGAAAAAAAGTGTTAAAAAAATAACATTTACTACACATATCCAATTGCTGACAGGAGCTATAAAATAATACCTAGTAGAAGTCCTTATGGAAAAATGCTAGATGATATGAACATAACATTTTAATTTCTATTGTGTATGTTTCCAAATAGTGTTTTAAAATAACAATGTTATATTAGACTAGAAGAGGGATCCCACAAACTTTTTCTGTAAAGGACCACATAATACATATTTATAGGTTGTATTGTATCAAGAGGCAAAATCAAGTATGTTATACAGGTACTTCAAGAACAAGAGATAAAACTAATTTTGGGGGAACAGATGTGGCTCAAGTGGTTGAGTGCCTGCTTCCCACACGGGTGGTCCCAAGTTCAATCCCTGGTGTCTCCTAAAAAAACAAAAACAAACAAGCAAACGAAAAAAACAACTCAAGGGAGCCAATGTGGTTGAGCACCAGCTTCTCACACATGAGGTCCTGGGTTCAATTTCCGGCCCCAGTACCTCAAAAAAACCTAATTTCCACAAAATTTTAAAGGTAGTTAAAATACAATCATAATTATTTTTTTAAGACAATCGGATTTTGCTTTACTGAATACTACCCCACATCTAATATTTACAGATGTAAACAGAATTTAGAAGACCAACATATGGACATTTTAAAAAGTTAAACAATTTTAATTGTTTATATTCATGTGGATATATTTAGATATATAGTCCTCTTCAGGGGGGTTCTATAGCATGAGAAGAGATGATTCTGAATGACTGACAATGATTTTAATTTTCATTCATTGGGCCTTTCTGAAATTGTTAAAATATACAGCCCTGATTCATTTTTTATGTGTATTTATTAAACTGCAGGTGAACAGTGACATATCATTACAACATAGGACTTCCTTGTCCTTATATTATTATATTATAGGCCATTTATTTTCTCTATGGTGGAAGGAAAAAGACTGGAGTCAGTGTCTTCTTTTGTAACAACCATGGTATCAATGGTAATAAGATTCTATGTTAATTTAAAGAAAAAATGACACACTCATATTTTACAGTAAGAAGAAAAGTACCAAACTGCTCATGAGACATTCCATTTTTCTAAACTGCAATATTCTTTTAGGTAGGTAATAGATTAAAAACAAAGTAAGACAAATATCACAGAAGTACAAAGTTGTAAGAGAAATAGAAAAGGACCTGAGAATATCAACTTTTCAAATATTTTATAAAGCACTATATTATGTGACTAAATTGTTTAGCTATTCCTACACAAGAAAGGCTTACCAAATCATTTTACTTCTGTGTATTACAGGTCACAAAAGTCAGCATTCCAAATCTAGAGCCAGAATACTCCTTGCTATATTTACCTGCCAGTAAACCACTGACTAATGCACAAAGGAAAACAAATCAAACACATACGCAGTTTACTGTAAATTTGGTTCCAGTGAACCCCGTAGGTTTGGAGTTACGTAAATCTTAACTCCCATTTCATTCCCAAGAACAATATAAAAGACCACGTTTTCTTGGGATGCTCTAAACACATAGGCTTTCTAGGCAATGCTAGCTGGGTTGGGAGTATCCAGTACAACCAAAGACAGATAATAATCCAAGCCCAGAATAAAGACAAAGTTGCTAGAAAGAACTAGTTTCCCAAGAGGAGACACAATCTGGAGCCCCGGAGCCACGCAGGATGCTTCAAGCCTCCAGATCAGTCCTACTGAAAGCAGTGAACTTCTGCAGAAATAGGACCCACTAATGAAGTATGTAATAAGCCAAACTGACATGATGCCACCTATGCTTTAATATAGCTAACACAAAAGGGATAAACAAAGTGAAACAAAAATAGAAGTTCCAGTATCATGCCAAGGAGAAGACTTTCCTAGAAATAAGCTCTATTTCTAAAGTGGCCCTTAATGTCTATTATTCCATCTAGAACTTTTATCTCCTATTACTCTGGTACAAAAGAATTTAAACAGGTCAACCCTAATATTTTTCAGGGTCTGTGTCCTCAAATAGTAGATATTATCTCAAAGGCATAAACAAAATTTTTAAAAATACCATCATGTACAAGAATTTTATTCCATAAAAAAATGCAGGCCCAATTTTTTATCTTGTAATTTTTTTCTTTTTTAGGTACCGGGCTGGGGACCAAACTCTGGACCTCACAAGTAGGACCTCACAAGAGTCACAATGGCTTCCCTGAGTTGGCCCTCCAGCTTATTTTGCCTGTTATTTGGTTTTCTTCCTTGAGGAGGCATCTGGGAATCGAGCACAAGCGTTCACATGTGGGAGGCAGGCGTCGAACTGCTTGAGCCACATCTGCGCCCCGAAACTTCACTTTTATTTTCTTAAAGATTTATTTTATTTCTTTCCCCGCCCCCCCCCCCCCCCCCCCCGCCCCAGTTGTCTGTTCTGTGTCTATCTGCTGCGTGTTCTTCTTTGTCTGCTTCTGTTGTCGTCAGCGGCATGGGAATCTGTGCTTTTTATTGCGTCATCTTGCTGCGTCACACGTCAACTCTCTGTGTGTGCAGCACCACTCCTGGGCAGGCTGAACTTTCTTTTGAGTAAGGCGGCTCTCCTTACGCAGCGCACTCCTTGCGGGTGGGGCTCCCTCCCTTCCCCGCGCGGCAGGGCACTGCTTGAGCGCATCAGCACTGCACGTGGGCCAGCTCCACACGGGTCGAGGAGGCCCGGGGTTCAATGGCAGACAGACTCCCTAACCACTGGGCCAAGACCGCTTCCCCACTTTTAAATCATTCTTATTTGATACAAGTTAAAGTAGCTGAGAAAGGGTCTAGACGCCCCAGATATTCACTGTTAAAACCTACCATCTTAGCTCAACAAATTTAATTTCTTTTAATCTGACATTGAAGAAGAACAGAAAAAGAGGATGTTTACTTATTTGGGTTTTCTTTTGGGGCGATAGATATTTGTTTTGAGCAGTCATCTAAGGAAATCTAGCAGGTGGGCTGCCACATATCCTTGTGTGAATCATTCAGCAAAGAATCTCTTTTCAAACTCAGCTCCTCTTTTCCACAGGCTTTTAATGTTTACTCTGGGTGCTCCGTCCGTGTGCATATGTTCCTAAGATGACACAGAAAAGCTTTGTACAAAGTTATGCAGTAAATTCCTAAAGTTTCTAACTATGTATTTCCTTGGAACCCATCACAGAAATCTGATAGGTTTTTGTGAGCTATTAAACATGGATTTGCAAGAATGAATCCAAGCACAAAATGTCAAGTCTGAATTCAGAGGATAATTCTGAGCTAAGAGAAAGCAGATTTCAAGTTTAGCTGTTCACCAGTGGAATGTGCCTGGTAGATAAATACAAAAAGGTCACAAAGGAGATGAAGATCAAAGGTGATGGCATATTATACCAACACAATGTTAAACCAAAATAAGACCTCACATAGAGACTTCTAGTTGAAAAGACTTCAGTCTGGATCCCAACTTTGCCACTTCCACACCGACTGATTCTGAGTAAGTTATTAACTTTTCTGGATCTCAGTTTTCTGTAAAATAAAAATGTGTCTGCTCTATCACATAGAAGCAATGTGATCAAATGAAATCACATGAGACTGTATCGATTGCTAATAAAACTGTAATTATGAGACATAATGACAGCTGCTACCAACTAGCCTACAAGTCTGCTTGTTGTAGGGATTAGATGTTAATATGGAGCGACCAGAAAAGAACTGCATCAAGATCAACTGAAAACCCTGTAACATATATTCTAAAAATGTCATCTTTGATGAAAGGAGCTGCATTTCTACCCCCAAGTTAAAACACCAGGCTCTGCTGAATGCCATCTTGCAAAGCTGAAGGCCAAGTCCGAGCGGTGGGCAGTGGGGTGCGGGTCCGGGGTCCAGCAGGTTGAGCGGCAGGACCCCACCTCCAGCCTTCGAAGTGTCAAGGCGACACGGGCAAGGTGCCTTTGCAGCTAATCCAGCAAAAGAGCGCACAGCCACCTTCACCTTCCACAGAGGCAAGGGTCTGCCGCGCCGCCCACCTCAACCTTGGCGGACAGGAGCGGGTCCCGGCCTCCAGCCTCGCCAAGCTCCTAGGCCTTTCCTCGCGCCCCCAGATTAGTTCCGGGCCTCCGTCCGCGTCCGGCGCCCCCAGCACCTACCTCCCGGCACTTACGCAGGGCGCCAAAAGACCGAGGGGAGCCCGACCTGGTTCGGCTACTTACTTACCAGCCGCTAGGCGGGTGCCTGCTGCCGAGCAGCGTCCTCGCTCCCGGGACTCACGGCCTTCTGGTTCCCTCCGAACCTCCCTAGCAGCCGCTTCAGCCTCTCCAGTAATAGACCCTTCGCTAAAAGCCTCAAAGAGCGAAGTCGAGGGAGGCGGTTGATCCCGGGGCGGTCTACCGCTTGACCACGCCCCCTCGCCCTCAGCTCTCTACCGCGCGCTACGCCAGGCAGAGAAGCGCTGACCCAGACGCCATCAGGAAAGGGGCCCCGCGGCCCCGCCCCCACCCCGCCCAGCCGCGCGCGTGCGGCCTCCAGCGTAGCCCCCTCTAGATCCCCGGGGCGCTCCGCCCCCTTCTGGCCAATGAGCACGCAGGCGCACTTACAGACTGGTTTCGACAACTTCTAGTGGCCAGGACTGTGAGGGAACAGGTGGTGTCGCGAGAGTTGGCTGCATGCTGTGGCTCTAACTAAGGCCGGCACGGGGATGGAGGCTGAGGAAGAACCGCTTTTAGGCGGCCCGACACCCGGAAGCAGGTGAGCGGATGTTGGAAGACCCCTCACCCCTCCCGCGCTGTTAGAACTGGCTCCCTTCCGGGTGTCAATCGCAGCAACCCAAACCTTAGCTACTCTGCGGGTTCCTGGGCGGTGGGACCCGCCTGCCCCAGGTTGCGCGAGCCGGGAGATGCACGCTCACTGCGTAGGAGCGGCGTTTGCCCATGCATGCAGTGTATCTGGGGCTCAGGTGAAATGGTTAAAGAAACCCAAGCCGCCTCTTTGAATGCATCAGTGTAGCTGCAGCCAAACCACTGCATTCGCCATATGACCCTTTACAGCTGATCCCTTTCCACGTTTCATGAAAGTTCCAAAATGACGCTTTTAAGCGATACTTGAAGATAGGGTCTTAGTATTGACCTACCTGATAGCTTCTTGATACTTTGCTAGCAAGTGAATCTGTCGTATGAACTCACCTTTGTCTTGTGCCAAATGTACAAATAAAGACGAAATTTTAAGCATTTAAGGGATGGCATGTCGATATTTTGGCCCTTATAATCCTGGTGAATCTGTTAGTTTGTCTTTATGCAATTAAGTACGTATTTTTACTTTTAGGAAAGGGAGTTAAGTATCATTTTACTTGGAGCATGTAATAATTATATCAAGTAAATTGCCTAATGAATAGTTCAGCTTCAGTTGTCTAGGACCATGTTCATTTTTCCTCATTTTTCCCTCTTAAGCATCAAAACTTTATTTTTAACCTTTCTTTTTGAACGCCTTTGGAAAATTTATTTCTCTGGTCCCTGATTTACTAAATAGAATATACGGGTTGCAATTTTATCTTTATTGATTACTCGAGATCATTAGTCAGGACCCATTGATGGGTATGGGATTATTTGCTTCTATACTAATGCATTCTCCAGTGCTATCCAAGTTCTATGTCTGCTTCTTAGGTGTTTTTGTTTGTTTGTTTGTTTTTTGCTGATTGTATTCCTGGCAGACTAGCCCTTATCATGTTTTTGTTATTTTTGTTGCTGTCAGAAACCCTTGTACTCCCAAATTCATTTTATGATTTATAATCTGCTATGCACTGGGAACCCACGTATCTATGCTAATAATAGAATTGTGTCTAGTTAGAAAATGGAAGCTCTGACTGAGGACCAAAGAGCTCTGCTATGAGTCAAGTCCATGAGCTTGAGTGAATGGATTTTGGGACATTTGAGATTCCTCAAAATCCTTTTTGCTTTTTTCTGGTTTTTTTGCTTTCCAGATAGATTGCAGGATCCTTGAGTTAGGGTAGACATGGTCTTGTGATATATTCTGTCACGTGGTCCAAATAAACTTACTTTGAAAAAAGAGTTTTTTTCTTGTCGCTTTTTTTTTTTTAAGATTTGTTTTATTTATTTCTCTTCCCTTACCCCCATTGTCTGCTCTCTATCCATTTGCTGTGTGTTCTTCTGTGTCTGCTTGCATTCTTGTCATGCGGCACTGGGAATCTGTCCCCTTTTTTTTTTTTTTTTGCTGCATCTCCTCTCTGTGTGTAGCACCACTCCTGGGTGAACTGTGCTTTTTTGGCGTGGGCAGCTCTCCTTGCGGTGTGTACTCCTTGCATGTGGGGCACATCCCTGCGTGGCCCTTGCATGCAGGGAGCACTGCTCATGGGCCATTTACCACATGGGTCAGGAGGCCCTTGGTACCGACCCAGGAGGCCCTGGACCCTCCATATGGTAGGAAGATGATCTGTTGAGCCACAACCGCTTCCCACTTATAGCTTTTATTACATCCGAGTAATTGTTTGGTGATCTTTAGGGTCTCTCTAAAATCAGATGTTTCCATCCGTAAAGAATACCTGGTTGAGGTTTCAGATTTAAAATTTTTAAAATAAAAAAGGGAATATTTTAAAAGTAAGTATACTATTTTTAAAAACTTAAGTACATTTCCTAAGTGAACATTTCTAAGAAATGAACAGAGCTAATTGGCAGGACCTGTTCACTGTGAATAAATTATAGAACCATAAGTCTAGTTGACCACCAATCCTTCTCAAAGAAGGTTGGTTTTAATTTACTAGTTTGGTGGGGCTAGGTCGCTCTCCTCTTTTTGAGTTGCCAGTGGTTTCTGCTGATCCCCTCTATAGAATGTGATCTAAGAGAACAGAGGTCAGCAAACTTTCTGTAAAGGATCAAGTGATAACTATTTTAGTCTTTGCAGAAGGCCAAGAGTCAAAATCAAGGATATTATGTAGTAATTAGATAACAGAGAAAAACAAATTTTCACAAATTTCTTAGTATTGAAATTTAAAATATAATTTTTATTTTTATTTTTTTACAGATTTATTTTTATTTATTTATCTCCCTTACCCCCAGTTGTCTGCTCTCTGTGTCCATTCGCTGTGTGTTCTTCTGTGACCGCCTCTATCCTTATCAGCGGCACAGGGAATCTGTGTCTCCTTTTTTCTTGCGTCATCTTGTTGTGAAAGCTCTCTGTGTATGTACGGCACCATTCCTGGGCAAGCTGCACTTTCTTTTGCACCGTACGGCTCTCCTTACGGGGTGCACTCCTTGTGCATGGGGCTCCCCTATCCGGGGGACACCCTGTGTGGCGCGGCACTCCTTGCGCACATCAGCACTGCGCATGGGCCAGCTCCACACGGGTCAAGGAGGCCCAGGGTTTGAACCATGGACCTTCCATGTGGTAGGTGGACACCCTAACCACTGGGCCAAGTCCTCTTCCCAAAATATAATTTTTAAAATGAGTACAATTTTTTGTAATACAGGCTTATTCAGGAAAGGAATAGAATTCTTTTTTGGGGTGGAAGTGATATTTTTCTTAATTGGAGCTCAAAGTTGGTGTTTTCTATCATCAAATTGATAACAAATATTTGTCTGTAAAAACCATTCTTATTGGAGCGCAGATGTAGCTCCAGTGATTGAGCACTTACCTCCCATCCATGAGGTCCTGGTTTCAATCCCCAGTACTTCTTAAAAACAAACAAATGGAAACAAAACAACATTATTAGCCTGTGTACTGTGGCAGTTTGGTATTGTTTATGAATTCCAAAAATAGAGATTGGATTATGTCTGTAAGCCCGTTGTTCCTCTGGGCATATTAGATTGTATGAGATTCAGAGATTTTACTTTTACTTCATTAAATAAAGATTAGGGCTTTTATTTGACCACGTCATTAGAGTGACTCGGTCTGAGTCCCTCCCCCCCTTGTGGACTATATAAATGGATGCTCAATCAAAGACAGAACTAAATACCCAGAGAAGGAAAACACAGAGAATTTAGAACTAAATACCCAGAGAAGGAGAACCCAGAGAGTTTAGTTTTGGACAGGGAGCCCTGGGGAAAGAGCTGAGCCATTTTCCTGATAGTTTGCAGCTGAAGAGACCAGAGCCCTGAATAGCTGAGAAATCCCAGAAAGAAACAAGCCCTGGGAAGAGACATGCACCATATACTAGCCTACAGCTGAGATCAGAAGGAGCTGGGACCACTGGGCCTTAGGAGGAAGAGGAAGTCTGAACCCTTGCAGAGAAAGACAGCCATCTTGCTCCAATATGTGGCATCAGACTTTTGTGAAAGAATTAACTTACTCTTTATGGCCTTGTGACTGTAAGCTTCTACCCTGAATAAATACTCTTTATAAAAGCCAGCAGATTTCTGGTATTTTGCATTACCACCTCTTTGGCTAACTAATACATTGACCATACAGAAACAGATCATGAACCATATTTGGCTGTAGGCTTTAGTTTCCTGATCTTTCTTTTAGAATATCTTAAAATGTGATTTATTAATTGACTTAATCAATAGGAATTTAGTGGCTTACAGTTTGAAGGCTAGACATCTAACATCAAGGTATGAGTAGCCTTGTTTTCTCTGAAGTCTGTAGCATTCTAGTGGTAGCTTGCCAGCAATCCATGGTGCTCCGTGACTTACAGGTACATCTCTGCCTCCTTCATGTAGTGCTGTCTCCTTTTCTGGCTCCTACTTCCACATGCTATGTCCTTTGCTTATAAGGATTTCAGCCATACTGGATTAAGGTCCACTCTTATTCAGTTTGGCCACTCCTTAACTAGTAACATCTTCAAAAGTCTTATTTTTAAATGGGTTCTATATCCATAGACTGGGAGCTAGGACTTGAACATGTCTTTAGAGGGACATAATTCAATCTACAATAGGTGCTTAGAAATTTTCTTTGCAGTGTTAGCCTAGCTTCTGTAAAACAAATATCAGTAGGCTTTTAGTCCTTATAGAGTATATCTTTACAGAGCATTCTCAGTTTATATATATACATATATATTTTTTGTAGCCATTATGCCTGTTAATTTTATTCTTTGTTGGGTTAATCCCTGAAGTCCACTGTCTTAGGTAGGGGTTCTTAACCAGGGATCCATAGACCCACAAGGGGTCTACAAAAGATTTCAGGGGGTCCATGAACTTGAATTGAAAAAAATCAGTTTATTATCCTTATTTTCTGTGGCCTCTAACTGAAATCTAGCATTTCCTTCAGTTATGAATATATGCGATAAATTATAGGAGGGGTCCATAGTTTTCACCTGACTGGCAAAGGGGTCCATGGGACAAAAAAGTTAAGAACCCCTGGTCTTAGGGCTCTCAGTTCTATTTATTTTTAAATTTTTCATTAGAAAATTTGCAGTCCTACTGAAAAGTCATGCAGAAAGTACCAAGTTCCTATATACCATTACACACACCATTTTCCCTATTATTAACACCTTGCATTAGTGTGGTAACTTTGTTACAAGTAATGAGACAATATTATTATAATTATACTATTAACTATAGTTAATTGTTTACTTTAGGGTTCACTGTGTTGTACAGTGCTCTGGTTTTTTAAAAAATTTGTATCCTAATATATACAAACTAAAATTTCCCCTTTTAAACACATTCAAATAATTAGCAGTAGTGCTAATTATATTCACAATGTTGTGCTGCTGTTACCACCATTCATTACCAAAACTTTTCCAGCAGCTTTCTGTTCTTCCCTGTTCAACAAACAGACACATCTTGTGTAGTGCCAGCCACATTCCTGAGACACAATGGTGACGATCGGAATAAACAGATTTGGCCATATTGGGCACTTAGTCAACAAGAACTGCTTTTAACTTTGGCAAATTGGAAGTTGTCACTGTCACTGACCCCATCAGTGACCTCAACTGCATGACCTACATGTTCCACCCATGGCAAGTTCAAAGGCACCATCAAGGCTGACTATGGGAATCTTGTCATCAATGGGAGGGCCATCTCTTATCTTCCTGGAGCGAGATCCCAACATCAAATGAGGTGATGCTTGTGCTGAATATATTGTGGAGTCCACTGGTATCTTCACTATCTTGAAGGAGGTTGGGGCCTACTTCAAAGGTGGTGCCAAAAGAGTCATCATCTCTGCTACTTCTGCCTACGCCCCCATGTTTGTGATGGACATGAAGCAAGACTGTCAGCAAGGCTTCCTGCACCACTAACTGCCTGGCTTCCCTGGCCAAGGTCATCCATAACAACTTTGGCACTGTAGAAGGACTAATGACCACAATCCATACCATCAGTGCCACCCGAAAGACTGTGGGAAGCTGTAGTATGATGGCTGTGGGACAACCCACAGCATCATCCCTGCATCTACCACACCTGTCAGGTGATGGATAAGGTCATCCCTGAGCTGAATGGGAAATTTGCTGGCATGGCCTTCCATCCCTGAACTCAACCGCCTTCTTCAGTAATGAGTCCATTGTGGATCTAAACTCTCTGGAGAAAGCAGACAAATATAATGATCAAAAAGGTGGTGAAGAAGCATCAGAGGCCCCCCTAAAGGGAATCCTGGACTACACTGAGAACCAGGTTGTCTCCTCTAACTTTAACATGACGTCCACTCTTCCACTTTTGATGTTGGAGCTAGTATTGCCTTTGTCTAACTCATTTCCTGGTTTAACAGTAAATTTGGCTATAGCAACAGGGTGGTGGACCTTATGGTCCACATGGCCTTCAAGGAGTAAGAGCCCCCTGGAGCACCAGACCAAGCAGTAGCACAAGAGAAAGAGAGATGCAGTCAGGTACTAGGGAGTCCTTTCTACAACATAATCCCCAAATACTAGAATTGTCCATCCTCTACAGAATCCATTCCAGATCCTCTGAAGAAGGGGAGGAGCTTAGAGCACCCTAACTTGTCATGTACCATCAATATACTACACTGTACCCAGCCCCCCACACATATACACACAAAACATATCCGTCAGACCAAGCAGAACTCTATCAAGTATTAACTCCCCATTCCCTGCCAGTAATGTGGCCCAAGCTAACCTGTATTCTAATTTCTGTCTCTGTGAATTTGCTTATTCCGATCATTTAATATCACAGAGTTTATACAGTATTTTTCCCTTTGTGCTTGACTTACTTCACTCAGCATGGTATCTTCAAGATTCATCCATGTTTTCACATGTATCAGAACTTCATTTATTCTAATGACTGAATAATACTCCAATGTTTATATACCACATTTGTTTATCCATTTATCTGTTGATGGACACTGGGCTTCCATCTTTTGTGAATTGTGAAAAACAGGGCTATGAACATCAATGTACAAATATCTGCTTGAGTTTCTGCTTTCAGTTCTTTTGACATATACCTGGAAGTGTGATTACCAGGTCATATGGTGTAGTAGTTTGATATAATTGATGAATTCCAAAAAGAAGTATTGGATTATGCTTGTAATCTGATCTGTATCTGGGCATGATTGAGTTATGATTAGGGCATTGCGTGCCCATTCCTTGGTGGGTAGGAACTCACAGATAAAAAGCATGGTGAAGGACAGAGTTGGAGATTTTCTGATGTTCGAGTTTGATGCTGAAGACCCGGGAAGTCAGTACACAGAGGAAATAACAGCCAGCCCCAGGAAGGAAGGAACCTTGAAGCCAGAGTAAAGCAAGCCCCAGGAACGTAGGAACCCAGGAAGCCTGAACCCTCACAGATGTTGGCAGCCATCTTGCTCCAAATAGACTTTGGTGAGGGAAGTAACTTATGCTTTATGGCCTGGTTTCTGTAGGCTCCAACCCCAAATAAATACCCTTCATAAAAACCAGCCAATTTCTGGTATTTTGCATCAGCACCCCTTTGGCTGACTAATACATATGGTAATTCTTACTTAATTTTCTGAGGAAACAGCAATCTGTTTTCCATAGCAGCTGCACCATTTTACATTCCCATCAACAATGAATGAGTTTCTCCACATCCTCTCTAACACTTGTTTTCCTTTTTTTTTTTTTTTTTTTTTTTTTAGTTAATACTAGCCATCTGTTTGGGTGCGGAATGGTTAATTCATTGTGGTTTTTCTTTTTTTTAAGATTTATTTATTTATTTATTTATTTCTCTCCCCTCCCCCCCTCACCCCCACCCCGTTTGTCTGTTCTCTGTGTCTATTTTGCTGCATCTTCTTTATCCACTTCTGTTGTTGTCAGCGACATGGGAATCTGTGTTTCTTTTTGTTGCATCATCTTGTTGTGTCAGCTCTCCATGTGTGCGGCAACATTCCTGGGCAGGCTGCTCTTTCTTTAGCACTGGGCGGCTCTCCTTCCAGGGCGCACTCCTTGCACGTGGGGATCCCCTATGAGGGGGACACCCCTGCGTGTCAGGGCAATCCTTGCACACATCAGCACTGCTCATGGGCCAGCTCCACACGGGTCAAGGAGGCCCGGGGTTTGAACCGTGGACCTCCCATGTGGTAGACAGATGCCCTAACCACTGGGCCAAGTTCACCGCCCTACTTCATTGTGGTTTTGATTTCCATTTTCCTAATGGCTAATGATGTTGAGCATGTTTTCATGTGCTTATTGACATATCTTCTTTGGAGAAATGTCTATTCAAGTCTTTTGCCCATTTTTTAATTGGGACATTTGTATTTTTGCTGTTGACTTGTAGATTTTCTTATATATTCTGGATGTTAAACTTTATTAGATATATATGTGGTTTCCAAATTTTTTTTCCTATAAGTTGCTTTTTAATTTCTTGATGAAACCATTTGTTGCACAAAAGTTTTTTTTTATTTTGATGATGTCCCACTTATCTATTTCTTCTTTTGTTGCTCATGGTTTTGGTATACGGTCTAAGAAGCCATTGCCTAACACAAGGTCCTAAGATGCTTCCCTATGTTTTCTATAAAAGTCCTGGGACTAGTTCTTATATTTAGGTCTTTGATTAATTTTGAGTTAATTTTTCTATATGGTGTATGGTAGGAGTCCATGTTCATTCTTTGCCCAAGGTGTTCTGGGTATATCAAGGAGCTGTATGGAATAACAGCTTCCCACCAAACTGAGAGGTATCTTTCAGACCAAAGAATGACTCAGGGAAGTCAAGCTTGGTGAGTAAATGGGTGTTTATTAGGAGGTTTACCTTGGGTCCTTATCCTCAGGGGCTGGGAGGAAAGACAACAGTTCTGAGCTCCATCACCTGCACCTCATCACAAAATGAGAAGGGTCTTTTAAAATGCATGTTTATGTACAGATGGGGAAAGTATGTGAGGGGCAGCAAGACTTCTACAGAATGCAGTTTTTGTGCTGGAGCCTGGGCCACCTATGGGTGTGGAGACATTAGGAGAAGCAGACAGCAGCAGCATGGCGGCCAAGTAGAAGCCACTCAACCGTCCCACCCGCCAATCCTCCAATCCACAGGTTCTGCATTACACCACCACTGCCTGCCCCAAGGACAAACCAGCCTGGTAACTTGCCCTCGCACCTCATCCACCAGCCTGCAAGCCAGAACCATGGAGAATGTGAAGCTGGAGGTCCCCACCTTTCCACGGTGCAAAGAAGATGCCGAGCAGTGGACCTTTCCTGTGAGACAAGAGATGCAGGAAATTCTACCTGATTTGAGGCTCATATTTATCTGCTATAAAAAGCAAGCTACCTTTACTACAGAAACATGAACTAACCCATATAATATGCATTTGACAAAATATTGAAGCAAACTTTATTAAACCAAACTTTCAGCAATTATTTGGATAGTCTTTGATATTGCAGATAATAAATTTGAAAATATAAAATGTTTTTCTCCCCATGACTAAAGAATTTATTGATAGGAGCTTCCAAACTGGGGGAAATATTCTTGTCCATGGAAATTCGGGTATCTCCATGACTGCTATCTTTGTTATTGTGTACATTATGGAAACATTTGGAATGAAGTACAAAGATGTATTTGCTTAAATTCAAGAAAGAAGATTTTGTATTAATCCTAATACAGGATTTGTCCATCACCTTCAGGAGTATGAAGCCATCTACCTAGCAAAATTAACAATACAAATGATGTCACCACTACCGATAGAAAGATCGTTATCTGTCCTCGTACCTCAGGCAGTTTGAAGAGAATACATGAAGATGATTTTACAAACATACAAGTAGTAACTACACAGAATGGCTGGCTGAAGAGCAATATTATAGAAAGTGTTAATTTTTATTTGGAAAGGAGAAAATACTAGAGACAATTAAGAGTGTAAAATGTTAAAAAGCACAAGTTGTTTCTTTTCAATTATGTGTTACTTCCAGACATGTTTCTCTTTAACTTGTTGAGCAGCCTTTTAAGATCTTGGACTTCTGCAATAGATGGTACTGATGGTTTTCTTCCTTTTTTATGTTTGTTTGCTTTTGGTTTTTTGGGTTTTTTTACTTTACAGTTTTATTATAAACCGAGAGTTTTGGACTTGCAAAGACATATTATGCAGTAATGTATTTTTTTTAAGGAGGTACCAGGGATTGAACACAGGACCTCATACATGGGAAGCAGGTATTCAAACACTGAGCTACATCTACTCCCCAATGAGAGTTGGTTTTTCCATTTGTTTGTATGTTTGTTTTTTGGGAGGTACCACGAATTGAACCCAGGACCTCGTACATAGGAAGCAAGCCCTCAACTACTTAAGCTACATCCATTCCCCAACAATAATGCACTTTTTGTACTTGAAATTTGTTTGTGTGATATAAAGTTATTATTCTAAACAAAATGCAAGTTGGGAGGATTTGTTTATAGAATCTGGGTAATTTATAACAAAAGAATTTACTGAAATTTGCTAAGAATTCTTTTTTTGTTATATATTGCATTTTAAATATAATTTTACAGTTCAGTTTTATGATGGAGGCTCTGACAGAAGCAGTAACATTTGGAGAAAAGGCAGTGGTCACTGGGACATGGAGACTGGTGATTGCAGGCAGAAAGTTTATTGGGAAGCTCTCCCAGTGGAGGGGGACTGAAGAATAGGCTTCATTTTGCCCCTGGAAAGGGAGGATTTGAACTTATAGAGTACATTCCTAGGCCAGAAAATGATAGTGGGTGGGAGGGGGTTGAAGGTCCAAGTGAGATACAGGGACCAATAGAAAGCCCTAGAGGTGAAAATTTTCCCTTGTATGGCTAGAGGGAATTATGTTTTCTTGGCATTCTGGAGGGGGTGAAGGTCTTTATCTCACTTTGCTCCCATTTCCGTGTGGTTTCTTTGTTCCACCTCTGGGGAAGTGCCATGCTTTCAGACACATAAGCTATGGGAGGTGGGGGCTTGTCTTTCCTCAATGCATGTCAGGGGAGCTGAGTCACAGCTTGTTAATTACTGCAAACCTAGTGAGGGGGGACATCTAACAGTAACACAGTGTAAGAATCTGCCACATATATCTCTTTTAGTATAATTCAATACTTTAAATGTCCTTTTATTTTTCTAAGCACTCAGATATTTCCTATCAACTTTCAACTACTTAACTTTTTGAGCTGAATATTAATTGGAGAGAGGGGATGTTTGTGCTTCTTCTGAGTTTAGAAATAATGTCAAAAAATATTAAGCATGTCCTTTTTAATAAAATATGAGGTTTCTAATTGTTTTATTACCATGGTAATTCAAGTGAATTAGAAGTATTTAACTGCAGTCTTGAATTATAAAGTTGGGATGTATATCTCAAGATCTCAAATTGATGTAAATAAGCAGTTACCTGACAAATTTCTTCTTTAATGACTGGATGAATCTATAATTCCATAAAAACTTTAGCTTCAGGAACAACCAGCAAGATGGTGGCAGAGGAAGGAGGTCCTAAAGTCAGCTTCTGCTACAGAGCAGTTAGTAAATACCCAGAGCTATCTGGAGCTAGCTGAAGCACTTGTTTGGGCACTCCAGGAGACCAGAAGAGCATCCTGCCACATTCTTTAAGGAATGGAAGGAAGAGACTGCCCATCTGCAGAGAAGACTTGTAAGAATGCTCCATGCCCCAGAGGCCAGTGCCCACCTCCACTGGAGGCACAACCTGCCTCAGGAGCTGTTCCACAGCTGGAATTGAAAGTTCTGCTTCCAAAAACAGGGAAGAGAGAGACAGTTGGGCACCAGCTTAAGCTACTGATGAATAAATTCAGTGGGCTAAAGGATAATCCTGAGAACAGGTTAAGTTTGAGTCAGTCCAAGTCAGAAAGAGGCTGGTAGTTGCCATCTTAACTCCTGGCATGAGGGGTAGCGGGGCAGACTGAAATCACAGAACTCCTGGGTACTGGCTTCTTTCCATCCAGATCAGATCGCAGCTCTAGCCTAGGCCCCAGCCCCACCTACAACAGGGAGGAAGCTGGGGGGACCTGCACCAGCCTCTCCGGGAAATTACTGGCCAAGCAGCAGAGGCAGGTGATTATCCTACTTTAGCAGCACAAGCTGCCCCAGGAGCTATTCTGTGGATGGAATTTGAAGATCCATTTCCTAAAAACAGTAGAGGAGGAGATGGTTTGCCACCGATTCCAGCTACTGGTCATGGATTTGACTGGCTAGAATATAACCCTAAGAACAGCTAAAGTTTGAACTTGTCCAGGTTGGAAAGTTGGTCAAGTTTTGACTCCACCTCCAGCATGAAGGGATGCAGAGCTGATTGAAAATCACAGTGATGGTAGGAACTGATTTCTTTCACCCAGATCAGCCTGCAGCCCCAGCCTAGACATCAGCCCACATCTGGCAAGAAGGAGGCTGGCAGGCCCTGTACCAGCCTATCCAGGTAACTGCAGGTATCTTTGGCTGGCACAAACTGAATACTCAGAAGTCTACTGGGGCAAATGTGGTAATCTTGGACCGGCACTGCATAGATTACTGCCCACATCTGCAGCTCCATCCCCATCCCAGGCAGGAGAGAAAAGGGCATGAAGCTTCATCAGTCTCTCTGAGCAACTAGAGTCTAGACCTGCATGACTTGGATTATTCCACACAGCAGTGACTCTGGCCTTACCTCTGGCAAAGGAGAAAGTTGGGAGAAGCTTCATCAGTCCCTGGGGTGATGAGGGCAGCTTGAGCTGCCACAGCTTACAGTACCAACTACATGCTTGGTTCCTACTGCACAACCAGCAAGGAAAAAATGGCAGGAAGCCCTAAATTAAAGAGAAAAACTGTACCCAGAATAAATACTCTAGTAAGCCACGTGCCAATACACAAACATAAAATTAAAATCCACACCAAGAAACAGGAAGATATGGCCCAGTTAAAGGAACAAGATAAGCCTCCAGATGACATAAAGGAGTTGAGACAACTAATCATAGATGTTCAAACAAATCTTAATAAATTCAAAGAGATGGCTAAAGAGATCAAGGATATTAAGAAGACATTGGATGAACACAAAGAAGAATTTGAAAGCATACATAGAAAAATAGCAGATCTTATGGGAATTAAAGGTGCAATCAATGAAATTTTAAAAACATTGGAATCATATAATAGCAGATTTGAAGAGGCAGAAGAAAGGAATGGTGAGCTTGAAGAAATGGCCTCTGAAAGTGAACATACAAAAGAACAGATGAAGAAAAGAATGGAAAAAATTGAAATATGTTTCAGGAAACTAAATGACAGTAAAAGACATGCAAACATACATGTCATGTGTATCCCAGAAGGAGAAGAGAAGGGGAAAGGGGCAGAAGGAATATTTGAAGAAATAATGGTAGAAAATTTCCCAACCGTGTTTAAGGACATAGATATCCATGTCCAAGAAGTATAACATACTCCCATCCATAAAAATCCAAATAGACCAACTCTGAGGCATATACTAATCAGAATGTCAAATGCCAAAGACAAAGAGAGAATTCTGAGAACAGCAAGAGAAAAGCAATGCATAACATATAAGGGATAACCAATAAGATTAAGTGCTGATTTCTCACCAGAAACCATGAATGCAAGAACAGTGGTATGATATATTTAAGACACTAAAAGAGAAAAACTTCCAGCCAAGAATCTTATATCCAGCAAGATTGTCTTTCAAAAATGAGGGTGAGTTCAGAATATTCATCAATAAACAGAGAATTTCTAACCAAGAGACCAGATTTTCAAGAAATTCTATATGGTATGTGTATTAGTCAGCCAAAGGGGTGCTGATGCAAAATACCAGAAATTGGTTGGTTTTTATAAAGGGTATTTATTTGGGGTAGGCCATAAAGCATAAGTTACTTCCCTCACCAAAGTCTGTTTTCACGTGTTGGAGCAAGGTAGCTGCCAACATCTGCGAGGGTTCAGGCTTCCTGGGTTCCTCCCTTCCAGGGTCTTGCATCTCTCTGGGTTCAGGGTTCCTCTCTTCCTGGGGCTCCAACTTGAGGCTTCAGCATCAAACTCCAGCATCAAAACTCCAACATCAGTACCTCTTAACTCTGTCATTTGCCATGTCTTTTATGTGTGAATCCTGACCCACCAAAGGGTGGGGACTCAACGTCCTACTGGCACAAGAGGTTTACATAATTACTTAATCAAGTAAACCTATGAATCCAATATAAACTAATATGCCCAGAGGAAAAGATCAATTTACAAACAATCCAATATTTCTTTTTGGAATTCATCAATAATATCAAATGGCTACATGTGCTAGAGCCTAAAAAGAAAAGAAAGAAGAGGCCTAGAAGAGAGTCTAGAAATGAAGAGTGTATTACTAAAAGTAACTAAAAGTGCCAAAAGAGTAAGGAAAATAAAGTATGACAGATAAAACTCAAATAGTCAGGAATAAACTTAACCAACGATGTAAAGCACTTGTATTTGGAAAACTGCAAGTCAATGTAAAAGAAATCAAAAAAGACCTAAAAAACTGGAAGAACATTCCATGCTCACTGATTGGAAGACTAAATATCATTAAGATGTCAATTCTACTCAAATTGATATACAGATTCAATGCAATCCCTATAAAAAGCCCACCAGTATTTTTTTTTTCATTGAAAACATGTTTATCAAATTTATTTGGAAGAGTAAGTGGTGCTGAATAGCCAGAAACACCTTAAAAAGTAAAAGTAAACTCTCTTCTCTAGGTTTTAAATTATATTACCTAGCTATACTGGTAAAAACAGCATGGTACTGGCATAAAGACAAACTCATAAACCCAATGGAACCAAACTGATGCTTCAGAAACAGACCCTCACATGTATGGTCAAGAGATTTTTTAATACCCTGTCAAACCCACACAACTTGGGCAGAACAGTCCATTCAACAAATGGTGCTGAAAGAACTGGATATCCATAGCCAAAAGAAGGAAGGAGGACCCCTATCTCATACCTTGATCTAAAAATTAACTCAAAATTAATTTAAAAACCTAAAAATAAATGTAATAACCATAAAGCTTCTAGAAGAAATTGTAGGAAAATAGCTTCAAGACCTGGTAGTAGGTGTTGGATTCTTAAAGGAAATAAGAGGAGGACTGAGATAGACTACTGTTTAATGTATGTTTAATGTATGTAGCAGCTTTAATTAGCTTTAATTAGCTTTGCTGTAAAAAAGTGTGGAAATGTATAGAGTGGATGGTAACATAGTAACAGCTAACTTATAAATGGGGATGTAGCTGAAAATGGTAGTCTAGGTATGTAAATGCCAATTAACAGAATGCTAGAGAATATTCTAGGAAGAGAATAGTACAGTAAACCAAGCAGTGGATGAGAATTGTGGTTGATGTTACAGATGCAAGACTGTCCTTTGTTAGCTGTAGCAAATGTATATCACTATTGCAGGGTGGTGGGAATGTGGAGAAGCATGGAAAAGATACAACTGGAGTGACCTATGGACTGTGGTTAACAGTAATAATATAATATTCTTGAATCTATGCCAAAGATGTACTGTGTTGATAATGGGGCAGTGTGGAAAATGTGTGCCAAATGTACACTATGGACATGGTACAATCAGATGATATTATATTATTTGAAACAAATGTCCACCACAGTGTGGTGTGTTGATAGAGGGGTGTTGTTTGGGAATTCTGCATATGTGCATGATTGTTTTACACGTTTACAACTTATGTCATAAAAAATGTATTAAATAATAATACGGTGGATTGGGGGGAAAATACACCAAATATAAGACAAGGATTATAGTAGTAAGATTTTGACTATATTCTTTCATAATTTGTAAGAAATGTCTCATGACAATGCAGGGTGTTGGTGGAGGGTTGATGTATGGGACCCCTATATGATGTTATGCATGTTTGCTTTTTAAGGTCACAACTTTTACTATATAATTATTGTTTATATATGTTCATATATAAATGATATAAAGATAATAATGATAATAGGGGAGTTGGAGGAAAATACTTTGGTTTGTAGTAATATTTTGACAATACTCTTTAATCATTAGTTAAAAAGGTTTAACAACAATGCAAGGTATTAGTGGTAGGGTGAGGTAGGAGAGTCCTGTATGATGTTATATATGTTTGTTTTGTAAGTTCACAACTATTACTGTACACTTATTGTTGTATGTTTATGTATGAGTGATATACTTCAATAAATTTTAAAAAGTAAAAATAACCCCAAAATTTAGCTTCACTTAAATATTTATTTTATATTTGCACATTCAACAGTGCTCCAATTAGGAAATGATAGGAAATATCTGAGAATTATGATAAGATTTTATTTATTTTTTCATTAAAAAAGTAAGTTTCTGGAGTCTCTGAATGCTGGATTTTTTTTTATCCATGCCAGCTAAAAAAAAAAAGAAGGAAGAAAAGAAAAGAAAATCCATTCAAAATATTCAGGTTTACATATTATCTTCCTCTCAAAGAGGAACTGTCATACCTCACAGTTAAAAGTATATTCTATAGATCATTAACATTATACTGAAATGTAATTGCAGTTTACTATGCAGCAAAAATCATTCAATAAGAAAAATAGCCTACAGTGTCTGTTTACCTTTGTAGAGGCGTTTGCTTAATTTACTCTCTTTTTTTGGCAAAGGAGTAATGAATTTATTAAGGAACAAGAAGTACATGGTCAAGGCATGGATCACAGGCATGCTGCAGAATGAGATGCCTTCATTTACTCTTTTAACAAACATTTGTACTTGGATATGTTGCTTAGGTGTATCTAGGAGTGTCGTGGTGCAAGATACTGCTAGCCCAGGCACAAGTAGTAAAATTATTTTGTGATGATTGGTGGTTGTATTAAACTATTGTACTATTATACCTAAAAAAAAGAATGCATTGTTATGGTAGATAACCTTTACAATGTTTCTCAGTAGGGTAGAAGTTACATGTTTATAGTAACTATTTGGGAGATTTATTAATAGCATTTACAGTATAAGACTTACTGATTAGTCAAGAGTTAACAAACATTCATATCCCAAGGCTTGCCTTTTAACTATTTAAGAATGGAATGGTGCTACAACTGGAGGGGGAAAGAAGTGAAATGATTGGGAGAGAAAACGCAAAGTCATCTATGACACATATGGATTTCGACTTTTCCTGGCACCATATTAAAGAGACTATCCTTTCTCCATTGGGTGGATTTGCCTTCTTGTCAAAAATCAAAGAGCCATAGATGTGAGGGTTTATATCTGATCTCTCAATTCAATTCCACTGGTCTATATGTCTGTCCTTGTGCCAGTACCATGCTGTTTTGATTATTTTGAGTTTTAAAATCAGGAGGTATGAGTCCTCCAAATTGGTTCTTTCTTTTTCAATATCATTGTGGCTATATGGGCTCCTAACGATATTTAGTCTTCTAATCCATGAACACAGAATGTTCTTCCATTTCTTTAGATCTGCTTTGATTTCTTTTAGCAATGTTTTGTTGTTTTCCACTTTTAAGTTCTTTTCACCCTTAAATTTACTCCTAGATATTTGATTCTTTTCTTTGCTGTTGTAAATGGCTTTTTTTAAATGATCTCTTTAGATTGTTCATTGCTAGTTATGGAAATGCTACTGATACTTGCATGTCGATCTTGTACCATGCCATGTTGCTGAATATGTTTATTAGCTCTAGTAGCTTTCTTGTGGATTATTCAGGATTTTCTATATATATATGATCAGGTCATCTGCAAATAGGAAAATTTTACTTCTTCCTTTCCAGTTTAGATAAATTTTATTTCATTTTCTTGCCTAATTGCTCTGGCTAGAACTTACAGTAGAATGTTGAATAACAGTGGCAGGAGTGGGTATCCTTGTCTTGTTCCTGATCTTAGAAGGAAAGTTTTTGGTCTTTCACCATTGAATATGACATTAACTGTGAGTTTTTCATATGTGCCCTTTGTCATTTTGAGGAAGTTTCTATTTCTAGTTTTCTAAGTGTTTTTTTAGATCAAGAGGGAGTGCTAGTTTTTATCAAATGTCTTCTTTGCATCAATTGATATAATCATATGATTTTCCCCCTTTGTTTTGCTAATGTATTCTATCACATTAATTATTTTCTTATACTGAGCCACCATTGCATACCTGGGATAACTCCCACAAGATCATGGGGTATAATTATTTTTATGTGCTGTTGGGTTCAGTTTGCTAGTATTTTTTTTAAGGATTTTTGCATCTGTATTTATAAAGGATATTGGCCTGTAATTTTTTTTCCTGTGGTTATCTTTATCTTGCTTTGGTGGTCAGGGGATGTTGGCCTCAGAGAATGAGGTAGGAAGTGTTTCCTTCTTTTCAAATTTTTGGAAGATTTTGAACAGAATATGGTGTTAATTCTTCTTGGAATGTTCAGTAAAGTTCACCAGTGAAGTCTTCTGCTCCTGAGTTTATTTGTTTGGGTTTTGTTTTTGCTTTTTATTACTATTTCAACCTTTTTACTTGTTGTTGGTCTGTTGAAATCTATTGCTTCTTGATCAGTATAGGTAGTTTGTGATTTTCTAGAAATTTGTCCATCTCATCTAGGTTTTCTAATTTCATAGTATCCTCTTATACAATGGTTTTATTTCTGTGGGGTAGATAATAATGTCTCCTCTTTCATTTCTGATTTTAGTATTTGTGTGCTCACTCTCTTTTTCTTTGTAAGTCTAGTTAAAGGTTTACAGATTTAAGTGATCTTTTCAAAGAACCAACTTTTGGTTTGGTGGATTCTTTTTTTTTTTTTTTTAGATTTATTTATTTCTTCCCCCCCCCCCCCCCCCCCGGCCCCGATTGTCTGCTCTCTGTGTCCATTCGCTGTGTGTTCTTCTGTGTCTGCTTTATTCTCATTAGATAGCTCTGGGACCCAATCCTAGGACCTTCCGGAATAGGAGAGGTGATTACTTTCTTGTGCCACCTCAACTCCCTATTCTGCTAATCTTCTTATTTTCTCTCCTCTGTGCCTCTTGTGTCATCTTGCTGTGCTAGCTCTCCACGCCAGCTGGCACTTCCGCACAAGGCAGCTTTCCTGCTCTGGGCAGCATTCCCATGCAGGGCAGCACTCCTGCATGGGGTGGCATTTCCACATGGGCCAGCACTCCGCATGGGCCACCTCTCCATGTAAGCCTGCTTGTCCTCACCAGGAGGCCCTGGGCATCAAACCCTGGACCTTCTATTTGGTAGACAGGAACCCAGTTGGTTGAGGCACATCCATTTCCCAATCATAAATTTAATTTCTGATCTCCTGAAAATAATAAAGTGTTACTTAAAAGTATAATAGTCAGAGAGCTAGAGACTGGATGATAGGCTTAAAGGAAATTGGGGGGTAGAGGAAGGATGTAAGCTGACACCTACATGTGTGAAATCTATGATAAGCTGGAGGTAAATATTTGTACAAGGAAGCGATAAAATGGGGGCATAGGGATGCCTTTGGGTGGGGCTTTGCGGGCTTGAGGGGGGCTAGGGATGGGAGAATGGGTAATGTTGCCCAAGAAATTGGGGGGAGGGTGGGGCAACATATGAACATAGGAGAGTGTCAGGTATTTGGTTGAGAGTATAATGCTCAGAAAACTTTTTCAAAAATATAATAAGGAAGGTTACCTGTTTAAGGTGCTTAAAGGGGATAATCTGACGCAGGACAAGCTCCTAGGGAATATATGAATGCTCATTTTGCCATAGTGGGTTATATCATTGGATAGAGACCCATGTAATGAGAGTGAAGGTATACCCACATCCTGGGGAGGACTGATGCCCTTAATTAGAGGGAATTGTATCTCTTAAGAGAAATGGTGGCTCCCAGTGCATTAGGGCAGTTGAGCATGTCAAGCCCTCACACTGTTGCAAGTATCTCTGAACATGGCCCTTCAAGCAATGAAGAGTGACTGTCACTGTGGGCCCTAAGGGGAGGGGGAAAGAGGTATTGAATAGATGGAATCAATGTAACTGTGTGGGCAACAAAAGTGTTCCACAAGAGTACGCAAGGATGGATATAAGACTTGTAAAATTACACCAAAAATATATAGGGGCTGATAGGCTAAAATGTAAATAATAATGTAAAACATAAGATAACTAAAAATTTAGAAAATTGTGTAGTCTAAAATATAAACCACAATGTAAACACAAATGTTACCTTATTTGAAAGCTATTGTCTCAATATTTGTACATCAGTTTCAGTAAATATAGTATGAATATGTAAAAAGAAAAAAAAAGTATAATAGTAACTCAATGCCTTACATTGATACCAGAATCCTGTGTTATGGGATTTAATGGTGAATACCTTTAGTTCATATGTGATTATCTGCATTAAATATTCTAAATTCCAATGTATTGATTTCAAAATATGAGCATTTGGGTATTTTCCAGGTATCTTCAATTTTTGCTAAAGTTGTTTTTTATGGAATGTCCTATACAGTATTAAGCACTTTATAGATGTTATACCAGTAACCATACTTGAAACATAGTAGATATAAAAATATCATCTTCCTTCTTCCTTCCCTCTCTACCACTCCCTACCACATCACATTTGAAAAGAAACATTTCTTTCTGTAGACTAATGTCATCTCTAAGGTCTTTTTTTTTTTTTTTTGAGGTACCAGGTAGGGATAGAACCCCAGATCACCTATCCGGGAAGCTGGTGCTCAACCATTGAGCCACATCAGTTCCCCTGAATTGTTTTTTTTTTGGTTTGTTTTGCTTGTTTGTTTGTTTGTTTGTTTTAGGGGCACCAGGAACTGAACCTGGGACCTCCTGTGTGAAAAGTAGGCACACAACCATTAGAGCCACATCTGCTCCCTCTAAGGCAGGGGTTCTTAACCTTTTGGTTACACGGACCCCTTTGCCACTCAGGCGAAACCATGGACCGCTTACTAAGTCTATACCGTACTGTGTATTATTTAATAAATATATCACACCCACACCAACACGTTCCCACAAGAATAATGTTTTTTTTAATTTAAATTCAAGCTCACAGACCCTTTGTTAAGAACCCCTACTCTAAGGTCTATTTTGGAAGATAATCTTGGAAAGTAAAAAGGCATTTTGCTATTTTTGTACTTGTCTTAATTATTTGAAAACATAATGCTCAAACTGAGGTAAAATTTGTTAACTCTTTGTGCATTATGAAAATGTAATGAGGAAAGCAGATTTGGCTCAAATGATAGAGCATCTGCTTACCATATGGGAGGCCCAAGATTCAAACCCAGGACCTCCTGACCTGTGTGGTGAGCTGGACCACCCACAGTGCTGATGCGTTCAAGGAGTGCCATGCCTTGCAGGGGTGTCCCCCGCATAGGGAAGATGCACGTGCAAGGAGTGCACCCCATAAGGAGAGCTGCCCCACACACAAAATAAGTGCAGCCTGCCCAGGAGTGGCGCCGCATACACAGAGAGCTGATGCAGCAAGATGACGCAACAAAAAGAGACACAGGTTCCCAGTGCCGCTGACAAGAATACAAGCGGACACAGAAGAACACACAACAAATGGGCACAAAGAACAGACAACTGGGTGTGTGTTGGGGGGAGAGAAATAAATAAATAATAAATCTTTAAAAAGAAAAAAAAGAAAATGTAATGAGTGCACACATTCATGTATCACTTGACAGGTAAAATTTCTGATTAATATACATGTCTTTGGTTCAGGCTATGTAAAAGTTTAGCCCAGTCTGAATGGGCCTGGGTCCCTCTTTAGTACACTAGTAGAACTTGTCTGGTAAACCATGTAGAACTAAAGGCAAGTATTCTAGGAGGTCCCAGGGCTAGGAGCTGTATATTAACTTGTGAAAAGTCTGATTGTTAGAGGTGGTTTATTTATTTTGACATACTTTATTGATATAATTGTCAATTTAACAAATTTCTGGCTTAATAAATCTATAGCATGCCAGCAATAGCAAAATAATTGTTTAAGCAAAATTTTTCTACCCTTTTGAGCTATCATGTGTCTCCCAAGTTTCTATTTATAGTGATGCATAAATACAATACATGGAAATGCTTTCGTAAATATAGGGCTTTTTCATACATGAATTAGTATGGCAAAAATCCAATCAGTAAATTTTACCTGTATCATATCATTTTCATGACTTTGGAAGAGAGAAAAATAAAACTGTGCCACTTAATGATCCATATATGATAAGATAAATTTATACTACTTTTTTCTTCTTTACTCCTAGAGAATGGGATGTTATAGAAACCGAGGAACATTATAAGAGCCGATGGAGATCTATTAGGATTCTGTATCTTACTATGTTTCTCAGCAGTATTGGTAAGTATTAGAAATTTTACAAAATTTTTAAAATTCAGCTAAAATGTTGTATTTTAGCCTCATTTAATTTTTTCATAGACACAACATACAAACAGTAAAGTGCAGGAATCTTAATTTGTATAGCTGAATGTATTTTAACATTGTTTCTGAATATGTTGTTACTAAAAGGAAAACTTCATGAGGAAAAAAATCAAAATATTAATATCTGTATGTAATTATGTTAAAATTATGAGGAATGAAAATGAATAGGAACTATCACTACTGTGATAGTTTTTTTTTTTAAAGATTTATTTTTCTCCCCTTCCCCACCCCCGCCCCCATTGTCTGCTTTCCGTGTCCATTTGCTGTGTGTTCTTTGTCCACTTGCATTCTTGTCAGCGGCACTGAGAATCTCTTTCTCTTCTTGTTGTGTCATCTTGCTGTGTCAGCTCTTTGTGTGTGCGGCGCCACTCCTGGGCAGGCTGCACTTCTTTTTTTGCGCGCGGGGCAGTTCTCCTTGAGGGGCTCACTCCTTGCGCGTGCGTCTTCCCTATGTGGGGGACACCCCTGCATGGCCAGCATTCCTTGCGCTCATCAGCGCTGCACATGGGCCAGCTCACCACACAGGTCAGGAAGCCCTGGGTTTGAACCCTCGACCTCCTATGTGGTAGGTGGGCACTCTTATCAATTGAGCCAAATCTGCTTCCCAAATTGTAAAAATATATATAACATAAAATTTGCCATTTAAACAATTTTTCATTATGCAATTCAGTGTCAGGATTTACATTCACAGTATTGTGCAACCCATCACCATTATCTATTTTCAAAACTTTTCATCATCCTAAGCAGAAACTCTGTGTCCATTAAGAAATGCACATCAACCTAACCTCTTCCCTCATTCTCCTGTTCCCCAGTTCTTAAATAACCACTAATCTTTCTATCTCTATGAATTTGTCTATTCTAGATATTTCATGCAAGTAGAACCATGCAGTGTTTATCCTTTTGTGTCTGGCTTCTTTTCCTTTGCAGAATATTTTCAGAGTTCATCCATGTTGTAGCATGAATCAGAAATTCATTCCTTTTTATGGCTGAATAATATTCCATTGTATGTATGTATCACATTTTGTTTATCCATTCATCTGTTGAAGGATACTTAGGTTGTTTGCACCTTTTTTGGCTGTTGTGAATAATGCTATGAACATTCTGTGATTGTTTTTCTTTTTTCTAACTTTTTATTTTGAAAGAATTTCAAACTTACAGTACAGTTACAAAAATAATGCAAAGCCCATATAGAAAACGCCAACATACCCCACACCCAGATACCCAGATCCACCAATTTTTAACATTTTGCTACTTTTGCTATATCTGTCTACTTTCTAAACATGTGACAGTAGGTCATATACATCATACTCCTTGAATACTTAATACGTCCATGTACTTTTCCTAAGTACAAGGATATTCACCAATCACCTTAAGTATGATTATCAAGTTCAAGGAATTTAACATTGATATAATGCTTATAGCTGTCTTCCAGTTTTTTCGTATGTATCAATAATGTTCTTCAGGCATTTTCTCCTCTATTATTAGGTCCAACCCAGTATCATGTATTGTATTTAATTGTCATTGTCTCTTTATTCTCTCTTTTTATTCATTGTGGAAACATATGTACAATATAAAGTTTTCTATCTCAACCACTCCCAAGCATACAATTCCGTGGCATTAGTCATTTACAGTGTTGTACTTCCCTCAGTAGCATCCATTACCAGAATTTTCCCATCACCCAAAATAGAAACCCTGAACCCATTGTACGTTTACTCCCCATTTCCCACCTCCACTCCTACATCTGGTAATCTGTACTCTACTTTCTGTCTGTATGATTTTGCATATTCTAGTTATTCCATTTAAGTATATTTCATACAGTATCTGTCCTTTCGTTTCTGACTAATTTCACTCAAGATAATGACTTTAAGGTTCATCCATGTTATAGCATATATTAGAATGCCATTCCTTTTTTAGCTGAATAATGTTCCGTTATACGTATATTCTGTTACACATATATTTCTGTTATACTACATTTTGTTTATCCATCTTTTGGCTATTATGAGTAATGCTCCTATGAATACTGGTTTTCAAATATCTGCCTGAGTCTCTGTTTCAGTTTTTTTGGGAGGGTATATACCTAGAAATGGGTATATACCATAGAACATGATAGTTCTATGTTTAACTTTTTGAGGAATCTTCAAAATATTTTTCACAGTCACTATACCATTTTACATCACCATCAGTGATGTACCAGGGTTCCTATTTCTCCATATCCTCACTAGCACTTGTGAATTTCCATTTTAAAAATAACCCCACAAAATAAAAAATAGTAGTCATTCTAGTGGATGAGGTGGTAACTCATTGTGCTTTTGATTTGCATTCCCCTAGTGGCTAATGATGTTGAGCATCTTTTCATGAGCTTATGGGCCATTTGTATATCCTCTTGGGAGAAATGTCTATTCAAGTACTTTCCCCCTTTTTTAATTGGATGTGTTTTTTTAAAGGAATAATTTAGGGGATTAGATTTTTTTTCCTCAATTTTAGGCCTTCCAAGTCTATAGGCACTAATTTTACAAGTGGGTTCTTTAACTGACAAAGATAGTGAAGGTCATTTTGCTAATTTGTTTTCCATTTCCTTTCTGTTCAATGCAGTCACCCTCCTGTTCTCTCTCACATGCCAATCTTGGGCATGATTTAATACTGGGTAAAAAGAGATTTTAAATAAAACTAAAGAAATGTGCAAAAAGAATTTTTCAACAATACTTTGTAATGTAACTTCATCTTGAATTGTATATCAATTAGGATATTCTCTTAGTTTGCCAGGGCTGCTATAACAAATACTACAGACTGGTTGGCTTAAACAGTGGGAAGTTATTGTCACACAGTTTGGGAGACTAGAAGTTCGATATCAAAGTGTTAGCAGAATCATGTTTTCTCTGAAGTCTGTCGCTTTCTTGTGGTGCTTACTGGCAATCCACAACTCAATCCATACATCCATCACGTGGCCATTGGTCTTTTTCTATCTCCTACTGACTCTATGTCCAAATTTCCTCTCCTTATTAGGACTCCAGTCATATTGGATTAAGGCCCACAAACTGATTCAGTTTTTTCTCATCTTAACTAAAATGATCTTCAAAGGTACTATTTTCAAAAGAGTTCACAGCCACAGGACTAAGGATTAGAAGTTGAACATGTCTTTGTGGAGGAGCATGATTCAATCCATAATATATGCCTTTTGCAAATATCAGAATAAAAGCATTTTTAAATTGGCCTGAACAGTAATGTAATTTATTATTTCTTCTAATATGATGAAAACACAGCCAGATAAGGTACACTGGGGCTTTGACTCTGCTTCTCAATAACACATTGGTTTTGGTTTTAGCTATAGCAGAATTGCTTCAGTGTTTTCATAGGTCACATCCATTCTACAACAGCTTCCCTGACCAAAAAGCCCTTTTTAAAAAACTTCCTCATCAGTGAGGCATCTTTTCCCATAGGTCCCCAAGTAGACATGCCTTCACTTCTACTTGATCAGAACTGAGCTACCTGTCATTTTCTAAATTTCTAAACCCACCATCAACTAGGATAATGGGATTATCCAGATTGAATTTGTTAGATTAATCATGATCTGAAGTTGGATGTAGGGACAGTTTTCTCTGTGGCTTTGTAGAGGAGTAATGGATATATGAATAAACTTTGAATTCCATCAGGAAGGAGGAAGTGGCAAGTAGGTTTAGATGTAATTGTTTAGGTAATAATGTCTGCAGTAGATGGAGTTTCTTGTTTTTCATTTAAACTCTTCTAACTTTTAGTATTCAATTATCTAGAATATAAGAAGTAATTTCAGACCAATTTAACAGCAAAAAAAAAGAAAATGATTCAAGTACAGATTTTAATTGGCATATCAAACATTTTACTTGTTTATAAATTTCTTGATTGCAATCTTACATTCTTGGTTTCAGATATTAATTGGCTCTTTCATCCTCTTTTCATCATAGTCAATGTGTCAATTTGAAGTATACTAAAATGAAACTGATTAAATTATTTTTAAAAATAGCCTTCATAGAAGGAGTGAGGTACAGATACTTCAACTTGGATATTTGCTAAATGAAAAGAAGCCAGACATAAAAGGCCACATATTACATGATTCTATTCATATGAAAGTGCAGAATAGGGAAATCTATAGTAAAGCTGTTTGAAAAAATAAGACTGACAGAATTTCTGATTGGATGCACCTAACAAAACTGGTAAAAAGAATTATAGTTTATCATTATAGTTTTCAGGTAATAAAGGCTAGTAGAGATAATTAATTTTCTTTTAAGGTAATACTATCTTGAAATACCACTGTCCCTTTAGATGACTATTTTCTTTCTTCTTGTCTATAGTCAGTATCTCCCCCAAACAACATAGGATAGAGGCCTGGCACTGCCTCCATAACAAAGTGGCCTTTTTTCCATTCATTTCTGCTATAAATACCTAACAAAGCATTCAGTATTTCCATTTACAGCAAAGGTGTATGAATGAGGATAAAGAGCTTCTCTTTTTATTACTTTATGGTCACAGACTATATAATTATATGTTATTTTTTTCAAGCCTTTCGTATATTTTTCCCTTCTGATAAATAAATATCCCATTCCTTGATAAATTAAGCATTATGGGTATATTTGTTGGTTCAGAATGATATATTAATATCCATGCTATGGATCAAAAAATTTGTATCTGTGGAATAGTGATCAAATTATTATGTATTTTTCACAGGGTTTTCTATTGTCATAATGTCAGTATGGCCATATCTCCAAAAGGTTTGTGCATTTCAATTTTTCTTGTTTTAAGTAGCTATAATATATAATAGCAGTTATAAAGTTCAGCATTTTGAAGAGAATTTCTTTGGCATTCTATAGTATAACCTTCATTAGGATAACTTGAAGTAATAGTTTCTCAAGAGACTAAGTAAGGTCTATATACTTTATTGTGCAAAAAAGACACTTTTGATGTGAAAAGAGTGCAATTCCAGGAAAATTGGGTTATACCAGGACAGTCCCAGCCAAATAAATAGTTATCTATTTATAAGCCACATTCATATCCCATCACTGCTCCCCCTCTAAAAAACAGGAAGCTTAACTAGACATACGTCTGAATTCCTCAAAAGTGTAAATGTTATTTCTATGAAATAGTTTCATGCTTTTCCCATGAAAATTAGGTAACATTGTATTTTGATGCTGTGATTATTAGATAGGGAGGGAGAGTGACAACAAGATGCAAACTTGGTATGTACCCTAAAATGAATTGATCATCAAATTCTATCAATTCTATCTTAAATCTCTGGAAGTGAATTTACTAAAAATCAGTGTGTAAGGTATATTTATCTATAACAATATATCAGATTAAGTTTTCAAAAGAGTTCCTTTGTACTTCCAAAACTATTCATTCTTGAACCTGCTGCAATCTGATTAATGCCACTGCTTCCCCAAAACTGCTCCTAAGGTCTCCAATGACTTAATTGCTGACCAGATAGATAGGTTTCAGTCCTTACTTTTGGTTACATTTGAGTTGCATATGACTTTCTTGCTGCTCCCTACCTCTTGAAGCTCCCTCTTAGCTTCTGTGACATTTCCTGGCTTTCTTCTTACTTTAGCCAATTCTTCTCAAACACGTTGTGGCAGTCTGATATAATTGATGAATTCCAAAAAGAAATATTGGATTATGCTTGTAATCTGATCTGTACCTAGGCATGATTGAGTCATGATTAGGGTGATAAAAGACATGGTGAAGAACAGAGTTGAGGACTTTTAATATTGGAGTTTTGATTTTGGAGTTTTATGCTGAAGACTTAAACTGGACCCCTGGGAAGTCAGCACACAGAGGAAAGAGAAGCCAGCCCCAGGAAGGAACCTTGAAACCAGAGTAAAGCAAGCCCCAGGAACTTAGGAACCCAGGAGCCTGAACCCTTATAGACATCGGCAGCCATCTTGCTCCAAATAAACTTTGGTGAGGGAAGTAACTTCTGCTTTATGGCCTGGTATCTATAAGCTCCTACCCCAAATAAATACCCTTTATAAAAACTAGCTAATTTCTGATATTTTGCATCAGCACCCCTTTGGCTGACTAATACAAAATTTGGTACGAGGAGTGGGGAAGTGCTTTTGCAATTACCAAAATGCTGCAATGGTTTTATAAATGGGTAAGGGGTGTTTTTTGGAGGAATTGTGAGGTGCTTGGAAGAAAAGACCTACAGTGCTTTGAAGAGACTGTTGATAGATATATGGATGCTAAAGAGACTTTTTATGATGCCTTAGAAGTAAATGATGAAACTATTATTGGAAACTGGAGGAAAGGTGATCCGTGTTTTAAAGTTGCAGAGAACTTAGCAAGATTAACTCCTGGTGTTGTATGGAAGGCAAAATTCAAAAATGGCAATCCTGGGCATTTAACTGAAGAACTTTCCAAAGTAAACCCAGAGAATGCAGTTTGGCTTCTGCTTGCAACTTATAGCAAAATGCCAGACAAGAGAGATAAGCTAAGGACTAAAGTGTTTGGCAAAAAGAAAACAGAAACTGATTCTGGAAATTCCAAGCCTTTGGAAATCAAGCTCCCAGATGAAAGTGCCCCATTTAAGGACTTAACTAAACTTAGAAATGGTAAATCAAGATTGAAGATGCAGTTATCTAGGAAAGACTTGTGGAAAGTCTTACTGTCTGATGACTTGGACCCCTGCTTCCCACATGCTAAACCAACAGACTTTTTGTGAGAGCTGTATGAACAAAACCACTGTCAGCCTGGAATAAGGAGGACATGGAAAGGAGAGATTGAAGGAGAAACAGCTTTAAGAGGAAAACCATGGAAGCTGAGATCTGGAATTAAGATCTCACCTTGGACCAAGAGAGGAACCCCACCCATTTGTACAGAGAGGGTAAGTTTGCCCCGGCCGTTGAAGAGGGTGGATGTTCCTGTCTGATGTTCTGGAAGAGTTTTGCTGCTCCAGGGTGCAGAGAGGGTGGGGCACATTCCCCAAGGATTAGGGCAGTTAAGGTCAGCACCCCACACAGGTCTGAGTGGGGTGGACCTGTCCCCCAAAGTTTAGGGAAGGCCAGGTGGTCAACCTGTTGATCTGAGAGGGTTTAGCCTGTATGCCAAAGGTTAGGGGGAATGTTGTCTTCACATCACTGTACTAGGGGGGTTAAGTCCCCACCCAAAGATTGGGTGAGGTATGGCAATCACCCCAACACTCTTGGAGGGAGAGGTCTGGAGCTTGGTTGACACACAGATGTTTGATGAGGGTAGAAAATAGCCATTGGGCAAGACCGTGGAAAGGATGGATTCCCATATGGCCCCAAGGAGAAGAAACTGTCATGTTAAGAATGACTCTCAGCTGCCCAAGTTTGTATCTCAGATTACTGCTTAACAACAGCTGTCAGAGACATCATTTAATAAAATTGCCTTAGACACCAAAAAAAAAAAAAAAAAGAATGACTCTCAGACTGAAATCGAATGGAGGATGCCCTGTAGGTTTACTGAACTGTAGAGAACCCGTGACTCATGTTTCCTTTCCAATTTCTCCTTATTGAAATGAAAATGTTTATTCTATGTCTATCCATTTGTGTATTGGAAACAGATAAATGGTTTTGTAAGTTTCAGAGGTCTATAGCAGACAGGGCTTTGCCACAAGACAAACTGTATTTCTTTAATTTGATTATGATATGATTTAGTACTGGCATTGTAACTGATTTAAGACTTTTTAAAATATTGTAATGACTTTTTGGAATTCAGAGGGTGGAGTGTGGCAATTTGATAAAATTGATGAATTCCAAAAAGAAATATTGGATTATGCTTGAAATCTGATCTGTACCTAGGCATGATTGAATTATGATTAGGGCGTTGAGTCTCTACCCCTTGGTGGGTAGGGACTCACCAATAAAAGTCATGGCAAAGAACAGAGTTGAGGGCTTTTAATGTTGGAGTTTTGATTTTGAAGTTTAATGCTAAAGACTTAAACTTAGCATGCAAAGGAAAGAGAAGCCAGCCCCAGGAAGGAAGGAACCTTGAAGCCAGAGTAAAGCAAGCCCCAGGAACATAGGAACCCAGGAAGCCTGAACCCTTGTAGAGGTCAGCAGTCATCTTGTTCCAAATAGAGGGAAGTAACTTACGCTTTTTTTTTTTTTCTGAGATTTCTTTTATTTATTTCTCTCCCTTTCTACCCCGCTGTCTGCTCTTTGTGTCCATTCACTATGTGTTCTTCTGTGTCTGCTTGCATTCTTGTCGTGTGGAAACAGGAAACTCTCGCTTTTCTGTTGTTTTTGTGTCATCTTGCTGCATGTGTGCAGTGCCACTCCTGGGCAGGCTGCACTTCTTTCGTGCAGGGCGGCTCTCCTTGCGGGGCACACTCTTTGCATGTGGGGTTCCCCTACACAAGGGACATCCCTGCATGACATGGCATTCATTGTGCGCAGCAGCACTGCGCATGGGTCAGCTCACCACATGGGTCAGGAGGCCCTGGGTATCAAACCCTGGACTCTCCATATGGTCAGCAGATGCTCTATCAGTTGAGCCACAATTGCTTCCCCTTTATGACCTTGTATCTGTAAGCTCCTACCCCAAATAAATACCCTTTATAAAAACCAGCCAATTTCTGGTATTTTGCATCAGCACCCCTTTGGCTGACTAATACATACATTTATACATTCTTCTTTCTATACTTGGTATTTCCTTGCTGGTTTTTCCCAGTGTTTGATGTGTGTGTATGTGTGTGTGTATTTTAGCCTAGATCCTGAGCCTTGGCCCATATTAGATACGTAGCCAACATCTTTTTAGACATCTCACTTGGATGCACCTAGGCTACTTAGACACATTTTCTCCTTTTTTTCTAGAATGTTTTCCCTCCCTGCATACCCCCTTTTCTCTCTTCTTCCCTTCCTCACTCCCTTCCTATTATCTTTTATTCATCCTTCTAGGCTTAGCTCCAGTTCACCTCTTCCGGAAAGTCTTTTCTGACTGTGCCTTCCCACATTTTGGGTTAGAAGGTTCTCCTATGTACTTCCATATCCCTTTGTCTTTAGTATCTATTATGGAGTGTTGCAACAGTCAATTTGCAGAGTTTACTTGACTCGCTGATTAGACTGTCAGTGTGGTTTGATGGTGTATTAGTCAGTTAAAGGGGTGCTGATGCAAAATACCAGAAATTGGTTGGTTTTTATAAAGGGTATTTATTTGGGGTAGGAGCTTACAGATAACAGGCCATAATGCATAATTTACTTTCCTCACCAAAGTCTATTTCCACATTTTGGAGCAAGATGGCTGCCGATGTCTGCAAGAGTTCAGGCTTCCTGGGTTCCTCTGGGCTCAGCTCCTCTGTTTTCTCCACAAGGTCAGCTGTAGACTATCAGGTGAATGGCTCTGTCTCTCTCCAGCTTAGCATTAAGTTTCAACATCAACACTCCAACATTAAAAGCCCTCAAATCTGTCCTTTGCCATGCCTTTTATCTTGAGTCCCCACCCACCAAGAGGTGGGGACTCAACTCGCTAATGACGTGGCCCTAATCGGTCAAAGCCCTAATCATAACTTAATCATGTCCAGATACAGACCAGATTACAAACATAATCCAATATCTATTTTTGGAATTCATAACCATATCAAACTGCTACAGATGGTTTCAACAAAAATACTAGACACATTTGAGGGATCAAATATAATATTTAGGGTTTAAAAAGAATATCTGTGATAGAAGTTTATTAACATTTTATATTTCATTTTAAATTTTTTTTTAATTTTTTAAATTTTCAAAAATGCTATTCTTTATGTCTGAAAGGTATTTTAAAAAGGAATATAAGAAATACAAATTTCACTTTTTACTTAGTACCACATTTTCCTTGCTATTTTGAAAACCAATTTATAAATTTATATTACATGAGATTATTACCCATGAAATAAAAATTCTTTCCATACTGGTAGTCATAGAAACAAGATACTTAATAATGCTGGAACATATTCTTTGCTTAAAATATTATATATTTCCACTTATCAAAACTTTTTTGATTTCTATGGTATCTATGTCTAGTTTGTTTAACTTCAAAATTCTCAAAAGAAGGATATTATTAATGATTAAGTCTACTCAGAGCATAATATGTTGAATTTTGAAAAGCTTACACTCCTTTCTCCAGATATTTTAAAGTTCTTCACAGATAAATTTATTGAGCACATGAACTGATAACTAGTCCTTTGGTGATGCAAATGTCACTTTTTCACCAAAAACTTTATCATTTAACTTTTTCAAGGTATTTCATAATAATAGTAGTGTTTACTATATGCCAGACACTGTATCAAACTTTTCACATACATGATCTTTTGATCTTTATAACAACTTTGTGAGGTGGTTATTATCACTCCTGTTTTTGTTTTGTTTTTGTTGTTTTATATTGGGTCAACAGTTTAAAATTTTATATTGGGTCAACAGTTTAAAATTTCAGAACTGTAAAAGCTGGAGCAAATTATAATTTACACTGAGGTCTCTGAGGGTCATATCTGCACGTAAGCATTAGTCATTATCATGGTTTTTCTTCAACAGGAAAATATATAACCCCTAGAAAATCTGACTCAGTTTCGGGCCTTCTGGATTTCCCAATTTTCTCCACCAGATACATATTTGACTAGTAGAAAAAAACTATTAATTCTAGATTCTGGTTAAAACTAAAATGGTCTGGCCGAAAATTAGGTCCCCAGGAGGAAACCCTTAGGATAAGGAATTTAGCCTTAAAGAATGGCCTCACCCCTATCCTTTGTCCCCCTGTAGACATGACCCATTAAAAATGAGTCTTCTCTTTGGCTCCCCATGGAACAGATAAGTGTACAGTCTCCCACCGCCCACTGTAATCAAAACTTTATCAAGAGGTTATCATTCTCGGGAAGCGGACTTGGCCCAATGGATAGAGCATCCACCTACCACATGGAAGGTTCATGGTTCAAATCCCGGGCCTCCTTGACCCATGTGGAACTGGCCCATGCGCAGTGCTGATGCGCGCAAGGAGTGCCGTGCCACGCAGGGGTGTCCCCTGTAAGGAGAGCCACCCAGCGTGAAAGAAAGTGCAGCCTGCCCAAGGATGGCACCACACACACAGAGAGCTGGCACAACAAGATGATGCAACAAAAAGAAGCACAGATTCCCGGTGCTGCTGTTAAGGATAGAAGCGGTCACAGAAGAACACACAGCAAGTGGACACAGAGAGCAGAAAACGGGCGGTGGGGGGCAGGAATAAATAAAAAATAAATCTTAAAAAAAAAGGTTACCTTTCTCATGCATGAAAATATGGTTTGAGTTTGCTAATTAGCTCAGGCCTGTCACTCCTGTTTGACAGTTGAAGAAATAGGCTCAGAGAAGTTGGGTAGCTTGTCCAAGTCACATACATAGAGAATAACAGAACCAATCCTCTCTGAAACCAAAATCTGACTCTTAACTCCAATCCTACATTACCTACTACCTTAAAATTTTTAATTTTTAGTTTAAGGCTACTATTCCTTTTATGATAGTAAGTTGTCAAATATTACTTACCTTAAGAGTCACCTGTGGGGGGAAGTAGATGTGGCTCAAGTGATGGGGCATCTGCCTACCATATGGGAGGACCTGGGTTCAGTCCCTGGGGCCTCCTGGTGAAAAGAAAGAAGAGAAAGCGTACCTGCATGCTAACCAGTGCACACGCAAGTGAGTCATGCAGCAAAATGATGATGCCACAAAAGAAAGACAAAGGGGAAAGTCAAGGTGAGGCGCAACAGAAACCAGGAACAGAGGTGGCTCAATTACAGGGAACCTCTCTCCACATCACAGGTCCCCAGGATCCAATCCTGGTGAATCCTTGAGGAGAGAAAATGAGAAGAGAAGACAAAAAGAGAAATAGATACAGATGATCACACAGTGAATGGATACAGACAGCAAAAACAGCAGGGTGGGGGGAGGGAGGGAAGAAGAGGGGAATAAATAAATAAATAAATAAATCTTTTTTAAAAAAAGAGTCACCTGTGAGAAAGATAAAAGCTAGGGAAACAAATAAAAACAGTAAATTATCTGTCTGTCTAAAAGGAATTTGAGGGAGCAGATGTGGCTCAAGCAGTTGAGCGCCTGCTTCCCACATGGGAGGTCCCAGGTTCAGTTCCTGGCACCTCCTAAAAAGAAAAACAAAACAACAACAAAGAAAAAACAACAAGCAGGAAAGCAGTTGTGGCTTAGCTGGTAGAGTGTCTGCCTACCATATGGAGGGTCCAGGGTTCAATACCCAGGGCCTCCTGACCCATGTGGTGAGCTGGCCCACGCGCAGTGCTGCTGCACACAAGGAATACTGTGCCACACAGGGGTGTCCCCCATGTAGGTGGGCCCCACGTTTAAGGAGTGCGTTCCTTAAGGAGAGAAACCCAGTGTGAGAAAAGTGTAGCCCACCCAGGAGTGGCGCTGCGTACACAGAGAGCTGACACAGCAAGACAATGCAATAAAACAAGCGACACAGTTTCCCAGTGCTGCCTGACAAGAATGCACACAGCGAATGGGCACAAAGAACAGACAAGGAGGGAAAGGGGAGAGAAACAAATAAAATAAATCTTTAAAAAAGCAACAACAAGCAAACAAGAAAACCAACTCAGGGGAGAAGATGTGGTTCAGTGATTGAGTATCAGCTTCCCAAATACAAGGTCCCAGGTTCAGTCCCCAGACCCCATACCTCAAATATATATATATATAAATAAATAAACAAAAATTAAAAATAAAATGAATTTGATACTACTCTGAATTCATACTTTCTGGCTCTAACAAACATCTATTATTCCTTAGGCTGTCTTGACCAGGGTGGGTTTGATTCTTCAGGAAGGCTCACATTCTTAAACCTAGCCATTAAATTGAAATGATAGGTTATTCAATAGACACAGGGAGTTAGTGGGAATACTCATGAATGAGTTATAAAAATAACGTGTAATAAACCTGACTTACTGAAAGAAAATACAAAGTAATGTTAGTCCTTATGTTGTATAGGTAACATTCATTGAGTGCATATTTTATTCTGACACTTGTATTAGTAATCCAAAGGGGTGCTGATGCAAAGTACCAGAAACATGTTGGCTTTTGTAAAAGGTATTTATTTGGGGTAAAAGCTTACAGTTTCAAGACCCTAAGGAGTCCAGCTCAAAGTTACTTCCTTACCAAACTCTGTTGCCACATGTTGAAGCAAGATAGTAGGCAACATCTGCAAGGGTTCAGCCTTCCTCTTTACTCTTAAGACTCTGTGGGTTCAACTTCATCTGATCTCAGCTGTAGGCTGGCATAGGGCTTTTCTCTCTTCCTGGGGCTCATTTCTTTCTAGGCTCAGCTGCTCTTCTCTTCTCAAGGTCAGCTATAGACTATCAGGCAAATGGCTCATCTCTTCCCGGGACCTCTGCACCATCTATGGACCTGTCTCTCTTCCGCTGTGTATCTACTTCTCTGTGAGTGTCTGTTTATATGGCCCACCAAGGGGGTGGGGACTCAACTCCACAAGCCCTAATAATGTCAAATCAAAGCCCTAATCTTGGTTTAATCAAGTAAACATAAAGCCTTTGAATTTAAATCAATCAAAAGGTATCATGCCCAGAGGAACAGACCAATTTACAAACATAATCTATATCTCTTTTTAAAATTCATAAATACCAAACTGCCACAACATTGTATATATATTGCCTCAAATAATTCTCACAGCAACCCTGTGACGTTATTCTCCTTTGACAGATGAAGAATTAAAGCATTCTGTTTGTTTCCCCAGATACTCAAATATAGGATTGTTCATAACCAGATAACTGAAACCTGGTTTGGAAACTGTTTGATGTCAGGGACCAGGCTTACTCATCTTTGTATTCCAATTGCTTAGCATAGTTTTTGTGACACCAAAGGAAATGATTAGTGTTATCTGAATGAATAAGTGATAATCTATAAGTAAATATTTGAGGAGGTTTGGAACACACATATTCATATGTAAGTTCTCATAACAAAGCATTAATGTTTCTAGTACTTTGACCTAGTCAGTAGTAACATGTTTAGAGAAGAATGTTTTGAAATCCGTTACCAAAAACTTTGGGATTTTCTTAGAGAAGGTTCAGTTTTTACGGAACTTAACAAACCAAACAAGTTTACAAGTAATTACTATAAATGTTGCAAATACGTAAACAGCTTCAAACACTTCCAACAGCAAATACTGCAGCTGCGGTACACTTCCGACTATAACTATAATGTACTTGAATTTAGTTCTGGATCTACCCAGAGTTAGGCTATCCTCCACAGTTTAAGGGCAGTTCTCTACAAGATTCCCCTTCCCGTGTGAGTCACAAAGTTCGGAGTCACAGGCCACCCCACCTCTGACCTACTGGCTACAAACTGAGTTCTCTCCATCCCCCCGGGTTCAATAATTTGATATAATAACTCACACAACTCACTGAAAGCATTATATTTACTATTATAGTTTTATTATAGTGAAAGAATACCAATAAGAAGAAGCCAAAAGAAGAGATTCATAGGGCAAAGTCTGGGACGGTCTTCAACCCAAGCTTCCATGTCTTCTCCATGTGGAGTCAGGACATGTCACACTCTGGCACAATGATGTATATTATCAGTCATGGAAGTGTCCCAAATTTATATACGTTTCATTACGTAGGCATGATTGGTGGAATCAATGTTCATGTGGTGATTAAAATCAGTGCTCATTATTTGGGGAGATTGGTCTGACATAAGGTGACTCAAAGCCTCAACCCCCTAACCGCATGGTTGGTCTTTCTAGTGTGGCCTGTCCCCCAACCTGAGCCTGTAGGTGAAGTAGGCCCTACCCTGTCATGTAGTTAGTGTTTGAACTATTAGATGTGGTCCTGGACCACCATGAGTAACAATGCACTCCCACCATGAAAAATACCAGAAATTTACAGTTTATTCTCCCAGGAACTAGAACAAAGGCCAGACCTCTTTCTCAAGGTCAAATTCATTACTATACAATTATCAAACAATATTAAAAGTAAGGTTCTAAAAGTATGATTTTACATTAGAGAGAGGGAGAAAATGAACAGACAGACTGACACAGGAGAGGAGGGTAGTGGGATGTTACTAATTCAAATCCAAACTGAAGATATCCTGGAAGACTTTCCCAAATCACTGACACAAGAACTATGTTTTAAAAGCCTATGGAAGAAAAGATGGAGCCAAAGAGTAGGAGGTTGGGAAGGCTTTTCTGGTAGAGGGGCAGACCTGGGCAAAGAGTTGGAGGCAAAGAATTTGGCTCATTTTGAAAACTTCAAACAATTCTTTATGGCATTGGCCATAAAGGGAGCAAGCATGCGAGAGATGAAGTTAGAGAGGGGGGACTGTGGTCAGCTTGGAAACTAGTTTTTCAAATAAGCAGCTTCAGTTTTATCCTCAAAACCACACAATAGAGATCATCGGAGGTGGCCAGAGGACTGGAAGTGAGATGTTATCATCACTGAAAAAGGGAGAAGGATGCACCAGAGCCAGATAGTTCAATTACTAGAGAAACAACTTTTTTAATAATGTAGAGCTCATATCTCCTAAGCCATTCTGCTTTCCTGTTACAATTCTAGCAGATTCCAGTTTTCCAATTGCTGTAAAGAATAGAATAGAGGGAAACGGACTTTGGCCCAGTGGTTAGGGCGTCCGTCTACCACATGGGAGGCCCGCGGTTCAAGCCCCGGGCCTCCTTGACCCGTGTGGAGCTGGCCCATGCGCAGTGCTGATGCGCGCAAGGAGTGCCCTGCCATGCAGGGTGTCCCCCGCGTAGGGGAGCCCCACGCGCAAGGAGTGCACCCATAAGGAGAGCCGCCCAGCGCGAAGGAGGGAGCAGCCTGCCCAGGAATGGCGCCGCCCACACTTCCCGTGCCGCTGCCGACAACAGAAGCGGACAAAGAAACAAGAAACAAGACGCAGCAAAAAGACACAGAAAACAGACAACCGGGGGAGGGGAGAGGAAATAAATAAATAAAAATAAATCTTTAAAAAAAAAAAAAGAATAGAATAGAATGGAGAGGAATCCAATTTTTTTTAAGTTTCCATTTGTCTCTAATATTGACAGTATTGTTACAGCCATCCTCAAGAGTTGGTCTATTTCTGACCATGAAACTGATACTTGACTATGATCAGTTGATATCCTGAGAAGATACTTTTGTCCTTTAACATTCAAATTGAGTTTGACTGCTATTTTGAAAATTAATAAAAAAATTTATATAACATATTGTTATTTTATATGTTAACAGAGGAGACAAAAGGAGCTAAAGGTAATACTTTTAGATGGAAAATGAAAACTAGATCCCTTTATAACTTAGTCTGTTAGACCAGCATTACCCTGATTCCAGAGCCAGATAAAGACAACACAAAAAAAGAAAATTACAGAACAATATCCCTTATGAACACAGATACAGAAATCCTCAAAATGCTGACTAACCAAATCCAATAGTATATTAAAAGGATTATACACTATGACCAAGTGGGATTTATTCCAGGAATGCCAGGATGGTTTAACATAAATCAATCAATGTGATATAACACATTAGTAGAATGAAGGAAAAACCCACACGATCCTCTCAATTGATGTAGAAAAGGCATTTGACAAAATCCAACATCCTTTCATAATTGAAAAAAAAATGCTCAGAAAACTGGTAGTAGAAGGGAATTTTCTCCCTTCTACTCCCTTAACATATGTTGGCAAGATTGCAGAGAAATAGGAGCCTTATTATTGTTGGTGGAATGGAAAATGATGCAGCCACTGTGAAAAACTGGATGTTCCTCAGAAAGTTAAAAATAGAATTACCCATATGACCTGCTAATTCCACTCTGAAGTGTATACCCCCCAAAGAATTGAAAGCAGGGACTCAGACAGATATTTGTACACCAGTGTTCATCCCAACATTATTCTCAATAGCCAAAAAGGTTGCAAGCATCCCAAGTGCCCATCAGCAGATGAAGGATAAACAAAATGTGGTATATCCATACAATGGAATATTATACAGCCCTAAAAAGAAGTGAACCTTCTATAACATGGGTGAACCTTAAAGATCTAAAGTTATTTCACTCAACATGAAATAAGCCAGACACAATGGAAAAATATTTTATGATTTCTCTTTGTGAAATACTTTAAATAAGCAAATTCATAGACACAGACAGCAAAATAGTGTTTACCAAGGATGGGGAGGGATGGGAAAATGGGGAATTGTTGCTATCTGGTTATGAGTTTTGGTTTGGAATAATGAAAATAGTTGCAAATAGTGGTGAAAATTAAGTATTGTTAATGTACTTAATGCCAAAAAAATGCCCACTTAAAATGGCTAAAATGAATTTGATGTTATATTTGTTACATAATTAAAAACAAATCAATTATTTAAAAGAAGACCAGAATGCCTAAAATGAAAGATATTTTTAAGGCTAGAACTTTAAATATGATGTATCATTAAACTTACTTTCATTTCTCATCCCCTATAAACAAAAATGTACCTAAATATTTCCATTTTAAACTATTCTAAAACATCTTCAGAAGTAAAAAGTCATAGTTTTCTTTATTAAATTATATTAAGTTGTATATTAAATTGTTCTGCTTATCTATACTTGTTTTAACTTATTTCCTAAAATTTGATGATTCTTAATTTTCCAGATCATTGTATAGTCTACTGTATTTTTAAAAATCTGTTTATTCCTAAATTCCTTTTCTAGACTAAAATTTTCTATTTTCTGAAAATATTTTATTTTCTGAATTTTAATCTATTTGTTGTGCCCTCAATGTTCATCATGATACGTAAACCCTTTTATTGGTAGGATCCTGCTAATTGTCTGTGTGGAAAGGAAGAATTAGTAATTGGTTTAATGTGAGGATTGTCTTTCAGCCTCTGTGTTTTTATTATCTCTTTTAAGCCTTTAACTGTTGTGCCCACTTTAAAAAAATAAGCTTATAAATGCTAAGAATGGTTTAGCTTATGGGGTAGCATTTGTCTAAGTAATAAAATTTTTTATGAGAGTTAAAGAATGTCTCATTATTTGTTTATGATGCTATTGAATATAGTATGTGTGTGAGAGAGAGATTACCTTTTTTTTTTCTAGGAGGTACCAGGTATTGAACCCAGGACCTTGTACATGGGAAGCAAGCCCTCAACCACTTGAGCTGCATCCCTTCCGCAAGAGAGGTTATCTTTTTAAGAAGGTTTTTTTGAACCAGAAATTTCCATAATAATTCTAATCATTTTAAAAGATTAGGGGAAACGGACTTTGGCCCAGTGGTTAGGGCGTCCGTCTACCATATGGGAGGTCCACGGTTCAAACCCCGGGCCTCCTTGACCCGTGTGGAGTTGGCCATGCGCAGCGCTGATGCGCGCAAGGAGTGCCTTGCCATGCAAGGGTGTCCCCCGCGTGGGGGAGCCCCACGCGCAAGGAGTGCGCCCGTGAGGAAAAGCCGCCCAGCGTGAAAAGAAAGAGCAGCCTGCCCAGGAATGGCGCCGCCCACACTTCCCGTGCCGCTAACGACAACAGAAGCGGACAAAGAAACCAGACGCAGCAAATAGACACCAAGAACAGACAACCAGGGGAGGGGGGGGAATTAAATAAATAAATAAAATCTTTAAAAAAAAAAAAAGATTAGGCCTCACCAGCATTTTTTCCTTGTGTGCAATGAATTATTTGCACATTTAATTATAATGCCAGAGTCTGAATCCCTTACTATAAGTAATAGTGCTACAAAATCTTTGTTATAATTGTTGTGCTTTTTTTTTTTAATTCAAGTGTTATATGATCAGACAATTGTATTTAGATTTTAAACTTTACTTTTCTTGAATAACAATTCTTAAAGCATTGTATTTTCTCCTGCAGGTTGATCAGACAGCCGATGCAAGCTTTTTGGGCTGGGTTATTGCTTCATTTAGTCTTGGCCAGATGGTAGCTTCACCTATATTTGGTTTATGGTCTAATTATAGACCAAGAAAAGAACCTCTTATTGTCTCCATCTTTATTTCGGTGGCAGCCAACTGCCTATATGCATATATCCACGTCCCAGCTTCTCATAATAAATACTACATGTTGATTGCTCGTGGATTGGTGGGGTTTGGAGCAGGTAATACATATGTATTTATGTGTTTTCTTGTCATATTCAAATTCATCCTGACATTCAAGGCCCTCTGTCATCTGACCTCACCCCTCTTCCTCAACCTCATATCCCACAGTTCAAAAAGCAGATTTTGTATTGCAGTCAGACAAATATCTTTCCTATCATTTTGCCTTTGCTCATGATATTTCCATTACCTTTTCTCTTCCCATTCTTCTCTCATCCTTAAAGATCAGTTGAAGTTCCACCTCTTCCTTGAAGCCTTCTCAGGCTACCTTGACCTTTAACAGATATTTTCTTTCTCTGGTATATCTCTGACACTTGCTTGTACTGTCTTGCATTGTACACTTTCATCTTTTCTCACCAACCAAATAGTAAAATATTTGCAATTTAGAAACAATTTATGATACTTTCTAATATTCTGTTGCCATTAGGAAACTCTGGAATATAATGAGTGCTCAATAAATATTTTGAGTTGCATTGTTAGTGGTTCTTTTGTTGCTTATATTACAGTTCTATGCATACCTTTCTTTTAAATACGGTTATAGCAATCAGTAGTGTGCCATTCACTCAGTTCTCAGTATTTAATGATGAAAAATAGTTTGATATTCCTATAGTGGCATTTCATTTCATCCAAATCATGAGCCATGCTGTTTTCATATTACTAAAGTAATTTGTGCAGTTAGTTCATACATTTGCTCAATAAAAATATCTTAAGTGTGTTGTATGTTTATAAAGATGAAGCAGTGACTATACCACTGAATATTTCTTCTTCCATATAAAGCCAAATTAAACTGAATTTTATAAACTGAAGGATATTTTCTTTTACTTTGAATTGTTGTATCTTTTCTTAGGAAATGTAGCAGTTGTTAGATCATATATTGCTGGTGCTACTTCCCTTCAGGAAAGAACAAGTTCCATGGCAAACACAAGTGCATGTCAAGCATTAGGTTTTATTCTAGGTCCAGGTAGGTATTCTTCACTTGTCATTACTTAAATCTGAATTGGGAAAACGGTTGAGATTCAAACATTAAATGAAATCTAATTATAAAATCTTATAGCTGAAGAGAAAAGGAGGGATACTAAAAAGTTTTGATCCAGGGGTGAGGCTAGGCTCTTATGTGTCTGTTGTCTATATAGTCACCCAGATAGTGAATTGGAAAGCTGGAGTTCAAACCTAACCCTGTCTGACTCCAAAGTAAATGTTCCATCAGTTATATAGCTTGCCAGCTCCTTATGGTTTCTTTCTTTTTCTGTATTTATGAGAAACAAAATTCTTTAGACTGGATTTAAGGAAAGTTATAAGAGGGTCTTCACCTTTGCCCTTTGTCCAGAACTTTAAGACATTTTTTAAGGTTGAAGAAAATATGAAAGGTTAAAAAAGGGTCCTTCCTCTTCCAAATCTTCCATTCTTTTGCTGGGTATTTAAAATGTTAATGAGACTTAATGCTTCCCAAAGACCAATTAATTTTCTCCTAAATAAGTAAAGAAATTAGTAATTTTTTGTGGTTGGAATAACATTGAAAAATTAGACATAATCATTATAATTTGTCCATGCTCTGAATATTACAGGTGTGAATTCAGCTCCATTTATTTCATCATTAAACCACCCTAGTACCCATTACTTCCTTCTATTGAGCCAAGAAAAGCCTCAACAGAAGAGAATATAGTTCATCATTTGTCAAATCTTAATATTTCAGTTTAGTATTTTGGAACACCCAGCACAAATGTAGATGAATTGAACATTACCGCCATATTGTAAAATACATGAGGACATGATCTAAGTCATATTTATAAACCACTCTACTTGCCAGTAACAAGCATAGAACCTGGTAGAGACTTGCGTTCTCAGTAAATATTTTTGACCATGTAAAAAGTAGCTTAAAGATTACCTTATTTAAACATTTTGTATGAATAAGGGTAGACCTGAAGATATTAAATAACTTTTCCAGTAATAACCACATCAACAAACACTAACATTTATTGAGTGTTACTGTGTGCTAGGTACTGTTCTAAGTGCTTTAGATGCAATTTCTTACTTAAGCCTCACCCAAAAGTTATACGCAAATTATTGGCAGAGCCAGATACGTAGTCTAAATCAAGAGATCAAACCATTACTCTTCTCATCAGTTTTACTATAGATGCAAATTTAAAATGATATGAAATATACATAATATTTAAGAATATTGGCCTAAGATGCGACATTTTCTTTTTTATAATGAAATTAAGTTTTTCTGATTGATTTATGTAAGAAATTGAATAATTTAAATGTCCTATGGAGTTTTTTTTTTAAAGAAGATACTGACAAGTTACTTTACATGTAATTCTTTGTGAATATGCATAGGTTCTTGATGTTTTTTTTCCCTAAGGAGACTTTTTAGGTATTTTTTTCATAACCACCCTATCCCATGAAATTTTAATACCACAGTTATACAATATGTCTTTTATATACTATATACTACACATACACACTTGTGCTTTATACATAATTTTTTTTTCATCCTCCCTCACCAAGAACCAATTGTTTCCCCTTTAGGGCAACAATTGTTGAGAATGTGTGATGTAGATGGATGATTCTGTAAGGTTACTTCCAATTCTGTGGTAAATGCCTTTCACATTTTTCAGCTTGTACCTCATGTATAACAATTCATCTGTATATATTTTATTTTAATAAGTTCTTCAGACTTGTTTTGCACTTATTGGAGAAAACGGTGTGACATGGGATGCTATTGATCTGCAAATAAACATGTATACAGCACCAGTTTTACTTGGAGCCTTCCTTGGAGTTTTAAATATTATTCTGATCCTTACTATATTAAGGTAATTAGATAGAAATGATAAAATTACTTTTGTAGATTGTGAAATTAAGTGGGCATTATCATTTTTGAAGGATTATAAGTCTCTTCGGTTTTAATTCTATACTCGTGTTCATACTTTTTAATCAACTAATACTTATACTCTTCACAACTCAAATAATAAACATCCTGATCAATGGGAACAGATTATGAAGGTCTTTAACAATTCAAGATTTGGGCTTGATTTAGTAACTCTAAACTCTGGTATCTAAATAGGGGAGTGACATGAAAGTAACATTTTAAGTAGGTTAATAGATTAGTATCAATTTTAAATTAAAAATAAAAAACTATTTGTACATCTCCTATCTTTATACGATAGATGAAATTTTCCAAAACTATGGAAGTTTGTTACTTTATATTTATAGTGTTTTCGCCAAGAGTCCAGAATGGTTAAAATAACTGGAAAACTTCAAATACTGATTAAGGTTGATCATGTATGCTTTTGGATTACTTAAATATTTTTTTCATTTTATATGATAATATAAGAATTGTATTTTTATTTTATTAGTTATTTCTCATTGGTAATAATTTTATTACTCAGAAATCAGTAAAAGCTTTATTAGCATGGGAAAAAATGAAAGTTTGTAGTAAATTTAGACCATTTCTTATTATACTAAGCCTTCTGTAAATAAATGTTTATAGACAGATGGATTTATAAAATTACTTATGTTAATATACATGAACTATAACATGGAGACACTGGATCACTGAAATTAATAAGTAATGGGTAAGCAGTACTGTATAAAATACAGTTAAATGTTTCATGTGTTTCTTTTTAAGAGAACATCGTGTGAATGATTCAGGACGACAGTGTAAGATCATTAATTTTGAAGAAGGTACTATTAACCTGTTTAACTAAATTATTATAACATTATAAAGGTGTTTCTAATTATTCTGTTTGGCATTTTGTTGGCACTTGGATTTTTGCCTGGGAGGAAAATGCAGTGGGTAATTGAGGAAGATCTTCCAAGCTGAATGTTACCTAAATTGGTTTTTAAAAAAAAGAGGGGGCATACCCATATTAGTGTCCATGATTGGCAAGGTTAAAAACATTGCTACAAATCACTTTGTCCTATTTTCAAGGAGGCAGCATTTTAAAACCCTTGAAATATTTGAATGATTTCAGTAACTTTGCAATCAAATGTCTGTTTCAAGCATTTCTTTAATCTCTTAATCATGGGAATAGGCATGGTTTCTCTTTTGTATTTTTATTATCTTAATTTTCTTGCAAATGAATGTCTTTATCCTTTAGATCTTTCTCTGAATCATAAATAGGTATCCAATTTGGTAAATAATTATATTTTATCAAATAAACCATTATTTAAATACTAATTAAAGCCATCCTTAGGAGAGAATCCCATACAAAAGAATGCAACTCAGTACTTGCCCTCTAGGCATTTATAAACTTGTGGAAGAGACACAGTATTATTTTATCAAGTACCTTCATAGCCATTTTACTTAATTCTCATGAAAGAAAAACAGTGGAAGTTAAAAGTTATTCGTGAGGTGGAGAGCAGGGTGGCAAAGAGTGACAGAAAAATTTTGAATAGAGGAAAAGCATGACAGTGGACAGATTCAATGCAAGACTAATTCATATTTAATGGCCGGAACCACAGCAGCAACTGAGAATAGAGAAGTGATAAATATGAATTTTTGAAAGGAAAAAGCAAGATTCTTAACAGATTAGATAGGGAATATTAAGGTTTAGAGCCATTTAAAGGTGTCTGCCAGGTTTTGATTTTAGATAATTGGAAGAATGGTGGGTAACAGGAATTTAGGGAGGCTTCCTCAAAAAAAAAGATTATTTCAATTTGGATTAAGCTGAGTATATCGCTATACTAGGATGACCAAAATTCTCAGAGACATTTGTGATTTTGGCACTAGAGATCAAAACAAGAGATACACAGTTGGGGTCACCCCGTGAAGTTCTCTAGGTCAGAGTAGTAAGCACTAAGTACTGGTGAAGGATACCTACATGTGAGAGGTAGAGGGAAACAGAGCCAAAGAAATGCACTGGAATAGAACTATCAGGATATAGGAGAACCAGAATAATGCTATAATGTTGAAGCCAAGCTCCAAGAATAAATACATTGGCAGATTAGATGATATAGACACATCCAAGGAAATGAGGATGTTGAAAGGCTAATGGATTTGGTGAAGACACCATCAGCGATCTCTAGGAGAGCCGGTTTTTTTTTAAGATTTATTTATTTCTCTCCCCTTCCCCCACCCCAGTTGCTATTCTCTGTGTCCATCTTGCTGTGTGTTCTTCTTTGTCTGCTTCTGTTGTCAGCAGTACAGGAATCTGTGTTTCTTTTTGCTGCGTCATCTTGCTGTGTCAGCTCCATGTGTGCGGCGCGCTTCTTGGGCAGGCTGCGCTTTCTTTCGTGTTTGGCGGCTCTCCTTATGGGACGCACTCCTTGTGCATGGGCTCCCCTACACAGGGGGCACCCCTGCGTGGCATGGCACTAGGAGAGCAATTTTATTTAAATAGCGCAGATCAGTGCCAACTGGATAAGGTGAGGATAAGAAAGGGAGTTAACAACAAAACCACATAGAAAAAAAGACTGTTTAAAATGACAGTTAATTTTATTGTACATTCTTTTTTTTCTTAAAGATTTATTTATTTATTTCTGCCCCCCCCCTTGTTGTTTGTGCTCACTGTCTGCTCTGTGTCTGTTCATTATATGCTCTCTGTGTCTGCTCAGCTTCTTTTAGTAGGCACCAGGAACTGAACTCAGGACCTCCCATGTGGGACGGAGGCACCCAATCGGTTCAGCCACGTCGGCTCCCTGTTTATTGTATCTTTCATTGTGTCTCCTTGTTGTGTCTTCTCATTGCGTCAGCTTGCTGTCTTGCTCATCTTCTCTAGGAGGCACTAGGAATCAAATCTGAGACCTCCCATGTGGAAGGTGGGTGCCCAAGTGCTTGAGCCACATATGCTCCTCTGTGCTATACATTCTTAATGGCTTATATTCTAAGAATGTAAAGAGTAACAAAGGAATTTAAAAATTTTATTAGTAATCTTATATTTAGTGGTTCTGTTGATATTATTTTGGAAAAATTATATATATCAGGGTAAAAGAAATAAGTAATTATGTTAATAGGTTGGGAACCAAGATGTTCAGTGTACGAGAAAAGAGAATCAAATATAAAATGAAAACTTAAATTTCAACTCTGTAATGTTAAACTCAAAATAAATATAAGTACACATTTATAATTTTTATCTTTTAAAAAACACATATTTTAAAATATTTTTTCTGACCATTGAAAACTTTTAGAAGCATTGAAAACTACTAACAACAAGTACCACTAATACCCAGATTGTCGTTATTTCCAACTAAAAGGAACCATAGCACCATGGACAAATGGCTTATCACAGTAATATGTGATGATGATCCTGGTGTATGTTGCACCAGAATGCAAGAAGGATATTAAATTAAAATGAAATTGTGTGGAAAGAATACAAATCAGGTTGCAGGAGCTTCCACTAGCCAAAGATGGGACAATTTGAGCATTAAAAGGAAGAGTGACTACAATCGTTAAAACACTTTGAACATACAACCTCAGTCAGAAGATATACTCCTAAAAAGAGAGCAAGCAAAAACAAACAAAAAAACCTTGTTGGTCACCACTGGATGTAGCTAGGGTATTTAATATTCTGAAAATCTTCTTGAACAAAGGGGAATTACCAAGTATTTTTTCTACCTTTCCTGTATAAATTATATATCAGGGTAACCAAATAGTTGATGAGGGAAAGTTCTTTTTATAGAATTTCAGCTAAGAAATGCAAAAGAAATGTTAGAATTAGAAAACATTTTAAAATTTCTAATGAAATGAATTAGTCAACTCTTATCAAAGGATGCAAAATATTAATAATTTAGTGAAAGATTGGTAGGAAACTTTATAATGGACTGATCAGCCTGACAATACCTGAACCCATTTATCAATCTTAATATCACTTAAATTGGTGTGCCAGACATTATATGGTTCCTTGGTGTGATGCAGTACGGAGTACACAGCACCATATGGAAAGTACTCATGCCCAAAATGCTGATCCAGAATCTACTCAAACCATTAGAGTTAATATTTTCAATAAATATGGGTGTGGCAGTTTTGATATTATTTATGAATCCCCCTTAAAAAAGAAAAATTATGTTTGTAAACTGGTCTGTTCCTCTGGGTGTGATACCCTTTGATTGTATTAAATTCAAAGGTTTTAGGTTTATTTGATAAAAGATTAAGACTTATGTTTTTATGTTTTTTAATGTAACGTTCTTTGTGATCTACTAACTTTAATAAAAATTTTTTAAAAATAAAAATTTTTAAAAATTAGAAAAAGATTAGGACTTTGATTGGACCACATCAGTAGCATGTGACTCAGGGTTGAGTCCCAATCCTCTTGGTGGGTGGATATAAATGCACACTCACTCAAGAAGAGAGAGAACTTTGTCAGTTTTGATTCTGGAGCCCTGGGAAAAGAGATGAACCATTTGCCTGATAGTTTGCACCTGAGCAGCTGAGAAAGCCTAGAAAGAAACAAGCCCTATGTCAGACTGATAAAGGAAGCCCTGAGAGATGAGCCCTATGCCAGCCTGAAATAGGAAGAAGCTGGGCCCACAGAGCCATAGGAGGAAGAAGGAAGGAGAGACCAGGCAGCAAGAGACCACCATCTTGATTCAACACGTGGCCACTGACTTTGATGAGCCTTGAGTTGGATTCTTCAGGAACTTGTAACTCTAAGCTTTTACCCCAAATAAATACCCTTTATAAAAGCCAACCAATTTCTGGTACTTTGCATCAGCGCCCCTTTTCACTGACTAATACAGTGGGGAATAGAGGGAGAAGTTCAATGCCACCATGAAGAACTAAGCTCATTCTACTTTATCAGTGATCTGGTTTCTTTAAGGACATAAAGTTGGGGAAAGAGGGACTGTTTTCAGTTATAAGAGAGAGGTGCAGTGAGTAGATATTTAGATACTGATTTGAATAAACTGTGGAAAGGTACTTTTGAGATGGTGGGGAAATTGAATATGTACTACGTTTCAGATGACATTAGGGAGTTACTGTTCTTTTGTTAAGTGTGATAACAGTTGTGGTTATGTAAGAGAATGTCATTATTTAGATATATATTTTGAAGGATTTAGGTGTGAAATGGTTTAGGAGATTTAACTTTAAAATACTACAACAGCAAAGAGCTTAAAAGAACGGAAAGCAGGGGCAGAGGAATCATTCAAAACTATCGAATCTGGGAGGTGGGTATTTGAGGATATATTTGAAAAGTTTCAAAATAAAAAGTTTAAAAAGAAAAAAAAAAGGACTGAGTGGTGAGGAAGTACCAGCAGTGGATATAAACTACTTTTTAAAAGGTGAGAAATAGATGCTAACTTAAAGGAGCAGTCAAAAGGAATGAGCAAGTGAACAGTGAGTGAGGTTGACGTGCTGAGAAAGGCTATATATATAAGAAGCAAAATCTTTCAAAAGTTGGATGGGGATCAAATATAGATTTTAAACTATGTGCTTAGGAATTGCCTGGGGACCTTGTTAAGTTGCAGATTCTGATTCAGTGGGTCACGATGAGGTCTACTTTGGGTTGCCAGATAAAATACAGGATACCCAGTTAAATTTGAATAATAATTTAGTCTAAGAATATCCACCCAGTTAAATTTGAATTTCAATAAACAATGAATAGTTATTTAGTATAAATGTCTTCTATATATAGCCTGGAGCATGCTTATATTTGAATTTCAAGTCCTGCGTGGAGTATTCATGTTTGTCTGAAATTCAAATGTAACTGGATATCTTATATTTTTATTTGCTGCATCTGACAACCTTAATGCTACTCTGAGAATCTACATTTCTAACAAGCTATCAAGTGATGCCAGCACTGCTGATGTGCAAACCACAGTTCGAGGTGTAAGGATCTAGAGCCGTACATTCCAATACAATATAGCCATGAGCTACCTGTGTCTATTTACATTTAAATTGAGTTACATTAAAAATTATTTCCTCAACCACACTAGCCACATTTCAAGTGCTCATTTCCTAATATTGGCAACTGTATTGGACAGCACAGATAGAAAACATTATCATCATCGCACAGGTACTATTGGACAGCACTACTTTAAAGCACTTACAAGTTAGTTCAGACAGGAGAGATCTCCTTTTATGAGATTTCTAGATATTTCAAAATAATTGTTACAAAACAAAAATCATGTTTTCAAAGAATGTCCAGATAAAATTGATCTGGTAAAAACTTCCACAATTGTTTTAGTTTGAAAGATATTAAAGTTTAAAGATGTTTTCATAAGATAGAATTACATATTCTTTGAGTCAATATATTAATGTATTCTTTAAATTTTTATAATTGGGATATATGGTCAGTCTGCATAGTCTAGGATACAGCAGATATGAGAATCCCCACCCCATATATCAAGCAAACTCCATTCAGACTTAGGGCACTGTTGATATAATTCAAAGGAATAAACACTGACTTGTAGATGGTGACTGAGAATTAGGGAGATCCATCCAAAACAATACAAGGTTAATAAGCCCCAGGACAGAGTCTGGACAAAGGTGACCAGATGCGTTTGTGTGATTAGAAAGGGAGTCATAACCCTAGGTTAAGTGTCCAGCGTGCTTAATTCCCTCAACTAGAGCAGGCTATTTCTGAATCCCACTTATTATGGAGAAGGAACACCTCAGGAGTCCTGAGTGAAAAAGTAGGCGCCATTATGAAACTAACTGTGCCCTAAAAAAGTCATTTCTTACTCACTTTCAAATTCCCTTTAAACATATAGGAGATGCCCAGTTCATCTGTTTTCACACTAGATTTGTTTGTTTGGTTCTCAACAATACTAAGCTTAATAATGGCTTTATATAAAGATGGGAAAGATTAGAGATTTTTATTTCTCCATCTTTGTATACAGGTCCAGGCCCTTACTGCACAAAAAGTATAAAATATGGGAAAAGTAAATCTCTGGAGTAAGCATATATGAAAGGATAAGCTGGAAGAGGAATGGTCAGTGATTCGTTTGCCAGAGGGCTGCCAATGCAAAGTATCAGAAATGTGTTGGCTTTTATAAAGGGGATTTATTGAGGTAAAAGCTCACAGTTCCAAGGCCTGGAAAAGCCCAAACCGAGGTACCATAAAAGATGCTTTCTTGCCAAAGTCAGCTATTGTTGATCCTGGTGTGTTGCTACATGTTGAAGCAATATGGCTGCTGATCTCTGCATGGTTTCAGACTTCCCCTCTGGGCTCACCATCTCCTCTTGAGTTGCTCCATGGGCACAGTCTCTTGGTGCTTCATGCTTAAGCGAGCCTGTAGTCCTCTTTCTCCTGGCATAGGGTTTGTCTCTTAGGTCTTCTGTCCTTGCAGCTCAGCTGTGGACAAAATTGGAGTCTTTTCAGCCATAGGGCAGTTCCCTTTTTCCCTCTGTCTCTGTGAAGTCAGTTGATATCAGACCCAGCAAGGGGCGGGCACTCAGCCTGAATCATACCTTATTGACATAGTCCAATAAAAAGCCCTACATTAATCTTACCAAGTAATCTAATCAGAGGCCCCTCAAATGAATTTAATACAATAAAGGGTATCACATCCAGAGGAAAAGATTAGTTTACAAACATAAGTTTTCTCTTTTGGATTCATAAAATAATCTCGAACTGCCACTGTCAGTAAACACAAAACAAGGACTTTTTAAAAATTGCCTTTCCAATTTATTTTGAAACTTTCAAACATTCAGAAAAGTTTAATCAATTGTACAAGGGACAGCCAAATACTACTTAAATGAAATAATTGTTAACATTAAGAATTCTGTCAGTCTCTAGCTATTTGTCTATGCATTTGTATATCTTATATATATCCGTCTATCCATTAACTTTTTGTTGAACCATTTGAAAGTAAATTGCAAACATCATGATACTTCACCCCTAAGTAACAGTGTGCATTGCCAAAGAATGGCATACCCCAAGTACCATTATCATCCCCAGACTCCCCCCAGTAAACAGTAATTCCTTAAAAGAATCTAATATATAAACCATATTCAAATTTCCATAATAATTTCAGAAATGTATTTTAGTTGTTTTTTTTAAACTCAGACCTTATTTGAGTTCATCCTTTCCATTTAATTATTATATCTCTTTAGTTTCTGTTAATCTAGAAAAGTATTTCATGACATTAACTTTTTAGTTCTCTTATAGAATGTCTTACATTTTTTATGGTCATTGCCTCAGGGAATTGTTTAACTTGTTCCTCTATTCCCTGGAAATTAGGGCTCCATATTTGATCAGAGTCAAATTAAACATTATTGGCAAGAATGCTTTCTAGGTTTTGCTATATATATCCTTTTGCATAATAGCAGAAGACATATGATGTCATGTTGACACCATTATTACTGATGCTGAATTAGATCACCTGGATAAGGTAGTGACATCCAGATCTCTCCATTGTAATGCTCTGTGTTCCCCTTTGCAATTAACATGTAAAACTGTTGAGGAGATACTTTAGTGTCATGCAAAAGCAAACTTTACCTTATGGCTTTAGCATCTACTGGTGACTCTTCCCAAATCAGTTAATTCATTGGGTGTTACAAGATGTGATTTTAAAAAATGCTATCAGTTCTTCCACATTTATTAGCTGGCGTTCTTCTGTAAAAAAAAAAAAAAAAAAAGAGCTGTCCCCAGCAGCTGGAGATAAACTATAGTTCCTCTTAGAAAGGCAGGGTAAATTTTTAAATGTTTTCTTTTTATTATCAATTCTCAGAGTAAGAAGTTGATGTATTGGTAACGAACCTTTTTTAATGAAGTTCCTCAATCTGTGAGTCATCAAATACTAGGAATACACAAAATTGCTTTTGAATGCCTTGAAATTCTTATTACTTATTTTATAAAGTAATTGAAAATAATATCCCAACCAGTTTAACTGTAGTTCTTTTGCCTCCAGTGAAGTGTCTATTTAAATTAAGCTGATTAATTCAGATCATCAAGTTATCCTTTGATAATTTAACTTAAGTAGGAATTTTAATTTTAAAAATTCTTGTTAAATAGCAGGATTGTAAAGTATATTTGAGTTCTATCAAATTACATGAATATATTTTTCTATAATTTGTTTTGTCTGGTTTTGTTTTCTTTTTCTGTTGTCTATAGGTTTCTTTCTCTTTTTTTTTTTAGGCCAATATAAAGAATTTATTTGGGAAATGGGGGAAAGAACAGAGCTTGCTGAGAAATGAGAGAGAAAGATGGAAACATACATCAAGATTTGGTGCTGGCTCCTCTAGGCAGAGAGAGCCTTCTATAGATTTCTAAGTATTTGATTAATATAAGAACAACCTGAATCATGGAACATTGATTCGTAATAATAGCTTTTTTATTTAAAATTAGGCAACTAGATATTAAAATTTCCCCCAAATCAGAGAGCAAATGAAATTTTAAAAAGGCAGCCTAATACAGAAGTACAATTAGGGTATACTCTTTGAAGACAATGACAATGGTTTCTTACTTTTTATATTACTGCCTAATGACACAAACTGTAATTAATGTTATATGCATTTGATAAGAGCCCTTTTTTTTTTTTTTGATTGAAGTTCCGAAAGTGCACTAGTCGGTGAATATTTACATTTTTAACCTGGTCCTCCATTCTCCCAAAATATCCTTCTTCACCCACCCACATACATACACACTTACTTAAATATAATGTGAATGAACACTGTCTTGTATTACTTATCTAGTTTACTCTGCATAAGTGGATAAATTTCAAAATAACGCAATGCATGTAAATGAGTAGATACATATTACCTCACACTTCTCAATAGTAGCAGGAATAGTTTGTTTGAATGTGTAGCTTGACTTTATAGTTCAAGATTGCAAGTTGAAATTCTTTCTTTCCTAATTTATAAAACCACTATCTAGAGTGTACCTGGGGCATGCTTCTATGGAATATGAAAGTGTTCGTCTTGTTATAGTGTGTTATCTCAGTGGGTGGAGACCCACAAAATAAACAAGAAAATATTAAACTCCCACTCTGGGAAGTCCTGCTATGGTCTCAATTCAAGGGACAAGAATCTCTTGAGAACATAGGCAATACCTAATAAAAGAAAACAGGAAAAAAATATTTAAAAACACCATCAAATCTTGATTTCTTTGCAACAATAAAAATAACAGAATCTTTACTAATACTGGTTTCACATAGCTTTGAAATTCAAACTATATATCCATTGAAGTGAATCATGAAACTGGGAACTGACTTAATAAACTATTTGAGGTCTTCATGAAATCCTTATAAATTTAAGAATTAAATTAGGGGAAGTAGATGTGGCTCAAGTAATTGGGCTCCTGTCTACATTATGGGAGGTCCTGAGTTCGTTTCCTGGGGCCTTCTGGTGGAGGCAAGCTGGCCTGCGCGGTGAGCTGGCCCACGCAGCAAACTAGTGTAACAAAAAAGACAGAGGAAAGACAATGAGAGACACAACAAACCAGAGAGCTGAGGTGGCTCAAGCAATTGAGTCTTCTTTCCCACATCAGAGGTCCCAGGATTGTGTTCTTGGTGCCTCCTAACGAGAAGACGAGAATAGAAGACAAGGCAGACAGAGAGAGCACACAGCGAATGGACACAGAGAGCAGACAGCAAGCACAAACAACAAGGGAGGGGATAAATAAAATAAGTCTTAAAAAAAAAGAAATAAGGTAGGAAAAATCTGCAATTGAAATTAAAGCAAATATACTTAGTTTGATATCACTTAATTATATATTTCTGTAAATATTATTTTGTATAAACACCAAAAAATTATCTGAGGATATCCTATAGATAATAGAATTGAAGTATATCTTTTGAGAAGAAAATTCACTTTACTTTGAAAGTCATTTAAAATTTATTACCTTCATAATAATCCTTTGTTAAAGCTACTTTGTTTAATGTAACATTTTTTGTGATCTATGTTATCTTTAAAAAAATTAAATTCTTTTTAAAAATTAAAAAAAACTACTTTGAAGTCTAAATATGATTTTAAATGTTCGTAGAATTTGCTACATATAATTTCTATATTATTGTAGTGTCATAAGAAAAATTAGATGTGTGGATAATATAATTTTCTCTTGTTTATCTATAGCAAGTACAGAAGAAGTTCAGGTCCCCCAAGGAAATATTGATCAAGTTGCTGTTGTGGTCACCAATGTTCTGTTTTTTGTAGTTCTGTTTATCTTTGCCCTTTTCGAAACGTAAGTTTTATTCTGTCTCCATCTGAATCAAATTATGTATTGACCTGTATTTCTTAATACAGTATTAAGTATGTGGATGTTATTGAAAATCTTCTGCAAAGCATGTTTTTCTGGTTATAATGCAAAAAGTATATATAAATTTTATGTTTTGTAAGTTGGATATAGTTAATTCTCTGGTCATGATCTTAGACCTCATCTTCCTTCCTTAGAGAGAAATCTGTTTCACAAGCCTTTCCCTATTTCATCTGAGTTTTGTGATACATACAGTTATTAAATTTTACTTAGTTTCACAACTTAACTAACTGTAAGTTTTGTAAGTTCCTACATTTGTATATAAGTTTCAGCCTGGCATTTAACTCTGTTTAAGCTCTCATTCTGAAAAGAGACTAATGAAATATACTATAAAATCTTTGCCTTTTGGCCTTTATTATGTGGCTCTGTTATTTTATTTTTGTCAGAACTTTTTTCTTAGAGAACTTGTAGGTTTACAGAAAAATCATGCAAAAAATACAGAATTCCCATATAGCCCTCTCACACCCAGTTTTCCATATTATCAACACTTTGCATTAGTGTGGTACCTTTGTTATAATTGATGAAACAATATTATTTTAATTATACTATTAGCTGTAGTCCATAGTTTACATTACAGTTCACTATGTTGAACAGATCTATGGGTTGTTTGTTTGTTCTGAGTACCGGGGCCCGGGGATTGAACTCAGGACCTCATATGTGGGAAGCAGGCACTCAGCCACTTGAGTCACAATATTTTCTCCCATTCCATAGATTGTATTTTTACTTTCATGATGAAATCCCGTGATGCACTAAAGTTTTTTTTAATTTGATGAGGTAACACTTATCTATTTTTTCTTTTGTTGCTTGTGCTCTAGGAGTAAAATTGTAGTGGCTTAGAGTAATATACTCCAGAAAAAACATGTTCTTAATCTTAATGCATTTCCTGTGGGTGTGAACCCACTGTCAATAAAATCTTTTGATGATGTTTCTTCAATTAAGGTGGTCCAACTGATTGAAGATGAGTCTTAATCCTATTACTGGAAGCCTTATAGCAAACTCCAAAAGAGAGAAACCTTTATTGTGTTGAGGAAGTTTCCTTCTATTCCTAGTTTTTTAGGTGTTTTTTTCAAGAAAGGGTGCTGGATTTTGCAAACGCCTTTTCCACACCAATCAAGATAATCATGTTTTATTTTTCCCCCTTCATTCTACTAATTTGTATTACATTAATTTGTTTTTTTAGGTTGAAATACCTTTGCATACCTCGGATAAATCCTACTTATCGTGGTGTATAATTCTTTAAATGTGTTCTTTGATTCGGTTTGCTAGTATTTTGTAGAGATTTTTGCATCTATATTTATACTGGATATTGGTCAGTAATTTCTTTTCTTGTGGTATCTTTTTCTGGGTTTGGTATTAGAGTGATATTGGCCTCAGAGAATGAGTTAGGGAGTGTTCCCTCCAGTTCAATTTTTTGGAAGAGTTTGAGGAGGATTGTTGTTAATTCTCAGGATGTTTAGTAAAATTCACCAGTGAAGCCTTCTGGTCTCAAACTTTTCTTTGTTTTGGGAGGTTTTTGATAACTGATTCAATCTCTTTACTTGTTATTGATTTGTTGAGATCTTCTGTTTCTTCTTGAGTCAGTGTAAATAGTTTATGTGTTTCTAAGAATTCCTCCATTTTATCAAGGCTATCTAATTTGTTAGCATACAGTTTGTGATGATTAAATTCATGTGTCCACTTGGGCAGGTTATAGTGTCTAGTCATTTGGTCAAACAAGTACTGGCCTGATTGTTACTGTGATGATATTTCATGGGTTTAAATCATCAGTAAGTTAATTGAATCTATGGTTGATTCAACTGAGGAAATTGCATTCAACAATGAGAGAAGTCTCACTAATTAATTGAAGGCCTTAAAAGGAGAAGTCTATGAATTCAGCAGTCAGAAGGGAAATTTTCCATCTGTTTCAGCCAGCCAGCCTCTCCTGGGGAATTCGTTGAAAACTTGAATCAGAATTCCCAGCTTGGAAAACGGACTTTGGCCCAGTGGTTAGGGCGTCCGTCTACCATATGGGAGGTCCGCGGTTCAAACCCCGGGCCTCCTTGACCCGTGTGGAGCTGGCCATGTGCAGCGCTGATGCGCGCAAGGAGTGCCGTGCCACGCAAGGGTGTCCCCCGCGTGGGCAAGGAGTGCGCCCGTGAGGAGAGCCGCCCAGCGTGAAAAGAAAGAGCAGCCTGCCCAGGAATGGCGCCACCCACACTTCCCGTGCCGCTGACGACAACAGAAGCGGACAAAGAAACAAGACGCAGCAAATAGACACCAAGAACAGACAACCAGGGGAGGGGGGGAAATTAAATAAATAAATAAATCTTTAAAAAAAAAAAAAAAAAAAAGAATTCCCAGCTTGTGGCCTGCCCTACAGAAATTGGACTTGCCCATTCCCACAGTTGTGTGAACCAATTCCTATACTTTAAAAACCTCATAATATTTACACTATATATATATATATATATATATATATATATGTCTACCCTGTTGGTTTGTTTCCCTAGGAAACTTTGATTAATACACTGTTCATTTATCATTTCTCTGATACCCTTTAGTTTTTTCTCTGTGTTTTCCTTTATATCCTTGAACATATTAGCAGTCAGATTTTAAAATTTGTTTTGATTTGCTTTTTCTTGTTCTTTTTTGGCAGTCGTATTTTTAAAGTCTTCTTCCAGTATGTCCAAAGTCTGGTCTTCTTTATTGATGGTTTCTGAATTTTTATCTTGATCTTTGGCTCGGCTATCCTTTCCTGTTTCTTTGGTTTTCTGGTCATCTTTATTTGTATGGTATACATTTTAATGTTTTAACTCTTTGATTTAGTTCCCAAACTGTCTGTATCTTAAATTTGCTTCCAGTTAATGATATGGCAGAGATTTCCTTTAGTTTCAGGAGCTAACAAAAACAAACAAATCAACAGTAAAAGCATCTTTCAAAGTCTTTGCAAATTGGTTCTGATTTGGCTGTTGCACTCCTTCAGGGTTTAGCCCTCCTATCAAGAAGATAAGCCCAAGGTGAAAGTGAACCGCAGGGTCCTCTCCGTCTTTTTGAATCTGGATCTTGTCCTGGACTTGAGCCTGCACATGACATTAGGAGTTCTCCCATTTATGAGAATTTGAATGCTCCCTCTACACTCTATGAAATAGACTTTTCCCCTTTTCCAGGGTATTCTTATGACTTAAAGCAGGTAGTCCCTTGCTGTAGGCAGATTGATTTCATTGTTTCTTATATTGATTTAGCTGTGAAAAGCTGCTTCTACCTGCAGGGCAAGTTCTGGGAGGGTGAGCTTCAGAGAGGTTCCTGGTTTAGTCTTTTAGGCAGCCACCCAATAGATTGACACAATATACAGCCAAGTATGCATTGTAGGGCCAGGGACGCACAATGGGAGCATAGGCTGGCTTCATACTGCACTACAGAGTGGACAGAGAAGGGTCCAGAAAGGGTGCCATTTCTCCTACCTGTTTTTGTTGTTGTTTTTTAAAGATTTATTTTTTTGTTTCTCCCCACCCCCTTGTTATTTTTCACTTGCTATGTCTGTTCTTCTTCCTGGTTTCTTTAGGAGGCACCAGGAGCCGAACCTGGGATCTCTGATGTGGAAGGGAGGTGCCAAATTGCTTGAGCCATCTCTGCTCCCTTTTGTTGTGTCTTTCACTATGTTCTTCCTCTCCGTGTCTCTTGTTGCATCATCCTTCCACATCTGCATCTTCTTTAGGAGGCACTAGGATCCAAACCAGCATCCTCCCATGTGGTAGGCAGGAGCCCAGTCACTTGAGTCGCATCTGCTTCCCACTCCTACCAGTTTTTGGGTTTTTTCCCACTTTGTCTGCTCTCTGTGTCTATCCGCTATGTGTTCTTTTCATGTCTGCTTGTATTCTCATTAGGCAGCTCTGGGAACCAATCCTGGGACCTTCCGGATTGGAAGAGAGGTGATTACTCTCTTCCACTACCTCTGCTACCTGTTCTGCTACGTCTTCTTATTTTCTCTCCTCTGTGTCTCTTGTTGCATCATCTTGCTGCACTAGCTCTCCGCATCAATCGGCACTCCTACCCGGGGTTGCTTTCTTGTGCGGGATGGCATTCCCACGCAGGGTGTCACTCCTGTTTGGGTTGACATTCCCTGCATGGGCTGGCACTCTGTGTAGGCCAGCTTGCTGTGTGGGCCAGCTTGCCTTCACCAGGAGGCCCTAGGCATCAAACCCTGGACTTCCTATATGGTTGACAGGAGTCTAATTGCTTAAGCCACATCCATTTCCCTCCTACCAGTTTTTAAGATTTATTTATTTATTCTTCCCCTTCCCCTCCTCCTACTCTGCTGTTTTTGCCATCTCTGTTGTCTTCTTTTCTAATTTTCTCCCCTCTAGGATTCACTGGGATTTGATCCTGGAGACCTCTGATAGGAGGAGAGGTTCCCTGTCAATTGCGCCACCTCAGTTTCTAGTTTCTGTTGTGCTTCACCTTGACTCTCCCCTTTGTCCCTCTTCTGTTGCGTCATCATCTTGCTGCATGACTCAGTTGCGTAGGGCACTGGCTTATCACACAGGCACCACGCAGGCACTGGCTTGCCATGCAGGCACGCTTTCTCTTCTTTCTTTTCACCAGGAGGCTCCAGGGATCGAACCCAGGTCCTCCCATATGGTAGGCAGAAGCTCTATCACTTGAGCCACTTCTACTTCCCTCCTACCAGTTCTATAGCTGCCTTTTCTTATTTCCATACTTGTCCAATTACTGCATCCCTTTTTCTTCTGGGGTTCCTTTATTTTTTAAATTACGTTTCTATTAAATTATAAAAAGCATACATTATTTTAAAATTCCAAACTGTTCAGCTTTATTTTCACATTCTACTCCTTTCCCTAGAGATAACCACTACTAATACTTAACTGTATATTGCTTTGAACTTTTTTTCTATGTAAGAATAAGTATGGGCATGAGTTCATGTGCTAATATATATATTAAACTAACATAGAATGTGTTATATTATCATTTGACAACTTAGCTTATTCACTTTGTGACATTTTATATCAGTATATGTAGATCACTTGATTTTTTTATTTTTAAAATTATCAAGATATATGGAAGTTACAGCTCATTTGATTTTTAAATGTTAAATGATGATGCTTTTTATATTTTAAATATATTTAAATATCATTTTGTAAGTATTAATGATTAATAGAGTGAGATAACATGTATGGAAAGAAGTAGGGCAAAGTAGGGCAAGGAAGGAGAGTGCTGCATACAGACAGACATTCAGAGGTGGGGAGAACATTAAAGGTATGAGCAGAAGAGACTCAAGAGAGAAAAAAAAAATAGCAGGTTCTACTACTTAACAATAGTAACAGTATTTCATTGAAAAGAGACCAGTATGAATCAGAATAAAACCATGGTTATTTAGTTATTTTAGAATGATGGGAGTTATGATTCATTGGTGTCTTTTTCTTATTTTTCAAACTTTCTGCAGTTCAAAAGTAATATAAGTGGCTATATTACTTTTACAATTAAAAATAATTATAAAAACTAAAACATGGTTAGGGAAACTTAATAGCTTATATATATAACAATAAAATGTGCTAAATTGTGTTGAAAATTTTGCTTATGTAGGTCTAGTATCATTGCTAAAAGGGATGCAAATTTTTAAATGTGTAGGAATCATAATTAAAGCTTATATTTCACTTTTAAGTAGCAATGACTGTGACTGTTTTGTTTTCTTTAGTATTGTTACTCCATTAACAATGGATATGTATGCCTGGACTAGAGAACAAGCTGTTTTATATGATGGAATAATACTTGCTGCTCTTGGAGTTGAAGCAGTTATTATTTTCATGGGAATTAAATTACTGTCCAAAAAGTAAGTTGCATGTTTTGTGTTTGTTTTTTAAAAATGATACATGAAACAGTTAATGTAAATGAAAATGCTCCTAAAATAATTTAACATTTTTCTCTCATTACATGTTAATTTTAGTCTTTGCAAGTTTTCAAATAAATTCAAAATTTATTAAGAGAGCTTATTTAAAGATACCCTATGTTTTCTACTTTGGTACAGCAAAAATATCTTACAGAGTAAATAAGTTTCTCCTTATGTATCTTTCATATATTTTATATTTAAAGTATTTCTAAAAGTGTATTTCACAATGAATTTAGACAGTTCATCTCCTATTTATTCTTAAAATATTCTATTAAGGTTTTATAAATCAAGCAATAAATATTGACTAAGTGCCAAGCTTAGGTGCTAAGGGGAATACTATGAAGACTCCTTATGGATCCAAGTAGAAGGGCCAAGAAAGAGATTGAGATGGAGGCAGAGATAGAGTTAGATTCATATTAAAAGTTAAATAATAGTAAATGCATTACATCTTGCTACATAAATAGAGTGGCCCTGCTGATAAACATTCTCAGAGAATGTCCAGTTCTACACCTTCAGTGAGCTTGTATTCTAATAAGGGAAAAAACCAATGCAGAAATGAACACAAATATGATGCCAGGCAGTGATAAGTACTATGAAGCAGAGTAAATTAGGAGAATAAAGAGTAACAAGAGGGAAGCAGACTTGGCCCAGTGGATAGGGCGTCCATCTACCACGTGGGAGGTCTGCAGTTCAAACCCCGGGCCTCCTTGACCCATGTGCAGCTGGCCCATGTGCAGTGCTGATGCACACAAGGAGTGCCGTGCCACGCAGGGGTGTCCCCCGCATAGGGGAGCCCCACGCGCAAGGAGTGCGCCCCATAAGGAGAGCCGCCCAGCGGGAAAGAAAGTTCAGCCTGCCCGGGAATGATGCCGCACACACGGAGAGCTGACACAACAAGATGATGCAACGATAAGAAAACACAGATTCCCATGCCGCTGACACAGAAGCAGAGAAAAGAGGAACATGCAGCAAATGGACACAGAGAACAGATAACTGGGGCAGGGAAGGGGAGAGAAATTTTTTTTAAAATTTTTTTAAAAAGGCAGGGAAGGGGAGAGAAATGTTTTAAAAAAATTTTTTTAAAAAGTAACAAGAGCAGGGTGGGGAGTAGGAAAGTGTTATATTCCATACACCAGTCAAGAAAGGCATGTCTGAGGAAGTTAGGTTCATGCTGAGACTTCAGTGAAGACAGAGGACAGCCATGCAATGGTCTGGAACTCTCTTTCCCCAGGAGGGTTGAGTTTTGCAGAAGCCTATGGTGAAGACTGAGCTTTGTATGTTTAAGGAATTATCAGGAAGGCCAGTTTGACCAGAGCAGAATGAGAGAAATGGTGAATGGTAGAAGATCAGATTGGAAATATGTGGAGCTTTATACAAATTTTGAGAGTGTTGGGAAGCCTTTGGTTTTATATATTTCTTTTACTTTGTATTATGGAAAATTTCCAGTATATACCAAGGTGTAGAGTACATCATGAACCTCTAATATCCATTATGCCACTTCAACAATTGTAAACTCTTGCACAATCTTGTTCCATCTATATCTCCACCTACTTCATACTCCCTCTTCCCTGTGCTTGGTTTATTTTTAAACATATCCCAGACATCAATTCATGCCTTCCATAAATATTTCAGTATGTATCCAAAGTTAAAGCACACCTAAAGATATTAACAAAAATGATTTGTTAATATCATCAAGTATCTAGGCAGTTTTCAAATTCTATACACTGTCTCAAATGCTTTTAAATTTTGTTTTGTTATATATTGTTTCAGTTTGCTGCTTGATTTAGGACCTTAAGTTTCTTAAATCTCTTTAATCTATAGATTTCTCTTTTCTCTTTTTCCCCATCCCCATTTTTTCCTTGCAAATTGAAGAAACCAAGATGTTTGCCCTGTAAAATTTCCCACATTTGGATCTTGCTGATTGCACTCCTGTGGTGTTTTTGAAAAAATGTTTCCCTCTCCACTATATTTCTTGAAAATTGGTACTTAGATCTGAAAGCTTGATGAGATTTGGGTTCACATTTTTTGGTAAAAATACTTTATAGGGGGTGTAATGTGCTTATAATCAGGAGAAATATAATGTTTTATCTCTTTTTATGATGTAAGTCATTCCCTAGATTCATTAAGTCATTTGGGATTGCAAAAATGCTGGTATCCTAATTCTATCATTCCTTTATTTTCTGGAATAGTTTCCATAAATAGAACCTTTCCCTCTCCAACTATTTGGTTATTCTGAGGTACAGTTTGTATAGGAAAGGCAGAATAAATGCTTGATTCTTTCCTTTTATTTACTTGTTTTAAAATAATGAGTTTGTTCCCTTACATCCTCTAAAAGTAACCAGTTAAAATTTTATTTTATTATATTTGAATTCATAGATTATAATATTTTTAAGTTTCAGTCCATTGCAACTATTATTCATTTTGGTGTTTACATTGCCACATTTTTGCCAAACTTCTTCAAATTGGCATCTGAGTCCTCTTGTCATGACCCAGTAGCTTCTTTGCTCTCTAGTATAATAAGATATCTAGACTCATCTTTTATATTATCTGTCCTAGACCTGTATTCAGCAATTTTTCAGAGGATTCCCAGTTCTTTTTAGTGAGCATTTATATTTAGCATTCATATTAATTGATATATCAATAAAAATCAAGACTGCTTTATTTATAGTTTTTTAAATTATAAAAGTAATGAAATTGGGTTATAATGTAATGTTTCATTTTAAAATTACAGAGTTTCTGTTCTTTAACAGGATTGGCGAGCGTTCAATTCTACTGGGAGGACTCATCATTGTGTGGATTGGCTTCTTTATCTTGTTACCTTGGGGAAATCAATTTCCCAAAATACAATGGGAAGGTATAGCCATACATAATTCTATATTGTTAGCCCATGTCATTCATCTAAAATGAAAAAGTAATGCACCATACTAATTTCATTTTTATAGATTTACATAATAATTCCATCCCTAATACTACATTTGGGGAAATTATTATTACTTTTTGGAAGTCTCCAAGAGTAGATCACCCTGAAGAACCAACTGGTTGCCCAATTGAACAAGCCTGGTGCCTCTACACCCCCATGATTCATCTAGCCCAGTTCATCACTTCAGCCGTGCTCATTGGAATAGGCTATCCAGCCTGCAATGTTATGTCCTATACACTATATTCAAAAATTCTAGGACCCAAACCTCAGGTGAGTCAGTTCCTCTGACATTACAATGATATAAAATATGCTTGTAAGAACTTACATTTTTGGCTACCATTCTCTATCTTTAACAGATTGATTTGGTGATTTTTATCATATTCAACATTTTAAATATAAAACCCCCCACAACTTTTATAAAGTATTTACAGGACTTACATACTGAGATTTAACAAACAGTATCCTAAATTATAAGTCAAAGATGTCTTGAATTCAGAGATTATGAGCACAAAATAACTTTTACAGAAAAAAATGTTCAAACATAAATTTCTGAAAACTCACTTGTGAACTAGGTAAATATTAGGGATCCAAAATTGATAGCCAAATTTGGATCTAGGCCTAATTTCATCCATTTCTAAGAGCAGTTACTAAGAGATGAAAACACAATAGTCTTAGACGTTTACAGCAGCTAAATTTATTTTTTAATTATTTTTTATTATAAGGATTTACATATTCATTGTATAAAAAGTATAAAAAATATATAGAAGCAAAATATCGCAGAGACAATTATTGCTAACATTTTGGTGAACCATGCCTCTACCTTCAGTCTTTTATCTATGCTTATGAGTACAGATGGTATTTTTGTTGTTGTTTTAGGAAATAACGGGCATTGAACCCAGGATCTCATACATGGGAATGAGGCGCTCAACCACTGAGCTACATCCACTCCCTGGGTGGTGTTTGTAACACAAAAATAGGATTATACCTTGGATACTGTATTGAAATCTGTTATTTTAAAAAATATTTAACAATATACTATGACTATTTCCCCATGACATTTAATATTTTTTAGAAAATCATATTAATGGAGACACATTATTCTATTTTATGTATTGCCATTATTTTTTCACTCATTCTTCTTCTATTATTGCACACTTAACTTATTTCTAGGTTTTGCTTCTAAGTCTTCTTTTTAGTAAAAGTTATTTAAATTGTCCACAAAATGAGAACATTATCTTCCTCTTTAAAATAGCCTCGCTTTACCTTTTCAGGGCAGGATTTAATGTTTCTCTGTTGAATTAAGACAGAGAAAATTTTTTTCCATTCGTGAATTTTCAAACTATGAAAAGTAAGTAAAACATCTTGGTAATAATTTCTTGGTTTTTCATCTAAAAGATTTTTTTCAATTTTTCAAAGTTAAGAATAAAAGCACATTATTATAAAAACAATACATGATGGTTATAACAAAATTCAAATAATTTAGAAGTGTATATAGCGGAAAATGAAGGTTTCTCTTAGCTTCACCACATGAGAGTGAATTACTATTAACTTCATTTGTCACTTTGAGGACATTTCCTATAAATAAACATACCTGCTCAGGTTTTTTTTAAAAAAAGATAAAATAGATTATATTAAATTTCCTATATTTCTTTTTCCACATCTTGGTTATTTTAACTTAATATGCCATAGTCTTCTTTATATGTCAGTGCATATAGATTTTTTTTTCTTATAATAAGATCTCATTCCACTGTAGACCTTATCTTTTAAACAGCTGCTTAACATTTGTTCATTAGATATAACAATTTACTTAATCCACCATTGACAGACACTTAAGTTGTTTTCAATTTGGGGCTATTAAAAGTAATGCTGCACTGAATGGATAGATTGAATGGGTTATAGTTTTGGATACAGTAGTTGTTGGAGTGGCATTGTGGTAGAGTGGAATCAGCTAAACATAGCTTCTAATCTGTTGGAAAAGTTACCTAAAGTTTCTGAGCTTCAGCTTCATATTTGTTAATTGGGGATCACACCTCTCATAGACACTGCTGGAAATGATAGAAACAATAGATGTATAACACCTGACTCAGTGTCTAGAACACAGCAGGTACAAAGTAAAGTTTAGCTTTAAAAGTTATAATTAACGAGTTATATTATTCCCATGACATTGAAGTAGTATCTCTACATTCCTTTTATTTTTCCTAAAGTTTATTGTTCGTTATTTGTTATACTTACTGAGTGGTACTTTATATTTAATTTGAAAAGCAGATGAGGAATCCATTTAATATTTCTTCTCTTGCTTAAAAAGTAAGTTACTTTGTATTTATATATCCCTCACTTGATCTGCCTCTCCTGATAAGCTTTAGGCTGACTAGCTAATTATATATCAAACTTAAACGTTTCTTCAATTTCTGAGAATATAATATCATATTTTATAAAACGTTAAATTAGAAATTTGTTCTTAAAATGATGTACATTACAAGATAAATTTTATTAAACAACAAATTTGCAGTGAACATCAGTAGAAAAGAGAAAATCAAATTTCAGAAGGCAAGTAAAATTCTAGCTTTGTCAGAGTTCATGAAAATAAATGCCTTAAGTAATTTGGTTTCTTAAAGGCATGCCTAAATTAATTTCTAGGGGAATAAAGAGAATAGAATAGCAAAACAAAACAAACAAACAAAAATTAAGGAACTCTGGCTGAATTTAAAAAGTGATTCTTATAAGTCTGCTGTAGTTTGGTAATAGCACTATCATCCTTGTTTTGTAAATAACTAAACCTGACATCTATCTACTTGTTCCCTACCCCACCCCCACAGGGTGTGTACATGGGCTGGTTAACAGCTTCTGGAAGTGGGGCACGCATCCTGGGACCCGTGTTCATCAGCCAAGTGTACACTTATTGGGGACCACGATGGGCATTCAGCCTTGTGTGTGGAGTAGTGGTACTTGCCATCACACTTCTGGGAGTGGTTTACAGAAGACTCATTGCTTTCTCTCTAAGACATGGGAGGATTCAAGAGTAAACCAACTAAGACTGTGATAGAAAATATTTATTGCATGGGACTTCCTAGACTAAGGTTCTGGTAGAAAGTTGCTGTGAACCAATCTCCAAATGCCAGACTGCAGATATTGCATATTTTTAATAACAAGAACTTTTATTAAATAACAGAGAAATTCTGCATGTAATGGTGAATAACAGAATAATATGCCAACATTCTGGATCTTAATTTCCTTACTTTCCAAATGAAATATTCTTCTTATAATACCTTTTTGGGATTATATGAACTAATGAGTGAATGGACAATGGTCTATAAATGTGAAGTTGTACACTTAATACAAACTGCAGAGGAGTCTTTAAAATAATGAGAGGATATCTATACAATAGAACCATAAGGAGAGTTCTGTAAGTTCCATATGGAGAATTATGAGCTGGCTATAATAGAATGCAGTTATAAAAATTGTTTACTTTTTATGGATATCTACTTTTTATTTATAAAATGTTCATTTTCTATTATTATCAGGTTTCCTTATGAAATAAAAATCATGGCCTTTAAATTTTCCTTAATTGCCTGTCATCCTCTTTAAGTCCTTATTCTAATACTATACCTTCTATCTTATTTTAGTTCAGGACTCACTAAGTAACCCCTAAGTTAATATATGAGTAAGAATAATGCTAATATTGAACAGTTTAAGAAGATTAAGGCATGAAGATGAATGTCGTAGTGTGTCAGGCTGCTATGCCAGATACCACAGAGTGGGTTGGCTAAACAACAGGAATTTATTATCTCATGGTTTTGGAGGCTAGAATGCTTGCTTCCTCCTAAATTTGGTAGTGTTCTGGTGCTGGTTTGCCGTACTCCTTGGTGTTCCTTGGCTTTCCTGTCACATAGCTATATTCTCCCCATTCTCTTCCAAGTTCCTGCTGACTTCTTTCTCCCTTTGGTCTTCTCCATATAAGGCTTTCAGTAATCCAGAATAAGACCCTCCCTGGTTCACTTCATCACAGTTTACATAAAAACAACATCTTCAAAAGGACCTCTTTACAATGGGTTCACACCCACAAGGGTGTGGGTTAAGATTAAGGTAAATGTGGGGGCAAGAGAGGAGTTTCTGAGAGTACACGAGGATGAATATAAAACATGTAATATTACATCAAAAACATATAGGGGACGACAGACTAATAATGTAAACCATAATGCAAAACATAGGATAACTAAAAAATTTAGGAAACTGTACATCCTAAAGTATGGACCACATTATAAGCACAGAGGTCACCTTGTTTGAAAGCTATTGTTTCGGAATCTGTACATCAGTTTCAGGAAATATGATATGAATAAGTTAAAAGATTATCGCTGTGGAAGGGAAGAGGTTTTATGGTGGATCTGTGGGAGTACTGTATATTGTATATATGAATTACTGTGATCTAAGACTCTTGTGAAGAGAAGCGCAATAATTAGAAAAAAAAAGAAAAGAAAAAGATAGGATGTAGAAATTTTTCTAAATCAATATGTACTCTAGATCTAACCCTTAAACTCATCGCTATATTCCATTTTACTAGTAAGGGAAACTGACATTATGTTGGGATTCACTTTACAGGAAGTTTTGGATCACAGAGTGGTTCAACAATGGCAGCGGAGGAATACTGATATGGGATGTTATTGACAGGCTATATATGGTTGACAGGGAGTTATACAGGGCATATGTCCAGGGTACATGGTAATGTTTAGATATACTCATAGTGGAAACAATTAAAAACAACAGCTGGGGGGGTACTGGGTTCCTGGCCGGGGGGTCTCTGTCGTGGTCCCTGGGGGAGCAGCAGCAGTCCCCCAGGTGCAACAGTAAGAACCAGGAAGGAATGAGGGCCCAACAGTGGGCTCCTGGTACTAATGGCTATGCTTGTGAGCCTATACACCTGCAATAAGAACAAGGCCTAGAGTAGCATTGTGCCTGGGAGTTTCCTCCTGACAGCCTTCATGTTACTCAAATGTGGCCACTCTCAAAGCCAAACTCAGCATGTAGATGCGGTGCATTCCCCCCAGCATGGGACATGACACCCGGGGATGAGCCTCCCTGGCACCGAGGGATCACTACCACATACCAGCTGAAGATGCAACTAGAAAATGACCTTGAATTAAAGGTTCAATGCGGATCAGCAGAATATCCCTGTCTATATATAATAACATGACTTCAAAATGCTGTTTGGGGAAACGGACTTTGGCCCAGTGGTTAGGGCGTCCGTCTACCATATGGGAGGTCCGTGGTTCAAACCCCGGGCCTCCTCGACCCGTGTGGAGCTGGCCATGCGCAGCGCTGATGCGCGCAAGGAGTGCCATGCCACGCAAGGGTGTCCCCCGCGTGGGGGAGCCCCCACGCGCAAGGAGTGCGCCCGTGAGGAAAGCCGCCCAGCGTGAAAAGAAAGTGAAGCCTGCCCAGGAATGGCGCCGCCCACACTTCCCGTGCCGCTGACGACAACAGAAGCGGACAAACAAGACGCAGCAAACAGACACCAAGAACAGACAACCAGGGGAGGGGGGGAAATTAAATAAATAAATAAATCTTAAAAAAAAAAAAATGCTGTTTGACCTAATGTAAGGGGGAAATGGAAAGGAGAAATGAGTTTATAAGGCTATGAGTCTCTAAAAAAGAGTCTGGAGGTTGTCAGAAGGAATGCCCTTATGCACAACTGAGCAGAGTCTAAGAGACAGATAAAGTAGATACAACCCCAGGTATTGGTTCTTTTGAGGGATAAAGAGACCCACGGGTTCTATGGTCATGGCAGATGGGGTTCACTGCCATGGCAGATGGCCCTTCTTTGGAGCTGGTGTTTCTGTGTGATGGAACTGGACTCAGAGGGGATCTCTTTTCACAAGACTTGCATGCTACTTTACTGGAAGTGTAGTTGGTGCTGGGGTTTAAGATATATTTAGGGGATTTGAATCTCTGGACTGACAATATGATACCCAGGCCCAGAGCCTCAAGAGACTTCAGCTCCTACACTCTGATTTATTGTACTTACCCCAGTCAGCTAACATGGAGTTGAAGAAGGTCACCCACCACACCATGGAGCCTAGACTGTCTACAACTGAAAGCAGGAGGAGTGCATCCAGTATCCATGTGGAATCTAAGCCCCCACTTGACATAGATGTGCAATGGACACAACCAATCCAATGTCCACAGAGAAAATGTGGCATTGGTGTGGGAAGGGTGGCCATGGTGGCTGCTGGGTGCGGGGAATGGGAGGAAGAGATGAGATGGGGAGGCATTTTCGGGACGTGGAGTTGTCCTGGGTGGTGCTTCACCGTCAATTATGGGACATTGTAGATCCCCCCAGGGCCCACTGGATGGAACGTGGGAGAGTGTGGGCTATGATGTGGACCACTGACTATGGGGTGCAGTGATGCTCAGAGATGTACTTACCAGGTGCAATGGATGTGTCATGATGATGGGAGAGAGTGTTGCTGTGGGGGGAGTGGGGGATGGGGCGGTGGGGTTGAATGGGACCTCATATTTTTTGAATGTAATATTTTTTAAAAATTTAAAAAATTAAGAACGTCTAAATTGGAATACATAATTCAGTGTACCACAGTGAATTTCACTGTCTTAGTAGGTTTCACTACTTTTTTTCTTTCAAGTGCTAATAATTCACTTTAGAAACATGAACCAGGTTTGTATTATTGCATGTATATACTGAATCGCAAATGATTTATTAAAATTATTGGGATTTTTCAACTCCCTTAAATTCTGCAGAAACTTTTAATTAGTTCACTTTCCTTGTTTCTCAATAGTGGCAGGAAGGAACACAACAGTTCAATCTTTATCTGTATAGGTACTCAACTATGGTGGAATTTTAGCTGGATTTTACATTTGGATGGGATATGATAGTCTCAATCCAGTCAGGCAAATGGTTTTAATCTAACAGTTTACTAAATCTACCTAAAGTCTGACAGTTAACTGAATTTACTTGATGTGGGCTAAATGACATTTTTTATGTATGCATTTCTAAATCTAAGTTGAATACTGATAAAATGAACTGGTATGGAGCTATGTCTATGAGTAATCAATATTATAAAAAATGAAAAAATATTTCTAATATTTTTCCAAAGGTTTCCTAGTCTAGGTTACAAATATTTGCAAATATGAGAATAAATGCTATAATCTGCACTTTATACTAAATATTTGCTGTGCACTTAAACCCAATTACTTCATCGCTCATAAACAGAATCCGACAGAAACCATCCTTGATTATATTTTGGATTTTTTCATTCTTCTCCAACTCCTAAAGCAAGACTTTGCTTCAGTTAGATTTATCAGAATTGTAACCAGGTTTCTACTGTTCAGGCAAGTCCTGGGATCCCTCTTACCTGATATTCTCCTGCTCCCTCCTCTGTCTTACATTCTTTGGGTCACTGATAATCCTAAAGAATAAATTCCACCCAGGCTTGGTATAACTTGCATGACAGGAATAACAATAATGGTAACGATGAAAATGATAAATAACAAACATTTATAAAGTTCTTTTCATATTCCAGATAATGGGAAATATATCATTTAATTTTTACAGCAGTCTTATAGGGTGAAAATAGGATTGTGATTCCCATTTCACAGATGCAGGTACAGAGAAGTTAAGGAACTTGTCTTCAGAGTCCACAGTCTAACCATTATATTTTTCATATTGAGGAAAATAGCGTAGAAAGTAGCAGTAGCAGTTAATTAATTGCAAAACTAAATTACCTATGTCAGTGGCTCCCATTAGCAGAAATATTTGAGAAACATAATTTTTAGCCCACTGAGTCAGGTTTTTAATCTCAGAGTGTTTAGCCTGTTTCCAGGTGAGAATGTGACATAGTGAAGTTAACCAACTTCTAAAGATTTAATATTGAATAAAATTCAGATGAACCTTGCAAAATTGACTCAACTTTCTTCTCTGGGGGAAGGAGCACAAGCATAGATAATACCCATGCACATGTTAGCACAAAGAAGACTAGGGAAGGGACATAGGATTGGGGAGAGAGCAGGAATTTAAAGTTTGAGGAAAAAAATCACCCAATTGAGAGACATATTGAGTTGAAATAGAAAAAAGATGATAGGAGATGCTAAAGTGTGGGAAGAAAATGCTAAAAATAGAGTTGTTTGGTTTTGTTGTTGTTTTTAATATGTTTTTAAAAACCTAAACTTGAGACAAATAAGTACTTTTCATATTTTGAAGGGATTTTTAACTTCACAAAAAGTACCTCCATGCTTCCTTGCAAAACTTGACTACATTTAAAATAAACTCTGATTCACATAAAATTTTCTCTTGCATAAAGTGAAATAAATTTGTATGTAATTATTTTTTTAATTTTGAAGGGGAATAACTACTTATCTGCATCTCTTCAAGAATAAATTTATTTTAAGAAGAAATGTCGTATGCCACTTTTATTAACTATTGCAGACTTATTTATAACTCAGTCTATTTTACTTTGTGAATGTACATATTCTAATAAACAAGATAATTGTAGCAGTTTAATATTATTTATAAATTCCAGAAATAGATATTGGATTATGTTTGTAAACTTGTCTGTTCCTCTGGGCATGCTTAAATTTTGATTAGGGCTTTAATTGGGCCACATCAGTAGGAGTTTGAGTCCCTGTCCCCTTGGTGAATGGGGACTCATGGAGAGAACACAAGGCAGAGCAGAGAATTGGAGTTTTGAGCTGGAGCCCTGGGAAGTAAACACAGGAGAAGAACACAGAGGAGTAGAGACAGTTCGGTAGAAATGGCAGAGGCCCTGGGAAGAGAGGTAAGCCTAATAGCCTATAGCTGCAGCTGAGCACAGGGAGGAACAAGCCCTGGGATAGAGATGAGATTTCTCTCAGCCTACGTACGGCTAATATTGGAAGAAGCTGGGACCACAGAGCCATAAGAGGAAGAGGAAGCCTGAACCCTTGCAGACTTCAGCAGTCATCTTGCTCCAACACGTGACAAAAGACTTTGGTGAGGGAAGTAACTTATGTGTTGTGGCCTGGTAACTGTAAGCTCCTACCCCAAATAAATACCCTTTATAAAAGCCAACAGATTTCTGGTATTTTGCATCAGCACGCTTTGGCTGACTAATACAATAATTATGTATGTGTATCTTAAAACTTTATTCATTCAAACTGTGAATACAAATTTAAGGAGCTTTGCCTGTGTGCCAATCACCATGTAATTATAAGGGACAGAGCAGTAAACAAAGTACACAGAGCCCCTGCGTTCAAGGGGTTTACTGGCAAGAAAGGCAAACATTAATCAGGTAATTACAGGATATTGTAATTGAGGGAAATGCTATGAAAGGGAAGTATCGAGAGCTATGAGGGGGAATAACAGGGAACCTTAGGTAAACAGAAAAGTTAGGGCAAGTTTCTCCAAGGAAGTAATGATTAACTAAGAACCTGATGGAAGAGACTGATTTGGATTAATGAAGAGTGGGGCAAGAGCATTACAGGCAGAAGGAATGCAGTTGGGAAGAACTTGGGTTTTCAAGTCATTGAAAATAGGCCTAAAGTGCTAGAGAATGATGAGTAAGAAGAGTGATATTAGTCTATAGAGGGACAATGCAAAGCCTTGTAGGCCACAAGTATTAGGACTTCTTCAATGGCAAGTAAGAGTTAGGTTAGCTTTAGGCCTGGTTAGAGCTAGGAGTCCAAATAATATAAGCATTTAGGGCTAGAAATTCCCCTCTCAGCACTGCTTTCACCGTGTACCATAAGTTTGTTTGTTGTGGGTTTTTAAAGTATATTTTTATTTCAGAAGTTGTGAACTTACAAAACAATCATGCACATGTGTAGAATTCCCATACAGCAACCCTTCATCAACACACCACCCTGTTGTGTATGGTCATTGTTACAGATTATAAGATCGTGAGACTATATCCCATAAGTTTTGATGTGTATTCATTTGTCTCAAAATGTTTACTGATTTCCCTGTAATATCTTCTTTGACCACCTGATTAAAGAGTGTGTTATTTAACTTCCATGTATTTGTGAATTTCAAGTTCTCTGCCTGTTATTGATTTCCAGCTTTATTCCATTATAGTCAGAGAAGATGCTTTATATAATTTCAATCTTTTTAAAATTTACTGAGACTTGTTTTATTACCCAACATGCGTTCGATCCTGGAAATTGAGCCATGTGTATCCTGCTGTTTGGAGTGAAATGTTCTTTGTATATCTGTTAGGTCTAGTTCATTGATTACATTATTCAGGTTCTCTTTTGCCTATTGATTTTCTGTCTAGATATTCTTTCTATTGAGGAGAGTGGTATATTGAAGTCTCTAACTATTATTGTAGAGGCGTCTATTTCTCTCTTTGGTTTTGCTAGTGTTTGCCTCATGTATTTTGGTGCATCATGGTTAGGTGCATAAATATTTATGATTGTTATTTCTTCTGGGTGAATTGGCCCTTTTACTAATATAGCATCCCTCTTTGTCTCTTATAATAGCTTTGACTTAAAGTCTTTTTTCGCTGATATTCGTATAGCTACCTCAGCTCTTTTTTGGTTACTATTTGCATGGAATCTCTTTTTCCAGCCTTTCACTTTCAACCTATTAGTGTCTTTGGGTCTAAAGTGTGTCACTTGGGAAGCGGATTTGGTTCAACGGATAGGGCATCCGCCTACCACATGGGAGGTCCAGGTTCAAACCCAGGGCCTCCTGGCCCATGTGGTGAGCTGGCCCACGTGCAGTGCTGATGTGCACAAGGAGTATCGTGCCATGCAGGGGAGTCCCCTGCGTAGGGGAGCCCCACACGCAAGGACCTGTAAGGAGAGCAGCCCAGCATGAAAGAAGTGCAGCCTGCCCAGGGGTGGTGCCGCACACACGGAGAGCTGATGCAGTAAGATGACACAACAAAAGAGACACAGAATCCAGGTGCCGCTGACAAGAATACAAGTGGATATAGAAGAACACAGAGTGAACAGACACAGAAAGCAGACAACTGGGGGTGGGGGGAGGGGTGGCCAGGGAAGGGAGAGAAATAAAAAAATAAAATAAAAAACAAAGTGTGTCTCTTGTAAACAATATAGAGTTGGATCTTTATCCTCTACCAATCTGTGTCTTTTAATTGGGGAATTTAATCATTAACAGTCAGTGTTATAACTGTAAACACAGTAATTCAGCCATTTTTTCCTTTGTTTTTTTTATGTCTTTTTTTTTTTTTTTTTTTTTTTTTGCTCTCTTTTTTCCTTTATTACAACCTTCTTTTCTGTATAGTAGTTCTTTTGGTATGTATATGATGAATCCCTGTTTCTGTATATGTGTGTATATATATATTTTCCTATCTGTTTGCATCATCATCTTTTTGATGCATTGCTTTGCCAGGCAGGGGCCTGCACCTCTCTGCATCACACAGGTTTGGGACACCTTTTTTCTTTTTTTTTACCAGGAGGTACCAGGGATCGAACCTGGGTCCTCCATATGGTAAAGAGGAGCTCAGTTACTTGAGCCAGAGCCACTTCCCTGTTTCTGTATATTTTTAAATACTTTGTTTACCCTGGGGTTTATATTATACAACCTACATCGATAACCTACTACTTTGAAAAGATAACTTAGCTTCAATAGCATACATGTTCTCTGCTCCCCTATCCCTCTGTTTCCCCTCGTTATCTTGGTTTTTATCCCAGTTTACCACTTCATATTTTGCATAAAGGAAATATGCCTTTTTCTTGTTCAGTTGTATTCTGACTCTTACAGGAATTAAAGAGTAGAGTTGTATATTGAAAATACAGTACTATTGGGTTTTGCTTTTAGTTTACCTTATTAAAGATCTCCCATTTCTTCACACTATTCCAAACAACTCTCTCTTGTCTTTTCCTTTCAACCTGCAGAACTCCCTTTAGTAGTTCTTGTAGGGCAGATCTTTTGTTAGCACACTCTCTCAGTTTGTTTATTTGTGAATGTTTTGAATGTTCCCTCCCTTCTGAAAGATAGTTTTTCCAGATAAAGAAATTCTGGTTGATAGTTTTTCTCTTTCAATACCTTAAATATCTCATACCACTGCCTTCTCACCTCCATGGTTTTTGATGAGAAATTGGCATTTAGTCCTATTGAGGATCCTTTGTATGTTACAAATCACTTTTCTCTTGCTGCCTTCAAAACTTTCTCTCTATTTTTGACATTTGACATTCTGTTTAGTGTGTGCCTCAAACTAGGTCAAGTAGGATTTATTATGTTCGGAATACCCTGTGCTTCTTGGGCATGTATATTTATGTCTTTCATAAGAGTAGGCTAATTTTTGGCCATTATTTTCTCAAATATTCTTTCTGTTCATTTCACTTTTCCTCTCCTTATGGAACACTCATGACTCATATGTTTGCATGCTTTCTGCTGTCACTCAAATCCCTGACACACTGCTCAATTTTAAAAATTCTTTTCTCTTTGTGTTCTGACCAGGATTTCAATTGTTCTGTCTAATAGTTCTCTGATTCTTTTTTCTGCCTGGTGAAATATGCTGTTGTATGCCTCTAGTGTCTTTTCAGTCTCTATTATTGTGCCATTCATCCCCATAATTTTTTTTGTTTTTTGTTTTTTTTTTTTTTCTCATCTGCTTGTTGGTTTTGCTCGTTTTCTGTCTGTGTTTTCTTAAGAAGCACTGGGAACTGAACCCAGGACCTCCCATGTAGGAGGTGGGTGCTCAACAGCTTGAATCACTTCCACTCTCATTTTTCTTTTTATACTTTCAAATTCTGCTTTGTGGTTATACATTATCTTCTTAATATCCTGTATCTCTTTATCCACATTTTCCTTTGTCTCCTTGAATTGTTTTAGGAGATTGGTTTGAGGTTAATTAGTTCTAAGGTCTGAGTCTCCTCTTAAGTTTTAATTTGTTCCCTGACTGAGCCATATCTTCCCATTTCTTGGTATGGCTTATAAATTTTGCTGATGTTTGGGCATCACATTATCTTGATAAGTTAACTCTAAAAGTTAGTTTTTCCCTCTTGTCTAGGGTTTTATTTTTAATTGGTTTTGTGTTAAGGCTCTTTTTGATGCTTAGTCCAAGTTACTCTGGCCCTTTAGAGCAGTCTGTACTTGACTGTTATGATTTTCTCAGCACCTCTTCATCTGATTCTTCTATGGATATGCAGTACAATTTTTAAGATTGCACCTTTTGTGTAATTCTTTCACCTCCAGGAGAAAGCTTCCTTTCCTCTCTTCCAGTTCTCTGGGAATCTTGATCTGTTCTGTTTCTTTTGGGCAGAATTTTCTTCCCAGCTCCTTTGACTTGTTTAAACTCTCTCCCTAACTCAGTGCTCCTTTTTCTTACACTTCTCAGTTCTCGGACCTGTCCTGTTGTACAAAAGTTAAGCACACCTCCCCCATCCCCACCCATTTTTTTTTTCTGTGAGACTTTCTGCCTCCAATTTCATTCCCATTAGGGTATTTTAACCCAGTATGCCAGATGGGTTTAATCCTGAAGGGTGGGTTAATTAAGAAAGTCCATTTTGCAATTTGGTGGTAAAGCCAACTGAGGTGAGGAGCCCCCGCTTCTCTAGACAGGGGGCTCGGGGTGGGGAGGCGCAGGCGTGAGAGGACTCACAGTGGCTCGAAGGACAACTGCGGAGACGAGGCGGATGGCGCAGGTCTACTTTATTGAGGAAGTACAAGCAGTTTTATAGAGTATGAAGAGAGGGGATTGGAGGAGAGTGATTGGGTTCTGATAGGCTAGATTAGCTGTAGTTACCTTATAAGGGCATAGAAGCAGAACTCGTCTACTAGGCTGGTCAGTAGTTACTAGGGAGAGCTTAAATTTGAGAGGGCTGAGCTGGGTAGCTCGCTGATAGGTGGAAGAGAACAGGCGTGTCTTTACGAGGTAGGAGGCCCTGAGATTGGCCCAGACGGAGGTGGTGTGAGGGGGCTTGTGTGAGTTTCCCCTGCGGGGAGGCGTAGGTGCATACCTCGTCCCGAGGGGCCAACCAAGGGAGGCGTATTTCATGCCTCAGACCTCGGAGGCGGCCAGTTCTGAGAGCCAAACTTTTGCATGCTTGCCCTCAGCCAACAAAAAGTGAATTGGGTGTGTGCACCTCTTGCCAACAGTTCTGCTGCAGTTTCTTTTTTCATTTCCAGGTGGTGCTTTTGTATACAGCACAACTTGTGTTCTGTGCTGGGTCTCAGTGGACGTGGATCCCTGTGCTTGGATATGCTTGGGTATGCTGTGAGTAGCTCTATAGTATGCATTCACGGCAGGAGGGACCTGGACCGTACTGCCTCTGTGCACCTCCCTAGCTGCATCAGGCCAAGTGAGGGGGAGGGATGCAGACTGGCATGTACGAGAAAGAAATTTCCTACTTGATCTTGAAAATTATTTCTTTTTCTTGGATTTAGTGTTTGTGGAGTCCTTCTCCAGACTCCAGAGTTCTAAGCAAGTGGGATTTGTCCTTTAATTAGCTAATTCAGAGTGGAGCCTTTTCCAGGGAATGTCTTTTATTTTTTTCAGATTTTTTTTTTTTTTACTTCTCTCCCCTTCCCCGCCCCCACCCCCCAGTTGTCTGCTGTCTGTGTTCATTTGCTGTGTGTTCTTTCTGGGTCTGCTTGTATCCTTGTCAGTGGCACCCAGAATCTGTGTCTCATTTTGTTGTGTCATCTTGCTGCATCAGCTCTCCGTGCATGCGGCACCATTCCTGGGCAGGCTGCACTTTCTTTCATGCTGGGCGACTCTCCTTACGGGGCGCATTCCTTGCGTGTGGGGCTTCCCTATGTGGGGGACACCCCTGTGTGGCAGGGCACTCCTTACGCACATCACTGCACGTGGGCCAGCTCCACACGGGTCAAAGAGGCCCTGGGTTTGAACCTTGGACCTCCCATGTGGTAGGCAGATGCCCTATCATTTGGGCCAAATCCACTTCCAGAGGGTGTCTTATGTTGCCATGTTGATAACATCCCTGGTGTTTGTTCTTAAATAACTCAATTAGGGCAAGGAAATGAATTTAATATTGATGAAACAAGACTAATGACTTGATCATTTTTTAAGCTAAGTGATTAGTATATGGAGATTGAGTATACTGTTCTGTTTTTGTATATGTTTGAAGTTTTCTGAATTAAAATTAAAAACCATGCTATTTAACAATCCTTGAGTCATAGGGGAAATACAGACTGAAATTTCATAATGTATAATAGGATACAGGTAAAACAAATATATGAGGAAATTAATTGCAATACATATATAAATATAATGAATGTTGAAAATAATTATATATGTAGCTCCAAAAGTTAAAGAAAAACAAACTACACTGAAAGAAAGTAGAAGGTCTGAATTAATGAAGACAGAGCAGAAATTGCTGAGTTAGAAGACAGAATAAGTGTAAACACATTTAGTTTTTCCTCAAAAAGACTAAAACTCTTCTCCCCAGTGTGGGACATGACTCCTGGGGTTGAACCTCCCTGGTCCCAGGGGATTATTATCAAGTGCCAACTAGCGATGCATTTGGAAAAAGACCTTGCCCAAAAGGGGGAAATATTAAATACAAATGAGTTTCTATGACTAAGAGATTTCAAAGTGAATTGGAAGATCAGGATCTCCCAAAGTGAGCAGGATCTCATTGACTGCCACAGTAAACAGTGCCTCAAGCAGGGGAGCTCCTGAGGGCTCTAGAGACATATAGATGCTATAGGCAGGGCAGACAATCTCAGGAATTTGGCACCCTGTCAGTGGGCCTTACTTTGGAATATATGTTAACCTATTTCCCCAGTGTAACAGTGTTAGACTCACTTATAATTTTCCTACACATGGCTCTCTGCCCCTTTTATTTGAACCTATAATTAGCACAATACTTGTTAAATATATGTCCAAATATATGTTAAAGACTTAAATCTTTGGTTTGTTCATATGCCAGTTGGGTCCTGAATCTCAGCAGGGTTGCAACATCTACTCTCCAGTTTGTTGGTCTCACCCAGGACAACTAACAAAAGTATGATGATGAACAATGCCTATCCCAAAAAACAGAATATCTACAACTGCAAGCAAGACAGTTCCATATATCTGCCTCATGGGACCAAGCCCCCTCTCAATCAGAAGCAGAGTGGGGATCACTATCCCAGAATCCTCATGATTGAGGAATGAACAAACCATAACAGGGGAATGCAACTATAGACTAAAGTAGACGTATTCTAATAATGGAATAATTTGTATCATCAATGTAAAGGCAGTGGTCACCAGGTATTCTGAAGGGAGGGAGAGGAAACAATGGATGGAACATGGGAGCATTTTTGGGACATTGGAATTGTCCTGTATGACATTGCAATGACAGATACAGGCCATTATACATTTTGTTAAAACCTAAAAAATTGTGCGGGACAAAGTGTAAACTAAAATGTAAACTATAGCCCATGGTTAATAGCTATGCTTTAGTGTATGTTCGTCAATTGTAACAAATGTACCACACTAATGAAGATGTTGTTAATGGGGTTTATGGGAATCCCCTATATTTTTTATGTAACATTTATGTAATCTAAAGCTTCTTTAGGGAAGCAGATGTAGCTCAACTGATAGAGCTTCCACCTACCATATGGGAGGGTCCAGGGTTTGATACCCAGGGCCTCCTGACCATGTGGTGAGCTGGCTCACATGCAGTGCTATCACACACAAGGAGTGCTGTGCCATGCAGGGGCACCCCCACATGGGGTACACTACACACAAGTAGTGTGCCCTACAAGCAGGACCATCCCATGTTAAAAAAGCACAGTCCACCCAGGAGTGGTGCCGCACACATGGAGAGCTGATTCAGCAAGATGATGCAACAAAAAGAGACGCAGTTTCCCATTGCTGCTGAGGGTGCAAACGGACACAGAAGAACACACAGCAAGTGGACACAGAGAGCAGACAATGGGGTGGGGGGGGGAAGGGGAGAAAAATAAATAAAATAAATCTTTAAAAAAAATAAAATAAAATAAACCTTCTTTAAAAATAAAAATAAAATCTGGTTCTTGGAAAATTTCAACAAAATCTGAAACAAAATATATCTTTGCTGGGAAACGGACTTTGGCCCAGTGGTTAGGGCGTCCGTCTACCATATGGGAGGTCCGCGGTTCAAACCCCGGGCCTCCTTGACCCGTGTGGAGCTGGCCATGCGCAGTGCTGATGCGCGCAAGGAGTGCCGTGCCACGCAAGGGTGTCCCCCGCGTGGGGGAGCCCCCACGCGCAAGGAGTGCACCCGTGAGGAAAGCCGCCCAGCGTGAAAAGAAAGTGCAGCCTGCCCAGGAATGGCGCCGCCCACACTTCCCGTGCCGCTGACGACAACAGAAGCGGACAAAGAAACAAAAAGCAGACAAAGAAACAAGACGCAACAAATAGACACCAAGAACAGACAACCAGGGGAGGGGGGAAATTAAATAAATAAATAAATCTTTAAAAAAAACAAAACAAAACAAAACAAAATATATCTTTGCTAACCAAGAAAAAAAGGAGAAAGAACAATTACCCAAATTTAGAAATGAAAAAAGAGAAATAACTTTCAGCACAGAGCAAGATAGCAAGTGGTGTCTGTGAGGGTTCAGCCTCTGTCTTCCTCTTAAGGCTTTGTGGTCCCAGCTTCTTCCAATATCACCTGGGATATCTTGTCTCTCTCCCCCAGCTCATTTCTCTCCAGGCACAGCTGCTCTGGCTGCTCTGTTCTCTCCATAAGATCAGCTGTAGATGATCAGGACTCTCTCTTCCCAGGGCCTCTGCCATGTCTACGGAGCCATCTCTTTTCCTGTGTTCCCTCCTGTGTGTTTACTTCCCAGGGTTCCAACATCAAAACTCCAACTTTCTCCTCTGCCTTGTCACTTTTTCTGTGAACCCTTGCTCAGCAAGGGGGCAGGGACTCATAGTCTTACTGAAGTGGTCCAATCAAAGCCCTAATCATAATTTAATCAAATAAGAGTGAAACCTCTGAAGATAATATAATCTAATATGCCCAGAGGAACAGACCAGTTTACAAACATAATCCAATATCTATTTTTGGAATTCAGAAAAATTATCAAACTGCTACACTAATAGACTCACAGCTGAAAATATACCAATTTTGTAAAATATACCCCAAAGATTGGCAGTCTATTATGCTACTAGCATTACCCATGTGATAATTCTCTGTGTGAGCAATAAAAATCACACACCCTAAAGTGATATTTTAGGAGATTGGGCTAATGTATTTTATAGTGTGCCTTGCATGGGATATTTCTTTTACCTGGCAGACAACCTGTGCTCTAATCATCTGATCTGCAACCAAATGCTTCTTATTGCATGGAAATTGTCTTTATGGTGGTAGGCAGTCTTTCATCCAATCTTGCCTGTTGGTGACTACCACTTTATGATAGCACAGGAGACTTTTCCTTCAGAATCTGAGACTTCTCATTAAAAGGTGGCAAGCATAGGTGACTATATGAAGTAACTCACCCTGGAGATACCTGTTGCCAGAGCTGTTTATTTCCTCAAAATTAAAATTTAGTGCTGAGAGGCCTGGATCACTAGTAGGAGGAGTAGAAACTTTTGTTGATTAGCTTCCAGAAAAAAAAAATGGTTCAAAGTGGCAACACCAGTGAGGATGGTTTGTGCACCCAACCAAGGACCACAGAGCCTCAGCCTGTCAGTCTCGGTACCTCAGAACTGTCCCTTTTTAGTCACCAAATTATTACCTAGCAATAGGCTTGCTGCCCAATCCAGAGACCAATTCTATAACATCAAGATTTTGAGAAAAGAAAGAAAGAGTTTTATTGTAAGGCAGACCAGCAAGAAGACAGGAGTTAAAACTCAAATGTGTTTGCTGCCACGCGCCCTTGCCAGTGCCACCTCATGCATGATGCTCAGCTGAAAAGAAAGGGGTAAATAAAGAGGTCACTATACCATGGCTTGTACAAAGCATATTGCTGCAAATTTACTGGTGGTAAAGCCCCCAGGAAGAAAATGGTGATAAAAGATACTTACAGGAGTGCACTCTCTACTGGAGGGGTGAAGAAACCTCATCATTACATGCCTGGTACTGTGGCACTCTGTGACAATAGATGTTACCAGAAGTCCATTGAACTTCTGATTCACAAACTTCCTTTCCACTGTGTGCAAGAAATTCCTCAGAACTTCAAAACAGATCTACACTTCAGAGCACAGCTATTGGTGTTTTGCAGGAGGCAAGTGAGGTCTATCTGGTTGGTCATTTTGAAGACATCAATCTGTGTGCTACCCATGCCAAACACGTAACAATTATGCCAAAGACATTCAGTTAGCACACCATATATGTGGAGAACATGCTTATGAATTCACTATGATGGGAAACATTTCATTCTCAAAATAATTTTTTTTCTCTTTCCTGTTATTGGTAGTTCTGAACACTAGAGGATGTTTTTTCCCCTTGAATCAGAAGGTACCGAAGTATGATTGTGAATGGAAAAATAGGGGAAAGAAATCATGTATTGGCAGTTTTTCCATTTTCATTTGTACATGAATTTGTAATAGAAATTAAATTTTTGCATGTGAATTTTTAATGTAAATAAAACATTAATGCAAGGCAAAATGTTTTAATGAACAACTTTCAACAGTTCAACTTTAAAACAACTATAAATAAAATGTAAATATTTCTGGACAAAAATCCAACATTTGGATTTTTTATTTTTTTATTTTTTTATTTTTTTTAAGATTTATTTTTATTTATTTATTTATTTAATTCCCCTCCCCTCCCCCGGTTGTCTATTTTCTGTGTCTTTTTGCTGCGTCTTGTTTCTTTGTCTGTTTCTTTGTCCGCTTCTGTTGTCGTCAGCGGCACGGGAAGTGTGGGCGGCGCCATTCCTCGGCAGGCTGCTCCCTCCTTCGCGCTGGGCGGCTCTCCTTATGGGTGCACTCCTTGCGCGTGGGGCTCCCCTACGCGGGGGACACCCCTGTGTAGCACGTCACTCCTTGCACGCATCAGCACTGCGCATGGGCCAGCTCCACACGGGTCAAGGAGGCCCGGGGCTTGAACCGCGGACCTCCCATGTGGTAGACGGACGCCCTAACCACTGGGCCAAAGTCCGTTTCCCTTGGATTTTTTAAAAACAAGTAAATTTCATATTGGTGGCAACTAAATGGTGTTTGTTGTATTTTTATCATACAGCATATTCCATCTATTCACTATACTTTTCTAACTGAAGTTGTCCAACACCCAAGTGCATATTTTAATGTTGCCCGTCTTCAGTGCTGTTCTTGTAAGTTTGCTACTAAAATACATTAAATAAACAAAAAAGAAAAATCTCAAATGTGTTTCCCTGATCTAAGAACTAGAGGAGATAAATAGGATGGAAACAAAGGGAGGAGGAGACATTTACAGGGATTCGATTGACTTTTTCTCCCTGGATATCTGCAGGTATGTATAAAAATGGTTGAAGTATGCAGTGGATCACATCTTATCTCTCCTTTAAAGGACTCCTCACATTTTATTTGCTTCTAATGATTCCTCATTCCCATAATTTTGGTTCTGAGGAGGTGATATTTATTCCTCAGTGTCTCAGGGGCCATTCTAGGCACAAGGTGCAATATGTCTATCTGTGCATCCTTCATCTGTGGCTGAGTTTTGACAGTGGCTAAGTTTAACAGCCGGTAAGACAATCAAAGAAAGTAGTGTTAGTAGTGAGAGGGAAGGAATTTTGATAAGAAGCAGATTTTGGAAAGAATATCTTTTTCCTTTTAGTTACCTATATTAGTCAGCCAAAGGGATGCTGATGCAAAGTAACAGAAATCTGTTGGCTTTTATTAAAGGTAATTATGTGGGGTAAAAGCTTACAGTTACAAGGCCCTAAAGAGTCCAACTCAAGGTTGCTTTCTCACCAAAGTCAGTTGCCATGTGTTGACGAAAAATGGTCTCTTATCTTTGTGAAGGTTCAGCCTTCCCCTCTGGACTTCCTTTTTCTCAGCTGCAGGCCAGCAAAGGGCTTGTGTCTCAGGACTTCCTCACTCTCCTGGCAAAGGGCTCGTTTCTTTCCAGGCCTTTTATATCAGTCTTGGCTGTCTTCCCAAAGCCAGCTGCAACTTTTCAGGTGAGTGGCTCATCTCTCCCCAGGGCCCAGGATGAAAAACGACAGATCGCTCTCTTTCCATGATTTTTTGTGTCCACCAAGGGGATGGAGACTTAACCTGAGACACATCTTACTGATGTGGTTGAAAGAAAGCCCTAATATTAACAGGTAATTTAGTCAAGGGCCCCTCAACTGAATCTAATGTAATCAAAGGGTATCACACCCAGAAGAATCCTTTACAAACATAATCATTCTCTTTTTGGGATTCACAAAAATAATCTCAAACTGTCACACCCTCTAAGAAAATTAAAGGTGGATTCTACCAAATATTTAAGGAAGGAATAGTATGAATTCCACACAAATCCTTCCAGAGAATAAATGAGGAGCAAATACTTCCCAAACTTCCCAAAGCATTTTACACAGTATTATTATCCTGATAACAAAATCAGACCAAAAATTTCAAGAAAGGTGAATTATATACAAATATCCCTCATGAACAGACACAAAAATAAAACAAGCCTCAAAAAATATTAGCAGATTGAATCCAGATAATCTATCTCTGATAATGCATTAGATCAAGTAGGAAATATCCCAGGAATGCAAAGTTGATACAACATTTTAAAATAAATCAATATAATACATCATATCAACAGACTAGAGAAGAAACATATGATCATCTCAATAGGTCCAGAAAATAGATTTGAAAGTATTCAATATCATTCATGATTAGAAAAAAAATAATACTCTCAGTAAATTAGAATTAAAGGGAACTTCCCTAATATGATAAAGTGTGCCTACAAATGTTCTATTTCTTTTTAAAATCAATTTTATTGATATTTATTAATAAAGTATACAGTCTATCCAAAATGTACAATCAATGGTACTTGGTATCACAAAGCTGTGCATTCATCACTTCAATCATTATTAGAGCATTTTCACTATCAATAATAATAATAAAGATAAAAAGCAAAAAACAGACAAAAATTAAAGTCTATCCCTTAACAATCACTTCTCAATCTCTCTATGCTTCCCCTGCCATACAACTGCTATTCTGTTTCCATTTCTCTAATTTATTTGCATTTATATTTTGTGTAGATGGAATCAAACAATATGCAGTACTTTTGTCTAGTTTCTTTCACTTGGTATATTTCCTTTTTTTACCCTTAATGGAAGATTATTAATATATAACTATATGCTATTCTCCATAATTTGCTTTGGTTGTATTTATGCCTGGTATTATGAATACCATCTTGTAACATTAATGTACATTTGCTCAGTTTCAAAGAAAAACAGTCATATATGCAACATCACCCACATTCATATTTCACATGAGGTTTCACTACGTTATACAGTCCCAGGTTACATTTTTTAGCTTTCCTTCTAAACATATACATGACCTTACACTTTCCCTTTCAACCACTATATCATTTTAGAAATGATACTTATTAGGGACTTTTCCCCTAAGTCCGGGGATGAGGCAAAGAAGTGCCGTACAACTCCCATTCAGCATTGTACTGGAGAGCCGAACCAATACAGCAAGTCAAGAAAAGGAAGTTATAGAAACCGGAAAAGAAATGTAAAGTTCTCTCTTTTCAAACATTATTGTCTATTTAGGACATCTTGAAGAATCTACAAAAACCTTCTAGAACTTATCCGGTCATTTAATAAGGTTGTAGGATACATAGGCAATATAGAAAAATAAATATTATCTATGTAATACGGGTGGAGGCGGTGGCAGCGGCGGAGGAGCGCAGAGGCGGTGGGATGCGGCCCACGGCGCGGGGCACTCGCGGGGCGCGGCGCGGCGCGGCCGCTTGGGGGCGTGGTGAGCAGGGGCCGCCGCCGGCAGCTCCGCGCGGCAGGAGCGGGTTCCCGGGCGCTGAGCCGGGCTTTCGAGGCCGTCCTGGGTGAGCCGCGTGTGATTACTTGAAGGCAGCAGAGCGATGGAGCCGGACGTCGTCGGAACGTACTCCTCCTCCCCACACCGTTGCCGAGGATGACGATGATGATGAATTTAGGGAATTTGGTGGTTTTTCAGAAGTCAGCCCTCTTGGTGTAAGGTTTGTTGATTTTGATAAACCAGATTATATCCGTCCCAAGGGTGAGTTTGCACCTTCACGCCACTTTATGCCAATTCATGATTTCTCAGAAAATGTAGATAGCCTTGCAAGGTTTAAGTCCATTTAAAATGGTAACAAGAAGGACGTCACTGCTGTACTTTCTACTCCTGTGACAGCCTGATGTTTTACTTTCTACCACCAGCAAAGAAATAATTTCAACAAAAACTTTAGATACTTTGACCGATGGCATGGAATGTCCGGATTTAAATAAAATAGTGGAGCAGAGACAGAATATTGGAACACCTTAAAGTTTCTGTACAGGAGATTTTAGAACAAATAGAAATGTCGCTTATCAAAACAGGTGGTTAGAGAGCTGTAATGCTGAAAAGCCTTCTTGTCCGGAGCGTCTAACAAATGGGTTTGCGGTACTGGAAACCGTAACTCCTCAGGGAAAGGATAATCTGGACACTAGCCCGTTCAAAGGGACTAACTCTCTTAGCACTCATAGCACTGAGTATTCTTTAGACTCTGCACCAAGTCCTGCTGAGGAATTTGCACCTTTTGCCACATTTTCCAAAAAGGAAAGGATACAACTGAAAGAAATAGGATGTGCAATTTAAAAAGTTTAAATGATAGAGAAGCAGTAATTATTCAGGAAAATAATAAAATTAACAGTCAATGAACTGAATTCTATAAAAGAAGTTTCTTTGAATTGAAATCTTGATGATAAAGGGCACACTGGTGGAGAGAATCAGGTTTGTGGTTTCAGAAATGAGTGTGGTAACAAAGGTTACGCTATGAAAAACAAGGCCCTGCAACACTGCAACAGGACGGATTTTTAAATGTGTTTAACCAAATGCTTGAAGTTTGATAGACACGGCTGATAATTCAGAAGCCAGTAGGAGAGAACAATATAAAACTGAGGAAACTTAATTTATTTACTTCTAAATGTGCTGAGCTATGCAAGGATTATGTTAAAACTTCTGATGCTGATGATGAAATTGTTTCTTCCAAAGAAGAAATTCTAAAGTTTACTAATCTCCGAAAACAGTATAATACTATATCTACCACTGAACAATTGGAAGACAAAATTTTTAAAATATATATTGCAGCACTGTATTAGTCAGCCAAAGGGGTGCTGATACAAAATACCAGAAATGGGTTGTTTTTTATAAAGGGTATTTATTTGGGGTAGGAGCCTACAGATACCAGGTCATAAAGCATAAGTTACTTCCCTCACCAAAGTCTATTTGGAGCAAGATGGCTCCAATGTCTGCGAGAGTTCAGGCTTGCTGGGTTCCTACGTTCCTGGAGCTTACTTTTCTCTGGGTTCAAGGTTACTTTCTACCCAGGGCTGGCTTCTCTGTCCTCTGTGAGCTTATTTCCTGGGGCTCCAGCTTAAGTCTTCAGCATCAAACTCCAACATCAAAACTCCAACATCAGAAGCCCTCAACTCTGTTCTTTACCATGCCTTTTATCAATCATGCCCAGGTACAGATCAGATTACAAGCATAATCCAATATTTCTTTTTGGAATTCATCAATAATACTAAACTGCTACAAGCACCAAAAAAATTTGATAAATACATAGACGTTAATTTTAATATTATACTGGAGGATCTCTATGCTGAAAACTATAAAAACTAATGAAAGAAATCAAACAAGATAAAAATAAATGGTGGGGGAAACGGACTTGGCCCAGTGGTTAGGGCATCCGTCTACCACATGGGAGGCCCGCGGTTCAAACCCCGGGCCTCCTTGACCCGTGTGGAGCTGGCCCATGCGTAGTGCTGATGCGCACAAGGAGTGCCGTGCCACGCAAGGGTGTCCCCGCATAGGGGAGCCCCACGCGCAAGGAGTGCACCCCGTAAGGAGAGCCGCCCAGAGCGAAAGAAAGTGCAGCCTGCCCCAAAATGGCGCCGCCCACACTTCCCGTGCAGCTGACGACAACAGAAGTGGACAAAGAAACAAGACGCAGCAAATAGACACAGAGAACAGACAACCGGGGAAGGGGCGAGGGGGGGGATTAAATAAATAAATAAATCTTTAAAATAAATAAATAAATAAATGGTGGGAGTGGATGTGGTTCAAGTCTTTAGGGCACCTCCTCCTACATGGGAGGTCCTGGTTTGGTTCCTAGTGCCTCCTAAAAATAAAAAGATGAGCACACAATGAGCAGACAGCAAGTGCAAACAAGGGGGGGGGGGGGTGGGGGTGGATGGAGAAATAAAATAATAAAAATAACTAAAATTTTAAAATAAATGGAGAGGGTAGGATTGGGAATGGAGAGTCAATGCTTGTTGTGTACTGAGTTTCTGTTTGGGATGATGGGCATGTTTGTTTTTGCTTTTTTAAAGATTTATTTATTTTCTCCCTTCCCCTCCTCCCGCCCTGCTGTTTTTGCTGTCTGTGTTGTCTTCTCATTTTCTGTCTTCTAGGATTCAATCCTGCAGACCGCTGATGGGGAGAGAGGTTCCCTGTCAATTGCACCACCTCAGTTCCTGGTTTTTGCTGTGCTTCACCTTGACTCTCCCCTTATCTCTCTTTTTTTATATGTTATCAACTTGCTGCATGACTCACTTGCGTGCGGCACTGGCTCACCACACGGGCACTCACGTGAGCACTGGCTTGCTGCGTGGGCACGCTTTCTCTTCTTTTTCACCAGAAGGCCCCAGGGATCGAACCCAGGTCCTCCCGTATGGTAGGAGGAAGCTCTATCACTTGAGCCACATCCACTTCCCAAGGATATGTTTTGATAATAGGCGGTTGTAATGGTAACACAACACTGTGAATGCAATTAACAAAACTGAATTGTATACTTGAAAGTGGTTAAAATGGGAAAAATGTATATTGTATACATGTCATCACAATAAAATTATTTTTTAAAAAAACATAGAATTGTACAACACAGAGTAAATTCTCATGTAAACTATGGACTTTAATAATAAAATTATAATAATATTGGTTCATCAATTGTAATAAATATACTAATTAATACAAAATACTAACAATAGGGAACTGGGTATGTGTGGTGGGGGTGGTATACTCTCTGCAGATTTTTCTGTAAACCTACCACTGCTAACATAAATTTAAAAAATAAAATAAAATAAAATAAAATAAAATTAGATATATACCATGTTCATGAATTGGAAGACTCCTTCATATTAAGATGCCAACTCCCCCAAACTGATGTGTTAATTCAATAAAATTCCAACTAAAACCCCAGCAGGAAATTTTTTAGGAATCAATAAGGTAATTCTAAAATTTATATGGGATGGAACATGAACCAAAATAGCCAAAACAATTTTAAAAAGAAGAAAATTGGAGGACTCATCCTATCTGATTTTAAGATTTAATATAAACTTACAGTAGACAAAGTATTGGTGAAGTATACACAAAAAGGTCAACAAAATAGTATAGAACTCAGATAGATCTATGCATATTTGATCAATTGATTTTTTACCAAAGTGCAAAGGCAATCAAAGGAGCAAAGGCAATCATTCAACAAATGATGCTAGAACTACTGCATAGTCATTTGCATAAAAAAATGGAGTTACATCCATATCTCACACTTCATACCAAAAATTAGACCTAAATGTAAAAACTTTTCACTCAATTTCTATGAGAAAATCTTTGTGGCTACAGTTAAATAACATTTCATAGGTATGATATCAGACTATAAATTCACTTTTAAAATAAAATAAAAAGATAAATTGGACTTACCAGAAATTTTTTTTAATTCTGGTTTCCAGAAGAATCTGTTAACAGAATGAAAAGTAAAACACTGGATTTGCAAAACACATATCTGACAAAGGACTTGTATCCAGAAATATGAAGAATTCTCAAAATCAGTCATAAAAATCAAACACCCCAATAACAAAATGGGGTAAATATTTGAATTGACACTTTAACAAAGATATATGGATGGCAAATTAGCACCCAAAAAGAGGCTAAACATTAGTCATAAGGAAATGCAAATTAAAACCATAATGAGATACCACTACCTACCTATTAGAAAGGTTAAATAAATAAAAAAATAACAAAACCAAGTGTTGATAAAAATGCAAAGATACTAGAACTCTCAAATACTCCTGAAGGAAATGCAAAAAGTAAAGCCACTTTGGAAACTGATTTGGCAGTTTCTCATAAAGTAAAAAATTACACTCATGTATGACCTAAAAAATACATCCTAGGTATTTACCCAAGAGAAATGAAAACTTAGGTTTACACAAAAACTTGTGTGTGAATGTTTATAGCATCCTTATTCATAAATACCCAAAAACGAGAAACAACCTAAATGTCTTTCAACTAGGGAATGGATAAACAATCTGTGGTACATCCATACAATGGATCGTCAATATAAAGGAAGGAACTACGGACACATGCAGCAACATGGATGCATCTTAAGTACATTAGGCTAAGAGAAAGACAACAGACTCAAACAGCTACAAACTGTATGATTTCATTTATATGATATTATAGAAAAGCAGAATTAAAGTGACAGCCACCAAAAGCACAAACAACAAAACAAAAATAGGTTGGACTTCATCAAAATTTTAAAATTTTGTGCATCAAAACTAATTATCAAGGAAGGGAAACATAGCCTACAGAATGGGAGAAAGTATTTGGAAATCATATCTGATAAGGGTTTAAAATCCAGAATAGAGAAATTCTACAACAACAAAAAGACAAACAACAATTAAAATTAGGCAAAGAACTTTATTAGACATTTCTCCAAAGAAGATTTGTGAATGGCCAATAAACACATGAAAAGATGTTCAACATCATTAGCCATTAGGGAAATGTAAATCCCAAACCACAGTGAGTTAAAACATCACACCAATAGAAAGGTTATTTAAAAATGGAAAATAACTGTTGCTGAGAATGTGGAGAAACTGGAACTCTCATGGTTGCTATTTGGCATGCAAAATGGTGCAGTTATTCTGGAAAAGTTTGATGGTTCCAAAAGTTAAACATAGAACTCCTATATGTAGCAGTTTGATATAGTTATGAATTACAAAAATAGATATTGGATTATGTTTGTAAAACTGGTCTATTACTGGGTGTGATTGAATTATGATTAGGGCTTTGATTGGGCCACGTTTTTAGGGCATTGAGTCCCCATCCCTTGGTGGGTGAGGACTCACAGATGAAAAGCATGGCAAAGGACAGAGTTGGAGCTTTTGATGCAAGAGTTTTTGATGTTGCAGTTTGATGCTAAAGCCTTAAGCTGGAGCCCCAAGAAGTAAGCTCACAGAGGAAAGAGAAGCCAGCCCCAGGAAGAAAGGAAACTTGAGCCCAGGAAGAAGCAAGCCCTGGGAAGAAAGGAACCTTGAACCCAGAGAGAAGCAAGACCCTGGAAGGGAGGAACCCAGGAAGCCTGAACCCTCGCAGCCTTTGGCATCCATCTCGCTCTGACATGTGAAAATACTTTGGTGAGGGAAGTAACTTATGCTTCATGGCCTGGTATCTGTAAGCTCCTACCCCAAAAAAATTCCTTTTATAAAAACCAACCAATTTCTGGTATTTTGCATCAGCACCACTTTGTCTGACTAATACATCATATGACCCAGCAGTTCCATGCCTGGATATATAACCCACAGAAATGAAAATAAGGACTTAGATACCTGTACATCGAAGTTTATAGCAGCATTATTTACAATACTCCAAGTGTAGAAACAACCCACCCATTCTTCCATTGATGAATGGATAAACCAAATGTGTATGGCTATACAACAGAATACTATTCATCCATAAAAAGGAATGACATTCTGATACATGCTACAACATGAACTGTGAGAACATTATACGAAGTGAAATAAACAGACACAAAAGAACAAATATTGTATGATTCCACTTATATTAAAAATATACTTTCATGCTACTTTACTGGAATTGTAGTTGGTGTTGGGGTTTAAGATATAATTAGGGGATTTGAATCTCTGGACTGACAATATGATAGCCAGGCCCTGAGCCTCAACAGACTCCAGCTCCTACAATCGGATTTATTGGACTCACCTCACTCAGCCAAGATGGAGTTGAAGAAGGACAACCACCACACCATGGAGCTTAGAGAGCCTACAACTGAAAGCATGAGGATTGCATCCAGTATCCATGTGGAATCTGAGCCTCCTCTTGACATAGAGGTGCAATGGACACAACCAATCCAAGGTCCACAGAGAAAAGGTGGCATTGGAGTGGGAAAAGTGGACATGGTGGCTGATGGGTATGGGGAATGGCAGGAAGAGATGAGATGTGGAGGTGCCTTTGGGACTTGGAGTTGCCCTGGACGGTGCTTCAGGGGCAATCACTGGACATTGTAAATCCACCCAGGGCCCACTGGATGGAATGGGGGAGAGTATGGGCCATGATGTGGACCATTGACCATGAGGTGCAGAGATGCCCAGAGATGTACTTACCAAATGCAATGGATGTGTCATGATGATGGGGGTGAATGTGGCTGGGGGTGGGGAGTGGTGGGGTGGGGGTGGTGGGGTTGAATGGGACCTCATATATTTTTTTTAATGTAATATTTTTACAAAATCAATAAAAAATAAAATAAAGTTAAAAAAATATAGAATAAGCAAATTAATAGAGACAGAAAGCAGATTAGAAGTTACCATGGGAAAAGGAAAATGGGGAGTTACTGCTTAGGGGACAGTTTCTGTTTTGGGTGATGAAAAGGTTTTGGTAATGGAAGGTCATAACACAACATAAGGTGGCACGACATGCTAAAAGGAATGCCACTGAATTGTACACTTAAAAATGGCTGAAATGGCAAATTTTGTTATATGAATGTTATCACAGTAAAAATGAAAACAAAAAATGAACGCATAACTATATAGTGACACAAATCAGTCTCAGTAGGGGTTAGAGGTCGGGGGAGGGAGTGACCACAAAGGCCAACTAGAGGGAAATTTGGGGGTGATGGAAACTGTTCTAGTTTGATGTGGTGGTGATTACACAATCATGAGCATTTGTCAAAACTCTAGAAGTCTACATTTTTAAAAAAAGATTTATTATTTTATTTATTCCCAACTCTTTGCCACTTGTGCTTGCTGACTGCTCTCTATGTCCATTCACTGTGCATTCATATCTGTCTGCTTGTTTCTCTTCTTATCTTCTCTTTAGGAGGCACTGGGAACCAATCCTGGGGCTTTCCAATGTGGGAGAGGGGAACTCAAATCACTTGAGCCACCTCAGCTCCCTGGTTTGTTGTCTCTCATTCTTTCCTGTGTCCCTTTTGTTGCATCATCTCGTTGCATCAGCTCACTGCACAGGCCAGCTCGCCTTCTCCAGGAGGCCCCGGGAACCAAAACTGGGACCTCCCATATGGTAGACCAGAGCCCAAACACTTAAGTCACATCAGCTTCCCTAGCAGTCTACATTAAAAAGTATAACTTTTACGAATGTAACAAAAAGTCAAATTTAAAAGGAAAAAAAGTATAAATGGCTCTTATATATATGAAAAGTTGCTCACTCCTGTTCATAAAATGAGGAATGCCAATTAAAACTTTTTTTTTTTTTTGAGGTACTGGGCCAGGAATTGAAACTGGGACATCATGTGTGGAAGCCACTGTTCAACCACTGAGCCACATTGGCTTCTGAGTTGGTTTTTTCAGGAGTCACCAGAACCGAACCTGGGACCTCCCATGTGGAAGGCAGGCATTCAGCTGCTTGAGTCACATCTGCTCCCTCTAACTATTTTGAGAATCCATTTCTCATCTATCAGATTGACAAAAATTCAGATTGTAACATCTATCAGATTGCCACAAAAAGTGTGACAACATACCCTGTTGGTGAGTTTGTGGGGGAAACAGGCATTCTCACATATTTGTTAGGAATGCAGAATCATAAATGCCCTTTGAAGAAAAATATGACATCTAAAAAATTACTAATGCATTTACCCTTTGAACTAGCAAAACCACTTTTTGGAATATACCCCAGATATACAATAAAAATATGAAATGACAAAATCAGGCAATTCATTATAGAACTATTTTGGATCCCAAACATTTATGAGACTTGTTGAATAAACTAAGACACATCCTCTCAATGCAGTTCAATGTAACTGTGATGAGAATGATCTCTAAACTGCTAGAGATTTTCAGTATAAGCTAAACGAAAAAGCTAAGTGCAGAATAGTATGCACAGTTCCCTACCTTTTATTTTAGAAGGGGAATATGAATACATTTTTGCTTTGTATTTATAGAAAAAAAAATTGGGAGGATAAAACAAAAAACTAATAAAAGTGATTACTTACAAGTGGGGAGGGGGCGGAGGACTTGGCCCAGTGGTTGGGGCGTCCGTCTGCCACATGGGAGGTCCGCAGTTTGAACCCCGTGTGGAGCCGGTCCATGCGCAGTGCTGATGCGCGCAAGGAGTGCCGTGCCACGCAGGGGTGTCCCCTGCGTGGGGGAGTCCCACGTGCAAGGGGTGCACCCCGTGGAGAGAGCCGCCCAGCGTGAAGGAGAATGCAGCCTGCCCAGGAGTGGTGCTGCACACGCAGAGAGCTGATGCAGCAAGATGACAGGACAAAGAGAGACACAGGTTCCCATGCCACTGACACAACAGAAGTGGACAAGGAAGATGCAGCAGGTAGACACAGAGAACAGACAGCTGAGGGGAGGGGAGAGAAATAAATAAATAAATCTTTAAAAAAAAAAAAAAAGAGTGGGGCGGAAACAAGAGAAAGGGGCCAAGGAAGGGAGGAAGACTTCTCTGAATGTACCTTATTTCTTAGTTTTTACTTTGGGATCATGTAAATGTTTTACATAATTGTATAATTATAAATAAAATTATATCAAAATGGGGGGAAAACAACTAAAATATAAAAACAAAATGAAACAAGTCTAACAGCCTATCAATTTGGTGGCTTAAGTGCACAGAATTTTCCAAGTGACTTGAAAACACAGCAATTCAACTGTGCAACATAAAGTACATAATATTTTAGCAATATTGCTATTATTTTAAAACTAAAACATGTAAATAGAATAAATGTTCAGTTAATGTTATTAGGGACCAAGGTTTTCAGCATAAGAGAAGATATGCAAATATAAAATCAAAGAAATTAAAATTCTATAATAATATATTTGAATTAGGAATGTTTTGACTTAAGATATGGACACATTGTTTTTTAATTCTATGCAGTGAGAATGCCTAAAAGCTATAACCATCACAGTAGCAACGGGCTTCCAGTGCCCATGCAGTGGTCTCTAAACACCATTTCACATAAAAAGAATAAGTGCTCTCCAGGGAAATGGCTGATTCCAGGCCTGGGGAAGAAAATATATATGTCTGGAACTTACAATTACATTTGAAAGCAAGAAAGGTATTAAAGACCACTGCAGTCGGGGAGAAAAAGGCCAGGGTCAACTTGAAGAGGCTCTTCTATCCAAAGATGGGACAATTTGAACATCAAAAAGAATAACTATAATGAACTTATTTAAACTAATCAAGTAGATTTAAAATGTATGAGCTCATAAAAACACCAAAAACAAACAAGTAAGGAAATATCAGTCACCTTTGGAGGTTGTTATGACATCAACTCTTTTGATTCTGAAAACTAGTAAAGGGCTAGAATGAAGCATAGCAGCTGCCTTTCCCATGTAATTGTTTTTTCAATTATTATTTTTATTTTTCCTCCTCCCTTTCCCCCTCCCAGTAGTATGAGTGGGCCATTTCTTGGGGGAACCCCATGGTAGTAAATATAGGCTTTCCTCTTGGACTGCATAGATTGTTCAAATAAGACTTCAATCTCCTGGCAGGCAGGACAAAGCTGCCTTATATTCTGGGAGCTAAGTAGAAGGCAGGAAAGTTGAGGTGGGATGTCTTTGCATTTAGCATACACTATGTACCGTGCCTTAATAAGGATTATTTTCAGAATGGTACCTGTACCCTCAACTGTGTGGTTATCCCCCAACTCATAAGTCATTCCAGATGGATTCCACATTTTATATTACATTCTGTATTCTCTCTCTCTGACAGGTAAAACAGAAGAGAAAAAGCACTAGACATTAAGAATTGTGAAATTGGACTATAAGTTAAGAACATCAAAAGACACCATTAAGAGAGAAAAAAAGCCTAGACGATATTTACATTTACCAACAAAGGATACATGTCCAAAATTCTTGAAAAGCACTAAGAAAAAGCCAGACAACCAAACAGAAAAAAAATAGGTAAAAGACATCACGGCACTTCAAAAGAGAATAGCCAAGCAGAGCGCGTGTAGCTTAGTGGTTGAGCATGTGCTCTGCATGTATGAGGTCCTGAGTTCAGTCACCAGTACCTCATTAAAAAAGAGAGAATGGCCAAATGGCCAAAAAAATCACATAAAAGGATTTAAACCTCTTTAGTAATGAAAAAAAATGCAAATTAAACCACAATTATAAAGTAATTTCACACAGGCCAGACTGGTAAGATTTTTAAAAGACTGCAACACCATGTATTGGTGAAGAAGTGGATCAATATAAATGCTCATATGCTGTGGGTGGAAATATGAATAATTTTGGCTATTTATTGCTTGATAGGTACAGAGTTTCTGTATTGGGTGATGAACAAGTTTTAGTAATGGGGTGGTGATGATGGTAGCACAGTGCTGTAAAAGTGATTAATGCAATTAAACTGTACACTTAGAAATGGTTAAAATGGCAAATTTTGTTACATATTTGTTATCACAATTTTAAAAATTAATTTATTATTTAATAAAGCTTGAGATACACAAATCCTAAGATCCACGAAATTCACTAATTGAGTAAAACCCTAGAGAAACCTGTATATTCGTGCACTAGAATGTTTATAGCAGTATGGTTTTTAACAACCAAGATCTGGAAATAACCCAATGTCCATCAGCAATATATAACAGATAAATTACAGTATATTCATACACTGGACTACTACTATACAACAACCAATCCAGATAGAAAAAGTACTTAGGAGAGATGTCTTCCAAAGTGAGGGAAAAAGGGCAAAACATCAAAAAGTGCAGACAGATCACCTGATGTGTTTGAGCAAACAAAGTAACTCCAGAAAAATCCAAAAGTTTGTTCAAGAAATGTAATTCTAGTATACTATATAGCATGGCTGTGAATATTTTTAAGTCATTGAGTACTGATTATTTACCACTGCACCCCTCTCCCAAAAAAAAAGCAGCAAAGGGAATAAAAGGAATTAAAGGAAACTCAATCTGAAAGATGACTGGAAAGGAGAAAAGCAATAAAAGCATGGTAAATATGGCATAAAAGTTCATAGAAATAAATCCAATAGAACTGTAATGATAAACAGCAAAGTAGATCAGTAATAACAATCAATGTAAACAAATTAAATCAGTTTTTTTTTTTTAAATTCAGCTATACGTTATTCATGAGATATCCCTGAACCATAAAGACCAAAAGTGACGACAAAAGATATACCTAGTTAAGTTCTGTCAAAGCAAAAGTGCATTTGAGAAGCTAGCCTTTAAATTTGGTTGGTAACTACTTTGTTAACTATTTCCATTTTCAAAGGAAAACATTCATTTTTTAAAAGATTTATTTTTTCCCCTTCCTCTCCTCCTGCCCTGCTGTTTTTGCTGTCTGTGTTGTCTTCTCATTTTCTTTCCTCTAGATTCACCGGGATTGGATCCTGGGAACCTCTGATGTGGAGAGAGGTTCCCTGTCAATTGCACCACCTCAGTTCCTCGTCTCTGCTGCACTTCACCTTGACTCTCCTGTCTCTCTTGTCTTGCTGTGTGACTCACTTGCATGGGCACTGGCTCACCGCATGGGCAATGGCACTCACCGCACAGGCACTCACACTCACCATACAGGCACTCGCATGGGCACTGGCTCACCGTGCGGGCACGCGTTCTCTTCTTTTTCACCAGGAGGCCCCAGGGATTGAATCCTGGTCTTCCCACATGGTAGGCAGAAGCCACATCTGCTTCTCAAAACTTATTTTTAATCATACTTTTTTTCCCTAAGGGAAGCTTACACATAATTTCTTCCCCAAAGCTGGACTACCAATGTGTTAATTCTAAAAAGATACTGCCAAATTACTTTCAGTTATTATAATTTACACTCTTAATTGACAACACCTCATCTTTGTGAAGACCATTATTGTTTCATTTTTTATCAACCTATTTGATTTAGGGAAATGATTGTCTTGCTTTAATTTTGCATTCTCTAACTATTAATGAGATTGAACTAACTTCCTTTTTACTGAACATATTGATTTCCTCCTTTGTAAATTACCTCTTCAGATCTTTTGTCCATTTTTCTAGTGGTTTGTTTGTTGTTCTCTTATTAACATTAACTCTGCAATTTATGTTGCAAATATAATTACTATTTTTCATCTCATTGCCTTAGAAAAAAATCTCAAAAAAAAAAAAAAAAGTTAAATTGTGACTTAGTGGAAATAGCTTCAATATTTTCCTGATTATAAAAACCAACAGAAAACATCAGGTTAAACATCCTTTATCAGATTTAAGTTGTTTCATTCCAGTCCTATTTTACTTAAGTTTTTAAAATTAGGAATGGCTGTCCCACTATCAAATATTCTTTTTCTTCATGTTAATTAATTATATCAAACTCTAAAGTGTAAAAATATTTAAATTATCATTAAAATATAGATATTTTCAGATGAGAGCAAAGAAACAATATATTTACCATTTGCAAAATTCATCTTTAAAATTAAATTGCTTCTTATATACATGCAGGTCACAAAATTTAAAAATGAGTTTACTAGTAATTTATTTTAAAATAAGTATTTAATTAAATAAGGCGAAAGATAAAGTAACTTATCACTGCATTTATTAGTTTTTATAGTTTTTATAAAATGCATTTGCAGAAATGTTGCATCAGAAATCAGTGCTACAAAAATAAATATAAAACAAATTTACATTTTTACATATGTTTACTTGTAACATAAATATACATCATTTACATTCTCACAAATTCAAAACTCCATCATGTTTTGTCCATGATTCTCAACGTGCCTGAGCAACAGGGAAAACAATAAAAGTACAAGTATAGCACACACCATTTATATTTTTGAATTAAAAGACTGTTCAGTACAAATATATGAACACATTAAGTTTAGGGGCATGTTCTAAGAGCAAAGCTAGGTTTCCTCTCTTTTACACTATGACCTACTGCATTTTGTAAGTGAATCGAGTTTCATTCTGCTTTGTTCTCTCATAAGAATACATAAAGGACAGTACACATTAAAATTCTCTTTTGTAGAAAGGCTTTCTCAAGTTTAGAAGTTATATTAAATAAAAAAGTCACTTTATTTGAAAGCCAACACAAAGTTATTTATTAAACTTACATATCTAAAAGGAGTTTTAATCAATAAAAACTAGGAGTTGTATTAGAAAACATCAAAAGGATGGAAGAAAGACATTGTAATTTTTGTTTGATGTAGTCTGGTAACTTTTCATTTTCTCCATACCTACGTGAAGCCAAAGGAAAAAAAGATAATAACATAAACAACTTAATCACTTGGTTCTTACGAGTTTCAAAAGATACATGTTTTTTGGTAACTTAATGACAAGAGTACTCCAAAAAATTATTAAAAATTTTATTAGATACTTAAGTTAAACATACACAATTTTCTTTTAAAATAGACCAATTTCAAAATGCATTTAAATAATAAAAAGAAAATTATATTAAAAACTTAAACTGGATTTATAATTTCTAAAGCAAGCTTAAAATCTGGATTCTAAAATTGAAGGCCCTATTTCTAAAGAAAATACTAAGGTAAACATATTATGAATGTATTTTTATTTAAATGTTAAAAATTTCCAAACAACCATATCAAATACAATAACATTTATCCTGACCATGGGTTCTACCAATTCTACATTTGCATTCTACTTTCCAGAGATTTTGTAAGCGCTTTTAACGAAGTCTCTTAATTAGAAGAGTAGCTCTTTAAATTGGTAGCAATGTATATATACACAGTATATATACACAGTAAAAGTAACTGAAAGATATCCATGAATTATATTTGTCCCAAGTATGAATATTTCCTCCAAAATATGTACTGTTCTTACAAAATAGCATGTTTGTATTGGCAGCATCAGCACTGTATCTCATTTTAGTAATTTATGTTTTGAAAACCAAATGTACTGTTTTTTTCCTGCTATAGATTCCTCATTTTTAGCATGATACCTTGTACACATTTTCATATAGAATAAATATATACATTCAAAAAAATCTTTTAAACATTAATAACTTTGTATTACATAAGGGGATACCTTTTTTCATTTAGGAAAATAATCAGGAAACCCCTTACAAGAAAGGTTCCTTGCTTCAAAGTTAAGTAAATCTTTCAGGTATATTATTTTTAACTTAGAAGTACATTACTTTTGGAAAGTGGTCATGTCCCCAACCTTGTTAAGGCTATGGAGTAAAAAGACTACCAGGAATCTAACCACTTGGAGTAAATTATCCATACTACTTACCCAGCATTAATTTAAAAATATGCATTTAAAAAGGATTATATGAACTGCGAAGAATAATGTGTTAAAGAATAACATGAATGTTGTAAAAAGAAAACAGTAACTTTACTAAGTCATTTAGTGCAACATATAGGGAAAAACAAAATCTTAGCAAAAGGCTGAATCTCAACAAGTATTTTAAGAACTTACCTAGTTGTTTGACCATTTGGTGATGTATAACTGATAGAAGACACTCCTGCCTGCACAACCAGCTGGGATCCATCATTAAACTGAACCCACACAGCTCCACTTGTTAACTAGAAACAGAATAAGCATGCAAAATTACTATACAGTATAGGATTTGAGGTTCTCAAAAGGAACTCATTTTTTTAAAAAAGATTTTTAAAAATTTATTTCTCTCCCCTTCCCCATCCCTCCCCTGCCATTTGTCTGCTCTCTGTGTCCATTTGCTGTGTGTTCTTCTGTGTTCACCTGTATTCTTGTCAGCGGCACCTGAAATCTGTGTCCCGTTTTGTCGTGTCATCTTGCTGCATCAGCTCTCCGTGTGTGCCGCGCCAAACCTGGGCAGGCTGTACTTTTTTCGCGCTGGGTGGCTCTCCTTATAGGATGCACTCCTTGCATGTGGGCTTCCCCCACACGGGGGACACCCCTGCGTGGCACGGCACTCCTTGCGAGCATCAGCACTGTACATGGGCCACCTCATCACAAGGCTCAGGAGGCCCTGGGTTTGAACCTTGGACCTCCCATGTGGTAGGTGGATGCCCTATCTGTTGGGCCAACTCCGCTTCCCAGGAACTCATTTTTAATAGGTTTTCTGCATAGTTAAAAATAACAAACTTTCCAGATAACAAATTTGGGGCTGTGATAATAGTAGCATTAAGAATATAAGGGTTTTCAGATTATTTCTGTAGTAGCTAGAGTACTATAATACTAAAAATCTACTAAATGAATGCTGTTTCCCGTTAATTTCCATTAGGATATCTAGGTAGTCTTTTGATTTTTCTCACATAGTATTTCAAACCAAGATGAAATAACAATAGCAATACTTTCTTAAATTAGGATTTCCCTCCATTTTTTGTCCCTAGACCACAAGAATTTCTCCCTGCCTGAGAACATTACATCCTGAAACTTGTCTCCTTAATCTTTTTTTTTTTTTTTTTTTAAAGATTTATTTATTTATTTAATTTCTCCCCCTCCCCTGGTTGTCTGTTCTTGGTGTCTATTTGCTGCGTCTTGTTTCTTTGTCCGCTTCTGTTGTCATCAGCGGCACGGGAAGTGTGGGCGGCGCCATTCCTGGGCAGGCTGCACTTTCTTTTCACGCTGGGCGGCTTTCCTCACGGGCGCACTCCTTGAGCGTGGGGCTCCCCCATGCAGGGACACCCCTGCGTGGCAGGGCACTCCTTGCGCGCATCAGCACTGCGCATGGCCAGCTCCACACAGGTCAAGGAGGCCCGGGGTTTGAACCGCGGACCTCCCATATGGTAGACGGACGCCCTAACCACTGGGCCAAAGTCCGTTTCCCCTTTAATCTTTGATATTTATAATGTTCCATTCCAAATGAAGGAGGCACATGGAACAGTGAAAAATACATGCACTGGAATCCAACAGACCTGGGTTTATATCCAGACTCTGCCAACTGACAAGTAGTGTAGATTGTGCAAGTCAATCTACCATAATGAACCATAATTTTCCTATCTCTAAAAGAAGGTATCATTAACTTTATAGAGTTCTTTTCGGAGATGAAAGAGACAAAGTATGTGAAAAACATGATACCATGCAGTAGGTACTCAACAAATGTTGGGTTCCTTTTCCTTTCTTCCCTGCTCCTACAAAAGACTTGGTAGCATTTTGCTTCACTGTTAAGTAAAAAGTACACATGCCTTGCTTAAAAGTCTCCAAGCTTTTCAGATAAGATACTCATATTAGTAAACCAACATAAAATTCTATTTGAAACTCAATGTGTAAGTAAATGCCCCAATATCATTCTCTACTCCTTACAATTAGCCATTTTTATGTCTATTTCCCCCAAAAAATGACAAGAGATCTGTTAGCTAAAGGTCCAACATCAACAATTTTCCAATTGTATAATTAAAAATATTTATGACAGTCAATATAAAAAAGGTGTAAAGTTTACATGAAAAAGAAATCTCAAAAATAATTTATATTTTTTGCTAATTATCTAATTAGTGTGAAAAATAAAAGAAATCATACCGAGAAAATCTACTTTCCTAGAAACTTCTCACCTGTGTAGCCCAACCAACATTTTTGACAAAAACAGATTTCAAAAGCTGTGCTGATTTAGGAAGACAATCTTTTAGACTACTAGAAGAGATGTTTGATCCTGAAGCTGTAGCTGTAAGGCCAGGTCCTTCATTTGCAACCATCTAGAAACAATAAAAGGTAAGAAGATATTATTCCTCAACATTTTTATAAATCAACTTCAGCAAAAGTAGAAAACAAATGGTTTTCACTAGCTTAAAGTAATTTTTAAAAAACAAAACTTTCTAACAGAACCACATTATTGAAATTTAGAAGAAGTACAGAAAAGAAAAAATATCACTGTTTTCGTAGATTTATTTTGTCTTTCTTTCCCAAAGACATATTTCTACAGCTGCAATCCCATAGTACATATATATGTATATGAACACACACACACACAGAGTTATCTTTCAAAAATTCAGTAAGGAGTTTTATATCAAGGTCATCAGGCAATTGTTGAAGTTCTTCAAGAACGGAAGCGACATATTTTTACTTACAGAAGGACTAGATATTGGTGCCTTTTTCAGAGATGCAGCACTATTCATCATTCTATTCAAAGATGGTATATCTCTCACTGAGTAGTTTGGATCCACAGAGGGAGAAGGTGATAAGGTCTTAGATGAACTAGCACTGCCAGGTTTTCTGAAAGAGTAAAAAGTATCTAAATATATTCCCTTAAAAAAAATTCTTCCACTTGCAAAAACCTAAATAATTTTTATAATGTAAATACCAAGCTGCTTTTTAAAATTTGACATATTCTATAAATTTTAGCCATATTTAAATTTTTTTCAAACATTTACCTTCCTACAATTATTGGGAAAAAGGGAGCACTTCCACTCTTCTTTTCCTCTCCTGAAATTACAGATTCCAGTGCTAAACAAATACGGTGACCCTATTTCAAAAGAAAAGTGCTTTCTGTCATTATTTCACTTATATCATTTATAGAAATTGGGTGTGACAAATCTACAAGTAAATACATACCTCATTAGCATGGTCCATATACATTTTTATTTCCTCTTTCATGCTAACTTCATTTTCACCTTTCAAAATGTAAGATTTCCCAGTCTTTTCAATCACCTGAATTAAATCTTCTGTCTTATGTATTTTTGCTCCTAAAAAATAAGCAGAAAACTATTCTGTTTCTTTAAATATTCTCATATCTCTATTCATTATCATACCATTACCTTACGGTCATTTATTGACCATGAATAAAATAAAACTCTCAAAGTGTTCAGTAAATATAGGCTCCATATAAAATCATAATTGAAGGATAGCTATAATTATGTGTGTGTGCCGTGTGTCCCTTAAAGCAGAGAGCTTTACAGATTAAAAAGTAAATCATCTTTATAGAACAATTTAAAAATAAAAAATAAGATTCTCTGGTTCAACCCTATCCTTCTGCCACATGCATAATTCTCATAATTTGGAGTATATCCATTTGCATTTCTAATAAAGAAATATGATAGTTTATTTCATGTAATTTTTATATCTTTTATATCATTCATGTAGATGTTAAACTGAACCCAAATTGAGAAAAAGGACTTAAATACATATTATAAGATACATAATTCATTCTGGAAAGTACACCTAATAAATTTTGGTTAATAGGATTTGACACATAGTATACTATATTGTATAATTTAAGTGTGCAGTTATTTATATTAAAGATTTGGGCTGAATTAAACAAACACAACTACTAAACTATAAACTAAAGAGAAAAGGTTACCATTTTTAAATGGTACTTACCATCATAAAACCAAACCTCAAAATCAGCACCAGGAGAATTCTCCATCAAAATGCATTTAGCATATCTTGTAAAATAAGTGATTTTGGGAGATTTAGATCTTACAAGCTGCACAAATCTGGAAGCATATTGATATTTTCTCCAGTACTTTTCTAGGGTGAAAAAGCAAAAAAAAAAAAAAAAAAAAAAAAAAGGATTAATATTTGAGAAGAAACTGTTTACTTGCCATATTAAGGGAAGTAATACCATTACTAAAATAAAAATATTTATCTATTAATCTATTCATTTCAGTGAAAACTAAAGACAGTATAAGAAAATTCCCAAGATGGATATTATAACAAAATCTAATGACTAGTACCATAATTATTTAAAATATTTCTTTCTTTGAATCACTGACTTCAAATTATAAGGTAATTATTTCAGGAAAGTTTTAATAGATCTCTTCTGAAAAATCTTGCAGTTCCCAGTAACTATGATCATTTATAGTACAAACAGTGGTATCTGTTTTGATTTTTAACAGGGTAAGATTAGATACGTTTTTGTTTCTGAAAGTTACTTCAGTGAAGTTTTCCATTTATTCAGTACCTACTTTCCCAATCCATAAGATCTAGAATCTGAACCAGGAATCAAATTTGGCTAACCACGGTTACAAATCATCAGTTATGTAGCAAGCAAGATTTCAAAAATTTAAAACCTAGATACTTCATGTTCAATTTTATAACATTAACTCTAGCCAAATTAGTAACTAAACAAATACACAGATTATATTTGTGTGATAATTAATATTCTAGAGTTAGTTTTTACTTGAATAAGTAGTATAACACAGAATATGGACAATAAATATTGGGTTAATAAGGAAAGCATCATTTCGCCAGATACAAAGCACATGAATATGACCTGCATAAATATATATATATTCATTTTTTGTACATCCATACATATATATTGTTTACAAATATATAAATCTACTATCTAAATTTTATTTCCTGGTAAACTTGTATACCTGGTAAATTGTCAAAGCTGAACCTACTGATGTTCTCAGTAGGTGAGGGTGGTCTATCTGCAAGAGGAAAACCTCTTCCATCATTTGGATAATAAACAGTGATCTGCAAAAAAAAAAGTTTTAAGAATTCTAATTACATGCCATTAAATTAGATTACAACATTTTGATAACTAGAAATTATGAAGAGTTCAAATGTAACATTGAATATCATTTTACTAGAAAATGCTTATTATCTAAAAGTATTTTTTTAGTGATTTCAAACTCAAAAGCTCAAATTACTAGTTATAAGTATTTTAAAAATTATACTAATTTTAAATGTTTAATATGCTATTTTACTTTTTGAATTCCAGAGACAATCAGGAACTGATTTGAATTTTATCTGTAAAATATCACTGTAGAATGAACTGGAATACTAAATGTTTAAAGAGATCATTTCAAGTTGCAAGTTAATAAAATTAATACACATTACCATATTTCCATCTCTAGATATTTGAAGAACTTCTTTCACATATTCTTGAGACGCATACTCCTTTAGAAGCTCCACACACACCTCCTCTGAATCAAGTATACTCACCTAAAAAAAAAAAACCTGAAATCAGTAACAATTTTCTTGTTTATTAGAACAGCCCTGGCATACACACCACTTGAAGAGAAAAATACTTAACCATGACAGGCACTAAACTTAAAGTCCAAATCAAATGGCTGTCTCACTGAAAGAGTCTGAACCAGAGGTACAGTTGAGCACAATTGTGAACCATAAGGAACAACGGTAAGAATGACAATGAAGTTTGAAATGACAAACAATGAGCAGAAGGAAAACAGAAGGTAGGGTGGAGAAGGATTTTGAAAAGACAATAGTAAGCCAAACAAAGCCAGACTAGGTGAAACTGTAAACAAGGTCCAAACAAGAGAAAGATGGAAAATTTAAAAAATAACCATTCCTAATTCACATGTATTTTAAAATTCTAAACTTAATTTTATGCATACCTCGTTTCTTTTTAGATATTTTCAGACGTTTTAGAAAACTAAGTTATACTTCCTACGTTTTTAAAATTTAAAATAGGTTAAATGTAAAAATCAAAAGAAAAGGGATATTAAACATTATTCAGTTATTGGAATTGGAATTGTGAATAATATTTAACAGTTACTTAACTATTATTTTAAAATGTTTGTCATTTTCAATAATTTAAAATGGCAAACATCAGTATCATTTCACCATTCTAAAATAGAGATAAATAAGAGCTATTTTCCCATAAATACTCAGCCCCTGTTCTTTTTAATGAGTTTATTATATACATATCCTACAGTGCAGGGATATTAACAGGGAACTAAAAACACCATGTTTGATATCAGAAAGCATATTCTCGAGAAACAGGTCATATAGTAACTTAGAAAAACAGACCTACCACAGCCTTTTTCGTTTTCTGTCTGATTGGTTTTAACCTGTGAGCAGTCAAGGGAGACGCAATGCTTCGCAATGTACGTTTTTGATAACCCAGTGATGGCTCCATACCCCTGGTCTTGCTTTGTTCAGACAGTGGATCTAAGCCAAAAATAGACCCTTGTTGAATTATCTTAGGTTTATTGTGAAGTGAAGTTATATATTTCATGGTATTCAGTTGTTTTACAAAATGTATATTATCAGAAGCATCTGTGTTCTTTTTGGTTCTTATATCAGTCCAGACATTTCTTAATGTGTCCTTCTGCAAATGTGCACGGCCCTGGAAATCTGTTTGTGCTCAGTAATACTGTTGTGCTCAGTAGGTTCTGTTAAATGAGCTATAATATACATACAATTAAGCAATTTAGTGAATAACTAAAATGCCAAGGCTAAACAAAACAATATCATGCCACTTTCATAAGAGCATTTTCGAAAAGAAATCTAGTTTAAAAAAAAAAAAGGCCAGTAATATTCTAACAAGTAAGCAGTTTAAGACATGACATAATAAAATAGTGAGTTTAAAAGGGCATTTTAAACCTGTATCTAGAAGGAATAGCTTTAGTATTCCTAGGACTGAAAAAGGATATTAATATGAAATTAATTCTCCAATGAAGATACAAACTAATCACCCTACATTACCTAATTCTAAAAATTAGCAACTGCCAATACCCCAACAAAAGCAGAATAATTTGCCATATGAAAAATATGTAAAGTAGGACTGTCCATCCCACCTTTACTTAGGAAATATGCAACTAAAAGCAAACCACTCTAACATTAAATAGTACTATTATTATTTAAAATTACAAATATATTTGTACCCATATTTTTCGAGCTCTTATTGAACTTTTACCATTTGAATTTTACCAGTTTAGTTCACATGGAAATATTACCTTTTTAAAGCCCTGAAAATTAGATTATATAAACCTATAACAAATTTTTTAAATGCTAAACTTTCAAATTTGTATTGCAATTTTTTTCTTTTATTGACATTGAGTGCGTCTTTATTTTTTACTCCAATTATGAGAAAATATTTTGTATTGTTTTAGCACTAGAGTGCAAGATTAAATACATGGCAGCATCATAGTTAAAAAAAAATGTGAACTTGAATTATCACACTCAACTGCACATAAGATTAATGACTTTTTGGGCTCCTGAAAATAACACATATTTTTAAAAAATAAAAGAAAAAAAAATAGACTCTTGAGATGACTTAACAACTCTCTGCTTAAATTACAGCTATTATGCACTCTTTGTCTATTAGGTAATACTATCTTTATTTTAAAAAAAGGTCTCCTCCTCTCCTTATGTTTCTTTTTTATTCTTTTCCCCATCATTATTTTCCAACCCACTCTGTGAATCTGTCATGTTCATTAATGAGAAGTGTTTAACCTTCAAAAACCGTATCTATAAATAAAATGACTTGGATGATAGCTGTTTTATAAATGCTTAAGTTTTAGCAGCTGTGTATTTAGCATATGTAAAGTTCCACTTGTAGACCATGATGTCCATATCAGTTTCTACTTAAGGTCAACTATCTCTGAACTAGACTACTGGGTTGAATTCTTGGTCCCTCAACTAAATGGTTGGTAGCTTGGGGAAATTAAGCTTTGTATACCAAAATTTCCTATCTATAAAATGGAGATAATATTATCTTCCTCCTATGTTTTTTTGTGAGAATTTAGTAAGTTTATAATATATGTTAAGCATTAAGACTACTGGCTGACATATAGTAAACATTAAAAATATGTTATTATTATTGTTAAAGTAATACAGTTTTATTGAACATGCACTATTTCCTTAAGAAAACCCAAACAGAAAACTGCAATGATTGGTAAGTATCCAAGTCTTTAATTTTTTTTAAGGAGGTACCAGGGATCGAACCTGTGACCTCATACATGGGAAGCAGGCATTCAACCACTGAGCGACATGCGCTCCCCAATAACTACTGACTAAACTATTCCATTAAAAACTTACCATTTAAACTGGGGTAATAGTACAATTTTAAAATGTTCTCTCAGTAATTATGACAAATGTACCACACTAATGCAAGGTATTATTAAAGGGGTGTTATATGGGACCTCTGCATTTTATACATGATTTTTCTATAAATTCCTAACTTCTCTAATAAAAAAATAAAAACAAGTAATTAAAAAAAAAAACCCTCACCATTTATTTGCAGATTCCCAAACCACTGTTGTACCATTTCAGTAGATGTCTGGTCTGAAAATGGAAAAGGAGTTTTTCCTGGACAAAGATGATTGGAGCTAAATAGACAAACAAACAAAAATTCCCATAAACTAATAAAAAATTATGAGGTAAATCTTAAAAAATAGAAATATTAGAAAAGGGAGAATTACTTTGATTTGAATACCTAAAAATTTTAGAATAACTATAGAAAGCTTTATTTGTATAACCAAATTGTTTCTAAGTTAGAACTTCCATACCAAAATGCTAATAGCACTGTGGCAATGTTTCCACATAGTTACTGCCCTCTTATAATTTAGGCATAAAATTCAAATACCAAAAAAATAAAATAATAAACTCATTGAAAATTATTTTTCAGATGAGAAGCAGTATTATGATTATTCATAACTCAAGTTCAGCTTCTCTCTCTCAAGGTGCAGAGTTATTATTAGAGTGCTTCAGGATCAGACATGTTTAATGTATGTTACATTGCATTGGAGACTTGTTCCATACAAAACATAAAATGAAACAAAAAAAAATTTCCAAGTATTAAACATGCTATATACACATTCATGAACATATGCACTCATTTTTAAAAAACAGATTTTCAATCGTAATTCAAAATCACCATTCTGATTCTCTTTCTATTAAGAAATGGAAATCATAGTTAAGAAGTGCCTCAGGAGCATCTGAAAGTGTTAGGAAAAAAACATTAATGCATTAATTACCCTGCTAACCCCCCTCAGTTAAATGCAGCTTCATATTTGTGCTACTACAATGTTTACCAAAAATTAAAAAGCTTTTGACAGAATTCTTACAATGCTTGATCGTTAGCAGGTCTTTCAAAAGATCCAGAATTATTGGATGTCTTTTCTTTAAAGTAGTGAAAAATATTGACATTGTTATTTGTAGGTGAGTATCTTTCTTCATTTTCATCAACTCCTGATCTTTTGGACTTTGAAAGCATTTCTGCTGAATGACATCTTTCCATTGTATGTATTTTTCCTCGGGACTGATTATCAGAAGTGCCAGATCTATCAGAAGAATGGGCTCTACGAAGATATCGAGAATGTGGTCTTTCTTCTGCAACTTGGGTTACTTTTCCTTTTCCACTATTACTGGTTTCTTGTTCTTGATTTCCCCACTGAGTATAAAAATTGCTTCCATCTCCTGAAGAAGAAAAATCACTTAAATTTTTATTCTTTGGAAATACAGTCATTTTATTTGGGAGTGGATGACCAATCAAAAGTTTTCTCCTGTCCAACAAACTACCACTTACACTGGTACTGGAAGAAGCCGTAATTGCAGTAGAAATTGTGGCATGTCCACTATCAATTGAGTCTTCTACAGTTCCTAAGTCTTTACTTTTTGCTGAAGAATTTCGGGACATAAAAGGATGGTCTAATACTGAAGACAGACTTAAACGATCTGCTGGATTTCTACGAAGTAATTGGTGAATAAGATCTTTGGCTTCTCTTGACAAAAAAGTTGGCATTTCATAATCTGCCAATACTACTTTATTCAATGTGTTCTTGACAGTGTCAGTGTCAAAAGGCGGTCTTCCAATAAGTAAAGTATAAAACATACAGCCCAGGGACCAAACATCAGATTCAAGTCCATGTGCACTTCGAGTTGCAATTTCTGGTGAAATATAATTAGGAGTTCCACATAATGTATAATGCTTTTCATGTGGCATTTTCAATTGAGTTGCCAGCCCAAAATCAGCAATCTTGATGTTCATGTTACGTGTAAGTAAGAGGTTAGAAAGTGTGAGGTCCCGGTGTAATATACCATGAGAATGAAGATACAACATTCCTGTGATGATCTGGTGCATGAAGTGTCGAGCTGTTAGGATGCAAAAAAACAAAACTTACCAATTTAGAAAATCTAAAAGATTTAGCATTTAGATTAGATTATGAAAGTATACCTGCCAGAGTATTACATCAGAACACTGGTTTGCAGGCTAGTTTTACCAACCAAAATACTACTATAATAATTTCATAATTTTCTGTAATGTTAAGACAACTAGGTACCTTTAATCTTTGCCCCTTCCAACTGATGAGTTTTCTATATTCAGTTAAGAGAAGCTTAATTTTTTAGCAATTGTGAGTGATTGGGGTAAGTACGGTAAGCATAATCCTTAACAATTAAAAAATAATTATTTATAATTATATGAGCAATTAAAATACATTCTAGTTGTTAAAAAAAAAAAAAAAAAAAAAAGGAAGCTAAAGTTTCTCTGATGTCCCCCAATCCCTTCCAAAAAGTAATCAGTTAATAGTTTGTGCATAGTCTTTCATACTTGTCTTCAGGGTATTTACATACATCTACAAAAACACATTGTAATAAATGCTTTTTAAATATAAAAATGGTATGAAAATATATAGTTACATTATTTTCCCCAACTTTAAAATTATTTCTTAGAGATATTTCTAGGTCAGTACACATAGATCTCCATTTTATTTTAACTGCTGTTAATGAACATTTAGGTCATTTCTGATATTTTAAGATTTAAAAAAGAAACAAACATTCTTGTAAATGCTTACTTCCTCGTGCCTATGCATGGAATATTTCTTTATGGTAGATTTAAGAAGTAGAACCACTGGGTTTTAGGACGTGAATATTTAGTATTTTCATACCTTGCCAAATTCCCCTCCAAAAGGCTATATTTTCATGCACACTCTCATTTAATATTAATTTGCCAGTTATATATTTTGCAAAAAATTTCCTTCCTGTCTTAGACTTTTATCTTTATTGATATCTTTTATCACATACACATTTATTTTAATGACTTCAAACTGATAACTCTTTTTACAGTTTTTGCAGTCTTATTTGAGAAAGCCTTTTCTATGCCAAGTCATAAACATAATCTTCTGGGGTTTTGGTTTTTTTTAGGAGGTACCAGGGATTGAACCCAGGAATACACAACCACTAAGCTACATCTGTTCCATTTCTGTTATCTTTTTTTCAGTCTTTTTTTTTTCATTTGGTTTCCGTTATCTTTTAATGCTTGTGTTATATACTAAATACTGTCTTTATGTTCATGACTCCTAAACTAAATCTGTAGGCTAGATCTCTCTTCTGAGCTTCATACTCAGAAATTCAAGTGCCTACCTGAACACCTTCACTAAGCTATTTCACACTGCTTAAGGTTCAACGTGACTAAACAGAACTGGTAATTTTTAACTTCACCATCTCTCCTACTCCAGACTTTCCCATTTCAATCACTGGCTAAATCACTCAATAAGTCAATCTAGGAAACTCTGAAGTATATTACTTGATTCCTCTTTAACTATCATATCTATTTCATCAGCAAGATATGTGAATTTTACTTTCAAAATAAATCTTGAATCTGCTATTTTGAGTTGCTCACTATTATCCAGGTACAAGCACCATCATTTCTTGAGTAATCCTAACAGAGTTTCCTGTATTCACTGTTGCTCCTCTCTAATCTATTTTTACATGTAGCAAAAATAACCCACTTAAACATAAATAACATAATATTACCCACAAAAACTTCCCACTGCACATTTAAAATTAAAATCCTTTAAAATGGAGGGCTGCTTTGGTGCTGCAGTGTTCTATTTCTGGACCTAGATGGTAGTTCATGTAGATTTCTTTTAGAATAATTTAAGCTGTACATTTTTGTTTCATACATTCTCATATATGCTACATTTTATACACACATATAGAAGGATCTACCCTAACTCCTATTTATATCTCCAATATAAATCTCCCTATCTTACTAAGCTCTTGATACTTTGGTCATCTTTCAGTTTTCTGAGTATGCCAAGTTCTTTTTGTGCCAGGGCTTTGCACATGCTGCTCCCTCTGGCTCTTTCTCCTTTTTGCAGGGTCCTGCCCCCAAGCTTTGAACAATCAGTAAGAACTGGAAGAAACATCTTTCTCAAAGATCCAGAAAACAATTAAAGGATTGCAGTACCAGGGTGAGTACAAAATCAAGAAAAAGGCAACTTCGAAACAATAGGATCTCTTGGTGTCCTTACTGGCCCCTCCCCATCCCTTCACCAGTCTGGTCCGTGCTCCCATTGTGGATCCCTAGGTCCCAGTTCTTAAGGGAGTAAAGTAATCCTTGTGCACAACCAGGAGCATGTTTGTCTGGTAGTGGCAGCCTGAGGGACTGAACCAGGACATTCATCATGGGCTCACCAGAACTTGCCCTGCATGAAGAGGTAGCTCACAGAGCTCCCCTACAGAATGCAGTGGGCAGCCAGTCAAGTGGCAACTGCTTGTGGGACAAAAGGTGCAGTACTCAGAACCATGAGTAAATGTTTCCCAGGGAAGAGGGGGCATTCTTATCCATGTATATGGGGGAATTCCTAAGGTGACACAAGCAGGCCAAGACAAGAAGCACAAGCACAAAGGCACAAAGGACCCTATACTTTTGCCTGAAGCTATTCTCTAAACTCAGTGTATGACTAAACTCTGAAGGAGAGCACTTGCGTAGGTGGCCAAACTGCAAGGACAGGGAAAGGTGTTTTCTTTTTTTCCTCCCTTCCTGGGAACAGATGCCTCAGAAACCAAATTCTACTGCTAATATTGGATTGAAGTATTGAAACGTTTAGGTTTCAACAAAAATTACAAAACATACACAAAACAGGAGGTCATGTTACAGCATGTAAAGCATTACAAATCATCAACAAGGAGGACCAGACTTAGGATACACTGGACAAATACTTTTTAAAAATGATCCTAAATATGCTCAAAGAGCTAAAGGAAAACATAGAGAAAGCACTAGAGGAAATCTGGAAAATGAAAAAGAAGCACAAGAGAATATCAATAATGAGATAAATTATGAAAAGGAACAAATCAGAGCTGAAGATCACAGTAACAGAAATAAAAAATTCTCCAAAAGGGTTCAACAGCAGATTGGAGGTGGCAGAAGAACTGGTGGTAAATTTGAAAGTAAGACAAATGAAATCATTCTGAGGAGCAGAAAGAAAAAGTAATGAAGAAAAATGATCAGAGCCTGAAGAGCCCGTGAGGCACCATCAAACATAACCAATACACGCGTTGTGAGAGTCCCAGAAGGAAAAGAAAATGAAAAATGGGCAGAGAGAATATTCAGAGAAAAAAATGGTTGAAAACTTCCCAATTTTATACGACATAAATATACACATCTAAAATGCATGATGAACTACAAATAGGATAAACCTAAATAAACCCACACTGAGACATATGATCAAACTGCTGAATGCCAAAGATAAGGAGAATTCTGAAGGCCACAAGAGAGAAAGAATATGTTTCATACAAGGTAGCTTCAATAAGATTAAGTGATGAATTCTTACTGGAAACCATAGAGGCAAGAAAACAGAAGGCAAGAAGGATAACATATTGAAGGTGTTGGGGAAAAAAAATTGCCAGTCAAGAATTCTATATCCAGCAAAACTATTTTTCAAAATAGTTTCAAAAACTAAGACATTCTCAGATAAATAAAAGCTGAGGGAGTTTGTCATCACTAGACCAGCCCTACAAGAAATGCTAAAGGGATTTCTGAAAGTTGAAAAGGAAGAACACTAGACAAAAAACTGAAGCCACTTGAAGAAATAAAGGTCTTTGGTAAAAGGTAAATGGGTAAATATAAAGTGCTACTGCATTTTTGTATTTAACTCTTACTTTTTACTTCCTATAAGATCTAAAAGGCAAATGCATAAAATGTAATGATAAGTCAATGGTTTAGGATTCATAATGTATAAATGCATAATTTATGACAAGAACTACATGGGGCAGGGATGAAGGGATATAGGTACTTAGTTTATACATACTATTGAAGTTAAACTGGTATCAAACCAAATAAGATTGTTATAGATTTAGGATGGTACCCGCAAAGAAAATATCAGATAAAATTGTAAATTCACAGAGACAGAAAATAGAGTACAAGTTAACAGGGGCAGGGGGCAGAGGCAATGGGGAGTTAATGCACAACGGGTGTAGGTTTTCTATTCAAGGTGAAGGGAAAGTTGTAACAATGGATGGTGGTGAAGGCATCACAACATTGTGAATGTAATTAATCCTACTGAAAGGCAGGCTTGGGAGTGGTTGGGATTGGAAAGTTTATGTTGTATACATGTTTCCCACAACTAAAAAAAAAGCAATTAAAGAGACAATGAAAATTAAATGCAGCAAGTGATCCTTGATGGGATCTAATATTAGAAGAGAAAAAGCTCAAAAGGACATTACTGGGACATATGAAAAAACTTGGAATATAAACTGTAAGCTTTTATAACAATATTAAATTTTTTGAATATGATAATTGCACTTAATGATTACATAAGCGAATATTTTTCTTAGGAAGTGTACATGGAAGTATTATTTATTCAAGGAGCATGATATGTGCTCAGATGTTCAGAAATGATTTATTCAAGGAGCATGATATTTGCTCAGATGTTCAGAAAATAGACGGATGGATACATAGATGGATAGATAGAATGATTCAACAAATATGACAAAAACGTTAAAATTGGTGGATCTAGGTATGTTGGAGTTTTCTCTATGGGGTTTGTATTTTTTTTGCAACTGTCCTGTAAGTTTAAAATTATTTCAAAGTTTAATGAAAAAAAAAATTCTGGGGGATTAGGAGAGTAGTAGAGGTAGAGATGAAACAACTAAGAGTCAATAATTCTCAAAGTTGGCTAATGGGTTCATGGGAGAGGTCATTATACTACCCTCTCTACTTATATGTTTAACATTTTCTATAATAAATTATTTTAATGGTTATTTGTCCTTGATACAGAAACTACTTTATAGTCATCAAAGGCATTCTAAAAAGTTTCTTTCTAGATTTGAAAGGATACACCAAATTGCTACCAATAATTTAAAATGTGGATTTGGGGATAGGAGAAGGCTAACATATTTCTCCTTTTATTTTATTTCTATATTGCTTGAATTACTTATAACTAATTGCTTTTATAATTTGGAGGGAAAAATCCCCTTCTTTGGTCTAAAGTAATAATCAAAACAGTTTTAAAAAATATTACCCAGTAGTACATTCATCCAAACTACACTTTAAAGAAAAAATTTATAACTCAAAAAAAAAAAAAGGCAGCAGCCGCCTACCTTCCTTTTCTGTGAAGGGTTTCATTCTGTTCTTTAAATATCTGTTCATTTCTCCATTATGGCACATTTCCAATACCAGATATACATAATTACTATCTTCAAAATAGTTATAAAGCTGAAATGTAAAAGAGCATAATAAAATTATAATATACAAACATGCAGTCTCTCTGGTAGCTTTTATAAAATTTATATCTTACCTCTAAGATAGAAGGGTGTTTTAACTGGCAATGTATTTTCACCTCATTTTGGACTCTCTGCACCATTCCAGCTTTGTACATGGCTTTCTTATCTATCTGAAAATAACAAATAAGAGGTTTAAATTGTTGATAAACTTAAAACATGAGGCTGTCAAAAGTCAACTTTGAATGCAGAAAGTATACTTTAATTTAAATAGCCAATCTCAGTTCCTTTCATCTACTTTATGAGGTCAACTTACCTGGTTACCTGTCTTTCCTATGCACCTAGCAGAGTGCTTGGCAGAGTGGACACAGTAAAAGTTTGCCCATAGAATTCTAATACCATCCCCCAATTTAAAGAATTTAAACAGCACAATTATTTTATCTGTAAAAGAACAACAACAAAAACAACAGCAACAAAAAATGTAGTCAAGCTTTAAAATAAAATTTCCTTTCCATTTCCTTACTGGTTTAGATGAATTATCAATTTGCTTATGGTTTTGTTACTACTAGTGGATTTATTTTTAATGGTGAAGAACAGTAGTTTGGCTTAATTCTGTTATGGTGAGTAATACAGAACGCTATGCACAAGTGTATGCTTAGTTATTATTTGTTCTTTGATTTCTATCCACTGCACATTAAAAGTATGCATAATTACTAGACACCAGATCTACTGAATATTAATGAAGATTAAATACTTACACATTATATAATTTAATTAAGAAAGGTCAAGACTCTTTTAAAATGTCCTTAAGCTCAATTGCTATACTTGGCATTATTGTCTTCTCTCTAAGCAATGGGTTCTTTACATCATAATCAAAGTTAAGATTGGTAGGTAGGAGTTTCTGACATCTCAAAAGCACATCTCTCTAATTACTTGCAAAATACAGGAGAGAAGATAATTAATATATTCTTACCATTTTAATGGCAACTTCCAAACCAGTGTGAATGGACTCAGCCCTGTAGACACCAGCAAATGATCCCTTACCGAGCAGATTTCCAACTTTAAAGTCCTTAAAATTTAAAATTAAAGATTATGTGCACTGATTCACAGGTATAGAAAGAAGTAAAGATGGGAAGGGGATGGGAAAAGAAGATAAAATGGACCAAGAAGGGGAGTCTGACAAAGCTGAGGCAGGTATCACACCTCGATACAGCAGGTGTCTGGGATGGGAGGCATGTTGCAGCCCAAAAAGGGCTCCTTGGAGTCTCCAGGATGGGCTCCCGGTAGAGCAACCTAATGATCTGCTCCCTCCACCTCAGCAGCCTCCGCGCCTTCCTCCACCTCCAGCCAACCCCTGGGAGCCGAGAGGCCGGAATCCCGCCGCAGTTCCCGCCGGCGGAAACCGCCATACCCTTGGAGAAGGGGGAGGCAGCCTCGCCCGCTCCAGCGCGGCAGCTCCGGCGGGACCGCAGATAGAAGACCGAGGCGCCTGGGGACCCAAGGGCGGGGTTCACCAGCAGCTCACCTGTCCCGCCTCCCGCCCCCCGCGCCCCCCGCGCCCCGAGGGGCCAGCCGCTCCGCCCCCAAACAGCGGGTGCTCGGCGGTTGAGACCTTCCCAAAGCACCTTGGCGCTCGGCCCACAGCGGTTAGCTTCGCCGGGTTCCCTCCCGCCGTGGTCTCAAGTTCCGCCACTCCAAACCCCAACTACCCAGCTGCCGCCCGCCGAGTCTTTTCACCTCGATCTTCTCCCCGATGTAGGTCGCCATATTTCCAGCCCCGGCCTCTGCTTCCTGGATTAGCTCCTTTTACGCAGTCCCTTCGAGGCAGCGCTCCAAGCAGCCAGCCGGTCTTGGCGCCCATTAGGCTCGGCTTTCTAGGCCGCCGGTCCCGGCGACGACGGCACAGCCACGGAAAGCTCTCCTGGGCACCTTCCGAAGCAAGGGCGGCGCCTCCGCGCTCCCATTTTGAAAAACTCCCGCCGGTTGCCGCCCAAGTGAGGCTGTAGGTGACGTAACGAGAGGGGTCGCTTCGGACAGGTTGAGCCGTGGCGCGCATGCGTACAGGCTCTCCACGGCCTGCCGGGTTTCAGAGCCTGGCGGCTGGGAGACGGTGTCGCTGTTGTGGCTTCTGTCGCTTGCTGATGGCCTTAGCTGTCCGCCGCTTCAAAGACCGCCTCAAGACGGGTTAAAGAGCTGGCTGTAGTGATGGGACACTTGTAGCTGATCCACTACTCACTTCATGGCCTAAAAGCTGCTTCCAGTTCCGAAAAGGGTTTAAAAACCCCTTTCCAAAAACATTTTTTCGTTTAATGTTTAAACGTCACAGAACAGCAAAGGAAAAATTACGGCTTACTCTATAATTTTTCAAAACAAAACTAATGTTCTAAACAACAACAACAAAAATGATGTGTAGTGAATGTGATTTAAAGGATATAAGAATTGACCGACAAAAATATGGCATTAACACATCAGTTGTTTACTGGAAACAACGACAGGTTGCGGAGCTGGTGAGACAGAGGTAGGGGGACAGGTCTTTGCAGCTGGAAACATTCCGGAAACCAGCAACACCGGGAAGCCACCAAAGGGAAGCAGGGCAAGGGAAACATTCCTCATCTCATGGGGGAGAGGAGAAAGGGACAGGGATATGTTTACACTTTGAGGTGATGGTACAGAATCAGCTCCGAAGGGAGCTTCTGGACCAGAGAGCTCCAAGGGGCTGAAGCAGTGTGGGACCTTTTAAGTGCAGAGTCTTAGCAATTGAGAACAGATGTTGGATAGTTTCATGGGAGTATGCAAAGCAGTTTAACTCAAAATGGCTAAAAATTGCTTATTTGAGTTGTTTTTTAAAAACAATTGAATATGTAAGAATTTCAGTTTGTCACTGGTAGATTTTTCTGTTGGACCCAGGCTGCTATAAAGAGGTAAACAACACACAGGGCCACAATATGGAGGCCTTCTGAGGAAGGTATGTTAAGAACATATCATATATCATATCATATATCATATCATCATTTGGGACAATTAGCTTCTTTAGAGGAAAATTTAGTCAAGAGGTAATAGTACTCTACTAAGGTAGTCTATTGGCTATGTATGTAAGGGGATTTTGTATAGAAATAAGATTACTGGGAGCTTTCATTTCTACTTTCCAAAGTCTGTAATTTAAAAAAAAAAAAGATTTCTTTATTTCCCCCCACCTTGTTGTCTGCTCTCTGTGTTCATTCGCGGAACATTCTTCTGTGTCTGCTCTTCTGGGCAGCACCAGGAACCGATCCTGGGATGTTCTGGAGTGGGAGAGAGGTGTTTAATCTCTTGTGCCACCTCAGTTCCCTAGTCTGCTGTGTCTCTTATTGTCTCTCTTCTGTGTCTCTTTTTGTTGTGTCATCTTGCTGCACCAGCTCTCTGATTGGGCCAACTTGTCACACAGGCCAGCACTCCTGCACAGACCAGCACTCTGCATGGGCCAGCTCGCCACGTGGGCCACCTTGCCACGCAGTCCAGCTCACCTTCACCAGGAGGTCCTGGGAATTGAACCCCAGACCTCCCATATGGTAGATGGGAGACCAATTGCTTGAGTCACATCTGCTTCCCAATCTGTAGTTTTTGAAATATTTATGTAAAACATGATTTTTATTATAAAATGTTTCAGACATACTAAAAACTGCAGAGAATAGTACAGTCAAATCCAATATTCAACAATTTTTTAAAAATGTGCTACTGGGTAAGCATCCCTTTTTTATGGCTCGTTGAGGGCAGTTTCACATGGTGCCTGGTTGGTGGCTAAAATTGAGGTAGAAACCTGCAGTCTTAGTAGATGAGGTATCAGAGAACAGAGTTCAGGCTGACCATAGCAGCTGTTATCTTGCTTAATATTTATTGAGCTTCTTGAATATACAAACTTATGCTCTTCACAAAATGATATTTTTTTATATTCAGCTATTTTTTTTATTATTCAGCAGTTTTATTGAGATGTGTTCACATACCATGTGATCTATCCAAAGTGTATAATCAATGACTTTTAGTATAATCACAATGTTATGCATTTATCACCACAAAAAATTTTAGAACCATTTCATCACCCCAAAAAGAAAAACTCCATATCCCTTAGCATGCCTTCCTCAGCCCTACATACCCACAAATCTAATTTCACCTTTATAAATTGATTTATATTTATATTTTATATAAGTGGAATCAATATGTTACATAATATATTTAGTTCATCATAGTGCAATCATACAGTATTTGTTCTTTTGTGTCTGGCTTGTTTCATTCAACATAATTTTCTCCAGGTTCATCCACGTTGTCATATGCTTTACAACTTCACTTCTTCTTACAAGTGCATAATATTCCATTGTGTGAATACCCCACAGTTTGTTTTTCCATTCATCGATTGATGGACACCTGGGTTATTTCCAACTTTTGGCAATTGTGAATAACACTGCTATGAATATCAATGTACAGATTCTGTTTATGTCACTGCTCTCAGTTCTTCTGGGTATATACCCAGTAGTGGTATTGCAGGGTCATGTGACAAATCTATGTTTGACTTCTTTTGGAACTACCAAACAATCCTTCATAGTGGCTATACCATTCTACATTCCTTCAAACAGTGAGTAAGTGTTCCTGTCTCTCCACATCCTCTTCAACACTTGCAGTTCTCTGAATTTTTAATAGTGGACATTCTGCTATGTATGAAATGATAGTTTTGATTTGCATTTTCCTAATCATTAGTGATGTTGAACATTTTTCATGTGTTTTTCCCCCCCTTATTTCTCTTTTGGACAAATGTCTATTCAAGTCTTTTGCCCATTAAAAAAAATTTATTGAAGTATATCACTCATACATAAACATACATAAATAATAAGTGTATAATAATAGTTATGAAATTACAAAACAAATATATAACATCATACACGACTCTCATAACTCACCCTACCACTAATACCTTGCATTGTTGTTAAACCTTTTTAACTAATGATTAAAGAGCATTGTCAAAAAATTACTATTAACCAAAATATTTTCCCGCAACCCCCCTATTATTATTGTTATCTTTATATCATTTATATATGAACATACATAGATAATAAGTGTATAGTAAAAGTTGTGAACTTATTGGCATGCATAACATCATACAGGCTTCCCATACATCAACACTCCACCAACCCCTTGCATTGTTGTGAGACAATGTTGTTATAAATTATGAAAGAATATTGTTGAAATCTTACTACTAATTATAGTCCTTATCTTATGTTTGTTGTGTTTCCCCCCCAATGCACCCTATTATTATTTTTTAAATATATTTTTTAATGACAGAAGTTGTAGACTTATAAAACAATCATGCATATATGCAGGATTCCCAAACAACCCCCCTCATCCACAGCACACTGTGGTGGAACATTTGCTACAATCAAGATAATACCATCTGATTGTTACCACATCCATAGTGTACATTTGGCACACATTTTCACATTGCACCATTATCAAAACAGTACATCTTTGGCATAGATGCTAGAATATTGTATTATTACTGCTAACCACAGTCCATAGGTCATCCAGTTGTATTTTTCCCATGCTTTTCTACATTCCCAACACCCTGCAATAGTGATGTACATTTGCTCTAGCTCACAAAGGACACTCTTGGCATCTGTGTACCATCAACCACAATTCTCATCCACCTCTTGGTTTACTGTGCTATCCACTTCTTAGAGTATTCTCTAGCATTCTGTTAATTGGCATTTATATACCTAGACTACCATTTTCAGTCACATCCCCATTTATAAACTAGCTGTTACTCACTATTTGTAACCATCCACTCTCTACATTTGACAGTAAAGCTAATTAAAACTTCTACATATATTAAATGTCAGTAGTCCATCTCAGTTCTCCTCTTATCTCCTTTAAGAATCCACCACCTACCACCACATCTTGAAGATATTTTCCTACAATTTCTTCTAGAAGTTTATGTTTTTTGCTTTTATTTTTAGGTTTTTGATCCATTTTGAGTTAATTTTTGTGTAAGGTGTGAGATAGGGGTCCTCTTTCCTTCTTTTGGCTATGGATATCCAGTTTTTTCAGCACCATTTATTGAATGGGCTGTTCTGCCCAAGCTATGTGGGTTTGACAGCCTAGTCAAAAATCACTTGACCATACATGTGAGGTTCCGTTTCTGAACCATCAATGTAGTTCCATTGATCTATGTGTCTGTCTTTATGCCAGTACTATGCTGTTTTTACCACTATAGCTAGATAATATGATGTAAAGTCTGGAGATGAGGGTTTGCTTTTCCTTTTAATGTTGTTTCAGGCTATTCAGGACCCCTTACTCTTCCAAATAAATTTGATAATCATGTTTTCAACTTTTTAAAAAATGCTGGTGGAATTTTTATAGGGATTGCATTGAATCTATATATCAATTGGAGTAGAAATAATGTCTTAATGATATTTAGTCTTCCAATCCATGAGCAGGGGATGTTCTTCCAATTATTTAGGCCTTTTTAAAATTTCTTGTAACATTGAGTTGGAGTTTTCTGAATACAAGTGCTTTCCATCGTTGGTTAAGTTTATTTCTGACTATTTGAGTTTTATCTGTCATTTTTATTCTCACCACTCTTGTCACTTTTAGTTACTTTTATTGATATAATCTTCATTTCTAGACTCTCTCTCTCCTGTCTTTTCTTTTCAGGCTCTAGCATACCCTTTTGTATTTCCTGAAAATCTGGTCTCTTGCTTAGAAATGCTCTCAGTTTCTGTTTATCTGTGAATATTCTAATATTGCCCTCTTTTTTGAAAGACAGTCTTGCTGGATATAAGATTCTTGGCTGGAAGTTTTCCTCATGTAGTATCTTACATATATCAGAGCATTGTCTTCTTGCCTCCACGGTTTCTGGGAAAAATCAGCACTTAATTTTATTGTGTATCCCTTAGATGTTATGCATTGCTTTTCTCTTGCTGTTCTCAGAATTCTCTCTTTGTCTTTGGAATTTGACATTCTGATTAGTATGTGTCTTGAAGTTGATCTATTCAGATTTTTTCAGATGGAGGTATGTTGTGCTTCTTGTACATGGATATCTATGTCCTTCAATCAGGTAGGGAAATTTTCTACCATTATTTCTTCAAATATTCCTTTTGCCCGTTTCCCTTCTCTTCTCCTGTTGAAACACCCATGACACATATGTTTGCACACCTTTTGCTGTCACTTAGTTCCCTGAGACCTTGTTCAGTTTTTTCCATTCTTTTCTTCATCTGTTCTTTTGTACGTTCATTTTCAAATGTCATTTCTTCAAGCTCACCAATCCTTTCTTCTGCCTCCTCAAATCTGCTATAATGATTCCAATGTTTTTAAATTTTAATGAAAGATTGCACCTTTCATTCCCATAAGATCTGCTATTTTTCTATGTATGCTTTCAAATTCTTCTTTGTGCTCATTCAATGTCTTCTTAATATCCTTAATCTCTTTAGCCATCTCTTGAATTTATTAAGGAGATTTGTTTGAACATCTATAATTAGTTGTCTCAACTCCTTTATGTCATCAGGAGGCTTATCTCATTCCTTTAACTGGGCCATAGCTTCCTGTTACTTGGTGTGGGTTATAATTTTTTTGTTGGTGTCTTTGCGTCAGGCTTACTAAAGTATTTATTCTGGGTATGGTTTTTCTTTTTAGTTTAGGGCTTCCTGCCCTTTATCCCTTGATGATTGTGCAGTAGAGCCAAGGACATAGTTGGTGCTATAAGCTGTGGAGGCTCAAGCTGCCCTCATTGCCCCAGGGACCGATGAAGCCTCTCTTTGCCAGGGGTAGGGTCACAGCTGTGTGAAATAATCCAAGTCAGGCAGGCCTATCTGTAGTCACCCAGAGAGACTGATGAAACTTCATGCCCCTTTCTCCCCTGCCTGGGGCGGGGATGGAGCTGCAGGTGTGGGCAGCAATCTATGTAGTGTGGGTCCAAGATGACTGCAGTTGCCTCAATAGACTTCCAATTATTCAGTCTGTGCCAGCCAAAGGCACCTGCAGTTACCTGGATAGGCTGGTGCAGGGCCTACCACCCTTCTCCCTGTCAGATGTGGGGCTGAACCCTAGCCTAGGGCTATCGGTTGATCTGGGTAAAATAAACTGGTTTCTACCATCACTATGTTTTTCAGTCAGCCCAGCTTCCCCTCATGCTAGGGGTGGAGTCAAAATGGTGGCCACTGGCTTCCTTCCGACCTGGACAGATTCACACCCCAGCTGTACCTAGGGTTACATCCCAGCCCGCTTAGTCCACCAATCAGCAGCTGATATCGGTGGCCAATCACCATCTCCTCTCCTGTTTCTGGAAAATGGAGCTTCCAATTCCAACCATAGAATAGCTCCTGGGGCAGCTCGTGCTGCCAAAGTAGGATAATTACTGGCCTCTGCAGCTTGGCCAGTAATTTCCTGGAGAGGCTGGCAAAGGTCCCTCCATCTTTCTCCCTGCCAGAGGTTGGGCTGGGGCCTAAGCTGAAGCTGCAATCTAATCTGAATGGAAAGAAGCAAGTCCCCACCAGCACTGTGATTTCAGTCTGCCCTGCTTCCCCTCATGCCAGACGTGGAGTTAAGATTGTGGCTACTGGCCTCTTTCTTACTTGGACAGACTCAAACTTTAGCTGTTCTTAGGATTATACTTAGCCTGCTGAATTTACTCATCAGTAGCTAAAGGTCATGTCCAACTGTCTCTTCTGCCCCATTATTGGGGATTGGAGCTTTCAATTCAAGCCACAGAACAGCTACCGAGGTGACTTGTGCCTCCAGTGGAGGATGCACACTGGCCTCCATGGCGTGGAGTGCTCTACTTATGAATATTCCTCGTATTTATATTTAGGTCTTTGATCCACTTTGAGTTAATTCTTGTATAGGGAGTGAGATAGGGGTCCTCTTTCATTCTTTGAATTATAGATAGCCAATTCTCCCAACACCAATTTTTTAAATCCCCCCTTGCAGATTTTTTGCATGCCATCTGCTCTCTGTCTATCTGCGGTGCATTCTTCTGTGTTTGTATTTATTTTTATTTCCCCTCCCACCTTGCAACTTGCTTGCTATATGCTCTCTGTGTCTGGTCACTGCACTCCTCTGCATTTTTGCTTGTCTCCCTTTTTGTTGCATCACCTTGCTGTGTTGGCTCTCTGTGGTGCTTGAAGACCGGCAGCACTCCACAGCGTTTGCGGGCCGGGTGGTTTTCCATGGCACACAGGTTGGCAGCTCTCTGTGGCATGCAGGTGGTCTGCCTTCACAAGGAGGTCCCAGGGTGCAAACCCAGGGCCTCCCATTTGGTAGACTGGAGCACAAATGATTAAGCCATAGCCACTTACCCCACCACCATTTTTTGAAGAGACTCTTTTGTCCTGTTAACATGGACTTGGTAGGTATGTCAAAAACCAGTTGGCAATACCAATTTGAATCTATAAATCAGTTTGGGTAGGATTGACATTTTCACAATATTTAGTGTTCTAATCCATGAATGGGGACTGTCTTTCCATTTGTTTAGGTCTTCATTGCTTTCTTTTAGCATTGTTTTGTAGTTTTCTGCATATAGGTCTTGTACTTCTTCAGTTAAATTGATTCTTCGGTACTTGAGTCTTTGTGTTGCTATTGTAAATGTAAATGATTTCCTTCTTACATTGTTCAAAACTAGTGTACAAATCATTACTGATTTTTGCGTGTTGATCTTATATCCTGCCACTTTGCTGAATTTATATGTTAATGCAAGTAGCTTTGTCATATTGTAGACATTTCAGAATTTTCTATATAAAGGATCACGTCATCTAAAAATAGTGGTTGTTTTGCTTCCTCTTTTCCTATTTGGATGCCTTTAATTTTTTTCTCATCTAATTGCTCTACCTAGTACTTCTAGAGCAATTTTGAGTAACAGTGTTGACTGTGGCATCCTTGTCCTATTCCCAAGTAGAGGGAAATCTTTCAACTTTTCCCCCTTGAGTGTGATGTTGGCTGTGGGTTTTTCATATATGTCTTTTATCATACTGAGGAATTTTCCTTCTATTCCTATCATTTGAAATGTTTTTATGAAGAAATGATGCTGGATTTTGTCCAGTGCCTTTTCTGCATCAATTAAGATGACAATGCATTTTTTTCCCCTTCGGTTTGGTAATATGGTATATGTAGCAGTTTGATATGGTTTGTGAATTCCAAAATAGATATTGGATTATGTTTGTAAACTGGTTTGTACCTGGGTATGATTAAATTATGCTTAGGGCTTTGATCGGGCCGTGTCAGTAGAGTGTTGAGTCCCTGCCCCTTGATGGGTGAGGACTCACAGATAAAAGACATGGCAAAGGACAGAGTTGGAGTTTTTGATGGTGGAATCTTGAGCTGGAGCCCTGGGAAGTAAGCACACAGAGGAGCTTGGTTGTGAGGAAAAAGAATCAAGCACCAGGAAGCCTGAATCCCGGCACACATCAGCAGCAATCTTGCTCCAATGCATGGCAAAGGTTTTGGTGAGGGAAGTAACTTATGCTTTATTGCCTGGTAAGTGTAAGCTTCTACCCCAAATAAATACCCTTTATAAAGACCAACAGAGGGAGGCGGACTTGGCCCAGTGGTTAGTGCATCCGTCTACCACATTTTGTGTTGTCAGTTAACTCCCTGAACCCATGCTCATTTTTTCCCCCATTCTTTACTCTCTGTTCTTTTCTCCCTTCAATTTCAGCTGTTCTGTCTTCAGTATCAATTATTCTTTCTTCAATCATTTCAAGTCTGCTGTTGTATGCCTCTAATGTGTTTTTAATCTCACCTATTGTGTCTTTGATTCCCATGAACTCTGTTACTTTTCTATTCAGGTTTTCAGATTCTTCTTTGTGTTCACTCAATGTCTTCTTTTTTTTTTTTTAATTTTTTTATTTTTTATTGACTTTGTAATAATATTACATTAAAAATATATATGTGAGGTCCCATTCAACCCCACCCCCCCACCCCCCCTCTCCCCCCCCCCAACAACACTCGTTCCCATCATACTCAATGTCTTCTTGATGTCATTTATCTCTTTAGCCATATTGTCTTTCAACTCATTAATTTGATTTTGGAAATTTGTGTGCATTTGTTAGCGAGTTAGTTGTTTCCAACCCTGGATCTCTTCATTTTCTAGGGCCATGTCTTCCATTATCTTAACATGGCTTGTAATTTTTTTGCTGCTGTCCAGGCATTTGATTAGGATGGTGACTTTATTCAGATGCTCTATTTCTCTCTCTTTTGCTGGGATCTAGTGGTGGGAGGCTGTGTGTTACTGCTGTTCTTTGATTCCTGGTTCAACCTGGGTTTTTGGGATTGTCCCTGTTACTTACCAAAAACTGGGCTCTCGACCCAGTAATGGGTTGCAGACCCACTTCCTAGGGCCTTGTGGAGGGAGTCTATATAGGCTGGAAAAAGCCTCTCTTACTTATTTACTTTTTAAAAAATATATCTTTTATTTTTTTAAAGATATTTAGATTACATAAAATGTTACATAAAGAAAATAAGGGATTCTCATATGCCCCACTTCCCACACTTTCCACTTTTCCCCACATTAAAAACTTCTTTCATTAGTGTGGTACATTCATTGCAATTAATGAACTTAATTACTTTAAATTTCCTCATATCACTTCCTTGGTCTGTCAGCAGATGGCAGGCTTTGAAGCCCTCTCAGTTGAGGGCCCAGTTGCAGTGTGTTTGCTGCAACAGGGACTGGATCAAGGTGATAGAGGATCCTGCGTGGAGGCTAAGAGACTTGTAGTTCAAACTTTCTCAGTGATAGGTCTCCAACCTTCGCTGGCAGCCTCCTCCCTTTTCCAAAATAGGAAATAATCCTACTCCCATCTGTGCCCTCAACACTCAGCCCTGTTAATAGAGAGGGAGATTGAGACAGTCAGATCTCTTTAGTCCCTTGCTGACTCCCAAGGCAGGGAATGGCACGGCCCCACGTGGCCTGGAAGGGCTACTGGGACACAGCAGACCAAATTTGTGGGTCAAAAGCTGTAAGCTTTAGGCTGTGACCCTCTCTCTCCCCTTTGCTGGGGAGGTGGACCCCTGTGACCCCCTTTGTCTGTAGCCACTGGCCCAGAGGCCTGATATTTAAAAGTGTCTTTAGTGTGGAGGAGGGTGCCCGCGGTAGCAGCTGTTGCTTTTAATTCACAGTGTTGCTGTTGTTATTCTTTTCCTTTGTCCCTCTCCCTCCAGGATGGTATCCAGCCTTCCCCTGGAATTCTAAACCCTGGAAGATTTTTTTTCCAGGCTCCTCTAGCTATTTTTTTCTGGGAGAAAAGAGAGTCCCATGTCTTTCTAGTCTGCCATCTTCCTGGAAAAGTCTTAGCTATTCGTTCTTCAAAATTTTTGCTGCCCTATTGTTTCTCTGTTCTCCTCTGGGATTCCAATTACATATATTTTAGACCTTCTAATATTGTTCCACAGGTCACTGAAGCTCTGTTCATTATTTTTTTATCTTTATTCTCCTTTTGTACTTTTAAAAATGTTCACTACGGTTTTTTTTTGTTTGTTTTTGAGGTACTGCGGAAGCCAGTGCTCAACCACTGAGCCACATCAGCTTTCCTGAGTTGATTTTTTCACTTGTTTTGTTTGTTCATTTCTGCTTTTTTCAGGAGGCACCAGGAATAGAACCTGGGACCCCCCATGTGGGAGGTGGGAGCTCAACCACTTAGCTACTTCCACTCTCTTTATGGGTTTTAATTAAACTTTTTATTTTGAAATCATTGTAGATTCATATGCATATTGTAAGAAATACTCCATAGGGATCTTGATTACCCTTTACCCAATTTCCTGCAGCGGTAACTTCTTACAAAACCATAATACAGTATCACAACCAGATATTGGCATTGTCACCATTAAGATACAGAACATTTTCATCACCATGAGGATCCCTTATGTTATCCTTTTGTTGTGCCACCCATTTCCCTTCTACTCCATTCTCTCCTTAACCCCACAGCAACTGCTAATTGTTCTCCATTTCTATAATTTTGTTACTTCAAGAATGTTTTATCAGTGGAATCATACAGTATGTAACATTTGGGATTGGTTTCTCTCACTCAGCATAATTATCTGGAGATTGATCCAAGACTTTGTATGTATTATTTTATTGCTGAATAGTAGTCCATGTTATGGATGTACTGCAGTTTGTTTAGCCATTTACCATTGAAGGAAACTGGGTTATTTGTTTCCAGTTTGGGGCTATTTTGAATAAGCTGTTATATACATTTATGGGTAGATTTCATGTGAACTTCTCTTCATTTCTATGGGATAAATGCTCATGACTACAATGGGTAATGTGGTAGTTGCATAGATTTTTTAAAAATCATACAATATGTTACACAATATATTTGGTTAATAGTAACACAATCATACAGTGTTTGTCCTTTTGTGTCTGGCTTGCTTTACTCAACGTAATGTTCTCCAGGTTCATCCACATTGTCATATGCTTTATGATTTCATTTCTTTGTACAGCTGCATAATATTAAAAAAAAATTCCCCTCCCATCTGTGTCCATTCACTGTGTATTCTTTCCATTTCTGCTTGTCTTTTCTTTTCATCTTTCTCTTTAGGAGGCTCCAGGAACTGATCCTGGGTCCTCTGGTGTGGGAGAGGAGCACTCAATTGCATGAGCCACCTCAGCTCCCTGGTCTGCTGCATCTCTCACTGTCTCTCCTCTGCATATCCCTTTTCTTGCATCATCTTGCTGTATCAGCTGTCACGGCAGAGGCCACCAGTTCTCCATGGGTGTGGGCTGCAAGTTCTCTGCAGTGTGGGCCAGCTTGCCTTCACCAGGAGGCCCCAGGAATTGACCCTGGGGCCTCCCAAATGGTAGATGGGAGCCCAATAGCTTTAGCCACATCCATTTCCCTGCATAATATTTTTAAATAGACTTTATTTTTAGAACAGTTTTCAATTTACAGAAAAATTGTACAGAATGTACTGTATTCCTATTCACTCCCCCTCCCCCATAGGTGTCCCTATTATTAACATCTTGCTTTAGCGGAGTACATTTGTTACGACTGATGAACCACTATTGTTATATTACTATTAACTAAAGTACATAGTTTGCATTAGAGTTCACTCTGTGTTGTATAGTTGATGAGTTTTGGCAAATACATAATGTCATGTATCCAATAATAAATTAACAAGTGGAATAGTTTGACTCTGCTGTACTTATGCATCCTTCTCCCACCTCCTTCCCAAACCCCTAGGAACCACTCTCTTACAGATTTGCCTTTTCGCGAATGTTATATTGTTAGAATCATACAGTTTGTAGCTTTTCCAGTCTGGCATCTTTCACTTAGCAAGTATTCTCTTAAGGGTTCTCTATGTCTTTTTTTTTTTTTTAAGATTTATTTCTTTATCTCTCCCCCCTCCCTCCATTTTCTGCTCTCTGTGTCCATTCACTGTGTGTTCTTCTGTGTCTGCTTGTATTCTCATTAGGCGACTCTGGGAACCCATCCTGGGACCTTCTGTAGTGGGAGAGAGGCGATCATTCTTTTGCACCACCTCAGCTCCCTGGTCTGCTGTGTCTCTCATTGTCTCACCTCTGTGTCTCATTTTATTGTGTCATCTTGCTGCTCCAGCTCTCTGCATGGGCCAGCTCTCCTGTGTGGGGCAGCACTCCACACAGGCCAGCACTCCTCGTGGGCCAGCTCGCCACACAGGCCAGCTTGCCTTCATGGAGGCTTTGGGTATCTAACCCTGGACCTCCTATATGGTAGATGGAAGCCCAATTGCTTGAGCCACATCTGCTTCCCTCTCTGTCTTTTTGCAGTTTGATAGCACTAATTTCTTTTTATTGCTAAATAGTACTCCATTTTATGGTTTGTATTTCCATTCATTTATTGAAGGACATCTTGTTTGCTTTCAATTTTTGGCAATTATAAATAAAATTGCTATGAACATTCATGTGCAGGTTTTTGTGTGGACAGAAGTTTCCACTCATTTAGGTAAATACAACTGGGTAAAGTATAATTGCTGGATTGTATGGTAAGTCTATGTTCAACTTTGTAAGAAACCGCCAAATTGTTCAAAAAGTTGCTATACCAGTTTGCATTCCCATCAGCAATGAGTGAGAGTTCCTTTTGCTCCACATTTCATGCCAGCATTTGGTGGTGTCAGTGTTTTGGATTTTAGCTATTCTAATAATTGTCTAGTAGTAAATCATTGTTGTTTTAATTTGCAGTTCCCTAATGATATATGCTGCTGAGTGTACTTTCATATACTTATTTTCCATCTGTATGTTTTTTATGGTGAAGTATCTGTCCAGAGTTTGCCTATTTTGAAACAGGATTATTTGTTTTCTTATTATGATTGAACAATTCTTTGTATATTTTGGTTATAAGTCCTTTTTCAGGTATGTATTTGGAAAATATTTTCTCCCAGTCTGTTGTTTGTCTTTGTTATTTTTTTTTAAGATTTATTTATTTATTTCTCTCCATCCTCCCCTCCCTTCCCCGTCCCCCTCCCCCTCCCTTCCCCCCCTCCTCCCCACCCCCCCGTTGTCTGCTCTCTGTGTCCACTCACTGTGTGTTCTTCTGTGTCTGCTTGCACCCTCAGTGGCATTGGGAAATCACACAGGGTGGCTTTCCTTTCAGGGTGCACTCCTTGTGCACGGCAGCTCTGTGCATGGGCCAGTTCACCACATGGGTCAGGAGGCCCTGGGTATTGAACCCTGGGCCCTCCCATATGGTAGATGGATGCTCTATCAGTTGAGCCACATCCACTTCCCTGTCTTCATTATTTTAACAGTACCTTTTGCAGAGCAGTTTTAAATTTTAATGAAGTCCACCTCACTGCTTTTGGTGTTGTATCTAAAAAGTCATTACCAAACACAAGGTCATCTAGATTTTCTCTCATGTTATCAATAGGAAGTTGTATAATCTTTCATTTTACATTTTGGTCTATGATTAATTTGGAGTTAATTTTTGTGAAAGGTTTAAGGTCTATCTAGATTCTTTTTTTTTTTTTTTGCATGTGGCTTTCCAATTATTTCAACAACTTTTTAAAAAAGACTATACTTTCTCCATTGTCATATATCAGTTGATTATATTTATGTGGGTCTATTTCTGGGCTCTCTATTCTGTTCCACTGATGCATTTGTCTATTATTAGATAAATATCACACTGTCTTGTTCACTGTAGCTTTATAGTAAGTTTTAATTTTTAAGATTTATTTATTTATTTTATTTCTCTCCCCTTCCCCCCTGCCCCGGTTGTCTGTTCTCTGTGTCTATTTGCTGCATCGTCTTCTTTGTCTGCTTCTGTTGTTGTCAGTGGCATGGGAATCTGCTTCATTTTGTTGCATCATCTTGCTGTGTCAGCTTTCCGTGTGTGCAGCACCATTCTTGGGCAGGCTGCGCTTTCTTTCACGCTGGGCACATGAGGCTCCCCTACACAGGGACACCCCTGCGTGGCAGGACACTCCTCGCGTGCATCAGCACTGCACATGGGCCAGCTCCACACTGGTCAAGGAGGCCCGGGGTTTGAACTGTGGACCTCCCATGTGGTAGATGGATGCCCTAACCACTGGGCCAAGTCCACTTCCCGCTTTATAGTAAGTTTTGACGTTGACTAGTGTGAGTCCTCTCCTTTTGTTTTTCTTAAGGATTGTGTTGACTATTCTGGGTCTTTTGCCTTTCCATATAAACTTTAGAATGAGTTTGTTGATCTCCACAAAATAACTTGCTGGGATTTTGATTGGGCTTGCATTGAATATATTGATCAACTTGTTAAGAAATGACATCCTAATAATATTGTTACCCTATTTATGAAGAGAATCTCTCTCTGTTAATTTAGATCTTCCTTTGTTCATCACTGTTTTTTAGTTTTCCTTTTATAGATCTTGTACATGTTGTTAAGCTTAAGCTTATTTCATTTTTTGGTGCTAATTTCAGTTGTGCTGTGTTTTTTTTAACAAATCAATTTTATTGTTACATATTAATAAAGCATGAAATTTATCCAAAACGTAAAATCAATGATATTTGCTATAATCACATAGTTTTGCATTCATCACTTAAATCAGTATTAGAACATTTTCATTATTTCAATAATAATAATATTAATAAACAAAAACAGACAAACAAGAAAATTCCTCATCTCTCAATCTATGCTTCCCCCACTGTACACAGCTGCTGGTTGTGGCTATTCTATCCAAAATGTATAATCAATGGCTTTTATTTTTTTTATTTTTTATTTTTTTGAAACAAGTCTGTTATATTATACTCCTTGTCCTTAATAAGGAGTATTGTACTTGATAAGGAGGTTAGTATTATCAGTGGTTAAAAAAAAAAAGGTAGAAACAAATAAAGTGAGATGCTCTTGGGAGGATGTTAAGAACTGGGACCAGCAGATAAAGCTCTTAGATGACAGCTAACTCTTAAGACGAAAATTGCCTTATTTTCTCTATTTTCTAGCTCCTTCTGTGGCCAATCTATTAGCAGCTTCATTGCCTTCTATGCCACTATGACCAGGAACATATTCCCATTGAATATCCATTCCTCGGGAAGCTTGATCAATCCTCTCAAAATCACTTCTATTGACAATATCTCTTCCAGAGACAGTTTTCCATCCATTTTCTTTCCAGGTAGGCATCCATTCCTTAACACCTTTGATGACAAACTTGCTGTCCGTTTTAATGATGAGTTTGTCCAGGTTTTGGCTCTTTGCTTGTTCAATTGCTCTATGGGCTGCCTTCAGTTCAGCACTTTGGTTTGTATGCCGTCCAGAAACTCTCTCACTGACATTTAGAGGATGGTCAGGTCCCCAGTGAACTCCAAGTCCTGCTCTTGCACCATCTCTTCCATTATTTCTGCAACTGCCATCTATATAAACAGTTGGAGTGTGTTCCCCGCGCCAGCCGGAAGCCTGTCTCCACCGTCTGGAGCTCATCCTGTCCTCCAAGGATCGCAGGTGCAGTCCGGAGTTCACAGTCGGGGCACTTCCCGGTGCACTCTCAATGGCGTTTATATAATCACAATGTTGTGCATTCATCATCTCAAAAATTTTAGAACAATATCATTACTCCTAATAGAAAGACTCTACACCCCTTAGCATTCCTTCCTCAGATCTACATAACCACTAATCTAATTTCATCTTTATAAATTGATTTATATTTATATTTTATGTAAATGGAATTATACAATATGTAGTACTCTGGGTCTGGTCTCCTTCACTTGGTATAATGTGTTTTTTTTGGTCTGATATTAATATTTTGTGCTATTAACTTATATTTGCTCAACTTCAAAGAAGAAAGTTCCTATATATGCAATTCTATTCTTATTCATATTTCACATAATATATTTATATTTTGCATAATTTATTAGGTTCATAATAGGGCAGTCATAGAGTATTTGTCCTTTTTCTGGCTTGCTTCACTCAACATAATGTCCTCCAGGATCATCCATGTTTTCATGTTTCAAGACTTCATTTACTCTTACTGCTGCATAATATTCCATCATGTGTATGCTCCACAATTTGTTTATCCATTCATCAGTTGATGAACACCTGGATTATTTCCAACTTTTGGCTATTGTGAATAATGTTGCTATGAACATCGGTGTGCAGGTATCTATTCTTGTCACTGCTCTGAGTTCTTCTGGGTATATACCTAACAATGATATTGCCAGGTCCCACAGCAAGTCTATATTCAACTTCCTTAGGAACTACCAAAAAGTCTTCCACAGTGGCTGTACCATTCTACGTTCCCACCCACAGTGATTAAGCATTCCTGTCTCTTCACCTCCTCTCCATCATTTACAGATTTCCAACTTTTTAATAGCAGCCAGTCTAATAGATGTGAAATGATATCTTATTGTAGTTTTGATTTACATTTCCCTAATCGCTAGTGATGTTGAACATTTTTTCATGTATTTCTTCACCATTTGTATTTTGACATCTGTCTTTTCAAGTCTTTTCCCCATTTTTCAACTGGATACTTTGTCTTTTTTATTGTTGAGTTGTATTATCCCCTTATATATCATTGATATTAAATGCTTATCAAATATGTGATTGCCAAATGGTTTCTCCCATTGAGTTGACTGCCTTTTCAGCCTTTTGAAAAAGTCCTTTGAGGTGCAAAAGTTACATTTTGTTACATTTTGAGGAGGTCCCATTTATATAATTTTTCTTTGGTAGCTTATGTTTTGGGCATAAGGTTTAAGAAACTACCACCTACCACAAGATCTTGGAGATGTTTTCCTACATTTTCTTTTAGGAGTTTTATGGTTGTTGTTTTTATATTTAAGTCCTTCATCCATTTTGAGTTAATTTTTGTATAAGGTGTATAAGGTGTGAGATATGGCTATCCAGTTCTCCCAGTATCATTTGTTGAATATGATTTTGTTCTGGCCCAGCTGGGTGGGTTTAACAACCTTGTTAAAAATCACTGTACTGTAGATGTGAGGGTCATTTCCTGTGTTCTCAGTTTGGTTTCAATGATCAGTCTATCTGTCCTTATGCTAATACCATGTTGTTTTTACCACTGTAGCTAAGTAAAATGCTTTAAAGTCAGAATGAGAGTCCTCCAACCTTGTTCTTTTTAAAGACATTTTTGGCTATTTGGGGCTCATTAACTTTCCAAATAAATTTGATTATTGGCTTTTCTATTTCTGCAAAAAAGGCTTTTGGGATTTTTATTGGGATTGCTTTGAATCTGTAAATCAGTTTGAGTAGAATTGACATCTTAATGATATTTAGTTTTCCAATCCATGAACATGGAATGTCCTTACATTTGTTTAAGTCTTTGATTTCTTTTAGCAATGTTTTGTAGTTTTCTGAATATAGGTACTTTATTTCCTTGGTTAAGTTTATTCCTAAATATTTGATTGTTTTAGTTGCTGTAATAAAAGGAACTTTTTTTCTGATTTCCTCCTCAGATTGCATATCAGTAATGTATAGAAATGTTACATATTTGCATATTTACCTTGTATCCTACCACTTTGCTGAACTTGTCTATTAATTCTAGTAGCTTTGTTGTAGATTTTTCGGGATTTTCTATATATAGCATCATGTCATAAGTGAATAGTGAAAAATTTACTTCTTTCTTCCTTATTTGGGTGCCTTTTATTTCTTTGTCTAGTATAATTTCTCTAACTAGAACTTCTGGCACAATATTGAATAATAATGGTGACAGTGGGCATCCTTGTCTTGTTCTTTTTTTTAGATTTATTTATTTATTTTGTTTCTCTCCCCTTTCCTCTACCCCCCTTCCCCCGCCCCTGCCCCAGTTGTCTGTTCTCTGTGTCCATCTGCTGCATGTTCTTCTGTCTGCTTCTGTTGTTGTCAGCGGCATGGGAATCTGTGTCTCTTTTTGTTGCATCATCTTGCTGCGTCAGCTCTCCCTGTGTGTGGTGCCATTCTTGGGCAGACTGAACTTTCTTTCACGCTGGGCAGCTTTCCTTACAGGGCGCACTCCTTGCGCATGGGGTTCCCCTACGCGGGGGCACCCCTGCGTGGCACAGCACTCCTTGCGTGCATCAGCACTGCATGTGGACCAGCTCCACATGGGTCAAGGAGGCCCGCGGTTTGAACTGCAGACCTCCCATGTGGTAGGTGGATGCCCTATCCATTGGGCCAAGTTCACTTCGCCTTGTCTTGTTCTTGATCTCAGCAGGAAAATTTTCTTTTACCATTGAGTACAATGCTAGCTTTTGGTTTTTCATATATATCCTTTACAATATTGAGAAAGCTTCCTTCTATTCCTATCTTTTGGAGTGTTTTTATCAAGAAAGGCTGCTGTATTTTGTCATATACCTTTTCTGCACCAATTGAGAGGATCATGTGATTTTTTTTCACTAATTGATTTACTTGTGTTGAACAACCCTTGTATACCTGGGATAAAACCCTTTTGATTATAGTATATAATTTTTTAATGTGCTTTTGAATTTTGTTTGCAAGTATTTTGTTGAGGATTTTTGCATCTATATTCATTAGAGACATTGTTCTGTAATTTTCTTTTTTCATAGTATCTTTATCTGGTTTTGGTATTAGGGTTGTTGGGTTCATAGAATGAGTTTGGTAGCATTCTTTCCTGTTCTAATTTTTGGAAGAGCTTGAGCAATTTGGTATGAGTTCATCTTTGAATGATTGGTAGAATTCACTTGTGAAGCCATCTGGTCCCAGGCTTTTCATCTTTGGGAGATTATTTGATAAATATTTCAATCTCTTCACTTCTGATTGGTTTGTTGAGGTTTTCTATTTCCTTCTAAAGTCAGTGTAGGTAGTTCAGGTGTTTCCAGGAATTTGTCCATCTCATCTACATTTTCCAGTTTTTTGGCATACAGTTGTTCAAAGTATCCTCTTATGATCTTATTTCTATGGGATCACTGTTAATGTCCCCCCTCTCATTTCTGATTTTATTTGTCTTCTCTCTTTTTTTATTTGTCAGTCTAACTATGGGTTTGTCAATTTTGTAGATCTCAAAGAACCAACTTTTGGTTTTGTTGATTCTCTCTATTGTTTTTTTGTTCTTGAGTTCATTTATTTCTGCTCTAATCTTTATTATTTCTTTCCTTCAGCTAGGTTTGGGATTAGTTTGCTGTCCTTTTTCTAGCTCTTCCAGGTGTGCAGTTAGATCATCAGGTTTAGCTCTTTTTTCTTTTTAAATCACTGCCTTTGCAGTGCCCCTTAGGTTTTGATATGTTGTGTTCTCATTTTCATTCATCTCAAGATATTTACTGAATTCTCTTGCAATTTCTTCTTTGATCCTCTGATTGTTTAAGAGTGTGTTTTTAATCACCACATATTTATGAATTTTTCCTTTTCCTGTCCATTATTGATTTCCACCTTCATTCCATTTGTATAAGTCAGTCAAAGGGGTACTGATGCAAAATACCAGAAATTGGTTGGTTTTTATAAAGGGTATTTATTCAGGATAGGAGCTTACAGATACCAGGCCATAAAGCATAAGTTACTTCCCTCATCGAAGTCCATTTTCACGTGTTGGAGTAAGATGGTTGCCGACTCTGTGAGGGTTCAGACTTCCTGGGTTCCACTGGGCTCAGCTCCTGTTTTCTACACAAGGACATCTGTAGTCTATGAGGCTCTCTCGGCTTTGCCTCTCTTCACAATGTCAGCTGTAGACAGAACCGGTGAACGGCTGTCTCTCTCCCTGGGGCTCCAGCTTCAGCATCAAACTCCACCATCAAAACTCCAACATTCAAACCCCCCAACTCTGTCCTTTGTCAAGCCTTTTATGCCTTTAATGCTCTACTGGCACAAGAGGTTTACCTGATTACTTAACCAAGTAAACCTCTGAATCCAATATAATTTAATATGCCCAGAGGAAAAGATCAGTTTACAAACATAATCCAATATTTCTTTTTGGAATTCATCAATAATATCAAACTGCTACATCGTTATAATAAGAGAAAGTGTTTTTGTATAATTTAAATATTTTTAAATTTATTGAGACTTGTCTTGTGACCCAACATATGGTCTATCTTGGAGAAGGATCCATGAGCACTTGAAAAGAATATCTGTCCTGCTGTTTTGGGATGCAATGCTCTATAGATGTCTGTTAGGTCTAGTTTATTTATCATATTATTCAAGTTCTCTGTTTCTTTCTATATCCTCTGTCCAGATGTTCTATCCAATACTGAGAGTGGTGTATTGAAGTCTCCAACTAATACTGTAGAGACATTTATTTCTCCCTTCGGCTTTGGCAGTGTGTGCCTCATGTATCTTCGGACCATGAAGTTAGGTGCATAAATATTTAGAATAGTTATTTCTTCTTGTTCAATTGTCCCTTTTATTAATATACAATGACCTTCTTCATCCCTTATAACAGTTTTGCATTTAAAATAGATTTTACCCAATAGTAGCATCACTACTTCTGCTCTTTTTTGGTTACTATTTGCATGGGATATCTTTTGGTTTTTTTTAAGATTTATTTATTTATTTCTGCCCCCCCCACCCCCCACCCCAGCCCACACTTGACAAGCACACACTGCTTGTCTGCTTGTCTTCTTTTTAGGAAGCACTGGGAACCAAACATGGGGCCTCTCATATGGGAGGGAGGTGTCCAATCACTTGAGCCACCTCCCTGCATGGAATATCTTTTTCCAAACTTTCTCTTTTAACCTGGCTGTGTCCTTGTGTCTGAGGTGAGTCTCTTGTAGACAACATGTAGATGGCTCATATTTTTTAATACGTTCTATCAGTCTGTGTTTTTTGATTGGGGAGTTCAAGCCATTAACATTCAATGTTATAAATATAAAGGCATTACTTACTTCATCCATTTTGACCTTTGGTTTTCTGTTGTCATATCATTCTTAGTCTGCACTTTTACTTTTTCTAATAGTCTTCTTTACTATACTCTTCTCTGAGTCTCTTGCCCTTGTTTGTTCCTTTCAGGCAGCAGCACTCCCTTTAGTATCTCTTGTAATTCTTGCCTTTGGTAGCATATTCTATCCTATTCTATCAGTTTTTGTTTGTCTGTGAAGATTTTGTACTCCCCTTTATTTTTGTACTCCCCTTCATTTACTATACTCTTCTCTGAGTCTCTTGCCCTTGTTTGTTCCTTTCAGGCAGCAGCACTCCCTTTAGTATCTCTTGTAATTCTTGCCTTTGGTAGCATATTCTATCCTATTCTATCAGTTTTTGTTTGTAATTCTTTTGTAATTGTAATTCTTGCCTTTGGTAGCATATTCTATCCTATTCTATCAGTTTTTGTTTGTCTGTGAAGATTTTGTACTCCCCTTTATTTTTGTACTCCCCTTCATTTTTGGAGGACAACTTTGCAAGACACAGAATTCTTGGCGGGCAGTTTTTCTCCTTCGATACCTTAAATACTTCATACCACTTTCTTCTTTCCTCCATGGTTTCTGATGAGAGGTCAACACTTAATCTTATCAAGTTTCCCTTGTATGTAAGCTTTTCTTTTCTTTTACTGCTTTCAAAACCTTCTCTTTAACTCTGATATTTGTCATTCTGAATAGTAAGTGTCTCAGAGTAGGTCTATTCGTGTTTATTCTGTTTGAGGTGTGTTGTCCTTGGGTATTGATATTTATGTTTTTCATAAGGGTAGAGAAGTTTTCAATCATTATTTACTCAAATATTCTTTCTGTCCCTTTCCCATTTTTTCTTCTTCTGGGACACCAATAATGTGCATGTTTTTGTGTTTCACATTGTCATTCAATTACCTGAGACCCTGTTCCATATTTTCCTTTCTGTTCTCCTGTCTTTTCCAGTTCAAATGTTCTGGTCTTAGAAATCACTGATTCTCTCTTCAAGCAGTTCAAATCTGCTTCTCTCTCTCTCTCTCTCTATATATATATATATTTATATATACTTTATTTTTATTTATTTCTCCCCCTCCCTTTCCCTCAGGTGGTTTGTTCACTTGTCTGCTCATTGTTTGCTCACCTTCACCAGGAGGCACTGGCAACTGAACCCAGGATCTCCTATATGAGAGGGGGGTGCCCAACAGACTGAGTCAATATCTTCCTTGTGGGCTGCCGCATCTGCTGGCTTGTTGCCTCTGCTTTTTGTGGTGGGGGCAGATTCTATCTCATTGCAGTGGGGGTGGAGTTGATCTCATGTGGCATCTAGCTCTGTTGAAGTGGGATGCTGTGTCTACTCTCTTCTTTTAGGAGGCACCAGGACCCAAACCCAAGACCTTCTATGTGGTAGGCAGGTGCCCAAGTGTTTGAGCCACATCTGCTTCCCTCTAATGTATATTTAATTTCATGCATCATGTCTTTCATTCCCATAAGGTCTGTTACTTTTCTTTGCAGACTTTCAAATTATTCTTTGTATTCACTCAGTGTCTTCTTAATATGCCTTATCTCTCTTTTACTAAAGATTTTTTTTTTATTTCTCTTCCCTTCCCCCCATTGTCTGCTCTCTGTGTCCATTTGCTGTGTGTTCTTCTGCGTCCACTTGCATTATCTGGCAGCACTGGGAAACTGCATCTCTTTTTTGTTGTGTCATCTTGCTGTGTCAGCTCTCTATGTGTGTGGTGCCACTCCTGGGTGGGCTGCACTTTTTTCACATGGGGCAGCTCTCCTTGCAGGGTGCACTCCTTGCACATGGGTACCCCTACACTGGGGCACCCCTGCATGGCACAAAACTCCTTGTGTGTGACAGCACTGTGCATGGGCCAACTTACCACATGGGTCGGGAGGCCCTGGGGATCGAACCCTGGGCCCTCCATATGGTAGACAGACACTCTATCAGTTGAGCCATGTCTGCTTCCCCTCCTTTATCTCTTTTTTTAAAATTTATATTTTAAAAAATTTATTTATTTATTTCTCTCCCCTTCTCCCCCCCACCCCAGTTGTCTCTTCTGTGTCTATTTGCTGTGTGTTCTTTGTCTGATTCTGTTGTTGTCAGTGGCGCGGATGCAACAAAAAGAAACACAGATTTCCTTTATCTCTTAAGTCACATTTTCTTTCAATTCTTTAAGTTGATTTAGGAGAGTTGTGAGATTATCATTGATTGTCTTAAATCCTGAATCTCCTCAGATATTTGGTTTGTTCCTTTGGGCCATCTCTTCCTAGTGTGGCTTGTAATTTTTTTGCTGATGTCTAGCTATCTGATATATTGGTGAATTTACCTTGGTGGATAATTTCTCTCTCTTGCCTATTGTTATTTTTTCATAGCTCTTTGATATTTGGTTCAACTTATCCTAAGTCTTTAGAATTGCCCAGCTGAAGTTACCAAAATCATGCCAGGGACTCACTAATGGGGTGCATACTTTCTCCCAGGGGTGGGATAAATAGAGCGCTAAAAGTAGTTTTTGTCCATGTAATTTCCAGATCTGTCAGCAGATAGGCTTGTTGGTGCACCTTTTCATGGAGGTGTATTTCTCAGTTTTCCTTTGTTTTTATATGGTTGGTGCTGAGATTCAAAGTGGGCTCTGCTGGCTGAATTCACTGAAGAAAAGCCCTCCAACTCCTCCTCCCTTTCCCCTTATAACAGCACCTCTCCTCTCAGTCAGCTGCGATGAGCCAGGGGTTTTACCCTTGCTGAATCTCTCAGGGGTGGGGGAGGGGAGCCCTTCCTAGTGGCCTAGAGGCTTAGTAACTCACAGTTTGTTGTTTCAGGTTCTTCATCTCTCTGTCCCTCACCTTCCTGTGAGTTGTATAGCACTGCTCTGGTCTGCTGACCCCCAAAGCATGTCCTTTTGGGCAAATTTTGGCTCTTTCTCTATCGTTTTTGTTAGAGCTGAAATTTATCTACTTAATCTGATCCCATGTTCCCACAATTCCTGTGTTGTTTTAAATTTCAAATTCCAATTGTTCATTTCTGATGTGTAAGAAAGTGACTGACCTTGTATCCTGTAACCTTGCTATAGTCATGTATTAATTTCAGATTTTAAAAATTGGGGGCTTTCTACATGCTCATAGCATCTTCAAATAAAGACGTTAAATTTTTATTCTCAATCTGTTTACCCTTTATTTTCTTTTCTTGTCTTTTTAGCTGATTATGCTAAGCAGTATCTAGGACTTCCAGTATGATGTTGGAGTGGTGAAAGAATCATCCTTGTTGAGTTGTGTCCTAACTTTGGGGAAAACATCTAGTTTCTCACCATTCTGATTTTTAAAACTGGCCTGAATGGGTGTTTAATTTTCTCAAATGCTTTTTCTGCATCTATTCATATATCCCATAATTTTTCTTTTTTAGAAAGAAAAATCATGTGATATTTGTTGGTGTGATGGATTACATTAATTGTTCTTTGAATGTGCAACTAGCCTTACATACCTGGAATAAATCTTACTTGTTTTATACATTGTTGTATTCAATTTGTTGGGAAATTTTGCATCTATACTCAAGAGGGATTTTGGTCTGTATTTTAGGGATTTTTTGGTACTGTCTTTGATTTGGAGATCAGGTAAGCTTCATAAAATGAATTTGGAAGTCTTCCCTTTTCTATTTCTGGAAGAGATTGCATAGAATTGGTGTTCTTTAACTTAAAAAAAAATTTTTTTTTTAGAATTTTCCAGTGAAGCCAATGGGTCATGTATATTAATCCACTCTGCAAAATCTTTTTTTTTTAATTGCTGAATTTAGATCATTTACATTATATGTGATGATAGGTATATTAAGACTTCAGCTGCTATTTTATTGTTTTCTGTTTGTTCTGTTTTTCACTTCTTTTCCCCCTGCCCCTTTCTGTTGGTTACTTGAACATTTTTTTTAGAACTGCAGTTTGTAGTTTTTCTGCATTGTTTAAAAAAATTTTTTTTAATTAATAGATCACAAGAAATGTTACACTAAAAAACATAAAAAAACAAAAACCATAAGAGGTCCCCATATAACCCACTCCCCACTTTCCACCACATCATATTTGTAAATTGTATTTTTTTGAAGATATATACTGCATTGTGTTTTGAGTGTATCTTTTTGTATAACTTGTAGAGGTTGCTCTAGGTATTATATTACATAGACATGTCACAGTCTACTGGTGTCACTTTACCAGTCTAGTTTCATAGAGAAACTGCCTATTCCCCACCATTTATATTGCTTTAAATATTTCCTGTACATACTTTTAGAATCATATCAGATAGTATCATAATTTTCTTTCAACCATCAAACATAATTTAGAAAATTCGAGAACAAAGAAAGTCTATTATATTTACCCATATTATCACTTCCCATGTTTTTCTTCCTGATGTTCCTAGGTTCCTTTTATTTTTTTGTTGATATATTTGTTAGAATATTTGGTAGGTTTACAGAAAAATCATGTGAAAGTACAGTTCCCATATACTTTGCATTAGTGTGGTGCATTTGTTTCAATTAATGAACCAATATTAAATATTATTAGCTAAAGTCCATAGTGTACATTAGGGTACACTTTGTTTTACAGATTGATATTTCATTTTTTTAATTTATCATGGTAACAAATATAGAAACTAAGTATTCTACTTTTATCTACTTTCAAGTATACAATTTAGTGGTGTTAATTACATGCAGTGTTGTGCTACCATCAACACCATCCATTTCCAAAACTTTTCCATCACCCCAAACAGAAACTTTTTACTAATTAAGCATTAACTCTCTATTCTCTATTCCCTCACCTGTCCCTGGTAACCTGTATTCTAATTTCTATTAATTTGCATATCATAATTATTTTATCTAAGGGAGGTCATAAAATATTTGTCATTTTGTATCTGGCTTATGTCACTCAATAATGATGCCTTCAAGGCTCATCCATATGTAGCATGTATCAGAACTTCATTGCTTTCCACAGTATAAAATTGCAAGCATATACCACATTTTGTTTATATATTTATCTGTTCGATCTGGATTGCTTTCACATTTTGGCTATGTGAATAATGCTGCTATGACCATACATGTACAAATATCTGAGCCCTGCCTCCAATTATTTTGGGTATATATATGGGATTGCTGGGTCATATAGTAATTCTATACTTTCTGAGGAACCACCAAATTGTTGTGGCTGCATCATTTTACATTTCCATTAACAATGGGCTCCTATTTCTCTAGCCTTGTGGATGTGAAAGGCATCTCACTGTGCTTTAAAATTTTTTTTATTTTAAAGAAGCTTTAGATTACATAAATGTTATGTCAAAAATATAGGGGATTCCCATATACCTCACCCTTCTCCCTCCCTTACTTTTTCCCATTAACAACATTTTTCATTAGTGTGGTACATTTGATACAACTGATGAACATGTATTGAATGAAGCATTGCTACTAACCATGGTCTACAGTTTACATTATATTTTACACTTTGCACTGCACAATTTTATAGGTTTTGACAAAATATATAATGGACTGTATCTGTCATTGCAATGTCATGCAGGACAACTCCAGTGTCCTCAAAATGCCCCATGTTATATCTATTCTTCCCTCTCCCTCCTCTCAAAACCTCTGGTGGCCATTGCCTTAATATCAGTGTTACACATTTTTCCATTACTAGAAAAATAACATTTACTTTAGTCCATAGATGCATTCACCCTTTTTTTGTTCATTTCTCAATCTTGAGGATTCTGGGATGGTGATGCCCACTCTGCTTCCGATTGAGAGGAGTCTTAAATCCCATGGGGTAGATGGGTGGAACTGTCTTGCTTGCAGTTGTATATATTGGTTTTTAGGATGGGTGTTGTCCATCATCATCCTTCTGTTAATTGTCCTGGGTGAGTCTGATGAACTGCAGAGTAGGTGTTGACTGCATCTTTGCTGAGATTCAGGGCTCAATGGGCATACGAACAGATCAAAGTCCCAAAATATGGGACACATATTTAGTGGGTATAGTGCTAACTGTAGGTTTGATTAAAAGAAGCAGAAGAACCAGGTGTAGGAAAATTATGAGTCCAATTCTGATACACTGGGGGGATAGGTTATCATATATTCCAAGATAAGGCCCACTGACAGGGTGCCAAATTTCTGGGATTGTCTACCCTGCCTATAGTGTTGTGATGTCTCTAGAGCACTTGTAAATAATTCCTTGGTACCAGGGAGGCTAATCCCTGGGAGTCATGTCCCATGTCAGGGTGAAGGTAATTTATATGCTGAGTTTGGTTTACAGAGGGGTGACATTTGAGAAACAAGGAGGTTTTTAGGAGATAACTTTTAGGCAATGTCTAATACTAAGCTAAGTTTCAATTTTACAAGAATGAGGTTTATAAGTACAAGCATCTATATCAAGGGCCTGGCATATTGGTCTGTCCTTCTTTGCTAGGCACTGCCCATGTCCCCTAGGGATTCTTGCCACTCTATCAGAGAATTTTCACTGTGGTTTTGATTTGCAATTCCCTAATGGCTAATGATGTTGTACATCTTACATGTGCTTATTGGCCATCTGTATATCTTCTTTAAAGATATGTCTTTTCAAGTCCTTTATCCATTTTTAAACTGGATTATCTTTTTATTATTGAGTTGTAGGTGTTCTTATATATTCTGAATATATATATATAACCATATCAGATATATGACTTTCAAATATTTTCTTCCATTCTGTTAGTTGAATTTTTACTAGATAATGTCTTTGATGCATAAAAGTATATAATTTTGATGAAGTCCATTTTATGTATTTTTTTTCATTACTTGTGCTTATGGTGTAAAATGTAAAAATTCATTGGCTACTACAAGGTTCTGAAGATATTTCCTTATGTTTTTGTGTAAGAGGTTTTTGTTTTTTTTAAACTTTATTTCAACTTCAAAAAATAAAATGACAGACAAAAGCAGCTTAGCACATTATGGAAAGATTATTTTTAAAAATCCTGTCTGGGCACATTTATCTTATTTAATCCTAAAAACAAACCCAGTTGTTTCTACAGTATTCTGAAAATGAATAAATGAACACAGACTGGTTAATAACATGACCACTGTAGCAGTTTGATATGGTTCATGAATTCCAAAAATAGATATTGGATTATGTTTATAAACTGGTATGCACCTGGGCATGATTACATTATGATTAAGGCTTTGACTGGGCCATGTCAGTAGGGTGTTGAGTCTCCACACCTTGATGGGTGGGGATTTACAGATAAAAGACATGGCAAAGGACAGAGTTGGAATTTTTGATGCTGGATCTTGAGCTGGAGCCCTGCGAAGTAAGCACAAAGAGGAGCTTGGTTGTGAGGAGAGAAGTTCCAGGAAGAGAAATGAGCCATTCACCTAAGAGTCTACAGCTGGCCTTGTGGAGATAACAGAGCAGCTGAGCCCAGAGAGAGGCAAGCCCAAGAAGAGAGGAACCCAGGAAGCCTGAACCCTTGCAGACATCAGCAGCCATCTTGCCCAAACCCGTGGCAATAGACTTTGGTGAGGGAAGTAACTCATGTTTTATGGTCTGGTAACTGTAAGCTTCTACCCTAAATAAATATCCTTTATAAAAGCCAACAGATTTCTGGTATTTTGCATCATCACACCTTTGACTGACCGATAGAACCATGGTCTCCTTGTTAATGAAGAAAATGAAAAAAATTGCTCTTATTCACATCTCATAAAAGTAAATCCCATTTTTTTTTACCTTTAATATTGATATAGTACCATCTTTGCCTTTGCTATAAAAATATTACAATATTTACTGTATTCTGTAAGTTACAATAGTTTTTTCTCACTGTACATAGTTTTACAGTATTAATTCTTATATTTAAGTCCTTGATCCCTTAGGATCATTCTTTTGTTTCCTGCTCCAGGTATTTTTTTAGGAAAGGCCTGCTGACAACAAATTTCTTAGCTTACCTTCATCTAAGAATATCTTGATTTCTCTTTCATTCCTGAAGGATATTTTCATTGTATTTAAGATTTGGGGTTGACAGTTTCTTCCAGCACTTGAAAAATACCAGAAACCATGGTTTCTGTTAAGAAATCCACTGTCATTTGATTGGCTTTCCCCTATAGGTAAGGAATCATTTTCTCTGGTTGCTGTCGAGATTTTTTCTTTTAGTTTTCAGAGTTTAATAATGATGTATATTGGCATGGTTTTTTGTTTGTTTTTTTAGTTTAACTGCTTGGGGTTCTGTGAGAATCTTAAATTTGTAGGTTTATGAGTCTTGCCAAATTTAAGAAATTTCAGGCATTGAGTACTTTTTCATTCATTCCCTCTTTCTCCTCTTCTTAGATTCTCATAACACAAATGTTAGGTCTTTTGTTACAATCCCACAGGTCCCTGTGGTCCTTTTATTTTTTTCAGTTTATTTTCTCCTGTTTTTCAATTTTTTTTGGAGGCACTGGGGATTGAACCTGGGACCTCGTACATGGGAAGCAGGTGCTCAACCACTGAGCTACACCTGCTCCCCTTAGCAATTTTTGTTATTCCCGTATTTCAGTTTGCTGATTCTTTCCTCTTCACTCTCCAGTGTTCCCATTCACTAGGCTTTTAATTTCAATTATTGTATTTTTCATTTCTAAAATTTCCATTTGGTTCTTCTTTATATCCTCTTTGCTGAGGCTTTTTTTTCAAGCTTCTTTATAATTTCTCATTCAAGTGATTTTTTTGGGACGCAGACGTGGCTCTCAGATGGGTGCCTGCCTACTACATGGGAAGTCCAGGTCCTGGTGCCTCCTAAAGATTCAGGTCCTTGTGCCTCCTAAAGAAGATAAGCAGATGCTGCATCCCGCCGCAGAGAGTTGGACGCTGCCTATCACAACGAGCTGAATGCTGCATTGCAGCAAGCTGGACACCATACCCCACTGCAAAAAGCTGGATGCTGCACCACAGCAATGAGCTAGACTCCACACCCCACCCCCAGGTGCTGGATCCATACCCCACTGCAAGGTACTGGATGCTGAACCCACTGCACCAAGCAGACACCTAGGTTAGCAGGGGTCATAAGGCAGCAGATGCTCAGCCTGTGAGGAGTGGATGTGACTCAGGCCTGTGGGGCACTCACTTTCCATGTAGGAGGCTCTGGGTTTGGTTCCCAGTGCCTCCTGGAGAAGGCGAGTAAACAAGAAGCAGACAGACCATCTTGGGGAAGGAAAAAAGGGATAAATAAAAAATAATACATCTTAAAAAAAATTCTAAATTTTGTTTTTTACAAATTATCATGGCTGGAGCAGATGTAGCTCAGTGGTTGAGTGCCTGCTGTGCATGCATGAGGTCCTGGGTTCAATCCCTGGTACTTCCTTTAAAAAAATCATTTGTCAGATAATTCTAACACCTCTGTCATCTCAATATTGGCATCTATTGTCTTTTTTTCATTTAGTTTGAGATCTTCCTGATTCTTGGTATGATGAGTTATTTTTAACTGAATTTGAACATTTGCATAGTATACGACTCTGATCTTGTTTAAAACTTGTTTTAACTGGCTTTTTCTGACACTGCCCCAGTGAGAGTGGTACTACTTAGTTACTTGCAGTTAGAGGTAGGAATCCAGTTTTTCCACTCAGCCTCAGTTGATACCCGAGGTGGGGTTGGGGATTACAGGGTAGTGCTGGGCAGGGATGGAGTTCTTTCTCTGCAATTGATCATCACTGACACTGTGTGATGGAGGTGGCTTCATTACCATTGGGCAATGGTGTAATCCTGAATTCCCACTAAGCCTCCTCTGAGACTAACCAGAAGGGATGAGGATTGGGACTTCATTATGACCAAGTGATGATGAAGTCTAGGATCACCACATGGTCTCCACTGACAACAAAGGGTGAGGGTGGGAACTTGTTACCAGCTAGTGGGAATCAAAGTTCCAGCACTTTACTTTGTCTTCTCTGACATCACCCCAGTAGTGGGGAGAATTGTGATAGCCCCAGTAGGGTGGATGTCTAGCTCCCTCTTAGCCTTTGCTTGCAGTGGGTGGGGGTGGAAGCACAGTATATTTCTGTGGTGTTTGGCTCCAGTAAAGCAGTTATCTAAAAGTTTTCTGTCTTGCCAGGCTGCTCCTTTCCTGGTCCTTTGGCTATAGAGAGCAGTCTTTTGTTGGGGCTCTGTTTTTTGTCTGTATCTTTTCACATTTCCACGTTTCTGTCTTCTTCAGCCCCCAAGTCTGGAATATTTGAGGCTAACTGAAAACCCAGGGAACTTACCACAATTTTGTTAGTTGGGCCCTGAGGTCCAGGCTTCTCTTCCCCCTTTCACAGTCTTACGTTTGTTTATATATAATACACAGAATTTTTAGTTGTCCTTAGTGAGATGAACAGGGACAAGTATGTCTACTACATCTTCCCAGAATCAAAGGTTTCAAGCTACCTGATTTTAAGATTTGCTATAAAGCTACAGTAACCAAGACAATGTGGTATTGGTGGGATGATAGATACATAAATCAATGGTATACCACAGAGAACACAGATATGGATCCAAATTTGGATATTGAGGTTTTTTTACACTAGTGTAAAAACAACTGAATGGATAAAGGATAGTCTTTTCAACAAATGGTGCTGGAATGACTGACAGCTATAGGCAAAAAAACAATAAACCTCAATCTAAGCCTCATACCTTATACAAAAATTAATAAAAAATGTATCACAGGTCTCACTATAAAACCTTATAAAACTTTTTGATGAAAACAGGAAAAATCTTTAGTTCTAGGTTACACAAGGTGTTCTTAGACATCACACTAAAAGCATGATCTGTGGAAGAAAAATTCTTATTGCTGAATTGGACTTCATAAAAATTAAGAACTTTTGCTCTGTGAAAGTGTTAAAAGAATGAAAAGACAAACCAAAGACTGGGGAAAATGTTTGAAAATCACATATCTGACAATGTATTTAGAATGTATAATGAATTCTTACAACTTAACCATAATATATGCTGATGTGGAACTACTGAGTTGCTCATACATTGTTGATGTGAACCCAAACTCTTACAGTAGCTTTGAAAGTTTCTTGTATAGTTACACATATACTTCATATAATTCAACAATTGAACTCATTACTCCTAAAGAAATGAAAACTTATATTCACACAAAAACCTGTTACAAATGTTCAGAACAGCTCTATTCCTAATAGTCGACAATTGGAAAAGACCCAAATATATTTTAGTGGTTGAATAGATAAATCTGCTACATTCATACATTGGAATATACTCAATAATATAAAGGAATGAAGAATTGATACATGCAATAACGTGGATGGACTTAAAGGACATTATGCTGAATTTTAAAAGGCCAGTTTTAGAATATTATATACTGTGTGATTTCCTTTATATAACGGTCTCACAATAGGCAGTTACAGTGATGAACATACCAGCAGTTGACAGGGTTTAGAAACAGGGGGAGGATGTGACTATAAAGAGTACTACAAGAAAGTTTTTTTTTGTGATGATAAAACAGTTCTGTATCCTGATTATGGTGGTAGTTATGTGAATGCATACAACATTCAATTTTTAAAAAATTAAAATACAAATGGATAAATACTTCAATGAAAAGAAAGACATAAAAAATAAACAGTAGAGTAGAGATAAATGGAGAAAAGAAAAAAAACAATGAAAACAAAAAAAAGTTCTTTGAAAAGAGTGATGAAATTGACAAACCTTTAGCTAGACTGACAAAGAAGAAAGAGGTGAGGATGCAGTTATAATCAGAAATAAAAATGTGAACGTTGTTACCAAACTTACAGGATTATAATAGGATACTATGAACAACTGATGGGGGCAAATTAGAGAACCTAGATGAAATGAACAAATTCCTAGAAACATACAAAACACCTTTACTGACTCAAGAAACAAGATCAGAGACAAATATCAAATAAAGGGATTGAATCAGTCAAAACTCCCAACAAAGAAAAGTCCAGAACCAGATGGCTTCACTGGTGAATTTTACCAAACTCAAACTCTTACAGAAAACATAAGTGGAGGGAACATTTCCTAACTATAATTCTATGAGGCCAACATCACACTAATACCAAAGCCAGATAAAGATATCACAAGAAAAGAAAGTTACAGTGAGGGGATAAGGACAAGGCATATCACGTAGAAAAGCTCTTCTCAAATTTTAATGCACTCTGTGAAAATTTCCTAAAAATGAAATTACAGACTAATATCCCTTATGGATAGATGCAAAATCTTTCAACAAAAATACTATCAAACTGAATCTAAAGGTACATTATTGGTCAGGAGTATACACCATGACCAGGCGGGATTTATCTCAGGAGTGCAAAGATGGTTCAACATACTAAATCAATGAGATATACCACAAAAATGAAACAGGAAAAAATCAAGATTATATCAGTTGATGCAGAAAAGGCATTTAACAAAATCCACCACCTTTTCATGACAAAAACACTCAGAAAACTAGTAGTAGAAGGGAACTTCCTTCACATTATAAAGGTCATTTATGAAAAACCCAGTTAATATCATACTGAATGGTGAAAGAATGAGGTTACCCTCTAAGATCAGGAATAGGACAAATATACCTTTGTTTACCACTGTATTTACATTGTACTGGAAGTTCTAAGCAGGGCAATCAGGAGAGAGAAAGAAATAAAAGGCATCCAAACTGGGAAGGAAGAAGTAAAACTAGCTCTATTCACAGATGACATTATCCTATATATAGAAAATCCAAAAAGAATTAACAAAATAACCTACAAGAGCTAATAAACTAATTGAGCCAAGATCAACATGCAAAAATTGGTTTATTTCTATATATAAGTAATGAACAATCCAAAAAGGAAATGAAAGAAATTACAAATTTTAAAAGAGAGTGTAAGGTCAGGTGAGATTTAATATAATCAACTATAAGAAATAGATAGTATAGCAACAAACATTTATCAATGTAAAAATTAATTCAATATAAAATAATTATAACAATTCTAATTTTTATATTACAGCACTAACTATTGGACATAATCTCTAAAAGTGAAATAAACTATTGGTTTAGTTATTTTTCATTTATGTCATAATTCTTTCTGGGTAATCAAATTCCTATTTGAGAATTCTTCACATCTTATTGGAATGAATTACCACAGATAATATGCCAACTCATAATTTTATGAGGCAGAAAAACTCAAAATCTATTTCAATAGTATTCATGTTAAATCATTATTGATCCAGATGGATTTTAATTAATGAGTATGCATAAGAAAGGGTTAAAGAAAACGAAGTATCCAAAAATATTTCTCCAGTCCTCAATAAAAGCAAGTGTTTATTTTGTATGAAGAAACTTACAGAATACTGATCCACAGGAAAATTTGCTAGTTGCACTGAGTAATTATTGCCCATATACAATAATATTATTTTACATTTATCTGGTTTACTCCAGCTTTTTTTGTGTGTGTGTGGTTTTTTGGTTACTACTTGCATTTTTCCAACCTTTCCTTTTTAAGCTGTTTGTGTCCTTGTGTCTGAGGTGAGTCTCTTGTAGAAAACATATAGATGGATTATATTTTTTAATCCAGTCTATCAGTCTATGTCTTTTGATTGGGGAATTCAATCCATTAACATTCAAAGTTATTACTATAAAGGTATTACTTACTTCGACCATTTTGTTCTTCGGTTCTCTGCTTTCATACCATTTGCTTGTCTTCTTATTCTTCAGTTTACCCTTCCCAATAATCTTCATTTCTAAACTCTTCTCCAAATCTCTCACCCATTTTTTTTTTCCTTTCAGGCTGCAGCACACCCTTTAGTAGCTCCTGTAAATCTGGTCTTTTTGTAACATATTCTATCAGTTTTTGTCTGTGAAGAATTTGAACTCCTCATTTTTGAAGGATAGTTTGCTGGCAGTTTTTCTCTTTCAGTACCTTAAATACATCATACCACTTTCTCCTCAGTTCCATGGTTTCTGGTGAGAAGTCAGCACTAATCTTATCGAGTTTCCCTTGTATGTGATGCTTTTTCTCTTGCTGCTTTCAGAATCCTTTTTTTTTTTTAAAGATTTTTTATTTCTCTTCCCTCCTCCCCCGCCAGTTTTCTGTTCTCTGTGTCCATTTGCTGTGTGTTCTTCTGTGACCGCTTCTATCTTTACCAGCGGCACCGGGAATCTGTTTCTTTTTGTTCCGTTATCTTGGGTCAGCTCTGTGTGCAGTGCCATTCTTAGACAGGCTGCACTTTCTCTTGTGTTGGGCGGCTCTCCTTATGGGGCATACTCCTTGCACGTGGGGCTCCCCTACATGGGGGACACCCCTGCATGGCAGGGCACTCCTTGCGCACATCAGCACTGCGCATGGGCCAGCTCCACACAGGTCAGGGAGGCCCCGGGTTTGAACCATGGACCTCCCATGTGGTAGGCAGATGCCCTATCCATGGGGCCAAGTCCACTTCCCAGAATTCTCCTTTATCTCTGCTATTTGTCATTCTGAACAGGTGTCTTGGGTAGGTCTTTTTGGATTTATTGTTTGGGGTGTGTTGTCCTTCTTGGATATTGATATTTATGTCCTTCATAAGGATTGGGACTATTGCATTTTTTATTTCTTCACATATTCTTTCTGCCCTATATCCATTTTCTTCTTCTGGGACACCAATAATGCCATTCAGTTCGTTGAGACTCCATTTTTTCCATTCTCTTCTCTTTCTGTTCTGTCTTCTCCAGTTCAGATATTCCACTATGAAGTAAATTTTGTCTTCAAGCAATTAAAATCTGCTCCTATGTGCCTTTAATGTATTTTTAATCTCATCCATCATGTCTTTCATTCCCATTAAGGTCTGTTACTTTTCTTTGCAAGCTTTAAAGTTGTTTTTTACGCTTCCAGAGTCTCTTCTTAATATCCCTTATTTTGTTAGTCACATTTTCTGTAAATTCTTGGAAGTGATTTAGGGGAGTTATGTGGTTGTCTTAAATTCTGTATCTCTTCAGGATATTTTGTTAGTTCTTTTGGCTGTGCTATCTCTGTTTCCTAGCATAGCTTGTAATTTTTTGCTTATGTTTAGGCTTCTGAATATGTTGGTCAGTTTACTCTGATGGCCAATTTCTCTCTCTTGCCTACTGGTTTTTGTTTTTTCCACAGCTTTTCTTTGATAACTGATTCAACTTATTCTGTCTTTAAAATTGCCCAGCTTAGGTTTTCAAAATCAGCTAGGGACTCACTAGCGGGGTGAGATTTTCTCCCGGAGGTTGGATACAGAGAATGTGAACAGTTTTTGTCCATGAAATTTCCATACTGGATAGTAGATGGTTAGTGCACCTTTACACTGAGGTATTTCAATGTTTTCCTTGTGTTCGTGTTTAATTTCCAGAGCAGAGATTCAAAGAGGGCTCTGCTGGCTGAATTCACTGAAGAAAATCATCCTGATCTCAGCTCCCTTTCCACTGTAATAACTGACAGGAAAATGTCTGTTCCCCCTCAGTTGGCTGCAGGGAACCAGGGGTTTTACCCCAGCTTAATATCTTGGGGGTAGGAGTGGGGAGCCCTTCCCGGCTGCCATGCAGGCTTGGTAACTCACGTTGTCATTTCAGCATCTTTGTCTCTGTCCCTCACCCTCCTAGGAATTGTGTACCACTGTCCTGGTCTGCTGAATCCCAAAGCAGGTACCTCAGAAAGATTTTGGTTCTTTTTCCATTGTTTCTCTGACAGTATCCTTAGCTACCTTCCCACAATCCTTGGGATCTTATATAAACTGAGAACTGTCATGGTGAAGGAAATTTCACTTTCGACTCAACAAAATACAACTCCAGATTTGAGAGCTTACAATAAGTACCACTCTGTGACAATTAAAATACTACAAGGCGGGAAGCAGATGTGGCTCAACTGATTGGGCTCTGGTCTGCCATATGGGAGGCCCTGGGTTTGCTTTCCAGGGCTGCCATGTGAAGGCAAGCTGGCCCACGCCCCACAGAGAGCTGACAGCCCGCACCCTGTGGAGACCTGATGGAGCAAAATGACGCAACAAGGGGAGACAAGGGGACAAGCAGACACAGAAGAACATGCAGCAGACAGACACAGACAGCAGACAGCAAGCATGCAGCAAGGGGGGTGGATAAATCTTAAAAAAAAAAACCCTACAATTAAAATGGTAGACTTCTCTCACACCCCCTGTCCCAGGCTTCAACCACATGGGTGGCTGGAGCTAGCCCCAAGGAGTAATAGTCTTTGTTATTTTTTAATAGAAGCTTTTAAATTTTCCTCTTACATTTTCAGCAGTTTTACCATGTTTCTTAATATAGGAGGCCACTGTAGCTGGATCTTTGTGATTAAGGTAAAAACAGTGAAAGATTAGGTAAAAAAAAAATGGTATAGCTCATGTGGGACCTTAAAGGCCGTGGTAAGGACACTGGGTTTTACTTTTTTGAGTGCTAGGGAGAACCATGGAGAGTTCTGATCAGACATAAGATCTATCTTTTAAAAGAATAATTTACAATTCTGTGTTGGGAGTAGAGATCAGAATACCAGTTAGAACCCTGTTGCAGGGAAGAAGACTTGGCCCAATGGATAGGGCATCTGCCTACCACATGGGAGGTCCGTGGTTCAAACCCCGGGCCTCCTTGACCCGTGTGGAGCTGGCCCATGCACAGTGCTGATGCGCGCAGGGAGTGCCCTGCCACGCAGAGGTGTCCCCCACGTAGGGGAGCCCCACGTGCAAGGAGTGCGCCCCATAAGGAGAGCCGCCCAGCGCGAAAGAAAGTGCAGCCTGCCCAAGAATGGCGCCGCACACACGGAGAGCTGACACAACAAGATGATGCAATAAAAAAAGAAACACAGATTCCTGGTGCCTCTGATAAGGATAGAAGCAGTTGCAGAAGAACACACAGCAAATGGACACAGAGAGCAGACAACTGGGGGAAGGGGAGAGAAATAAAAAATAAATCTTTAAAAAGAAAAAAAGAACCCTATTGCAACAATCTAGGTAAGAAACAATAGTGGGCTTGACTTTTTTTTTTTAAATCATAAATGAAATATTTTTTCACCATGGTAACTACATATTTTTCTTAAGCTATAAATATGGGGAATAATAAGGATTATCAAATATTAAACCTTCCATTCTCAGGATAAAACTAATTCAATTCCATCTTTTATATTTATAAATGTTTGCTAGTATTTTTAAATTCATTATTTGTTGCATCTATGTTCATGACTGACCTCATAAGAAGTACTTTTCTTTCTTATATTGTCCTTTTCTGGCTTGGTATCAAGGTTTTCCTTGAAACTGACTTTTTAATAGAAATTGAGAAGTATTCTTTCTTGATAATATGTTTATAAACCTGTCTTGGCTTGGTGTATTTTTTGTGGGTAGACTTAACTGTAAAATCAATTTCTTTAATGAGGATTATTTCCTCCCCTCATTTACTTAGGTTTATTTTGCCGTTCTCGTTCTACCTTCCTCACTTGGATGATGAGATCATTAAATCTTCAATTCAGATACTATAGGCAGGACAGACAATCTCAGGAATTTGAGACCCTGTCAGTGGGCCTTACTTTGGAATATATGATCCCCAATGTAACAGAATTAGACTCATTTGTAATTTCCCTACAGATGGTTATTCTACACCTTTTATTTGAATCTATAATTAGCACTATACTCATTAAATGTATGTCCCAGACAGTTAAATCTTCTGTCTCTTTCATATGCTGGTTGAGGCGTGGACTGCAACACCTAATCTCCAGTTCATTGGAATCATCAGGGGCAACTAAAAAAAGGCTGCTTGACAAAGCCCACCCCAAAAAAGCAGAGTATCTACAACTGCAAACAAGACAGTTCCATCCATCTGCCCCATGGGATCTAAGCCCCCCTCCCAATTAGAAACAGAATGGGCATCATCACCCCCAAATCCTCAAGATTGAGGAATGAATAAATATAAGGGGGGAATGCAACTATGGACTAAATTTACTATTCTAGAAATGGAAGTATTTGAATCATTGATATAAAGGCAGTGGCCACCAGAGGTTCTGAGGGGAGAGAAAGGGAAGAATAGGTGTGACATGGTTGGGACATTGGAATTGTCCTGCATGACACTGAAATGACAGATACAAGCCATTATAGATTTTGTCAAAATCTATAAAATTGTGTAGGGCAAAGTGTAATCTATAGTCCATGGTCAGTAGCAACAGATATTGAAATATCTGTTCATCAGTTGTAACACATGTACTACACTAATGAAAGATGTTAATTGGGGAAAGTGTGGGAGGGGAGGGGGACTATATGGGAATCTCCTATTTTTGATGTAACATTTATGTAATCTAAAACTTCTTTAAAATAAAAAAATAAAATTCTCCTTAAAAACTGAGTGACAGAATTTAAGCCCATTAGATTAGCCTTTTAAATTCTGTTCAATTCTTGTATATTTTTATAAATATATAAAACATATTTATATCTTATATATTTAAATTATCACTGTTATTGTGGGGCTCAACTTCTCATTGGAAGTGTCAACTGCTGTATATATTTGAGGATATTTCAGAATATTGTTATATTCCTGATGAATTGCCATTTTATTATTAAAGCTTATTCTTAATTCCAATACCACTTTTATCTTACCTTAAAATAATCCTTATCTGTTAATAGTTGCACAATTTTCTTTTGATTGGCATTTTCTTGGCTTATCTTTTTCCATCCATTTACTTTCAATTGTTATGTTAAACAAGTTTCTGAATAAACACATCTAGATTGTGTTTAAACTGGCAATTTTAAGACATTCATTATGACAACTATTATTTGGATTTCTATTGAGTGATTTCTATGCTTTTCTTTTTTGCCTTCAACAGGAGTTTTCTTTATTATGTTAATATAAATTCTTTCCCAGATATGTTCTCCCAATTTAACCGAGGATCCTTGCTATCTCTAAAAACAAAACAGATTCTTTCAGATTATACTGTTTTATTTTATCAGAGAGGAGTGGAAAGGGAAGGCAATGTTAATGTTGCAGGACATAACCGGCTAAAAATTCCCTCTGGCATTTGCAGACTATGATAACCATCTTTTTTTCTTTTTGAGCCTATTTCTTCACCTTTAAAATGGAGAAAATGTTTTACACAGTATTGGGAGGTCCTTACAATCACAAGACATAACCTCCTCACCTCTGGAAGGTTATCATGTCTTTCTTCTTTAATTACTATGGTCAAAGATTTTTTTGATTTAGTTTTAAACCCTCTCCAAGTTTTCCTTTTCCAAGCTCAAGAAGTGCTGAAGAAGAATGAACTGCCAGTTGTTCAACCTTCTAGACATTAGAAGTACTTATTTGCACTTCACTGTACAGTTCAAACTGGGAATTCTTGGAATACACCTAATTATATGGAAAATTTTATGTTCACGGAAGTATGAAGCTTTTCCAGGACCTAGGGTCTGTATCTTTCAAATTTTCACCAGTTGTCTGACTCCTAGAAAATGAAGCACCAATGCTCTAATCTTATAACCAGTGGCCCTCAAATATTTTCTTTCCCCAACACATGAAGCTATTTGACACATTTCTATCAGGAACAGGAATTCTCAGAGAAGCTGTTTGCAGAATTTCTGGAATAGGGAACTCCCCTATGCCTACTTAAAGTTTTCAAATTAATTCATTCCTAGGTTTTTTCTTCTTATATAAAGCTAAGTTATTCTGATAACACGTTGAACATTAGCAAACTGATTTGCTGATTCCAATCCTATTTTGAAAATAGGATTGGAAGATTTGAAAATTTATTTAAAAAATGACATTGGCAAGAAAATTTCTATAAATGACCCTAATATGATCTGTCCTCTATCTTAAGTGAAGATCTATATGTTAAAATTAAATCTCTGTGCAAAACCGTGGTTCAAGAATTAGGTAGATATATATTTATTATAATTGCATGACCTCTTGACAATGTGCACTGCCATCCAAAAACAAATTGCATTTCTTATCAATTGCTACTTGTTTCTCCACTAGATGCAATTTACATACATAGGAAATGTCTTATCTCTGATACTGCCATATGTAAACATTTTTATGGATATGTTTGTGATCCAAAACTGTATGCCAAATAGATATTACTGTTACCACCTTAACATTACAAACCATTCTCATGTCCCTTGTTGAAGCTAAAGATCTTACTGCATGCAAACTCAGTTGTTTTTATAGACATATCACAATTGATTATGATTTTCTGTATTACATTGATCACTGTATTAAAAATAAACCTAGAAATAAAATGTGATAGAACTAAACTGCCAGAAGTAATGTTACACTAATGACTGGAGTCAGAGTCACTGTATACATAAATTATTTTAATAATGGTTGGAAGAAAAGAGAAAATGACTTGGATCCCATATTATTAATACTAAACAATTTGGTAAGTTCATTAAAAAATTGCTTCAATATACTATATAGGGTAGTATTAAACAACAATGGCTTTATCTTACTAATATAAAAGGTAACCACTTTTAATGTGAGTCTCTTTCAAGACACTAAGTCATAAAAGTTTATTTTAGGGAAAAAAAACACAACATTTTGATGTCTCCTTTAGCTGGATTTCCATTTCTAATTACATTTTAACATCTATATTCTGGGTGCTTTCACATATGATTTCAAGAGCATTTTAACTCAAATCTTCAAAAACAAAGAATTATTTAAGAAACTCTAAGATGAGAAAAATGAGGAAGATGCACAACATATGCACATAATCAGAAAATAGCAAAGGATTGAAGGTATCCTATCTTCTAACAACTATTTTGAATGAGTTCTGACTTCTGTTATTTTGTAACACTGATTTTTGGATTAAAAATGAGAGATGTTGGTTACCTGAATACACTATACAAAGTTGATCTCTTTTGGTCCAGAACTACTTAAAAGTATTCTAAGGCCAGAATGTGAAAAAGCTCAAGTCACTATTAAATTTTGAGATATTGCATATGGAAACTTATAACATGGCTTATGAAGTATGAATGAATTTAGAGCCAAAAGATTCTTAACAGTACGACTTTATATTAAAATAAAAAAGAGACAAAGGTATCAAAATTAGCTATCAAAGTGATAGGAAACTATTAATAGTGAAACTATTTAAAAAGCCATGAAATAAAAGATCTAGGACAATCCAAAATAAAAAGCATATTATACTTGAGAAAATCAATGATGATTTAAGAGTCTAGAACTGGATAAGAGCATAGATAAAACAAGATGACAGGAAAACAAAGATCATTTCCATATCTGGTTAATAAAGTGTAATGCAATTAAACTATCTAAAACATGTTGAATTTCACTGATCTCTTCACAGGATAGGTAATTTTTAGGTAATACATTTCCCTAATATTCTATGACTTCGGGGCATGACAGTAAATTAGAGATGTCAAAGCACGAATCATACTATTAATTATTTTATTGTTATGGATATTGAGCCCCCTGTCAGATTGAATCAATTGGTCATGATTCAATTATTAGTTTTGTTTCTTTGACTTGAAGGCTCCAAGTCATTTAACATATAACAGTATTTAAACAAACATGCCTTTTCTTTTAATACTTACTCTAACAATATGCTAGAGGTATCCTTAGTGATCCAGAAGATGACAGAGCCATTACCACCTATAGGTACTGATAACTTCACAAACATTATTCTTCTTTTCTTCTAAGCAGTTTCAGTTTGTTAATGTTCTTAGAATTCCAGTGCCCTTTTATTGTTTGATGTAATTACCAAAGAACTTAGCAAAGAACCAGTCAGAAAGACATTCAAAGCTGTTTTGCTAGAAAAGAAATTCCTAACATATGAATACACGGAAAAACCTTAATTTTAGTGGATTTAAATTAGAGATGTGATAGCAAAGTAGCTAAAGTTTAGTTAAGAGCCTTTGTCCTTTGGTATGCATTGCTTTATCAAAAGAAAAGATTATTATGCTTCCTGGGAATAATTTTAAAACCATACTGTAGATTACAATCAGACTTTGACACAAACAAAAAAGTCGAATAATCTAGTATTTTTAATAAAAAAAGTATCATCTGAAATTGACTGACTGCTTTAAGAAAATTATTTAGTTTTCTAAATGGATTGATAGTTTAAAAAACATTGCAGTTAAGAGGGAAAATATTAGAATTAAACTTTATACCTATGTCATTTGAAAGTCATCAGGAGCTAACTTTATTTTATCAATTCACCAGACTTTGAGTTATATGTTGATATGTTAATACCATAACATGTACCTCTGATTAAGTTTTACAGATAAAAACATCCAAATTACACTTGAAACTCAAACTTCCCAGAGTTTAATTGCAAAATAAAATTTAACATTTTTGCTGTAAAATTCTAAAAGGTGATAAAGATGAAGTTATATTTTTCTATTCATTTAAGAATCTCTTCTAAAACTTTTATGATATAAAAATTAATACAAAGGCTTTAATTGCTGTGGACTACCAAATACAAATTATTAAAAACAAAACAGAAAATCCTAGTAGGACTGTTTAAAAGGCTTATTATAATTCAATTTATGAAAATGAGGGATGCTATACCAATATTACGTCAAAATGAAGTCAGTTCATTTGATCACTCTATTCAAAGGACTATTTTCTTCAGTGATAATTTTTCAAAAGTTAAAGATGTTATAATTTTGGTAAAAAGCTTTAACGCTGTCATTTTATTATATTAATAGCTAAGCTCCAAAATTCGTTTTAAAGACTTCTATCTAGCAAAGAAATATGATAAAAAATTGAACAACAACAAAAATCTAAAAAATCTTGACTTCTTTCCTTTACCTGTTATCCCAACAAACTCTTTAGTATGCACTTTTCTAGTTATTTTAAAACATAAGAATTCAGTATATTGCTAAGGAATTAAAACATCTGAAACTTTCTTTTGTTATACTGTTTAATATCTTTGCTTTTAAAAGCACTATTAACATTTGGCTATCAAGAGTTAGTTTCTGAACTCAAGACAATTTATGCTTCTCCCCATAGAGTTAAAGTATATTAATTAATCTGTATTTATTATTTTAGATGTTTACTATATACTTAGTTTTCATTTGCTTACTATAGGAAAACATTCTATTTTACTATGCATCTTTTAAAACAAATTCTAACTTAATGGCTTCTTATTTTGAAAAAAATCTTTCATTTTTTGCCCAGCATTCAAAATTTCAATGCAGATTAAAATTAAATTAAACTGAATCATTAACACTTTCTACTCATATCTGTATTAAAGAGAACATATTCTCTTTGATTAATGTACTCAACACTAACTACATGATATTTGGAAATATCATTTAAGTCTATTAAATGGGAAAGAGAAGTACACATATTATTTTCAGACGTATTTAACTTATTATATGAAGTGTTTTTGTATAGTTGCAAGAATTGGAATGCTATACATCTGACTAAAACATGCAACTAATGCAAAATGACTTAAGAGCAGGAATGGAAAAGGTGAGGATATATGTTAGTTAATTCAAATGGAGAAAGTGTTGTCCAACATTCCCAAGTTTTTGAGGCTTAGCTCCTAACTCCAAAGGGAATGGAGATTTTCTTAATACAAAGCTGTAACTCCCTGTATGTAACATTACATACCCAAAGTCCCTTTCATAACCTTCATGTGCTTTCTGCAATGAACCTATATTAAACATACAAATGATACTACACTTAATCTTAGCCAAAAGGCAAAAAAGCTTAAACACAGAAATGAAAATAACTGGTATATACTTTTTAAAAAAATGTTATGTACTAATGAATACAATTAGTTCATTTTAAGAATATTAAGAGAATAACCATTTTAAGATTATGGGACATCAAAAAATATTTTGTGTCTGTGTGATTTTTTAATGCAAAAAGGGACATCTCCCCCCAAAACGCTGAATAAAAATCCCTGCAAAATGTACTGCTCCATACTATCCCTTCAGTGCAGACTACATTGTAGAAACAAAATCTCTCTTAGAGAACTAGTTGTGAGAAATAATCCCTAAAGATATTATACTCTCACTTTTACTACTTAAAAAAGTTCAATATTAATTTCTCTTAATATAAAGACTTAGCTTTGGGAAAAGGTGAGTATTTCAAAATTTTAGCCTAGGTCAATCTCTTTTGACTGGCATTAAGAACACAAGTGCCCATGCATTTGTCTATGCTTCTTTCTCTTGAAGGGTGAAACATCACTTCAGGCTGTTTCCTTACTTAGTTTTAAGCCTCTAGACAGAACTGAACGTGAACAAGTCTGGTGATGAAGCATAGATCAGGTCCTTAATATATCTTAATTTTACAGTCCCTTCTCCCATATAATTATGTAAGAAGCACCAAAACTGGAGCCAAGGTTTCAACTGGTAATGTTAACAGCAGGAACTATAATTTAATCACACCATATCATATTATACTATGTAACATTCTATATTTAGCCTGTTGATATGTAACATAGTTAAGTTTATTACAAGCATTACTTCCTAAGTCTTATGGTATAAGTGCTCCTTTTTCAAGTATTACTGCTTATTTAATAGTGTTTATCTATATCTTAACATTAAGCAAATCAGTGATAAATGTATATAATGCAATACATTGTGCCATTTCTCCCTAACCTGTATTAGGATATTAGCAAAATCAACTAAGGAAACAAACACAACTATTAAAACTGAAACAAGACATGCATGTCTGAGTAGTCAATAGAATTTTCCCCTTATCGTGAAGTTATTTTCATAAAATATGCTTCTATATCTTTAGGCTAGCATTACTTTAGCAGCAGTTGATGTTTAGGACAAGTAGGTCAGAAAAGAAGTTTCAAGTGAAAAGGACACTGAGTTAGTCTGAGAACACATCAAGTCTCATTACTAATAAACGAAGCAAACTGCTGGTGTCACCTTAACAGAAAATTGTTTTCCCTTTCAACCTGTATTTTAGTTCATTCACGTGATGACGACAAAGCTTTGGAGTTCTCCTGATATAACAATGAGATGGACTAATTTGTCAACGAACCTCTTATTTGTTTCAATACTTACATTATAACAATACAATAACTAGAAAAATGTCAGTGCCTTAGTGGTTTTAAACCACATCAATTTTCAACTTTTGTTTCTCAAAATAACGATGCAATTAAATGTATGCTTCTGCAATAGTGCAATACAGTACCCTTTCTTGAATAAAGGAAGAAGTAGAAGCTTAAAATAAGGGAGTTTGTTGCCAACTACATATCAGTCCAGCATGTTTGATATAAAATATATAGGGGAAGCTTAAACTGACTTGTAAATCTATACTCAGCTAAAGCTTCACATAACCAGCAACGGAAACAAACAGAAGTACACTCAATATAAAACACTTTTCAAAACTACTGCAAAAAACAAATGACAAAAGTGGTTAAGAACAACTGAACATCTGTTGTGTGTACCAGATGTAAAAGAAGAATGGACCCTGTAGTTACTTGCACTGTTTTAGAATTACGTGAAGGAAAAATTAAGACTTAGTCCACTTCCATCTCTCCAGAAGATTTAGTATGCTGGGAGCTGTCTTTTGTTGTATCTGATTTAGTTTCAGTTCCACTCTGCCCATCCATTGGTCCATTGTGTTCACTGTTAGCTTTTGCTTTATCTTCAGCAACTTCTACTTTTGGTTTGGGCTTATAAATAATGGGATTACAGAAATTATCCAGTTCCTATAAACAACAGAAAATTAATATTAAAATATTACAGAAACAAGTTACTATTAACTTTCTAAATTCCACATTAACTTTCAAAATTTCCATATAATTCCCTATGTCTGAATTTATGTTAGCTCAGGTAGATAACAAGTTTATTCAAATACCTCAATAAAGGACTTAACATTTCTAGGCAAATGCACATTCACTGGGTATAAGAAACTACTGAATCTTTAATAATATTCTTTTAATCTAACCTCTCTAAAACATATTTCCTCTTAATTAAATTGTTTATTTTAGCAGGAATAACTTTAAATTCATTCCTTTAAATCATGTCTAATGCTTTGTGATGAGAATTATGTCAAATAATTCCTATATCATAAATTGGAATTTCTCAACATTTATATGAAAACAATTTTAAAAAGTAGAATCATATAAATATATATACTAACAACATTATTATTTGAAAATTATTGAGTAATCTTTTCTATTGAAAGTCAATAAGGCACTGAAAGAAAAAGCCATGAAAGTAAATGTAAGCTAAAAACAATTTAAAAGAAATACAATATATTTTCTATTAATTTTCTTTTTACACAGAAATAAAAAGACTATTCCACAAATATTAGTAAAATTTAAAAATCTTGCAAGGCCAATGTCAAAGAAATTGGAGAAGGGATGGAAAGAAAGGGAATAATATATAAATGGAATGTTTTGGTGGTAAAAGTGATTCTGTCATAATTTGTGCCTCATATGTTAGGAGTAAATTACCTACTACAACTTCTTATAATAACCTTGTAATTTCAGAATGAAAATATTTCAATTGCTTTATCTGGTTATAAAACCATGACTTGTTTTTGTTAAAAAGACATCTTTGTATCTTAAAAATTATATTTAATGGTTATATAATACATGGATATATCAATTTATTTATCTAGTTTTCTGTTGACATTTTAGGTTGTTTCCAATTTTTTTTGCTATTATAAAGCAAGGGTATATATCTGCATTTACTTGTGCTATCAACTTAGGACATTGTGATTCCTGGGTTAAATGGTATACTCACTTTAAATTTCAATATATATTTCCTATTCACACAATGTTCTGGAAAAATTTAACCAATTTGCCCAGAGAGAGCATCCATTTCTCCACATCCTTGCCAACTATGGCAAAGATTATAAATGTAAACAGAACCACATCAGACAGGTATAAAAATGGTTTACATTTCTTAGGTTACCAATGAGGACAAACACCTTTTTGTTTATTGGACATGTACTTCTTTTTCAGCTGTTTAACCAATATCTTTACTTATTTTTTTATTGGTATGTTGATCTTTATTATAAAGTTTTGTCCCCTGTGTTTTTCATGGTGTTTTCTATGATATCTTTGATATTTTTATTAGCAATGTTTCTTCAACTATAAAGTTTATTTTAGAAATAAGATTTTACCATGGAATTTAAAACATGTTGAACTATATCAAAGATAAACGTATACTGCGATGGACACGATGGAAACTTAGAGGTCTTTAATCAATATATAAGTATGAAATATATGACAGTCAGAATTGTCACACTGCTTTATTCTATTATGTATTATACTTGGAGAAAAAGAACAAAGTCTTGTGTATGTGACATTAAATCAAGGAAGAGAGATGTCCCACTTAGGATTAAAACAAACCCCTATTTAAGTACCTCTACTTCACATTTTATACAAAAATTAACTCAAAATGGATTAAAGATCTAAATATAAAAGCAAGAACCTTAAAACTCCTAGAAGAAAATGTAAGGAAACATCTTCAAGACCTGGTGGTAAGTGGGGGTTTCTTACACCAAAAGCATGAGCAATGAAAGAAAAAAAATGGATAAGTGGGACCTCCTCAAACTTAAACACTTTTGTGCATCAAAGGACTTTGTCAAGAAGGTGAAAAGGCGGCCCACTTGATGGGAGAAAATACTTTGAAAAACCATATATCTGACAACGGTTTGATTTCCATGCTATACAGAGAGATCATACAACAATAAAAGAGCAAGCAATCCAATTAAAAAATGGGCAAAGACTTAAAACATTTCTCCAAAGAGGAAATACAAATAGCGAAAAGGACATGAAAAAATGTTCAATATCACTAGCTGTTAGGAAAATGCAAATCAAAATGACAATGAGATATTAACTTGCACCTCATACAACGGTCATTATTAAACAGAAAACAACAAGCACTGGAGATGATGTGAAGAAATAAGAACACTCCTTCACTATTGGTGGGAAAGTAGAATGGTGCGGCCTCTGTGGAAGACAGTTTGGTAGTTCCTTAGGAAGCTAGAGAACTGCCATATGTCTTGGCAGTCCCTCTACTAGGAATGTATCCAGAAGAACTGAATACAGTGATGTGAACAGACATTTGTGTATGGATGTTCACAGTGGAATTATACACAATTTCTATAAGATGGAAACAACTCAAGTGTCCATCAACTGATGAATGGATGAACAAAATATGGTACATATATATAATGGAATACTATGATGCTGTAAGAAGAAATGAGATTGGGGCACATACAATAACATGGATGAACCCTGAGGACATTATGTTGGGTGAAATAAGCCAGACAAAAAAGGACAAATATTGTATGGTCTCACTAATATGAACTAAAAACGAAGAATAAACACCTGGAGTTAAAACCTAGACTATAGGTTACTAGGAGATAGAATGAGGACTGAGAAGGTGTACTGATGCTTAACGTGTGTAGAATTTTCAATTAGCTTGATGGTAAAAGTGTTAGTGAACCCAGAGGTGGATGATGAATACAAGAATGTTCTTCTATGAACTAGAAACAAATATATGTCACTATTACAAGGTGGTAAGAATATAGTGATGCATAGGAAAAATACAATTAATATTCACTTATGGACTATAGTTAACAGCAATATTGTAATATTCATGCCTCAATGTCAAAGATGGTACTATATCAATGCTAAGAGTCAATAACTGGGAAGTATGGAATTTTTCCTTCTGGATTAAGGAAAATGTTCAGTGATTTAATAAGACTGTACAACTCAGTGATGAAAGTGAGAGCCACTGACTATACACTTTGGATAGAATGTACAAGGCATGGGACTGTATAACACAGTGAACCATGTGGTGGAAGAAGGACTGTGGTTAACAGTGCAAATATGAGTGTGTTCTCTCAGAACTATAATAAATGTATAATACTAATACTAAAACATAGTGTTAATACTAGGGGGTGTATGGAAAAAATTACTAAATGTATGCTATGGACCATAGTTAATGGTAATAGTCTGATCATATTCTTTCATAATCTGTAATAAATGTTCCACAAAAATGTAAGGTTTTGGTGGAGGAATGATGTGTAAGTATTCTGTACATTATGCATGACATTTTCTTGATGAAGTGCTCACAACTTCTAATAAAAAGCAAAAGTGGAAAAAAAAAAAGAACCCCTTTTTAAAAACAGAAGACCGGTCTTAAAGTTGTTTCTCTAAATTCTTTTTTCATGTTGAATTTCTCAATTTATGACTCCCTTTAAGAAATCTTAGCGCCCATTAAAAAAATAATGATTTTACCTTTGACTTTGCAACTATTTCTGAAACTTTTACCACGGGATCTTGAGTGAGACTTAGTTTGTTCTGTGCATTCATCTTACTGTTCAGCCAATTCATGGCTTCACTGATATATTTTTCAACTTTTTCCATTTCAGCAGGATCCAGATGATCATATTTTTCATCCTATTAAAAATAACTTTAAGGTAAGATTTTTTCAGTAATCACAAACTTATTGATAATTTCTACACAAAGCACTTGAAGTCTTAGTGTATATCTCACACATATCCATGTGAAAAAGTGTATGCTAACTACACAGAACTAAAGAGACTGAGAGAAAAGGAAAAATCAGTATAAGTTTAAACAGAAAAGGCTTTCTGAAGAAATCAGGTTTGGAAAAGAATGCTTACTGGAGGATACTCAAGGGAAAAGCACTTAGTCAAGAAATAAGTTGCATGGAAAGGAACTTGTTGGAGGAATAGAGAGAAATAAGGCTGAGCAGGCAAACAGCTTATTTATGCACTGACACTGGCAGGAACATTCAACATCAGTACCTGGATTTTTCCTTTAGATTTGGCTACATATCCTGGATTGTAATCTTTGTTTAACAAAACTCACAAATCCCTCATATCTAGAATAAGTAACATCTTTCCACACTGTATAGCTGAAAACCACAGAGCATAGTTGTTAAGAGTTTATGAGTTCAGACTGCTTAGGCTAGAATCCTGATCCATCATTTACTATTTGTGTAATTCTAAACAAGTTGCTCAAGCTTTCCAGTTTTCTTATATACAAAATGAAAACAATAGTACTAACTTTTTTATAGGTTATACTTGTGAGATTAAAGTAAAGATAATCCATGTAAAGGGCTTAAAATTCATTAAGTACTTGATAAATTATACATCTATTATCCTGACACTCATGCCTGAATCTTTATGGTATGGTTCTCTCTTGTCAACTGATTCAGTTTTAACATCAATGATTAAAAACTGGAAGATCAGGGAAGCAGATTTGGCTCAGTGGATAGAGTGTCTGCCTACCACATGGGAGGTCCACGGTTCAAACCCAGGGCCTCCTGACCCGTGTGATGAGTGGGCCCATGCACAGTGCTGAGGCCCACATGCAAGGAGAGCACCCTGTAAGGAGAGCCACCCAGCGCAAAAAAAGTATAGCCTGTCCAGGAGTGGCACCGCACACATGGAGAGCTTATGCAGCAAGATGACCAACAGAGATACAGATTCCCGGTGCTGCTGACAAGAATGTAAGTGGACACAGAAGAACACAGTGAATGGACACAGAGAGCAGACAAATGGGGCCAGGGGACGCAGGGAAGGGGAGAGTAATAAAAAAAAAAAAAACTGGAAGATTATAGTGAGCATTTATTTAGAGCAGGAGTCAGCAAACTACCGCTTGCAGGCCAATTGAGGCCTGCTGCCTGTGTTTTTTTAAATAAAGTTTTACTGGAACACAGCCACACCCATTTGTTTAAATATCACCCATGGTTGCTTTCCCTCTATAATGGCAGAGTTGAATAGTTGTGACAGAGACTAGACTGCAAAGTCTAAAATATTATTTGGCTTATTAAAGAAAGTTTGCCAAACCCTAATTTAGAGGAAAAAAATGAGAAACTTAATGTTGTCAAATTTTACTATTCCATCCAAATTGAGATAACCTGTATAAAAATGAATATTTGAGGCTTACAAAGAAGCTCAAAGATCAAGGTTAGTAATAGAGATGTGCATATATACTTAAAGGAATAAAGGGAATGGGGGATTACAGATGACTAATGGACTGGAAGACTAAAAGCAAGTAAAAAATAAAAAAAGGAGGCCAAGGAACAAAATAAAGGTTAACAGAGTCTAGTTTCAAAGAGGTCAATAACAAAAGGGCCCAAGAGCACTTAGTTTTCACTATATGTAAGTATATATAAATGTAATCGCTAAGAAAATAATGGATTTGGTTACTGGATTAACTTTGTACAATGTGGTTTCAGTGGAATTTTAAAAGATGAAATCCACACACTTTCATTGTATTTTAAATGCATAACAATCCTTTACTGATAATTCTCCAATTAAAACATTTTAAGTTTGGTGCAACCCACTGTAGCATTGTGGGTGAGCACTTGTAGATTTACCCAACCCTCTCCATGTACCACATGCATGGTACCTTTAACAATTGGTTTCATGAATTCAATACCTTGTTTCTGTACGCTTCTATCACTTTCATTACAAGCTGGATCTTTTTTCCCAAGTCATTTAAAGCTTTTGGCCTCTCTTCATGTTCCATGTACCTCATCTGAATAGGCTGGCCATATTTCTGTTAACATAAAATTTTTAAAATGTTGTTAATATTTGAGTTTTAACAGAAAATAACTTTTATTGAGCCCTCATAGGATGAAGGATAGGAAAGAAAGTTTATCAGATTAAAATATGTCTCTCTTATTTCCCTAAAAGGAAGTGAGTCCAGTGGCTATTTTCTTGCTCAATCCTACACAGGCAAGGATACCTAACAGGTTTCATCTCTTGATCCCTACCAAATCCAAAGTCCAAATCAAAACTTTATTCCTACAAAGTCAGGCATTAAAAGTTTGCAAAAATACTAAACTAAGAAGACCATGTAGACTATACTGTATGCAAAGTTCATGCATTTTCTTGAAACTTGGTTTAAATATTTATAATACATATATACCTTCCATGCATGATTAGTGGGACTTTCTGATATTTGATATCTACTGAATATTTTATATTTATATTTACTCATTAGATTAAAACATATACTGTATTATATGTGTAGCTTTTTTTTTTTTTTTTTGTTAAATACTTTTAGCCCCTTCATCCAGGCAACTATAATGAGAGTTTCTAAGTTTCTAAATATTACAAGAGACTCTATTAACTTTGGGGATGGGAACATGTTAGGAAGGATGACATTTATTATTACTGGACATTTAAAAAAAATTATTTTACATACCTAAAAAAAGCTTATTTTAGAATAATTTCAGATGTGCAGAAGAGTTACAAAAGTAATACAGAGGGAGATCCATATACTGCTCTCTTGTCCTTCATTAATGTTGATATCTTACACTACCATGCTACATTTGTCAAAATGAAGAAACCTACACAGGTACATTATTATTAACTGAATTTTAGACTTTATTAGGATTTTACCTTTTTCTGTTCCAGGATCCTATAAGGTTGCAATTAGTCTATTTATACCATACATATTGAATGGTATATTTATTGAATGCATTTTTCAAGTGGGAATAAGTACTTCAGTTTTCATCTTTAAAAACCATCTCAAGAAAATGAAAATCTATAAAAATTTCTATAACAATTTCTATGGTTACTTATAACAAGGCAAAAATAATTCTTTCTGGGCTTTTCAGTTACTTTAATTGGCCTCAGCTGCCTGATTTTTCCTTAGCGTTCAAAATACACACATTCCTCTTAGGGAGATGGGGAATAAAAACCACCAAGAAGATAAAATATGATAAAATCTTAAACTTATTTTTTGTAGTTACTTTCTAATTATTCCCTATGGAAGTAATTTATTAGCATGAAGATAAATTTTCTAGACATTAACTTCCTTTGCTTTTAAACATAATCCTACCACACCCCATAGTTCTAAAGGGTTGCCTTTTTCATTATTCTGAAAAACCTCAACAATGGCATCATTTAGCATCTTTGCTACTCAAAGAATGGTCCAGAGACCAGCATCATCACTTAGGTACTTAGAAATGCAGAATACTGGGCACCCTAGATCTTCTGAATCAGAATCCGTATTTCCTAAGAGTCCCGGTAATTCATATGCACATTAAAGCACTGCTATGATCCACACTAAGATGGAATGACTGAAATATCTCCTTATCCCTTTAACATGAACTTGTAATCTCTTAAAGTTCTTTGTTCTTTTTTTTTTCTCTTCAGGGGAAGCCGGGTAGAAAGCAGGTGAAAAGGAGAAGCAGTGGTCTTAAAATTATACCAATAGAAAAGAGGGGTCAAGTTTCTCATTTCTTTGTGAAGTGATATTTAGAACAGGGGTGTGTGTGTCATTTTTGGTCCTTGGCTGATCAAGTGTTCCCATCAGAAGCAGTGAATGCAAAAGGCAGTGAAATATTATTCTCCAAAATAAGAGCAGTGAAGGGGAGAGAAAGGGTGGCTCCTCTAATAGATTAGTAAGTTAGTTGACAAATTTATCATGTCTTAAAGACATCTCAAATATGTTGGTTTTTAAAAATTAAAAATGTATGGACAGTTTTGAAATTTTTTTAAAAGGAGAAAAAAGACTGTTAAGGAGGTTATTTGATGACATATAACTAATATTTTTTTTGCCCCATTCTATTTATCAGTTCTAGCAATCTGTATAAATGCATTTTACAAATGATAAGATAGTAAATTTGAACTAATCTTTGATAAGAATACATGCCTTGTCAATACATGCCTTGTACACTGTACATTCAGATATTTAAATTTGCAAACACACTGTTCTGTATGTAAGGGACTGTATGTAAAAGTCTATTAAAACTATTCCATATATCCTAAAAAAAACATGTGTCTTCACTGTGTAAAAATAATACTAACATTCTGGTGGGTCTGCTAAACATTTATGTCTGATTATCATGATAGACAACTATGACTATATATGTTTTCATTTTAATTATCATGTGGCATTGACCTCCTCTCAAAACACTTTTTAAGAAACTTTATGTTCTATTGAACACTACCACAGACTTTACAAACAATTTACCTTTAGTTCCTGAAGCTTATCCACATAAACTTGTTTAGGTTGATCCTCTCCTTCTTCGTAAAGCCAATTTTCTGTGTCTTCCAATATTGCAGATAGTTTATTCAAGTCCTAGTTATACATTTAAGAGACACTGACTGAAAATGCTCTCCACAGAGTTCAGAATCATCAAGGAAGGATGGAATGTTTTTTAAGCATAAGAGATTAAATTTCAGATTTTTCTGACTTCTTACTTACAAATGTATTTTTTGACATACTTTTGCAATATGGAAAAATAACTAAGAAACATCCCCATGAGTTCAAGAAGACTGGACAATAAAAATAGTCTATTTATATAACACATACCAGCATTATCAAGTACATATTTAAGGAGTTCTAATAAAAATCATAGGGGGATTGAGTGGGAATAGGGAATGGGAAGTTAGGGCTTAAAATGTACAGGACTCCTATTTGTAACGATGGAAATGTTTTGGTAGTAGGCGATAGTAGCACAAAATTAACAGCACTGAAATATATATCTGAATGTGGTTAATAGGGAAAATGTTAGGTTGTATAATAGGGTGGCATATGAGAATCCTGTATTGTATGCATGGTTATTCTGTAAACCCAAAACTTCTCTAATAAAGAAAAAAAACTTATGAAATTTAGACTTACTTCTGGAGTGATGAATTTTTCATAGACAGAACCCAGCTTGTCTCTGAAATCATATACATATTCTTCAACAGCATTCTTAGCATCATTTCTTTCTTTCTCTAACTTATCCTGCATTATCATTTTCCCCTATTCAAAAAGTTACAGATTAGTTGCCATTAATAACAAAGATAATATTATTATATAGTCAGGTTCAAGGCTCAGGTGCCCTTCTTACTAGCTTTGAGATCTTGGGCAAGTCATCTCACTTTTCTAAGCCTCAATTTTTCATCCTGGAGATTATACTTACAGCTCACAGGACTGTTAATAAAACTGAGATACTTTATATAAAATATTTAGTACAGTGCCTGAAATATAACTGGTACTGAATACATGTTAGTTAGGGGAGGGCATAATGTATAATGATTGTGATTGTCAACTTTGGAGACATACTACTGGATTTGGTCTATCTGTACCTCAGTTTCCTAATCTGAAAAATGTGGATATATAACAGTGACTTCAGAGGTTTGGAAGATTATATAACATATCAAAGTGTTTGAAGATGTCAGCAAAAATTATTATTGTTATAGTCAAAAGCAAAGAAAATAAAGAATCCCTGCAGATGGTAATACCTGATGAACAAAATTTTCACTTTCATAAAAACATGGTCTTTTAAACACAAGATCTCCTTTAAAAACTACAGTGCATTAACATTGTGAATTTGGAATAGTGAAATATTTAAAAGTTAAGAAAAATCTTATTTTATATACAATATTTGTCATAGCTGTGCTTCCCCATAATCTATTCCTTTGGGAAAATTAAGTTTCAAAACATACAAATTCTGCAAAGTTTCAGTAATGACAATGATAATGGTAGTACAACATTGTGAACAAAATTAACAGCATTCAATTATGTATTTGACTGTGGTTAAAAGGGGAAATTTTAGGTTGTCTACAAGTTATTAGAATAAAAAAAATTTAAAAAACCATAGGACTGTACAACAGGGAACCCTTATTTAAACCATGGACTATAGTAAATAGTACAAGTATAATAATATTCCTTCATCAATTGTAAGAAATGTACTACACTGATGCAAGGTGTTAATAATAGGGGTGGTTTTATGGGAACTCTATTTTCTGTATGATTTTTCTGCAAACATAAGACATATGACTTCTCTAATAAAAAAGAAAACAACATACAAATTCTGAATTATTCCGGGTCCTCAAGAATCTCTGCCTCATTTATAAATGCAGCCTTTAATAATTAATGAACAGGTGATAAGAGTTTTTGGTAGGTAGTAAAAAGAGCAAGCATTAAAAAGTCAAAATCTCTTGAGGAAATTCCTAGAATAATATGTAGCAGACGGTTAGAATATGGGACTCCTCAAAGAAGGATGATCTCCTTTAATGCCAGCCAAGCCTGTAGAAATTAGGAACCATCAATCAAAATGCTTTGAAATAAAAATAAATTACTTTTTACATAGCTGCCAGTAAGCAAAATTCATTTCCTCAAGAGACTATAAAATTAAGCATATAAATAGGCAAAAAATGTAAAAAAATGTCAAGAATAAAAATGGATTTTTAAAAATGTATTAAATGGAAGTCTTTAGGAAATGATTTGAATAGAGCCTTAATCGTTAAGGACAACACATTAGAAGGGGGAAGCCTCTAATACTTCTGTTGGGTGTTACTGTAAAAGACAGAATAAAAGGTGTTAAGACTCCTTAGATTTTCAGAATGGTCTTTTGTTACTGGGGAGACAGGCTGTTTTGCATATAACCAAGGTGGAAACTATGCTGTACAAAAAACATTAATGTAAGTGAGCATTTTGTCTAAAATAAAGTAGTTCAATAATTTAATAATCTCTTAGGAGTTATGAACTATTTTTACCCCAAAATTAATAATCATTGACTTCTATAAAATTTCAGAATATAGTACTACCTATTTCATCATCAACTCAAAATTACATACCTCATTTTCAATGTAGTTGTTGAGGAGATCTTGGCCAAGTTGTCTACATAGGCTACTCTGGATAGGTAGATCAATACTCTTGACTTTTCCTTTTTTAGTGGTCTGGTTTGATCGATCTTGTTTGTCTGAGGGAGGTGACTGCAAAACAAATGCAAAAGAAAAGTGTAAATTTTTAAAAACAGCTTTGGAGAATGATTTCAGGTGAAACAAAGAAGCAAAATTAAATAAAAAAACCATTACCACCTATCATACTTTATTTTATTAATTTAAAAATACTTTAATACTGATAGTGTTTTGTACTTTGTGCATGCTAAATCCTTCTTACATAATAAATATTGGGTCTGAAATGCAAATCAAAACCACAATGAGATACCACTTCATACTCAGTAGCATGGATATAATATTAACCAAAAAAAGGAAAGGAACAAGTGTTGGCCAGGATGTAGAGAAACTGGAACCCTTATACAATGATGATGGGATCATAAAATGTTAGTCATTTTGGGAAACATCTAGACAGACAGTTCCTCAAACTGTTAAACATACAGATACCACATATTCCAGCCCTTCCATTTCTAGGTATATGCCCAAGAAAAATGAAAACATATATCCACACCAAAACATATACATGACCACCTCACACCCAAAAGAATGGCCAACATTAAGAAGAGGAAAAATAAGTGGTGACAAGTAGTGGTTGGGAATGTAAAATGGTGTAGCTGCTGTGGAAAAGTATGAATTTCCTTAGAAAGTTAGGTTTGGAATTATCATGGTTTAACAACCCTACTTCTAGGTCTGTACATCAAGAATTGAAAGCAGGGACTCAGACAGATATCTGTATACCAATGTTCATAGCAGCATTACTCATAGTAGTCAAAGGGCAGAAGCAACCCAGATGTTCATCAGCAGAAGAATGGATAAACAAAATGTGATCTTTACTTACAAGGGATTAGTAATCTCAGCCCTAATAAAGGAATGAAGTCCTGATACATGCCACTACATGGATGAACCTTGCAGACATTTTGCTGAATGAAATGCATCAGACATAAAGGGATATTGTATAATTCTACTTCTATGATACTGCTAGAGTATACAAATGCATAGAGAAAGAAAGTGAAACATATATTACGGGGGTGGGGTGGCAGAAGGGGAATGGGGAATTAATACATAATGGGTCTTGCAGGGTTTCTGTTTGGGTTGATAAATTTTGGTAATAGATGTGGATGACAATACTCCAAATTGGGAATGTGATTATTCCCACTAAATGGTATGTTTGGGAGTAGCTGAAGTAGGAGAGTTTATGTTGCATATATGTTTCTCCAATTATTTAAAAAAACAAAATAACTAAAGTAAAAATGACAATTAAATGCAATACATGTCATCCTGGACTGAATAATGGAGGAGAAAAGAACTAAAAGGACACTATTGAAACATATGAAAAAATTGGTATATAAACTGAAAGCTTTATATCAATGTTAAAGTTCTCAAATTTGAAATTTGTACTTGATGTGGTTCCATAAGTGAATAACCTTATTTTTAGGAAATGTACATGAAGTATTATGAGTTCAAGGAACATATGTATACTCCCAAATGTTTTTTTTAAAATGATAGATGGATTGATAAATGGTAAAATGATACAGCAAATGTGGCAAAATGTTAAAATAGATGGGTTTGGGCAGGGGAATGAGGGTCATATGTTGGAGTTCCCTGTATGGTCTTTGTATTATTTTTGCAACTGTTCTGGTAAGTTAGAAATTATTTTAAGATAAAAAGCTCAAGGGAAAAAAATTTACACACAAATTTTATAGCAGCATTAATCATAAGAGCCCCAAAGAGGAAACAATCCAAATGTCCATCAATCGACAAATCAATAAATAAAATGTGGCATATCCTACAGTATTTGGCAATAAAAACACATGAAGTACTGATACATGCTACAACATTAATGAATCTTGAAAACATTATGCTAAGTGAAAGAAGCCCATCAAAAAAAGATGACTTAATATATGATTCTATTTACATGGAATGTATAGAATAGGTAAATCTATAAATAGAAAGAAGATTACTAGTCTGGTGAGGGTGGGGTGGGGGTAGGGAGAAGAGTTGGGGGGAAATGAAGAGTTACAGTCAAATAACTACAGGGTTCTTTTCTGGGGTGAAGAAAACAATTCTAAAATTGTTTGTGATGATGGTTGCATAACACTGTGACTATACTAAAATCCAGAGACTTGTACACTTAAATAAGTAATTATATGAATGAAACCTCAATCTGTTAATTAAAATTCTTAAAGAAAGGTAAAAGTAAAAATTTAGAAAAACAGACTTCATGTATCAAATTACTTTAGTGACAAGGATTTAAAACTCTCTATAAAAAAATCTATACAAACAGTATGATATAATGACAGCTAAACTCCATAGATTAATTTCTGTTTAGGTTAGAAAAATCTGTTGAAGATGACAGTTTAGAACAGTAGCCAAGTTCATTCAGATGATGGGGGGTGGAATCTTTTCCTTCTCTTTTAGCTGCAAGGTTTGTCTTAATAAAATAATTAATCTCAGTAGAGTTGAGAGTATAAGATCACTTTTTTGAAAAATTGATTGAAGTATATCACTCATGCATAAACATACATAAACAATAAATGCATAATAATAGTTGTGAACCTATAAAATAAACATATATAACATCATACAGGACTCTCATAATTCACCCTACCACCAATAACTTGCATTGTTGTTAAGCCTTTTTAACTAATGATTAAAGAGCATTGTCAAAATATTACTACTAAACAAAGTATTTTCCCCAACCAATCCTATTACTATTATTTTTATATCATTTATATAGGAACATACATAAACAATTAAGTGTATAGTAAAAGTTGTGAACTTACAAAGCAAACATGCATAACATCATACAGGGGTCTCATACATCAACCCTCCACCAACACCTTGCATTGTCATGAGATGTTTGTTACAAATTATGAAGGAATATTGTCAAAATCTTACTACTAATCATAGTCCTTATCTTACATTTGGTATGTTTTCCCCCAACCCACTCTATTATTATTTTTTATGACAGAAGTTGTAAACTTAAAAAACAATCATGCACATGTGCAAAATTCCCAAACAACACCCCTCCATCAACAGACCACATTGTGGTGTGTCATTTGTTACAGATAAAATAATATCATCTGATTGTTACCATGTCCATAGTGTACATTTGGCTCACATTTTCCATTTCCATTTCCTGCCTCATAACACAGTATACCTTTGGCATAGAAGCAAGAATATTATTACTACTAACCACAGTCCATAGATCATCCAGCTGTATTTTTCCCATGCTTCTCCACATTCCCAATACCCTGCAGTAGTGTTATATATTTGCTCTACCTAACAAAACACACTCTTGTATCTTTATCATCAACCACAATTCTCATCAACCTCTTGGTTTACCATGCTATCAGTTCCTAGATTATTCTCTAGCATTCTGTCAATTGGCATTTATATAACAAGACTATAATTTTCAGTCACATTCCCATTTATAAACTAGCTATTACTCACTGTGTGTTACCATCCACACTACACATTTCCACACTTTTATAGTAAAGCTAATTAAAACTTCCATACATTAAACGTCAGTAGTCCACTCAGTCCTTCTCTTATCTCCTTTAAGAATCCACCACCTACCACCAAGTCTTGAAGATATTTTCCAATATTTTTTTCTAGAAGTTTTATGGTTCTTGCTTTTATTTTTTGTTTTTTTCATCCATTTTGAGTTAATCTTTGGATAAGGTGTGAGATAGGGGTCCTCTTTCCTTCTTTCAGCTATGGATATCCAATTCTTTCCACACCATTTATTGAATGGATTGTTCTGCCTGAGCTGTGTGAATTTGACAGTCTAGACAAAAATCACTTGACCATCCCTGTGAGGGTCTGTTTCTGAACCATCAATTTGGTTCCACTGGTCTATTGTGTCTGTCTTTAGGCCAGTACCATACTGTTTTTACCACTATAGGTAGGTATTATGATTTAAAGTCTGGAGATGAGGGTTCACTTTTCCTTTTTATGATGTTTCTAGCTATTCAGGACTCCTTACCCTTCCAAATAAATTTAATGATCAGGTTTTCAATTTTTTCTTTAATGCTGGTGGAATTTTTATAGGGATTGCATTAAGTCTGTATATCAATCTGAGTAGAATTGACATCTTAATATTATTTAGTCTTTCAATCCATGAACATGGAATGTTCTTTTAGTTATTTAGGGCTTTTTTGGTTTGTTTTAACATTGAGTTCCAGTTTTCTGAATACAAGTGCTTTCCATCGTTGGTTAAGTTTATTCCTGACTATTTGAGTTTTATCTGTCATACTTTATTTTCACCACTCTTTTGACACTTTCAGTTACTTTTATTGATATAATCTTCATTTCTAGACTCTCTTCAAGGTCCCTCTCTCCTGTCTTTTCTTTTCAGGCTGTAGCATACCTTTTAGTATTTCCTGAAAATCTGGTCTCTTGCTTAGAAATGTTTTTAGTTTCTGTTTACCTGTGAATATTCTAATTTCGCCCTCATTTTTGAAAGACAGTCTTGTTGGATATAAGATTCTTGGCTGGAAGTGTTTCTCTTGTAGTGTCTTGAATATGTCAGACCACTGTTGTCTTCTTTTTTTTTTTTAAAGATTTATTTTTATTTATTTCTCTTCCCGCTCCCCTCCCCCGGTTGTCTGTTCTGTGTCCATTTGCTGCATATTCTTTGTCTGCTTCTGTTGTTGTCAGTGGCACAGGAAACTGTGTTTCTTCCTGCTGCGTCACCCTGTTGTGTCAATTCTCTGTGTGTGCGGCACTATTCCTGGGCAGGCTGAACTCTCTTTCGGCCTGGGCGGCTCTCCTTACGGGGCGCACTCCTTGCGCATAGGGCTCCCCTACGCAGGGACACCCCACTGTAGCACAGAACTCCTTGCGCGCACTGCGTGTGGGCCAGCTCCACATGAGACCACTGTCTTCTTGCCTCCTTGGTTTCTGGTGAGAAATCAGCACTTAATCTTATTGGATATCCCTTATATGTTATGCTTTGCTTTTCTCTTGCTGTCCTCAGAATTTTCTCTTTGTCTTTGGCATTTGACATTCTGATGAGTATGTGGCTTGAAGTTGGTCTATTTGGAATTTTTCGGATGGGAGTATGTTGTGCTTCTTGAACAGGGAATATCTATGTACTTCAATAGGGCTGGGAAATTTTCTACCATTATTTCTTCAAATATTCCTTCTGCCTCTTTTCCCTTCTCCTTCTGGGACACCCATAACATGTATGTTTGCACACCTTTTGCTGTTATTTAGTTCCCTGAGACCTTGTTCAATTTTTTCCATTCTTTTCTTCATCTGGTCTTTTGTATGTTCACTTTCAGTATGTTCACTTTTTGTATGCCATTTCTTCAAGCTCACCAATCCTTCTGCCTCTTCAAATCTGCTATTATATGATTCCAATGTTTTTAAATTTCATTTATTGCACCTTTCATTCCCATAAAATCTGCTATTTTTCTATGTATGCTTTCAAATTCTTTGTGCTTATCCAATGTCTTCTTAATATCCTTAATCTCTTTAGCCATCTCTTTGAATTTATTAAGGAGATTTGTTTGAACATCTATGATTAGTTGTCTCAAATCTATTATGTCATCTGGAGGCTTATCTTATTCCTTTAACTGGGCCATAGCTTCCTGTTTCTTGGTGTGGACTGTAATTTTTTGTTGGTGTCTTTGCTCTGGCTTACTAGAGTATTTTTTCTGGGTGCAGTTTTTCTTTTTACTTTAGGGCTTCCTATCCTTTCTCCCTTGCTGGTTTTGCAGTAAGAGCCAAGCATGTAGTTGGTGCTATAAGCCGTGGAGGCTCAAGCTGCCCTCATTGCGCCAGGGACCAATAAAGCTTCTTCCAACTTTCTCCCTTGCCCAGGTAGGGACAGAGTCACAGCTGTGTGGAATAATCCAAGTGCAGGCCTAGACCATAGTTGTCCAGAAAGACTGATGAAGCTTCACATCCCTTTCTCTCCTGCCTATGGCAGGGATGGAGCTGCAGGTGTGGGCAACAATCTATGCAGTGTGGGTCCACCATGACCACAGTTGCCCTGGTAGCCTTCTGATTTTCAGTCTATGCCAGCCAAAGTTACCTGCAGTTACCTGTATAGGCTGGTGCAGGGGTCCTCAGCCTCCTCCCTACCAGAGGCAGGGCTGAAGCCTAGGCTAGGGCTGCAGACTGTTCTGCATGAAAGAAACTGGTTTCGGCAGACACTGAGAGTTTCAGTCAGCCCAGCTTCCCCTCAGGCTGGGGGCAGAGTCAAAATGGTGGCTACTGGCCTCTTTCTGACTTGGGCTGGTTCAGACACCTGCTATTCCCAGGGTTATATTTTAGCCAGCCAAGTCTACCAATCAGTAGCCAAAATCGGCAGCCAACCATCTCCTCCTCTCAATATTGGGAAATGGAACTTCCAATTCTAGCCACAGAATAGCTCCCCGGGCAGCTCATGCTGCCAGAGTAGGATAATCACTCGCCTCCGTGGCTTGGCCAGTAATTCCCCGAGAGGCTGGTGCAGGTCCCTGCAGCTTCCTCCCTGCTGGAAGTGGCACTGGGGCCTAGGCTAGAGCTGCAATCTGATCTGTATGGAAAGAAGCTGGTCCCCATTAGCACTGTGATTTTCAGTCTGCCCTGTTTCCCCTTGTGCCACACGTGGAGTTAAGATGGCGGCTCCTGGTCTCTTTCTGACTTGGACAGGGTCACACTTTATCTGTCCTCAGGATTATACTGCAGCCCGCTGAATTTACTCATCAGTGCTAAAACTGGTGCCCAATCGTCTCTTCTTCCCCCATTTTTGGGAAATGGAGCTTTCAATTCCAGCTGCGGAACAGCTCCTGGGGCGGCTTGTGCCTCCAGTGGAGGATGGGCACCGGCCTCTGTGGCATGGAGTGATCTACTTGAGTCTTCTCTGCAGATGGGCAGTCTCCTCCTTCTACTCGTTCAAGGATGTTGCAGGATGCTCTTCTGGCCTCCTGGAGCCCCCAAACAGGTATTTCAGCTACCTCCAGAGAGCCCTGTAGCAGGAGCTGACTGACTCTAGGAGCTCCTTACTCTGCCACCATCTTGCTGGTTTTCCCCATAAGTTCATTTTTAAATATACTTATTATATTTTTTAAAGATTTATTATTTATTTATTCTTCCCTTGTGGCTTGTTTGCTGTCTGCTCTCTGTGTCCATATGCGCTGTGTGTTCTTCAGTGTCTGCTTGTCTCCCTTTGTTGAGTGTTCTTGCTGCGCCAGCTCTCCGGGTGGCATGGGCCATCAGCTCTCCACACAGCTCGCCTTCACAAGGAGACCCTGGGATGCGAAGCCAGGGCCTCCCATATGGTAGATGGGAGCCTAATCAATTAAGCCACAGCCACTTCCCTAAATATACTTATCTTTTGCAAAAGAAAAATGTTTTATGATAGACAATAAAATATGTTAGGTTGTTAATTCTGAGATGTAAGTTTATTGATAATCAAAATTTTCTTCATTTTGCTTGTTCCATATTTTGTCCAATAAGATTGTATGATTTCTTCATTTGTTTTTAGAGGGGATGGAACTTGGGACCTTGTTCATGGGAAGAAGGTGCTCAACCACTTGAGCTAAGTCCACTCCCAAGATTGTATGATTTTTTTAATGAGAAAAAACATTACTACAAAATACACTTTTTTTGGGTACCAAAAAGATAATTTTACTTATATCATAAGGACCCATTCCTAAAGAAATCTATAATGTATCAGTGAAATATATTTATTCTCACTAAATGTTTTCTATACTTTTCCACAGTACTAAGATTAAAAATATCAAGTGTATTAAAAAGCATGCATTATAAAGCAAATACATTTACTTCTTCAAAATACAATCTCAAATGGATACAACTACAGAAATAGTAAAATAAACCTTTGTTTTGGCGCCTGTATGATCAATTTCCTCTTCTGGGGTATGTTCAGCATGGCATTTTTGATGACCTTCTTCTTGGTCAACCTGCATTTTATCCTGGAAAGAAAATATGTAATTGATTACATATATAGTTTTCTTTTACCTATTTTTTTTTTTAAATAAAACAAAAAAAGGAAAAGTGAACAGTGTTCAATCCTGTTTTGAAATATGTATGAACATAGTAAGGTAGAAGCATGTTGGCTCTACAAATAATAAATGCATAGATAAGTAAAATTAAAAGCTATTGTTGCCTTGTGAATAAATCTTGTTTAATTCACCTGGGGCCAAAAAATTGAAAAAAGAAATGCAAATTTGTTTTCAAGTTAATCAAATCTACAAGCCAAGATTCACAAAATGCAAGCATACCAAAACAAAACATCAAACTTCATGTGAAAAAGGTTGATAAATAATTTAATAATGTGGAAAAATGAAGTGAAAATAATACAAAATCTACATATTACAGAGACTCATTTATATTTTTAAAATGCATTAAAGTGCTGAAGGAAATTCACCAAAACTGTCACAGTAGTTGTCCTGAATTATGATATTTTAGATTTTTTTCCTGATGTCTAAAAGACAAAACCTTTAACCAATAAAACCCCCAAAATGGACTTCCAACTTGACAAATAATCAAAGCAATAGATTTTTTTGGTCCCCTTCTTAAAACCTATGCACCATCATCCTTCTAAAAAAAAAGAAAGCTTGGAAAGCAATTAACATGATGTTGGTCTTTTATACCTGGAATTAAGCAAACATATATTACACAGAAGGCTAATATGAATAAACGTTTATTTTTGACAAAGAGAAAAACAAGCTGAAGATAATTTACACCAGTGTTCTTTGTAGTTAAAAGTCAACTATTTCTGATATTCTAACTCTTCCAACTCTATAACCATTCCAACCCTGTGATGGAGAAAAAGAGGGGAAATTGGTAGTGATGAGCTGGGATCATTCAGGAAGAGACAAAAACATTATTTTTTTTAACTCTATCTTATGTGTCACTAAGTAAAAATGCTGGCAATTAAATGGTCACAAGGTTTTATCACTTAGAATTTATATTTTATACCTAAAAAATACTTCCACTGTTTCGATATCTAAAACTCTATACATAAAAAGGAAAATAAACCAAATAAAGAGACAAAATTATCTCAAACTTCTTCACATTCAGAATCTAATTAGTTCTTCTGAGTCACTTAAAATTAGTTGTCGATGTTCTTGTTTTTCTACACATTATTGTCCTCTGAGCCATCAAGAGCATTGGTCAACCAGCATTTGTTTAAAAATCATTCCAGTAGTAGCTCTAGTATTATCTTCCAAGCCATCAAAACCTATTCTGCAAATTTTATGGTGCTTTTTTCTTTTTTTCTTTCTTTCTCTTGCCAATAGTAGTTAATACATGGCTTTCAGACAACAACCGAGATTTATCTTCCCGTCTTGGATGGTCCCTTAAATGGTTTGTTCACCAAAATATCAAGGGACTGCAGTTACCAAGTCATGCTATTGGGAATAACAAACCAAGTTCACACATGTATACAAATGATGAGAACTATTTCACGACTTAAGATCTTATCCCAATTTTGAGGATGTTAAAAAAATGGGAAAATTCTGCATCTTAGAATTTATAAAAAATAGTAATTTATTAATCTCTCACAATGATTTTGGGAAGATTCATAGTATATTATCAATAGCAGGGAATCAGTAAAAGTGACTCTAGACTCTGGCTTTTCTGTTTTAAGCTCCAAGATTGGTAATATCTTTCTGTTTATTGCTATACCCAAACACACATACTGGGTACTTCATAAATATTTGTCAAACAAAAAGTAATTAAGAATAAGATGTTATCATCATGGGCTTTACCCGATTTATGCCCTTGATCTGTCTTCTCAGTTTCATTTTTTCCTTTCCACTCTCCCCTTTTTTCACTCCTATATCCTATACATCAGCCACCCTTCTACTTGTTACAAACTTCTTCCTGCCTCAGGGCTTTTGTACTTGCTATCATCTCTACCTGGACAACTACCCATACTCCCCCTCAAATAGTCTCTTTTTCATCTTTCAGGTCAGCTTACCAGTTCCTTCCTCCCAGGTGGCTACCATATAGTTAATTTCCATCATACTTCACCCTGCTAATTTCCCTTATATGTATATGTCATCTTGTTTCTTGCCTGTCTTTTCCCACTAGAATATAAGTTAAAGATGGGTGGGGATTTTCTCTGTCTTGTATCCTTAGTGCCCAGGACAGTGTTTTTTTTCAAATATATTGAAAAAAGACAACCCAAATGGTCAAAAATTGGGGAATAGTTACCTCATGGTACATCAATATCAATAAAAGAAGCTACCTTCATGTAATTTCTTAACTTGCCCAGAAATTATTATGTATTAGAAGTTCCAATTTTTGAGACATTCTTATGTTAAAAAGAAATAGGCATTCTATACTCTAAAATATGATCTTTCAAGAGAACCAAAGTTAATCTTCATTTTGATTGAAAAAAAAAATGAGGCCCATAAAATAATCTTTCTAAATTAACCCTAATGTAAAAAACAAACAAACAAAAAAAACCTTTGCTGCTGCTCACTAATCTGTCTGGGTTTCTTTATATACCCAAAGACAGCAATGTTGACAACTAGGAAAGAGTAAAATGAAGAACTTATTACCCATAGTATTTGCTCCTCTAACGTTTAAACAATTAGCTTACATAGTATAATTTGAATTGGTTTCTTTTTTTTTTAATTTTTTTTTAGGGCTGTTGTAACAAATTACCACAAACTTGGTGATAAACAGAAAATTATTCTCTCACAGTTTTGGAGGCCAGAAATCAGAAATCAGGGTGTCAGCAGAGACATGCCCCCTCTAAAGGCTCTAGGGGAGATTCCTTCCTTGCTTCTCGTGGTTTCTGGCAATCCTTGGATTTTAGGTGTATCACTCCAATCTCTGCCTCTGTTTTCATATGGCCTTTCTTCCCCTTCTGTGTCTGTTTCTCTATATCCAGATTCTCTCTCTTGCTATTATACCACACCAGTCATTGGCTTTAGGGCCCACCCTAAGACAGTAATGACTTTTTTTTCAACTTGATTACATCTGCAAACCCCTTATTTCCAAATAAGGTCATACTCACAGATACCAGAGGTTAGGACTTGAATATCCAGAAACATCTCATTTATCTATAATAGAAATTCCTTATATGGGAACCTCAACTACATGGAAATACACTAGAGAAGGAGTTCTTAGCTTTTTTTGTTCCATGGACCCCTTTGCCAGTCAGGTGAAAACCACGGACCCCTTTCTAAGTTCACACTCTACTGTGTATTATTTAATAAACATATCACACCTGCACCAACATGTCCCCACAAGAATGTTTGTTTTTTTCCCTCTCCCCCTTCCCCACCCTGCTGTTTTTGCTGTTTGTGTCCATTCACTGTGTGATCTTCTGTATCTATTTCTCTTTTTGTCTTCTCATCTTTCTCCTCTAGGATTCACCAGGATTCGATCCTGGGTTCCTCTGACGTGGAGAGAGGTTCCCTGTCAAGTGTGCCACCTCAGTTCCTAGTCTCTGCTGTGCTTCACCTTGACTCTCCCCTTTTTCTCTCTTTTTGTTGTGTCATCATCTTGCTGTGTGACTCACTTGCACGGGCTCTGGTTTACTGCACAGGCACTTGGCTTGCTGTGCGGGCATTCGGCTCACCACACGGGCCCTGGATCGCCACACGGGGACTGGCTCACCACAAAGGCATTCACATGGGCATTCAGCTTGCTCCGCAGGCACATGACTCACTGTGTGGGCACTCAGCTCAACATGCGGCTCACCACGTGGGCGCATGGCTCACCATGTGGGCACTCACATGGACACTTGGCTCACCACATGGGCACTTGGCTCACCACGTAGACACTGGCTCATTGCACCAGCATGCTTTCTCTTCTTTTTCACTAGGAGGCCGCGGGGATCGAACCTGGGTCCTCCCATAGGGTAGGCAAAGCCTTATCACTTGAGCCATGTCCTCTTCCCAGAATAATGTTTTTTTGATTTTTAATTCAAGCTCATGGAACCCTGGTTAAGAACACCTGCTCTACAGTAACCCAAAACACCTTAGCAAGCAAAGAGATTTCTTGAATGTCTCTGAATGGCCAGAGCAGGTGTCATAAATTCATGCATTTCATTAAGTCCACATCAGAAATTACCCTAAAAAAATTGCTTACCTGGATTTCTAGCCCACAGATCAACAGAAACAGAAAACTGGAAATGCTATGGGAGGTAGAAAATGAGTACCACACTATTTTTGCTTTATTTTCAGTGCCCAGGATTCACTAACAGTATAGAGAGAAAACTAAGGGACTCAGCAGAGACACATTAAAAAAAAGTGGGTAAAGAAAGTGAAATGCTCATAAAGAACTAGTCTTTGATGGGGGTGGTGGGGTTGAATGGGACATCATATATCTATATATATTTTTAATGTAATATTATTACAAAGTCAATAAAAAAATAAAAAAAATAAAAAAAAAGAACTAGTCTTTGAAAGGTGTCCTGTGAAGTATTAAACAGCTGTTTCCCAAACTGTAAAAAGAAACAAGAACTAAAAAACTGTAAAAAAAAAAAAAACAAAACTACTATATTAGAATTTCAAAGAAAACTAACTGAAGAAAAGTTTTTAAAAGTTAAACTAATTTTGTGGTGTGCTAAGACTTAAAAGCACAAAAGCAAACAAGTGCTCTCAATCTTAGTCTAAACAAATCTTCATGGATTAAATTTATATAAATAAATATAAGGTTTGTTGTGAACTGTAATTATAAGTTAAACTTTCACTTACTATTCTCAAGTTAAATTTATGAAAAATTAGACATATCTTCATTAAAAGATTAGGACAATAGTCCCTCTTTCTCAATTCCAATTAAGGGAGGATGTGATAGCAAATGATACATACAGAGAAAAATGAAAAAAACAAACAAACGCCATGCTCCTTAAATGAAGTACTGTAAATACTAGACATGCAATTCTAATAAGTGGAGGAAAAGATTTTACAGCAATTATTAATAAACTAAAAGATAAGCTTCACAAAAGGAAGAAATTATCTTGAAATGTAGCAAATATATTTTTAATAAGCACAAATATATTAAAAACCTACGACAGATCTCCAATTATGTTTAGAAAAATACCTAACAAATGCCATTAAAAAGAACTCCTAACTAAAAAGTACATGTAAAAAAGGTGAAAGCTTTGTGTAATGGAATACAATAAAATTCTCCTAAGATCCTCCATCTATGGTACACTAAAAGTAATAAATTTAGTGTTAGGTCACCTAACTCTTTCGTAAGAAATTAACTGTCAAAACTCTGTATTTTACTATTATTAAATGTGTAGCTCATTCTTCTGACTACCACACTTCTCTAACTGAATCCTGAAAAATTCCCTATTCAGCATGTATTTTCAATGTAAAAAAAAATGTGCACTGTTCAAAATTTATTATTCTGAATTAGTTTTATCTGTGAGTTAAAAAGCTAGCACATAAAATACATTTGTTTTTAATGGAAATTATGAAGAATTGAGGAATTTAGGAAAGATGACTCCAAACACACATATATACCCGGCTCCATATAATGCTATGAAAGATGTATAACCCCCTGAAAAGTATATTAAAATTTTAAAGATGCAGAGTATTTATAATAGAATTATTGTTTGATGCTTTCACAGGAAAAAAATTTATTTAGTGATTACTTCAGCAGAGTTTCAGGGCAAAATCTCAGAGATTAAAATTTCCAATTACTTAAGAGCCAGTTATGATTAAGATACTATATATACAATCTACTGGAGCAATCTTGAAATATGATTTCTACATACCACATCATCTTTGCTTTCATTCTTAACTGAAGCTTCTGTCTCCATAGGAGCATCGCTGTGATCCCCTTCTAAAATTTGCTTCTCAATTACCGATGCACTAGCCACACTGAAGATTCCATGGATATTAACACGAACTTTAACTTTCACTTTAGAACTATCACCATCAGACTGTGGAAAAACATTCTGAATGATGAAGCTCCCTTAAGGAAAAAAGAGCTATGATCAGTACACACCTCAGACTTACTCCTTAATGTATTAACTGAGTAATCTGACTATAATTATAATCTGCCCAAAATTATCAATGCTAGGATATATGAGAGTTAAAGTTTTAACCAAGTACAATCTGATTCAAAGACAATATAAGGAAGTATTTACAATATTGCTATTCTAGTACCAAAATAAAATTCAATTTTTGAACTTAAAAATCAAAAGGATATTACCTTTTTACTATAAGCTTTAAAAATCATAATTACCTTGATAAGTCATAAGAAAAGCAATTTCAAAAACATACCAGAGTTTTCCCATAGCTAAACTGCTGTTACCCAGTCACTAATACCTGCATAAATCATATCAATTTTTCACTCTAAGGAATTCACTAATGTTCTATTTCTCTAAAGAACTCTTAATTATAAAATGGTACCCATAGTAGAGAGAGAATTTTAAGCAGAGAAATTGAATAGTAAAGAATTTCATTGGCCTTCAATAATTTATTTTTACTACTTTTAATACTGAACTTGAAAAATTTATTTTGTCCCCCTTTTAGTCTATGAATAAACAGTATAAATAGGAAATTTTAAAATTTTAAAATTATCCCCACTCTTTTAAATGTTATAAAATTATGCTTTATTGTGTATCTTCTAATAAAAATACTCAGTTAAAATGGACATTATAGTCTTCTTTTCTCACTTTCATATTAATCAAAAGATTCTCATTAGAGTTGTTGCTATTAGGCATAAGAAAGTTTTAAATCAGATTATACAGTCATGCTGGCAACATAATTTCAATTTAATGATTAAAGATTTTTATTAAAAAATAACCAATATAAATGTTTCAGCCAGTTACACATCATTTAAAATACAGCCATCAAAATTAACAACAGTCAAGTCTGAGTGAGATTAGACCAGAAATACTCTCAGCACTAAAAAAAAATACATGTATAGAAAAATGTATGAAAAATCTTTCTTTTAAAATTCAGTGCTTTACTTGATGCTAACTTTACCATATTATTTATAAAAGACCAAAAATTTGTGGAAAACTTTTTTCTTGAGTTCTCTCACCAATTCTTGGATCAGGATAAGGTACTTCATGTAAATGAGTATAAAATGCTTCTAGCTCAAATGGTTCCTTCTTGTGGAAAGTAATGACTTTTGAGAATGGGGCAGGATGATTCTTACAGAATACTTCGCATTCCCTAAAATGGAGTATAAAAAGACTAATTAAAAACAAAAAGTTGTCTATGAACCTAATTACAGAATCCATCTTATTCTCAATTCATAAGCAGAAATGGCAAAGACCTCTAGGCACAAATGTAAAGAAAAATTTATTGCTTTTACTATAAACATCCATTTTAACAGGTACAGACAATTCTATACTACTAAAAAGGGAAAAACAAATTATCTGAAATTGGTATATTTTAAGGCCAATATTTGGGTGTTATTCTATTGCATATATCTACTAAGGGCTACATTCTTAAGTTTTCAAAAATATTGTTACAAGTAACACTTTTCTCCCTACTCCTTTAAAAAAATTTAAAAAAAAAAAACAATTTCAAAGTTATAGAAGGGAGCAAAAATAAAAATACAAGGAATATCTGTATATCCTTTACCTAGATTTTGTTATTAACATTTTCTTCCATTTGTTTTATCATTTATGCACACATACTCTTTACCTGTATACATAGGTTTTTTTTTTCCTGAAGCAATTGAGGGTGTTATTTATATTATGGCTCTTTACCCCTAAATACTTCAGTGTGTATATCCTAATAGGAATATTCTCTAACATAAGCAGAATGCAGTTGTCAATGTCATAAATTTACATTGATATATACTAATCTATCAACAATATTTCAAAATTTTCAGCTGACACAATAAAGCCCTGTACAATATTTCTCCCACTCTAGTACAAATTTTTTTAACCTACATAGCAATTCATATTCCTTAAATAGTGTATTTTAAAGTAATATATACTATTTATGACTATAGTTTGTACTAGCTTAGAAACTCACAATTGAGTACTATGCGATCATCCTATCACATTAATTACGTAGGGTTTGAAAATTTGATAATCATGAACCTTTTCCTCTATCCTAGTTCTCAAGACCTACCAATAATATATATATTAATAAAGCTGGAAATTAGAGAATAGGTTACCACGGGCAAGGGTGTGGAATGGAGAGTTAACATTAAATTGGTATACAGTTTCTGTTTGGGGAGATGGGGAAAGTTTTGGTACTGGATGACATTTGTGGTAGCACAATATATATTTTTTTAATTTTATTTTTTAATGGTACAACATTTTGAATATAATTCACATCATTGAACTATGTACTTGAAAGTGGTTAAAATGGGAAATTTATATTGTATCTACTTTATCAGAATAAAAACTTCTTAAAAGTTAACAATCACATCCTCTATGACCAAATACTTTACTATCAAGTGTATAACTAGTACCAATGTGATAATCATTTAAGTATACAGATTTTTAAAAAGTTGGTAGATCTGAGTATCTGGGTATGGGGGATGCACTGGAGTTCTCTCTCCAGATTTTGTACTATTTTTGTAACTATCCTGTAAGTGTAAAAGTATTTTAAAATTAAAAATTAAAAAAAGAAAAATCTACTAGTATCTTCCGCTTTCTCATTATGTGGTTATCAGTATATATTTAACTTTTCAATTTGGTTCCTCAAACACACTTTATCATCATTTTTTTTCCTGGGTTATGTCTACCTTTAACCATTTAAGAATAATACTCTTTGCCTCAAAAATGACATTAAAATATGCCATTTAAATGTTCTTCAAGATATTCTGAGCAAGATGATAATTTATATTTTTAAAACCTGTGCAAAAATTTCAATTTCTTAAAATGCATAGAATACAGAACAGAATTTCAAAGGCAACTACAAAACCTAAACACAGCTTTATTTCATTGTGAAACTAAGTTTCTGAAAAGATGGCAAACGAAATATTTGAAACACAAATTTCCATTCTGGAAGGGAAATAAGCTATTTAAAACAAACCCTGGCATTTCATGGAAAAATAAATGTAAATGTCAATAAAAGCATGAAAAAGATTTTAAGCTCACAATATTTAGAAATACAAATTTAGTAAAGTACTATTTTTTAAAATTACCAAACTGTTAAATTTAAAACTATAGAAGAAAAGCTAAAACAGGTAATCACATTCACTATTTACATTCAGGAATACAAATTGATACAATCTTTAAAGTGGATAATTAGGCAATATTAGTCAAAACAATATGCATACTCTTTGACTGGACAATTCCATCTCTACAGTTACCTTACATATATAACAAACACAGCTGAACAAAGATATGTATACAAGGATGTTTCTAAAAGCACTGTGGGATATAGAAAAAATATGACTTAATAAAGCATTGGTTAAATTATGGTATATATGACTTGAAGATAATATTTTTAAAAAGTTACACTTGAGATACATAGGTGAGATCCTATATATATTAAAAAGGTACATACTTTTATTTTTGGATATCTAATGAAAACAACTAGGTGGAGAATACACCTAACAGTTAACAAAGGTTTACCTCAGTAAAATGGGCAAAGGAAATTGGGGTATGTCAAAGGTAGGTCTTCAGGATTTTTTCACATGTCTGTACTGTGATTCCCATTTGAAAAAGAGAATGTTTTACTTTAATAATAAAATACTAGTTTAAAAATATGGCTATCATTGTTTACAGACTATATTTCTACATTTGTTTTTCTAACACTTTATTTAAAAACAATGTTTTTAAGAATAATAAGTATAAATTACTGTAGAAAACAGTTTAATTGGTTCATTCAAGATTCATGACTATAAGCAAGGCTTTTAAAGGTAACTTACCCAGTTCCATCTTCAAAAGAGGTCTTCCACCTTAATGTGATTGAATAGGGAACAATGTCTGTTATGGAAAACTCACGTACTTTAAACGCTGGTGAAAGAATCGCACACTGAAAATAAAATGTATACCATATTTACATCAACAAATACGAACATACCCTAGGTTACCCTGATTAAACTGCTTGATAAAGTCCTTATATTAAGATTGTTACACTTGAAAAATCAATTATAACTAGTTAAAATTAGAAAGGGCTGGAGCACTCTGTGACCTTACAAAAACTTAAGAATATATTTATATCTCAAAAAAGAATTTTAAATGGGTAGCAAGAATTCATAGAATAAATGTTTTTCCATTACAGATAGATATGTACTATTAGAAAATTTTAAAATATAAATGGGAAAGACATTTATTTATCAGGAATAGTTTCAATTTACTTTAGCTTATTGACAGGCAGTTGGAACAGAACCATATTAGAAAGTTCCTGAAGGCCTAATATCCTTTTCTGACAAAATATATACTCTAAAAAAATAAAAAGGATAACAACCATACCTGTAATGCACATCCTCTTGCAACAGCTTCATCAGCATTTAGCGTGGTACTTATGTCTTTTAGAAAGAATTTAGTTATTTGTTCCTTCACTGCAGGAATTCGTGTTGCTCCCCCTACAATTTCTATACTACTTATGTCTTCACGTTGTAAGTCTAGAAAATAAAATGTTTATAATTGAGAAAAATAAGACAGATTTTATAAAAATGTGGATGGTAAGCTTTGGAAGGCACTTTTAAAATAAGTGGATCAATTGTTTTATTTGCATAAAAAAGAACATGAAAAGGAGATAAAATATTAAAAAGGGCAAAATTAATAAACATTTATTATACTTTTTACAGGCACTGTGCTAGAGTAACAGGAAAGACAAGTACCCCATAGGCATTCAAGGAATCTTCAATTTTCTCAACCAGAAAAGAATTTCTACCTGAAGGCATTGCTGACTACAAAAACCTTAACAAAAAGCAATCATGTCCCTATTTCTACTTTCATCTAAGAAGGTTCTATACTTACATATTAAACACCATCACATCTAACTAGCATTATAGCTTTTTGACCTAAACAATAAAATGAGCTAGGAAGAATTCTCACAAACCCACATTTCTGGTGTGGTACTATAATGAATAAAAAATGAGTTATAATATTCCTTAAAATGAGAAATACAAATCTTCTAAAAACATATTAAGCTTTAATTGCTTAGACTATTTTCTATACCACTGAAATAAGTACAGTTAGATGGTTAGCTGAGAAATATCTACTTACTAGCTTGTTCCATTACCGCTTTTAAAGGTGGTTCAACCCTGGCCAAGAGGGAAACACATAACTGTTCAAATTGAGCTCTGAAGGTAAAATGAAAGAAAATTCATTATTTTGGAATAAAAAATTCAGTAAATTTTCTAATATAACAATGAAAAAAATTGGACATGATCTAGACATTTAAAAATAATCAACCACACTTTTCAACTAACAACATGCATGGGTACCTGTTCATTTTACTAGAAACATCAAGGTCGTTCATGAAACATTCAATGTTCAATGGAAGATCTGATGCATTTGCACTCATTAGCTTCTTTAGTTTTTCACATTCCTGATATAAACGCAACAAGGCCCGAGAATTTTCTTTCACATTTATCTTATATTTGGTCTTGAACTCTTCACAGAAGTAGTCTACTAAAGCCTCATCAAAATTCCTGCCACCCAAATATGGATCAAAGGTAGTAGCTAAGACCTGTTTAATTAAAAAACCAGAACTAAATTTTATGAATTATAGATTAAAAAAAAAAAAAAAAGAAACAGAAGCAGGAAAACATCCTTTAAAATTATAATAAAATGAAGCCAAAGGAGTCAAATCACAGGAATGTCAAATCTGGGATCAGAGTTAACTTATCATTTATACTTAGCCAATATATTTTCCCACTCTGAATTATCTGCTATATAGTTACAGATCCATATATCATAATTAAAAGATTAATTCTAATTCTGAAATAAATGAGTTATAACTAAACCCTTATCATCTTGCATCCTCTGGTTTCACAACAGCATTGAGTAAGTACACCAAAACTAAAAATTTAAAGAGCACAGAAACAGTCCTAAGCATTTAGTCAAGGGAAAAAAATCCAAAAAGAGCCGATTCAAAGATTGTATTGCATATACTGTAATTGGTCAGTTTACGGATCAGGAATTAAGCTTTCTAACTTTCATTAAAAAAGAAAAGAAAAGTCAGTGTTTTTTCCTAAAATCATATAAGGATATATGAGAGGCCAAAAAAGAAAACAGAACAAAATGAAGAGGAAAGGCAAGAATTTAATATAATAAGCTTGTTGAGCATACAGACCTCCCAAATAGCAGTCTGGTAGAATGAGAGCAACCAAGTCACAGAATTTCAATACCATAATTCTTTTTATTATTATTATTTGTTTGTTTGTTTGTTTGTATATAAAGGTTTATTTTTTATTTATTTCTCTTCCCTTCCCCATACCACCTCAGCCCAGCTGTTTGCTCTCTCTGTCCATTCATTGTGTGTTCTTCTGTGTCTGCTTGTATTCTTGTCAGGAGCACCCGGAATCTGTGTCTCGTTTTGTTGCGTCATCTTGCTGCGTCTGCTCTCCGTGTATGTGGCGCCATACCTAGGCAGGCTGCACTTTTTTCATGCTTGGCGGCTCTCCTTATGGGGCACACTCCTTGCACATGGGGCTCCCCTATGCAGGGGACACCCTGCATGGCAAGTCACTCCTTGCGCGCATCAGCACTGGGCGTGGGCCAGCTTATCACACGAGTCAGGAGGCCCTGGGTTTGAACCTTGGACCTCCCATGTGGTAGGCAGATGCCCTATCTGTTGGACCAAATCTGCTTCCCAGAAACTTCAATACTATAGTTCTTAAAAACATAGGACCAAGATATCTAATCTCTTTCCCTAGAATTTCACTGTGGTGTTGTCATCAGCTTTCTTTCATCAGGTGAGGTGGAATGTTGGTAAACATTAGAGAATGAGGTTAGCATAATCTGATTGGGATTTCACCCCACACATGCAAGGAGAATCCATGAATAGATTTCTCACAGGACAAATATTACCTAAAACTAAATGCAAAATTATATTTGTATGTGAAGAGAGCAAGTGAGCATTCTTCTGTGGGGAAGGGCCATGACCTTTATCAAACTTTCAAAGTGGTCTACCATGTAAAAATTACAGATCAACTGGAGGTTATCCACTAAAAAGGAAGGAAAATGTTCTCTTTTAATTAAGTTAAAATTTAAGGTTGAATGGCAAGGATCAAACCAATCTATACAGAAAACTATTCTATCAGTATGAGTCATTTCCCTTTAATTTTCTGATTACAAGGACAGTATTATAGAATATAAACTGTAAGACAAAAGGCTTTACAAGGTGTGTTGGAAAACCCAAAGTATTTTATTCTCTAGTAAACTCTACTAATGTGCATAATGGAGAGAAAATAAGTCTTGATCAAGATAGTCCATGTAAAAATGAATATAAACCCAAAAAACAATCAGAAGATAAGCACATAGGAGTAAAAACTGTCACATGGTAGAAAATTATGACTAGGACTCCAAGATAGAAAAGTTTTTTAAAACAATGGGAATCATTTAAAAAAATCTTCCCTGAAAGTGTATTAATGGATAAATAATTTATGCTCCGTGACAGCTACCTTATCACTCAACAAAAATAACAATAATAAAAATAGGCTATGTGCTAGGCATTCTAAACATTTTATATACACTTACTCATTTTATCCTAAAAAATTCTATGAGGTCATTCCTGATAGTCTCAGATAAAGAAACAGGTTTAGGGAGGTTAAGTAATTTGCTCAAGGTTATAGTTTTTCAGTGGTAGAGGCAGGATACAAATCCAGGTATTAAGGCTCTCTGTATAGTCTGTGCTCTTAATCATGATAGCTAAATGTAGCAGGTCAGTTATTTACTTACCTTAAGTTTTCCTTTGTTAAAAGCACAAACTGAGACCTGATAGGCAGAATGTCCCATATCAATAAATACTACGTTTCTTGGACTTTCATCTAAAGTGGGAAGATCCTGTTTATAAATTCCATATGCTAGTGCAACTGTGTAGGAAGAGAGAACTAGGTTAATTCTAACATAGGAATCATTAGAAAACAAAAAAATATGTCCTTTTCATATTGCACTTTAATATACAGTACAGTAATAGAAACCATTATTAGCTTCAGAGTAATTAACTTTTTATAATTTGATTGTTTTATTTTTTCCTAACCACCTATAACTTTATCATTACTGATCATACTTATAGCCAATGAGACATTTAACTTCTGCAAAAATGCTGCTCTCCAACATAAATTTCTAAAAATGTACGTAATAGTTTTTAAAAAGTAAGTGCTTTGTATTATTTAGAAAAAACTATTTCTCTGATGGTAGTTTTCAAACTGAAAGTGCTTACCTGCAGTAGTTTCATTCATCAGCCTTAAACAATTTAAGCCCGCAACTTGGGCAGCAGCCATTACAGATCTTCTCTCAGCATCAGTGAAAAAGCTGGGAATCTGGTATTTAAAAACAATAGGTAAATTAGTCTGATGTAATGGGTCTTACTTAAACATTCATCAGTTGAAAATTGTAAAATAATTGCAATAAAAATGTGTGTAGGGAAACGGACTTTGGCCCAGTGGTTAGGGCGTCCGTCTACCATATGGGAGGTCTGCGGTTCAAACCCCAGCCTCCTTGACCCGTGTGGAGCTGGCCATGCGCAGTGCTGATGCACGCAAGGAGTGCTGTGCCACGCAAGGGTGTCCCCCGTGTGGGGGAGCCCCACGCGCAAGGAGTGCGCCCATGAGGAAAGCCGCCCAGCGTGAAAAGAAAGAGCAGCCTGCCCAGGAACGGCGCCGCCCACACTTCCCGTGCCGCTGATGACAACAGAAGCGGACAAAGAAACAAGACCCAGCAAATGGACACCAAGAACAGACAACCAGGGGAGGGGGGGAAATTAAATAAATAAATAAATCTTTAAAAAAAAAAAAAAATGTGTGTATACTTTAAGGCAAAGAATGGCTTTCTAATTAAATGAGGAAAAGTAGTATATTTTTTTGCTTTATAATTTCTATACCATAAAGATTTGACCTAAAAGCACAAACACTAGTTTAAAGTTATTAATGATATGGAATACTGTAGGGCGATTTCCAAAGTCTGTTAATCTAAACCCTTCCTATTCTTATGTTTTGTTATACATGAATCTTTAATAATGAAAAATTGAAAACAGCCTAAAAGACTTAAAATGCAACTGATTATATATATTATGGTTCATCTATATAATGGAACTCTACATAGCAGGTAGATCTCAATTGTCATGGAATAGCATCTTTATTATGAAAAAATAAAAAGGTTATGTTTAGCATGATTTCATTATATATACAGATATCCTGAAGAATGTAATCCTGATTTCTCAATTGTTCATAGTGGTTACCTTTGCAAAGGGGAGAACTATATTCCAAGGGACTAATGATGAGCATGTAAATCTTTTTAATAAAATCACCAAAAACATTAAATATATTTTTATTAAAAAATAAAATAAACAACTCAAGTTTAAAACCATAAGTCATTAAGATTTTTTGATCTGTCAAACTAATAATCACTATTTTGACCTACAGACATATTTTTGAAAAGCTAGTTACTAAGCATAATCATGTACAAAATTACTTGGGACTGAGTTCTTTTATAAAGTAGTCTCGTTGAATTTTTCTATTGGATTTATAAATTTCATTTAAAAGATATTAAAAATAGGAAAAAAACCTTGAATTTTGATAAACTTACCCTGATTTTGGTACCATTCATCTGACAAAATTCTAGACTATAATGGTTATTCATCATTCCTTAGCACTTAAATACTAGACACTTTTCTAATCACTAGGGATACAGTAGTACAAAAAAAGACAAAAGTCTTGCCTTAGAGGGCTCATAATGGATTTATTGCACAAACTACAAAGTGAATAATGGTGAAGAAGTTCATATCACTTTGTTCTGACACTAATTTCTGACATGAAAATAAAAGCAAGAATAGGTTAATAGGAATGGATTTGAATTTAAAATGGATTATTTTATTCTGACATACTTTAAAGCAAGTTGGATAATGGAATAGTTATGAGCATAGACTTGGAATGAACTATCTGTACTTAATTTCTGGCTCTATCATTTATTAAGTGTGTGATCTTGGGCAAGTTAATTGAACTTTTCTGTGCTTCAGTTTCATATCCTGATCCTATTTTTCTGATGACATGAGACTCTTGATCTTACATAGTCATGTTTAATAGTATTAGGAATATATTTATGTTTAGGTGACCATAAAACTTGAAAAACAAATTATCACAATATAATGGGATCTCAAGGGATAAGATCAGGTAAACAAATGCTTTTTTGTTAAGAATCCTTAAAAAATGATCTTTCTTTCTGATATAGAATATACACAATCTCAAATTCCCTAGAAATTTTCAACCTTTCAAACTTCACCATAAAATATTAATTCCCTTAAAGGCAGGAAACTAAGCATTCCCCGGAAAAGTTACAGGTACAGCAGCCACTAACACATTAGATTTTTTAAGATTCACATATTATTACAATAGACTTTTGGGGAAATCCAATCCTTAAATTATACCAAATAAGGTAATATTTTTTAAAAAGAAAATATGAAAATGGATTCAAGCTATTTACTGGGTAAGGATACAAAGTGTAATGAAAAGGAAAGAAAATTATTGATTACAGCATTAATATACTGGAAAACATGATTCAAGAGTATTCATTACTGAAGTAAAACTTACTGAAATCACACAGTCAGCTACTGGTTTCTTCAAGGCATTTTCTGCTGTCTCTTTAAGCTTGGCCAAAAGCATTCCAGTAACTTGCTCAATTGCAAAAGGTCTCTCTTCTTCTAGGTACCGCACCTAAAACCCAAAATTGAGATATTAATTAAGAGCCATTTATTCATCTAACAAGTATTGATTGAGCATCTACTACATATGTAATGAATATACAACAGGGAAAAAGGCAAAGTCCTTGCCTCTAAGAATTTATATTCCAAAAAGACTGTCATTCTAGAATCACAACTTCATTAAAAGCAGTGACAATTTCTCTTATTTCTGAAATCCTAGTGCCTTACATATAGTATGAAAATTAATCAAATTCTTTTCAAAGATGTCTATATTGTCTTCATAGCCTCACTTTCCACAAAACCAGTTTTTATCATTCACTTTCCAAGTATGACACAGTAAACAACTAAGTACAAAAAAGACGAAATATTCTTTCTTTTGAAAGTTAGACTTCTTCCTGGATTTAAAATGAAAATTTCAGTCAATAGTTTGGAGAAAAGAAAATGAGAACATTGGAAAACAAAATTTTCTTAAAAAAAAAAGAAAAACAGGGAGATTTAAAATTCATTACTCCAAGGTTTTTGAAAACAATTATGAATTAAATATTAGACATATACATATATGAAATTTAAAATTTGTGTTTTAGACCAAATAACTACTCATCCTATACATGGGCCTAAGATTAGGTTGTATTTAATTTTAAGCACATAAAATGGAGCTTTAGAGTGCCTCTTGACTAAGGAATACTGGGAGACTTGTGCTTTATTCATGTACATAAGCCCTTCTATACTGACAACCATAAAATCTATGAACAATAAAAAGCTACCTTATAACCCACAGAACTATATTTAATTCACTGAGAAAAAGGCTATGTCTTTATCCTGTAATCTCAGTAGAGTGAATGATTTTACTCTGTACCACTTTAAACTCTGAAACAGCTTTAAAGAATTTCTCCCCCAAGCAGGGAAATGCATGAATGTATGTGAGTGTGTGTGTTCATGTATACATACATATTTAATAAGCTTTCCACACCTAAAATTGATATCCATTTATTTCCAAATCAATTTACCATTATTGTAGCAAATCACTACCTTCAAATCAAAAGAGAGGGGGAAATCAAGCCCAATGAAATAAGGGAAAAATGAATCAAAAACCATGGTCTTAGTCTGAACGACTATGAGAGGTAAAAAAATACAATATTCTTTTGTACATACATATAAAAGTTAGACTAAATAAACATAAATTTAATTCAACACATATTTAAAAAACAAATACATAAAACGCTTAAGATCTTCAACCTTCAAAAGATGAAGACAATTTGACACAGGACTCATTGATGTTTTCAACTAGCTTCAGCCTCTCACTATGAATACACACAAATTATATACTCAGACATTAGGTTTTGGCTTTCTTTTGTAAAAAATTTTACTTGTTTTTCCTGACCTATTTACAAAGTATGAGCTGTTCTTTTTTAAGAATAAAAGCAAAAGAATAAGTCTAAAGTAAAACTGTTCTAAGTGATCATTAACTACAATTCATATCTAAAGGATGTGGGAAAAGCAGGGGGTGTGGGGAGTAGGGCATATGGGGACCTCCTATATTTTTTAATGTAACATTTTGTGTGATCTATGTATCTTTTAAAAATAAATAAATATATTTTAAAAAATTAAAAAATTTTAAAAAGCAAAAAAAAAAAAAAAAGGATATCTGGGGAAGTGGACTTGGCCCAATGGATAGGGCATCTGCCTACCACATGGGAGGTCCGTGGTTCAAACCCCAGGCCTTCTTGCGTATGGAGCTGGCCCATGCGCAGTGCTGATGTGTGCAAGGAGTGCCCTGACACACACGGGTGTCCCTGGCATAGGGGAACCCCACACGCAAGGAGTGCATCCTGTAAGGAGAGCCACCCAGCGCGAAAGAAAGTGCAGCCTGCCCAAGAATGGCACCGCACACACGGAGAGCTGACACAACAAGATGACGCAGCAAAAAGAAACACAGATTCCTGGTACCTTCTGATAAGGACAGAAGCAGTCACAGAAGACCACACAAAGAATGGGCACAGAGAGCAGACAACTGGGTGGGGGGGAGAAATAAAAAATAAATCTTAAAAAAAAAATAAAGGATATCTGAATATTATGTATTTTTCCTTTTTTTCCCCTGCCCATCCTCCACCCTAGAGTCCCTCCCATTTCCCTTGAGTCCAGCACATTCTTCCTCCCAGGGAAACAGCTTGGACCTTTCCTGGCATTTCATCCTTCTCCTTATCAGCCCTGGCTATGTTTTGCAAACTTCTGAGTTTTGTTTGGCTATCACACAAGATTGTGAGCTACCCCAGGGCAGAGAATATGACTATTTAGCTCACCATGTGTGTCCAAACCCAAGCCCAACACCTGGCTGAGAGGACATGCTCAGTGAACAGATATTGTAAGATGGGCAGGAACTAGTGTGAACCACACAGTGCAAGGTATTTCTACATAGGAAGGAACTGAGGCACAGAGAAAAAGGCAACATAAGTAAGGGACAGTCTGACTCCAAATTCAAGTCTATCCATAGTCCTTAATATTATGGCTATCATAACCCATCAAGCTTCCCATTCAGCAACCCTTGAACAGTAAATTTTACCTAATATATGGCTTCATAAATTTTTCTTTTCTTTAACCTCCCAAGGTGTCTTCCCTGAACTATTTTAACAGTCTCCTGTCTCCTCACTACAATTCATCATCCACCTTGTAAGTCAGAGCCCTTTTCTAAAAATGGAAATAGAGGCCTAACTGTAACACATTTTTACCAAGTTTAAAATTTTTTAAAGTTTTTAAAAATAACAGCTTCAATAAAGAATAATTCATATAGCACAAAGTTCATCTTTCTAAAGCATACAATTCAGTGGTTTTTAATATATTCACAAAGTGTGCAAGCATTATCATCTAATTCTAGAACATTTTGCCACCCCAAAAAGGAACCATACCCACTAGCAGTCACTTCCCATTCTCCCTTCCCCTTATCTCCTAGCAACCACTGATCTACTTTCTGTCCCTATAGATTTGCCTTTTGGGGACATTTCATGTAAATGGAATCATATGTGGCCTTTTATGTCTAGCTTCTTTTACTTAGCATATTATTTTCAAGGTTCATCCATGTTGCAGTTTGTATTAGTACTTCATTTTTTTTTTTGGCAAATTAATATTCCACTGTATAGATAAACCACATTTTGTTTATCCATTCAGCTTCTGAGGGATACTTGGGTTGTTTTCACTTTTTGGTTATTATGAATAATGTTATTATGAACATTCATGTACAAGCTTTTGCATGGATATAAATTTTAATTCTTTTGGGTATTCCGAGGAATTGCTGGGTCATGTAGTAACTATGTTTTGATGTATTCTGTTAGTTTTTGAAAAATCAACACAAACAATGTTTTTGTTAATCAACCAATGACTGACGACTTCAGGATGTAGACTCAAAAACACAAAATCCAAACTCTAAGAAGTGTTTGCTTTAAATAATTCTAATATATATGAAGATTTTTCTAAATTACAGAAAACTCATTACAGCAATTAACATACTTTTTGGGTCTATTACTCTAAGTCACATATGAATCTGCCTTTATCTCCTCAAAACTGTTCACTGCTTTAAGCTCCCTAAATTATAACCACTTTTCCTTGGCAATGAAAGTATTATTTGGATTATTAAGATTATCAAAATTTTTTTTGCTTGCTCTAAAGTTTATTTAAAGAACTTAATTATGGGTATGTATAAACTGCATCCAGAGGAAAAAAGTTTAACTACAAATTACAAGTAGGAACATTATTGTCCTGGTTTATCTTTTTGGACCCGAGAAAATTATGTTCTTAAGCTAACCCATTCCTGTGCCTGTAAACACAGTATCGATGGAGCCTTTTGATTAGATTCAATAAGGGCCGTTGATTATATCACCTGATGAGTTTGTTTTTTGATTAGACTATGTCAGTAAGGCATGACAGGTTGGGTATCCACCTTCTTGCAGGGTCTCATATAAACTGAGAACATAGACACAGAAAAAGGAAGCCATCACTTTTGATCCTGCCATGTGAGAGAACACTCAAGAACCGCTAACAGCCAAAGCAGAAGCACAAAGACCCTAAGAGGCTGCGCCATGAAGCAGCTCAAGGGTGAAGAGACAAGCCACATGCCTGATCACCTACAGCTGAGCCTAGGAAGAAAGTTGAGCAGTTGAGATTGAGAGAGAAGACCTGGAAAAAGGTAAGTCATGTGTCTTAATCACCCACAGTTGAGCTCCAGGGGATACTGTGCCTTGAGGGGAAGGTAGGAACCTAGGTAGAGATCCTGTTGCTCCATGTGGCAGGATGCCAGGATCACCAGTAGCTGATTTTGGTGAGAAAGCATCTCTGATCATGCCTTGATCTGGACAGTTCACAACCTTGGAGCTTTAAGCTTTTACTCTAATAAATTTCCTATTAAAAGTCAACCCCATTTCTGGTACTTTATTGGCAGCCTTTGGCAAATGAATACAATTACCATATTTAGTTTCTTGATTTGAAGATGATATTTTTGTACCCTGCAAACATAAAGCTTACCTTAACTCCTGCACTTCCATTAGGCATCTTCTGCAGCTCATAAGGAAGTCTTACTCTTTCAGTTTGCACAATAGGATCATCAAATGATCGCCCATGAAGCTTTTTGAAGCCATGAATTGTATTTCTTACATTTGTGACAATCTGTTGGCAAGAAGTACTTAATTACTTAATGAATGAAAAATACTAGTATTCTAATACCTGCAAACTGCTAAGTTCCCTTTTTCTACACATCCAAGTTCAGATTTATACATAACCATTCATTTTTCTTGTTTCTAATGAAAATAGAAAAATTATACAACAATGTCTGCAACTAAACTATTACCTGGTTTCTAACAAAAATTTCTCTCCTAGGGGATACTATAATCAAAATTAATGTCTTAAAAAAAAGAAAAACCAAAAATTTTTCAAATACAATGGGAATCTACCTACAACTAATTTATTTGGTTTTCCTCAACACTTTTGTTCTAGTAAATTGTTAACTTTGGTTTCTTTTATTTGTAAATGGCTTGTATTATCATAAAGTAATTTGTCCTTTAACTATAATACAGAGTTCAAATTATAATACTACTGAGATACAATTACTTTTCCCTCAGTGACCTTTAAAGCCAAGTAGATCTTGATCTTCAATTATGAGATGAAAACCATAGGGATGCCAAATAACCATGTTAGTTTCTTTTGCTCTTTTGGAAAAATAACTTTAGTTTCATTCTTCAGAGACTGTGATATCTATGATACACTTAGAAGATGAGACAAAATATGAAATATAAACAAATGAATGGGAGGGCTTAAACCAGCATTTAGTTATACACAACATGAAAGTGGAAGAGAAGATAAATACGAGCACGTGCACACATACACATATATATCAAGTATAAAAGATAAAAATCATAAACAAAAAGTTCAGGATAAATGAGTCAATTATACCCACACAAAAAAAAACCCCATGACCAAAAAAAAGCCCCATTAAACAAAGTAAATTCATATTAAAAACTATATTATAATGAAGGAAAGAAAAACTGAGGAAACTAAAATAAAAGAAATAACTGGTAAGGATAAGGACTTTTGGTTCAAGGAAAATCAACTTATAGCGACCCTAAATTCACAACTAGAAAATTTTATAAAATTTAAGAACTAATTTTATATCTCAAAGCAAAATGAGTCTAATAAAATACAAAGGTCTTGGGATCTATCATATTTCCCTCATTCTCTTTTGCTCACTTTCAACTACATAAAATAGGAGCTTAATTACCAGGGTTCAGTTAATTCTTCCTATAAAAGTCAAAACATCAACTTCAACAATTAATTTACCTGGCTTTTAGCTGCATTTCCAATGGCTCGAGTTCTGGTTCCCAAAGATATACAGGCCCTAAAGAGGAGAAAAGTGAAAAATTTATTTCTATGGTATTTTTGTACTTAAGTGCTATAATTTTGCTTCTCCATGTACAAAAATGAATTTAAAAGGTTTAATAAAATCATGCAATATACTATTCTAAATGTAGATTACTGCTGGGAAGCAGATTTGGAGGTCCAGGGTTCAAACTCCGTGCCTCCTTGACCCGTGTGGAGCTGGCCCATGTGCAGTGCTGATGCGTGCAAGGAGTGCCCTGCCACGCAGGGGTGTCCCCCGTGTGTGTGTGGGGGGCCCATGCGCAAGGAGTATGCCCCGTAAGGAGAGCCGCCCAGTGTGAAAGAAAGTGCAGCCTGTCTAAGAATGGTGCTACCCACACGGAGAGCCAACACAACAAAATGACGCAACAAAAAGAAATACAGATTCCCGTGCCGCTGACAACAACAGAAGCGGACAAAGACGACGCAGCAAATAGACACAGAGAATAGACAACTGGGGTGGGGGAGGAGGGGAGGAGGGAAGAAATAAATAAATAAGTAAATAAATCTTAAAAAAAAAAGTACTCAACTGCTTGAGTCACCTCTGCTCCACAATAATATATTTAAAAAAAATTTTTTTTAGGAAGTACCAGGGATTGAACCTAGGACCTTGTATGTGGGAAGCAAGGGCTCAAACCACTGAGCTACCTCTGCTCCCAAAAATCTTTTTTTATGTCTACTGGCAACACTGTTGGTCTCCAAAATCATTTTTCAAATTCTCTTAGTCTATGACCTACTTAAAAAAAATATATTACGAAGGCTAGACTGCTTGTATTCAAATTCTGTCTTTGCTTTTTAACAACTTAGTAACCTTGTAAAAATTACATAACTATTATATGTCTCACTTTTCATCTGGTACTCTTCTAAATACATCCATATGGTTTGTACTCTCACTTCTTTTAGGTCTCTGCTCAGTGTCAGCTTATCAGAGAAGCTTTCCCTGACCATCCTATATAAACAACATGCCTGCCTTCCCCAACACATACCCTAAACCTAATTTTATTTTTCTCAATACTTTGTACTTTGTATCACCAGCTGACATAATTTATTTACTGATTATATCTCCATACCAGAGTGTGAACTCCACCAATGCAGGGAATATATGCCTACCTCCTAGATCTGTACTATTCAAATATGGTAGTCACTAGCCACATGCGGTTAGTAAAATTTAAATTATAAATTCAGTTCCTCAGCAGCAATAGCCACATTTCAAGTAAGCAACAGCCACATTTGCCTGGTAGATAGTACAGAACATTTCTAACTTCCTGGGGAGCTTAGATCATTGTCTGGTATATAGCAAAGGTACATATTAAATATTTGCTAAATGCATAAGTAAATGAATAAATGGAACGATGGCTCCAAAAGGTAATGCTTCTTTGGAGATTATGAAGAATAAAACTTCGAAAGTTTCATAGGACAGCTTGACAAATAGCAGTGGTGTCAGGTTATAGAGATCTCAAATGGTAAATTGCAAATTTGAAATTTATTTAGTACATAATGGGAATTCATTAAGGTTTTTGAATAAAAGAACTTAATGTTGATATATAATACAAACTGAAGAGGAAAGATCCCAGATCAGTGATTTTCAAGTGCTGAGCAATTCATTATTATGTTGAGAGCCAATAGATTTTCAGGGAAGAAAAGCAGTTAGAAAGTTCACTTAGTGAATTTAAGGAATGTTTGTTGAGTAACTACTACATACCTGGTACTATTAGTTGCTAGAGATACAAGAGGGAGGGAAAAAAGATAGACAAAGTTTTGGCTTTCTTGGAACTTACTGTTATAAATTCATACAAATGAGTAAAATAGAGGGGTACATTGTGCTCTAAGAGTAGGTAATAGCAGGAACTGACCTAAAGGAGAACTGTCAGGAAAGACTTATCTGAGGAAGTGATGAGATTTGAAGGGAGACTAAATAATGATGGCATGGGAGGAAGAACTGGTGAAGATAATTTAGATTACAGTGTGAACTTATGGGAGGAGAGCAAGAAGTTGTCAGTAATTTTTATCATGGTGATGGCAGCAGAGACAGAGAAAAGGGGAAGGAATTAAGAGACATGTACGAGGTAAAATTAAAGACTAGAATCTTTCTAACGGACTAAATCTGCTATTTCCAATCTGGTAGCCACTAGCCACCAGACACAGGTGGCTATTGAGCATGTGAAACGTGGATAGTCTAAATTAAGATGTGCTATAAATGTAAAATATACCAAGGGTTTTGAAAATTTAATATTTAAAAAAATAAAATATATCTCTTCGTGATTACATGAAGGGATAAGATTTTGGATATATTGAGTTAAAGTAAATATATTATTGGACAGCACTGTACTAGATAGAAGGAAGAGGCAGGAGTTAAGAATAATGTCTACGTTTTCAGTTTGCATAGGAATGTACATGGTGGCCTTTCACCGAGACAATAAAAACAATGGAAGAGGGGACAAGTTTGGGGTGGGATAATCACATGTTGGACATGTTAAGTTTGAGGTGTATTTGAGATATCCAAGCATATATATCTAGAAATGAAACGTTAAAAGTGATGGGCATGGGAAGTGGATGTGGCTCAAATGATTGAGCTCTGGCCTACCACATGGGAGGGTCTGGGTTCCATTTCTGGTGCCTCATAAAGAAGTTGAACAAGACAGTGAGCTGATGCGACAGGCTGGTGCAGCGAGCTGATGCAATGAGATGATGCAACATGAGATACAAGGAGGCAAACATAATGAGGGACCTAACAAGCAGAAGTGGAGGTGGCTCAAGTGATTAGGCACCTCTCTCCCAACATGGGTCCCAGGTTTGGTTCTTGGTGGCTCCTAAAAAAAAAAAAAATACCAGCACACAACACACAGCAAATGCAATGAGGGGTGGGGAAAAAATCAATAAATAAAATATTTTTTAAAAAGTGATGGGCATAGGAAGAAGATATGACTCAAAGAGTTGGGTGCCCACCTCCCACATAGTAGGTCCCAGGTTTGGTTCCTGGTGCCTCCTAAAGAATACTAGCTGACACAGTGAGCAGGGAACAGATGTGGCTCAAGCAGTTGGGCACCCACCTCTCACACAGGAGGTCCTGGGTCTGGTTCCCAGTGCCCCCTAAAGAAGACGAGCAGACACCAGGAACAGATACCACAAGTAGACACTTTGAGCAGGTAATGAGGAGACAGATGAAGGAACCATCTCAGTGTGTGAGTGTGAGGGGGTGATGGACATATGCAGGAAAGAATAGAAGTTACCATTCTTTAACTGTTAAGTGAAAAATAGGAAAATAAGGATATAGTAAGAATCAGTGGCTCAGATGACAGCTTTGAATCTGTCTTGTCTTGCAAATAACTCTTTGATTTTTATTCTCTGACAGAATAAAAATTTGCATACCCAGTATAGTAATCTGTGTGGGTGATTGCCATTTTATCCTAAAACTTATCTATCAGAGAAAATATGGTAGCCTGCTTATAATCCCTGCTCACAGCCCCAATTACTTGCATACATTTCCCAATACTTTAAAATTTTCAGTACTAGGCTACCATCACTTGAGTACACAGAAAATCTTATTCTTAGGTTGATTCCAAGAGATTGACTTGTTAGAACACTAGATTCAAATAAGATTCAAATTCAGAGCTATCACTTAATAAGTGCTAGGTTCTTTGAAATATGTTTCTTGCCTAAATCATTTCACAGAGAAAGCTAAACAGTTACTATTATGAGACTCTCTCTGAAGATAAAGTAGACAACTTTTAAAGACCAAAGAATTGTAATGCTGGTTGATATAAAGATAGTGGTTGCTAAGGGTTCAGAGGGGAGGGGGACGGAAGAACAAGTAAAACACACTAGGGCAGTGAAATTATTCTGTATGATATTGCAATGATGGATACATGACATTTTACATTTGTTAAAGCCTATAAAACTGCACAGCACAAATGTATAGCATAACGTAAACTATAGACGTTGGTCAGTAGCAGTGCTCAATACTGTTATATCAATGGTAACAAATGTACCACATTAATATAAGATGTTACTAATAGGAGGAACTGTGTGGGTATAGGTGTGTGGGGGGTTATGTGGAAATTTCCTATACTTTGGTATAATTTTTCTGTAAATCTAAAACTTCTTTAAAATAAAGTTTATTATAATTAAAAAATAATAATATTGGGGCTTGGAAATGTCAGTTTTAAATAAGCAGAAAACCCACCTCACAGAGTTAAAGGTCTCCAAACTCGTGTCTTCAATTTTCCAATTTTCTTTCAAAAAAGATTCTAGAAGACAATTACTAAATATAAAATACCTACCATAGATTTTCAGAAAAACAAAAATAAATATCTGTTTTTCCTTTAAAACTTTTTTGACCATACCAAGGGAAATACACATATTATAACATAATTTAGGCTGATATAAAACTTTTTACAAAAAAGAATATTCAGTATACTTTTTGTAGATTATCTAAACTACTATTTAGAAATGCCATTTATACCTCAAGAAAATTGATACAGTACAGCTTAAATCTATAATATCCAATCTGATGTTGATAGCCTAAGGGAAGATGTCAGATTCTCAAAAAATGCCTCAGAATTCTAACAAATATTCTACACAAGCAAAACTTCTGAATGTCTTCTGCCACTTCTAGTGGGAGAACATAAAAAAATCCAAATGACAGGATTTAACCTTAAGAAAGCTGTATTTTCCCTTAAAAGTGAAGGTTAATTTTTTTTCTCTAGTCCTTAGCTGCCAGCCTGATTAGCTGCAGAAAATACATATTGCCTGCTGAAAGTTTTCTTATCTAGGATGACAGCACTCTCTAACTTTGTTTGCTTTTCTCTTGTCAGTCTCCATTAAGAATCCAAAACCTCTTGATTTCACTACTTAAGCTTTAAAAAAGATGTAAGACATTGAAGAAGAAATGGAAGAGATTGCCTTGCCACTGTATACAAAAGGCAACACCTATTACAGTGATGAAAGGCAAAATGTCAAAAAAATTTTTTTTGTTATTTTTCATATTTTTAATACCTCAATTTATTTTTTACTTTATTTTAGTTTTTCTAAATTACTATATACTTTATTTCTAAATCTTTAAACCTATCATCACTATTTCAATTTCCTATTAATTGAATTTGGCAATATATTAGGCTTCATTTTTGAAGAAGTTTTAGATCACAGAGGGGTTCAACTAGGGCAGGGAAGGAGCACTGGTGTGGGATGTCATTGATGGGGGATGCTTGTGTGGGAGGGAGTTTTCCAGGGCATGCATATAGGGTATACAGGTATGTTCAGATGTTTGTTGGGTATTTACACAGTGGGTAGAGTTTCACATGACAACTGAGGGAGTGCTGAGTTACCATCCTAGACAGCTCTGTCGCATTCCCCAATGGAACAGCAACAATCCCCTGGAACAGAAACAATCCCCCAAGTGCAAGGGCAAAGACCAGTGAAGAAGGAGGGTCCAATGATGGGCCCTTGATACTGATGACTACTCTTATGAGTTGTGTGCCTAAAATTTCAACTTGGCCTAGAGCTGCAGGGTGCATACGAGTTACCTCCTAAGAGCCTCCATGTTGCTCAGATGTTGGCCACGCTCTAAGCCAAACTTATATTTCTTAATGTAACATTTTGTGTGATCGATGTATCTTTAAAAAAAAAAAAAGATAATAAATAAATTTGAAAAGATAGTACATTTTTTTCTTTGAGTTTTCCTTTGCCAGTTCTGAGAAGACCATAATTACTATCTATAATTTCTTTCACTATCACAGACTAAAGAGTAATAAATACAATAGCTAGATTAATGATGACATGAGAAGGTACTCAGGTTTAAATCAAGAGGTCAGGCCCTGACATTTCCAATTTGGCTCTGAATTAAATTTTCAGTTGCTGAGCAAATAGTTTTGACTATGGTTGCTAAGATATCCATAGAGTAAGATTTCTCAACCTTGGCACTACTGACATTTTGGGCTAGATAATTTTTTGTTAGGGGGAGGGCGATATGCATTGCAGGATTTTTATCATCTTCCCTTCCCTCTACCTACTAGATGCTAGTAGTATCACCCCTGTTTCTCCAGTTTTGACAACCAAAATTATCTTGTCATATTGTCAGATGTCCCTGAGAGGCAGGAAAAAAAAAAATCACCCCTGGTTAGGAATCACAACCCTAGAACATCATTTCCTCAATAGTGTTCTGTGAAATATAATTTCTAAGCAGTACTTCTGAAAAAAGGACCTCTGTGTCCAAACAATTTGGAGAACATATCTTTTTCTTAGAATGTTCCAATGTTTATAAAGAGAGCTGAGAAGTTTTGCAATGAACTATATAGTTATTATTGTTTCCCAAAGTTAACAATTTGGAAAAAGTTTCACTAGCCCTCAAAGGGGGTGATTATAGACTATTGCTATTTACTTTCTAGCTTGATGTTAGCAAATAAGACTTCTAGATTTAGTAATAATATAAAGCTTCTAATCTTTTACTATGGCAACAGATAAAGCACTCTAATGAATAAAAAAAGAATAAATGAAGTTCAGATCTTGAAGAAGTAGCAACACTATTTTACAGACATGGAAACTGAGGCTCAAAGAGATTAGATAAATTAAGATACCCAACTAGTAACTGGAAGAACTAGAATATGAATCTAAGTTTTCTGCATTTTATAGGTTATACTACCTTTTACAATTCATTCAGAAATCATATTTCTATATGATTTACTATTGATGGGGGATGTAGCAACTGTTTAAGTTCCTCTCTTATCAAGATAGTGCCTCCTAAAGGTAGGTATATTTTAAAAAAAACAATACCCCAAACCAAAAAAGGTCCTGTTATTTCTCTTTGCTTTAATGAGGAAGTCAACAGTGCCTCCTCAACCCTCCAGACTGAGCGGGGAGAGGGTAAGGAACGTTTCTTGATTGCTAAGCACTATTCAATCCTTTGTTTAAGGGTAAACAAGGTTGGCAGGATAGGGTCATCAGTAAACCTACTAAAACTCTAACATTCAAAAAATTTACTAAAATAAAATAGTAATCACATACTAAAGAGCCTATTGAGAGTGGGTGTGGCTCAAGCAGTTGAGCTCTTGCTTCCCACATGGGAGGTCCCAGGTTCAGTCCCCAGTGCCTCCTAAATAAAACAAAAACAAATAATAGGCAAACATATGAAAAAGACCAACTTAAGGTAGCCTATGAGATTCAGTGGTTGAGCACCAGTTTCCTACATACAAGGGGAAAAAAAAGAGAGATTATCAAATGGCATATTAGCCATCTTAAGCTCATAATAGATATTATATGTCATAATAGATATTACATAAATATAAATAATTTATATTTATCATTCCTTGTCTTCTAGAAACTTCAGGATTCTTCACTCACAGCAAGCCAATGCCTATAGATCCATTATGTTTTACTATAGATAGCATTCATATTAAAAGACTTTCTATAACCTTAGCTCTGGCCATGCCAAAGTGTGAGCTATCTCCCTTTCTCTCACCTTGGCTCCCTCAGTCTATTTTATTAAAAAAAAAAAAAAGTGTTCACTGAATTTATAAATAGCAAAATAATAATAATAGTTTAATAGTTTATCCATCAGGAAGAATGAGCCATTAAAAAAGGATAAGATAAATTAGAGCCATATGTACAAAGTTGAGACATCCACAACAGTTTAAAGTTTTTTTAGAAGGCACTGGGATTGAACTTACAACCTCATACATGTGAAACAGGCACTCACCCACTGAACTATACCCACTCCCCCACAATACATTTTGAGGTGTGTCCTGGCCTGAGTATTTGTAGACCCCAGAAAATTATTTTCCTAAACTAACCTATTTCTGTGAATGTGACCCTACTGTATGTGGGAACTTTTGATTAGATCACTTTTTATCAGACTGCTTCAGTTCAGGCTCTTGGTTGTATTGCAGGACTAGGATGGGTCTAATCCTTCTATTGCAGTCTTACATAAATGGAATACAGAGAAGGTATACCCCCATTTTACCCTGCCATTTGAGAGAAAACTCCAGCATCACCTATCGCTGCAGAAAGACATAGAAACCCAGAGAGACTAAGAGAGAGACTAGAGGATGGAATCAGTGGAGCAGCCTAAAGATGAAGAGATGAGGACTTGGGAAAGAACGAGCCATAAGCCTGACAGCCCACAGATGAGCTTGGGGAGAAAGTGAGTCTACAGGCGAAGGCAGAGTTTAGCCACCATTTTCCCTTGCCACATGGCAGAAATCCAGGATCTGCCTGTAGCAGACTTTTGGTGAGATAGCAGAGCACCTTGATTTGGACATTTTCACAGCTTCAGAATGGTAAGATTTAACCCTAATAAATTTCCATTATAAAAACCAATCCATTTTTGTTATTTTTGCATTGACAATCTTTAGCAAACTAAAACAAGGTGAAAATAGCAATTCTGCAAAATATGTACTGCTTAACTCCATTTTTGTTTAAAAAACAACAAAAAAACAACCATCTAAGTTATAAACGGGTACTCACATATTTATAAAACCAATGTACAACTTTAGGAAGTGGTTGGTGAAGGGACAAAGGGGGAAAGCTTACTACTTTGTGTAATTCTTCAGCATTACACAAATATTTTAAATCAAAGTTAACATAAACTCAAACCCACAAACAAAACTAGCTCATACAGTACAAAGAATATTTAACAAAATGTAAAATCCTACTCCTCCCCCAGACTGCATCACTATAAAAGTCCTCCTATCCAGCATGATTAATCTTTGGAGTTTGTCATTTTTTTATATAGTTATTTTTAATATCCCAAAATAAATGATTTCTACTTTCATGCATTAAGGAAAATACATTACATATTGGAAAAGTAGTGTATAAACAATATTTTTCCTTATTTTCAGACCATTCTACATTTATAAAGAAAAAGGAAAAAAGTAATGACAAAATCAGGGAACTAAATATTCAGACTGATAAGCAAAATTTTGATAATAAAGCCAACAGTACACTTGACAAAAATGTTTTGAATTATAGAAATGTTTCATTTAAAAAATCTTTTTCCTCATTGTAAAATATGTACTTAAAATTCTAAAGCATTGCAAAACTATATTAAAAGCACTGCCAATAATTCTCCCTCCAAGATATATCTAATAGTTTAAAGTCTTTCACACTGCTTTCCCCCATGTTTATATCAACAGATGTGAAAATATAAATTTTTTTCACAAAATAAGATTCTTTGCATGTTTCTAAAATAATGTAAAGCATATTAAAACAACATTTTAAAACATGACAATATTTCTTAGACAGTGGCCTAAAATAGGTAAGTTTATTGATGCAGAGGAAAGATAATTCTCTGTACGAGTGCCCAGCCTAGTTATTTGTCCCTTTGAACATACTATATTTCTATTAATCTAGCATACACATCTAATCCCTATGGCAATGGTAATGGAAAAATATTGAGATTCTGGGTGTCAAAGAAGTCTAAAACTGAATCCCATTTTATTACTTACTAGTTCTTAGTCAAGTTATTTAACTTTGCTTTAGGATTTTTATCAATAAAAGATAGCTACTATATTACAATACGAAGCAAAATTCTTGTGCCATAACAATCACTATTATCAACACAAGCAACAAGTTACAGTTGACCATATGGTTTAATTTGGTGTTGAATGAAGATTCTTGGCAGCAGTTTTCTCTACCCCTGCCTGAAACTAATCACCTTTATATAATTATATAATTAAACCTGTGATAGAAATTCCAATCACCACATCTATACTTGATTCAACAATACAAGCAAGGCTAAGGCCTTCAAAATCTGCACATTAAATAATTCTACTTCTAGGAATTTATTTGAAGGAACTAAGGATCAAAACTTTAGTTGCAAAGACAGCTATTTGTGGCATTATTTTTCAGAACAAAATATCATATAAAATGTAAATGTCCAATGGTAGTTGGATAAAAATAAGGTAATAATGACATAAAAACCAAAACTGATGGTTTAGAAAGATATTTTACATAGAAAGAAGTTATCTAAAAGACAAAGTTTAATTTATTCCCTTCCCCTTGAAAGCCATCTGGAAATTTTTTTTCTGGGTGAAGGAATTACGATTTTTATTTTCATCTTTTAATGTGCTTTATTTTCTACAATGAGCATGTATTATCTGTATAATAATTTTCTTTAAAAATAAAATGCTCAGAATTTTTTTTTCTTCTTGAACATAGGAATAAGAGAGGCTAGTGCAACCATCCCAACTGTACAGAAGGTGAATTTGAAGAATAAACAAATTAAATTACTTGCCCTTGGTTCCTTGCTTGTCACCCAAAATTTAATTCTCTTTTTCATTAAACTGTTATTCTTGGTTTCTACAAGGGACCTTCCTATGTGGACAAAATCAAGTAAGTTAAAGAAAGAAAAAAAAAATGTGAAAAAGTATGGATGAAGAAACCAACTAAATCAAACATTTCTACTTGTCCACAGGATCCCTTTGTAATGTATTTGGATCTTAGAAATACTACTGTCATATTACAATTCAGCACTGGAATATGTAAATATTTTTTTTGAAGAGCTAGTTTGTATCATGTGTTATTAAATACTGCGGTGATTACAAAAATTAAAGGTCCATTAATAGTTATACCTTTTACATGATAGGCACTCAGTAAATGTCAACAAATCTATGTCATGGGATCAGGACAGGTTATGTTTTCATTTAATTTTAACTTCCACAAAGTATATACACAGTGTAAGAACACAGGACTGCCATAAAGTAACACCAAAGGATATATTCTTGAGGTAGATAACAGAGCACCGCCTATGTACTTACTACTCAATCAATGGAGAAAAGAGCAGAGTTATGCATGCAATTTAAGTGTGAATATGATCTTTCCACCTCCAGAACTTTCTAGCTCAGATTAGACTCATTAAATCTAGAAATCAGTATTGGCTTTTTTACATATAAATCAGAAATATATCAAATTCCAACCATATAGAATTAGCCTAAGTGCCTAAGAACAGTAACAAAAAGCTTTCTAGAAGACTCAAATAAGTAGACTAATTTTTGAGAAATTCTCTCTGTAAGTCTGACAAGATAGAGTCACCAACTCACTATTAAGAAGGATTTGAGCCTGGAAATGCACTTTCTTACAGTTCTGATTTCTGATCACTAAGGATAAGGTTTTAAGGATTAGGGGTTTGTCTACCCCACCTCTCACTTCTTCTCCATATGTTATGTCCCTGAAGTCGAAGCCTGCCCCCAGAAACCTCCATTTTTCTCAAAGAAAAGTATGGAATTTTGGGATCCTTCTCTGGCAGAAGCCTGAATTTACTTTGGCTTAACTGTGCTCTTTTTAAAAAAAAAACCAATAACTCATACATATGAATTCATAAATAGTTCACAATTATTGCTTCAGCCTCTCACTGTGCATAAAACTCTGAAAGGTAGGCAAAAAGAAGAGTTTTAACAGTACTATGGGAATTAGCTGACCTATGCCCATATTTGAGGGTATAAACAACCTGAAATTCTACAGAGAAAATAAAATACATACATCTAGAAAAGAAACACAAGGCATATATCTAAACCTTCCAGAAAGTTCTGTGAAAGAAACGAAAGCAGATTGCTTCAAATAAGTAATTTTCTCCTTAGCACCCCCTTGCAAATTTTAAAATAGAATCCCATCCCAGAATTTAAATTATCAGTAGAACTGCAGTATTTTAGACTTTTAAAGGCTTATCTTAATACTGATTCTGGTTAAGATCAGTCTAACTTAAATGTAAATATCATATTTTGGGTTATTCCAAAGGGTAAAATTAATTTTTAATTACCTTTCCACAGAATGTAAAGTAATACATGAAACAGCTGTTTTCCTAACAAAATTATTGGTAACAGGATCTACAATGAGAGCTAGGTTTTCATATTCGTCTTAAGTATATTCTTTGCCAACAAACATCCCACAGCAAAGAAAACAGAACATGTAGAAACATGTTTCCATGACACAATGCCACCTCTTCTAAGTCTTTGATCAGGTGTTCATAACAGACCCATCTCCTAACATGTTTATAGAAGGCAGTCACCTCCGACTCTCCAATATTTCATTCTGTAAAAATACACTTTTGGTAGGACCTAATCCCACCACATCCCTTTAACTGGTGTACAATACCAATACAGGAGACCAAAGACTACCATCCTTGATTGTCGACCTACTGAAGAAAAAGGTAGCATTAGTCTACGCCCCTGGAAACCCACCTGATTGTCTCGAATTCTCAAGGACACTGGAGGAAAAGCCCAAACACCTATCTCCCACCCCCACCCCAATGGATTTCCGGGTCAGATGAACCTGTAATTCGTCTTCCAAAGTGTCTAACTCTACGCTTTCACGTTTCCTTTTTTTGGAGACGGAATTGTCACCCAGACAGATGGGGAAGAGGGGAAGGGCAGAATGAATGAACTCTGCTTAGCTAGCAGGGGATGCCAGCCCGCGGCCGACAATTCGCCTCCCGCCCGCCAGCCGCAATCCGAGCGCTTTCCTCAGTGGTCAGGACCCCACGGCCGTCCCACACCAACCCCTTTCCCGCACCCCGAGACAAGAGCGGGGGGAGGACAGGGGCTTGCGGGAACAGAAAGGAGTGATGCCCCAACGACTCAAAGTCCCTTGACCTTGAAGGAAAAGCAGCTTTGCGAGGCGAGGAAGTCCGACTCGCACCCAGGCCAGGCAACCAGCGGTCCCTGGAGACTGCAGCTGAGGGGCTGCACTTGTCGTCTCAGGGTTCGGCGCGCATCGGGGGGAACCAGCAGGCTGAACAAACGGAAGGGTCAGAAGAAAACGTCTCTCAGGATCGGGGTTACGACCAGAAGAGGCACTTACGGGGTACACCTGTCGCTGTACTCATTGGCGATGGTCTCGATGCCGCCACTCCTCGCTACAGCAACGTAGCAGTTGAGAAAGCCGAGGTCAATGCCAACCACAGACATCCCGCCGCCTAAAGGTCGGGGAGCTGGTGCTGAAGACTCGCGTGCGGGGACCGCTTCCTCTTCTGATCTGTCGCTGCTGGGACTGCGATTCCTGCGGGAAGCAAAGAAGGGATGACTCAAAGTCGCTACGCAGAAAATCTAGGGCAGGGCGTCGCGGCACCCGGGAGGGAGTAGAGGCCTCCGGTGCCGCAGCCTCCGCTTGGTCCCCCTGCCTCGATCTCTCTCCCACTGCGGTTCGGCGGCCTCCAACCGGCAGTTACTGCGATCTGCGCCTGCGCGCTCGGCTGCCGGGGAGGCGCGCGACCCGAAGCTCCCAGCCCCAAGCTGCTCCCGGCCCTGGTTTCGGCCGCTTCCGTCAGCGCTCGGGCAACGGCTGCCTAAGCAGCCGCGGGTTCGAGAAAGATCTGGAAAATGGAGGCAGCTCGACCGGCCGGGGCGGGTATGGGAGGGAGAGGAGGCACGGGAAGGAGAGGTGGCTCGCTCGCCCTCTCGCGGCAGCTGCGTGCACTGTCTTTGGGCTAGGTGAGCAGCAGCCGTCTGGCCCGGCGGGTTTGCTAACGTGTTTTGAAGCACCCTTTTCTTTTTTTTTTTCTTTGTTGGCAACCAGTGGCGAGCCTATTTCTTGGAACACGGCACCGCCGAGCGGGCCCAAAGACATGCGGGCTGGCAGGCAGGTGCTGGCCCGGCGCCGCCTCCTCGCCTCTTCCCCTCCGAGGGGCCCGCCCGCAGCCGCGCCCCCACCCACCCGCGGCCTCGCCGCCCCGAGGGGCCCATGTGCCCCGGGCGGGCGCGCCCCGAGTGTGTGCGCGCGGCCCCGCCGCGCCCCGCTCTGTGAGGTGGCGCCCATTGTGCCGCGCCGCGCCGCGCCGCGGCGGCCTCGCCTCGCTCAAGGGCCGTCGCCGCTCCCGGGGAAAAGGAGGCCGCGTCGCTTCACAGGCCGCCCGTGTGGAGGCCGGCGGAACGAATTTTAGGTGTTTTGTTCTTTCCTACCAGGGCTTGAAATATCAAAAGCCGAACTTCTGTCAAGAACGAAGCGCACACTGACAACTTTTCCTCCATGTATCTTCTTTTACACCATTCTAAAAGATACGGTCTCCTCTGCTAACCCTTATCTCTGAAAACCAGTTTTACAGGAAAGCGACTTTAAGTCTGTGTGTCGCCAGGACACTGGCCACGCAGGTGCCTCCGCCTCCAGCCACTGCCCTTTGGTGGGCAGAAAAGGAGCCTGGTGTGGTCGAGCCCGTCTTAGCCCTGCCTTTGACCAACACTCTGTTGCCTGTCCGTCTGTAATTTAAGCAAGTTATATTTCACACTTACGAAGTTTCGCTCTCCTGCTCCTTCTTGCCCAAATCTTCGTGTGTTTCCTGTTCCATCTTGTTCAATTTGTGTGTTTCCTGTTCCTTGTCCAATTCTTCTTGGGTTTTCTGTTCCATATTTGTTGTCTTGAGAAGAGACGGGGCTCTTTTACCAGATTCTTTAGTGGTTTCGTCTTCAGAGTTCCACTTCTTAATAGAGTTTAGACTTTTTACTACGATCAGTGCGACAACAGCACCAGCAGCTAGTGTGGCTATAGCTCCTGCTGCTGTTCCTATGAGGAACATGAAATCCATTTTCAAGGGCAAAACTGACGGAAAAGAATGGATGATATTGAATGTCAGACTCGAATCTTTCCGCATTAGCGACTCATGCCTCTCTTCTCCTGTGCTGTCGTTTCAGGAGCACGCAGGACTCCTGGTCTCTCCTGGTCGAGACCATCTACTCACACGCCATCGTCCTTCTCAGCTGCAGACCTCGGCCTCCCAGCAGGCAGTGCGCCAGCAGAGCTGGGATTGGGTGCTGAGCCCCATTAGAACCCCGCGCCCCCGTCTGGGCCCCCGTTTGGGCCCCTCGTAATGCTGGGCAGTCAGTGGTTTCTACCTGCTCTCTTCAGTTGCCTCATCAGCCAGCATTCTTTTATGCCCACCACCATCTAGAATTACTCCAGAATCCCCTGAAACTCTCCTAGGATCGTTTATCTTTCTGGCTTCGTTTACCCATGCTTTCTGTGTCTGTAATGATTTTTTTTTTAACAAACCACTTAAAATATCAAAGAGAAACAGCTGATTCAGGAGTAAGGCATTATGATCAGATTTCTTACCATTTGGGAGGAAGTGATAGTACCTAGTGGTTAAAAGCATAGCAGGTTTTCCCCGTTCACACACTTGGGGTACAACCCCAAGTGTGTGATCATTCACAAGTTATTAGCTCTCAAAACCCCAGGTTCAATTGTATATTTGAATTACTGTGATCTAAGGCTCTTGTGAAGAGAAGCTCAATAATTAGGGAAAAAAGAAAAGAAAAAATTAGGTTGTAGAATTTTTCCAAATCAATATGTATTCTATATCTAACCTTTAAACTCATCACTATATTCCATTTTACTATTAAGGGAACCTGACATTATATTGGGCTTCACTTTTCAGGAAGTTTTGGATCACAGAGTGGTTCAATAATGGCAGCAGAGGAATACTGGTATAGGATGTTATTGACAGGGGACATATGGTTGACAGGGAGTTATACAGGGCATGTGTCCAGGGTGCATGGAAATGTTTGGATATACTCAGAGTGGAAACAATTAAAAACAACAGCTGGGGGGGTACTGGGTTCCTGGCTGGGGGGGGGGGGGGCTCTGTCGTGGTCCCTAGGGGAGCAGCGGCAGTCCCCCAGGTGCAACGGCAAGGACCAGGAAGGAACGAGGGTCCAACTGTGACCCCCTGATACTAATGACAATGCTTGTGAGCCTATACACCTGAAATAAGAACAAGGTCTAGAGCAGCACTGTGCCTAAGAGTTCCCTCCTGACAGCCTCGGTGTTACTCAAATGTGGCCAGTCTCAAAGCCAAATTCAGCATGTAAATGCAATGCCTTCCCCCCAGCATGGGACATGACACCCGGGGATGAGCCTCCCTGGCACCGAGGGATCACTACCAAGTACAAGCTGATGACGTAACTAGAAAATGACCTTGAATTAAAGGTTCAACGCAGACCAACAGAATATCCGTGTCTGCATATAATAACAGGAGTTAAAAATGCTGTTTGACCTAAAGTAAGGGGGAAATGGAAAGGACAAATGAGTTTATATGGCTATGAGTCTCTAAAAAAGAGTCTGGAGGTTGTCAGAAGGATTGCCCTAGTGCACACCTGAGCAGAGTCTCAGAGACAGATAAAGTAGATACAACCCCAGGTATTGGTTCTTTTGAGGGCTAAAGAGACCCACAGGTTCTATGGTCATGGCAGATGGAGTTCACTGCCATGTCAGTTGGCCCTTCTTTGGAGCTGGTGTTTCTGTGTGATGGAGCTGGACTCAGATGTGATCTCTTTTCACAGGCCTTTCCTATTACTTTACTGGAATTGTAGTTGGTGCTGGGGTTTAAGATATATCTAGGGGATCTGAATCTCTGGACTGACCATATCATAGCCAGGCCCTGACTCTCAGTAGACTTCAGCTCCTACACTCTGGTTTATTGGACTTACCCCTCTCAGCTAACATGGAGTTGAAGAATGTCAACCACCACACCATGGAGCCTAGAGTGCCTACAACTGAAAGCAGGATTGCAGCCAGTACCCATGTGGAATCTAAGCCCCCTCTTGACATAGATGTGGAATGGACACAACCAAGCCAAGGTCCACAGGAAGGAGGAATACAGTAAGGATTAGAGTGGACTTAATGATATTCTATTCATGAACTATGGTGGTTAATAATCGAGATAATGTGGCATTGGTGTGGAAAAAGTGGCCATGGTGGCTGCTGGGTGTGGGGAATGGGGGGAAGAGATGAGATGTGGAGGCATTTTCGGGACTTGGAGTTGTCCTGAGTGGTGCTGCAGGGACAACTGCCGGACATTGTATGTCCTCCCATGGCCCACTGGATGGAACGTGGGAGAGTGTGGGCTATGGTGGGGACCACAGGCCATGGGGTGCAGCGATGCCCAGAGATGTACTCACCAGATGCAATGGATGTGTCATGATGATGGGGTAGAGTGTTACTGTGGGAGGAGTGGTGGGGAGGGGGCGGTGGGGGTGAATGGGAACCTCATTTTTTGAATGTAATATTTTTTTAAAAAATGAATAAATAAAAATTAAAATAAAAAACAAACCCAAGTTCAGAATCTGTTAAAGTGAAGACAAATATTCCAGCTGGGCTATTTTTATGATTAAATAAGATAATGTAAGCATAGCAAAGTACCTGGTTCACCAAAAGGTCAATAAATAGTAGTTAAGCTTAGTTGCTGCTAGAATAGAGGAATGATTGCTTTATGTGAATCGATCATGTATTCAGCAACTTTTTTTTTTAAAGTCTAATATCTGTAGAGTTTCTTGGATTTTCTGTGTATAGAATCATATGGCCTGGGAAATAGTTATATTTTCATTTTAATCCTTACATCTTTTAATGCTTTTTTTCTTAATTTATTATGTTGCCAAATCTCTCTAATACAATGTTGAATATAAGCAGTAGTGTTGAGCATCCATGTCGTCTGTAACATTAAAGAAAATATTTCTGCTGCTTATGATGTATAAAGGTTAATAAAATTGTGTTATATTTCTAGTGTTCTAAGGGTTTTTCTCATAATCAGATACTGAAATTTTAAAAATGTTATTTAACATCTATTAAAATTATTTCCCCCCTTTAAACTGTTACTGTGATGAATACTATTAATAGATTTTCTAATATATTTGTATTCCTGGGATAAATCCAGCTAGGTCGTGTTGGTTTTGTTTTCTTTAAGGTACATTGGCTTTTGCTTGTGATTATTTTATTTAGTATAGTTGCATCTGTATTCATAAGTGAGATTTGCCTTTAATTTTCCTTTCTTTACTCTCCTTGAGTTTTGCTATCAAGGTTTTACCAGCCTCCTAAAAGAAGTTGAGTTTGTTTCTCATCTTTTTTCTTTTGTCTGCTACAGTGTTGCTAGGACAAGCCTGTAAACCATCTTGGCCTGAAATTTTTTTAAGAGTAAATTTATGACCACTGATTAAATTTCTTTAGTGCTTAGAGCTTTTGTTTTTTATCATTTCTTGAATCAATATTGGTTATTTATAGTGTTATAGAAAATTTCCCATTTCATCTAGTTCTCAAATTTGTTGGCATAAAGTTGATTATAGTATTCATACATGATTTTAAAAGTCTCGTCTGTAGCAATATGTTTGTATTTTTCTTTTAATATTGTTTATTTGAATCTCTTCTCTTTTTTATTTTGTTCCTATTACCAATGGTTTGTTTTTGTGTATTTTTTTGTCTTTATTTTTTTAATATTACATTCAAACCAATGGTTTGTTAAGAGAACCAGATTTTTGTTTTCTTGTCCTCTATTGCATTTTTGTTTCCTGTTTAATCTGCTCTTTGTTATTTCCTTCTGCATTTATGTTTACCCTGTCCTTTTTCTTTTTTTTAATAAATATATTTTTTAAAGATTTTATTTATTTTTGTTTATTTCTCTACCCTTCCCACCTCCCCAAACCCCCCCCCCCCAATCTGCTCTCTGTGTCCATTCATTGTGTGTTTTTCTGTGTCTGCTTGCATTCTTGTCACTGGCACTGGGAATCTGTGTCTCTTTTAATTGTGTCATCTTGCTGCGTCAGTTCTCCTTGTGTGCAGCACCACTCCTGGGCAGGCTGCTTTTTTCTTGAGCAGGGTGGTTCTCCTTGCAGGGCACACTCCTTGCATGTGGGGTTCCCCTACGCAGAGGACACCCCTGTGTGGCACGGCACTCCTTGAGCACATCAGCACTGTGCATGGGCCAGCTCACCACATGGGTCAGGAGGCTCTGGGATGGAACAGGGGACCTCCCATATGGTAGGCAGATGCTCTATCAGTTGAACCAAATCCGCTTCCCCCTGTCGTTTTTCTAATTTCCTGATTTGAACACCCAGCTCATTAATTTTTAGTCTTTTGTTTTCTAATACACACATTTGAAGCTATAAATATCCTTCTAGATACCATTTTACTTGCGTTCATACCCGAATTTTCAAACAATTGAGAGAGACTAGGCAGATGGATATTAAAATACCACTTTTTAAATGAAAACATTGATATTAGAGAAATGACTTACATGCCTATGGGCTTGTTAATATTACACCCCAGAATTAAGCAGATATACACCTAGTTGAAGTAATACACTTAGTCCCTCACTGGGGCCTGCCACTACAAAACTTATATCAAGAAAGAAGAGACCAGAATGTGCAAGAAATGGCTCCTGAGAGAAGGGATAAAGAGGCTGTAATTCATCAAGTTAAGGCACTTCTCCCACCAAAAAGTCTGTATTTATTTTTCCTTTAATAGTCAGTGCTTATTTAGATATACTAACATCTTTACCAATTTGCTTACTTTGTTGCTTCTTATAACAGTCTCCATTCTGGGTTCAGTTTTCTTTCAGTAATTCTTTCAGCAAAGCTCTCTGAATTATGAACTGTCTTAGTTTTTGTCTGAAAATCTTATTTACCTAACTTTTGAATGATAATTTAACAAAGTATACAATTATAGGTTGACAGTTACTTTCCCTTATCTTTGTGTGTTTCTAGAAAATTGTCCATTTCATCTAGGTTGTCTATTTGTTGGCATATGGTTGTTAATAATTTCCTCTCATGATCTTTTTTATTTCTCTGGTGTCAGTAGTAATGTCCCCCTTCTCATTTTTTATTTTATTTATTTGCATCATCTCTCTTTTTATATTTGCCAGTCTAGCTAAGGGTTTGTCAATTTTTTAAAAATATTTATTTATTATTATTATTTTTAAATTACATTAAAAAAAATATATGAGGTCCCATTCAACCCCACCGCCCCCGCCCCCCACTCCCCCCACAGCAACACTCTCTCCCATCATCGTGATACATCCATTGCACCTGGTAAGTTCATCTCTGAGCATCACTGCACCCCATAGTCAATGGTCCACATCATAGCCCAGACTCTCTCACGTTCCATCCAGTGGGCCCTGGGGGGATCTACAGTGTCCCGTAATTGTCCGTGAAGCACTATCCAGGACAACTCCACGTCCCGAAAATGCCTCCACATCTCATCTCTTCCTCCCGTTCCCCACACCCAGCAGCCCCCATGGCTACCGTTCCCACACCCATTTCACATTTCCTCTGTGGACATTGGATTGGTTGTGTCCATTGCACACCTATGTCAAGTGAGGGCTTAGATTCCACATGGGTACTGGATGCACTCTTCCCGCTTCTAGTTGTAGACACTCTAGGCTCCATGTTGTGGTGGTTGACCTTCTTCAACTCCATGTTAGCTGAGTGGAGTAAGTCCAATAAGTCAAAGTGTAGGAGCTGAAGTCAGTTGAGGCTCTGGGCCTGGGTGTCATATTATCAGTCCAGAGATTCAAATCCCCTACATATATCTTAAACTCAGCACCAACTACAATTCCAATAAAGTAGCATGCAAGTCTTGTGAAAAGAGATCCCCTCTGAGTCCATTTCCATCACGCAGAAACACCAGCTCCAAAGAAGGGCCATCTGTCATGGCAGTGAACCCCTTCTGCCATGACCATAGAACCCGTGGGTCTCTTTATCCCTCAAAAGAACCAATACCTGGGGTTGTATCTACCTTATCTGTCTCTTAGACTCTGTTCAGTTGTACATAGGGGTATTCCTTCTGACAACCTCCAGACTCTTTTTTAGAGACTCACAGCCTTATAATCTCATTTCTCCTTTCCATTTCCCCCTTACATTAGGTCAAACCGCTTCCCGAAGTCATGTTATTATATGTAGACAGGTATATTCTGCTGTTCCGCATTGAATCTTTAATTCAAGGTCATTTTCTAGTTGCTTCTTCAGCTGGTATGTGGTAGTGATCCCTCGGTGCCAGGGAGGCTCATCCCCGGGTGTCGTGTCCCACGCTGGGGGGAATGCATCACATCTACACGCTGAGGTTGGCTGTGAGAGTGGCCACATTTGAGTAACATGAAGGCTGTCAGGAGGAAACCCCCAGGCACAATGCTACTCTAGGCCTTGTTCTTATTGCAGGTGCATAGGCTCAAAAGTGTAGCCATTAGTATCAAGAGCCCACTGTTGGGCGGGTTTGTCAATTTTATTAGTCTTTTCAAAGAATTTCTTTGGGTTTTGTTGATTCTCTCTATAGAATTTTTCTCAATTGTTTTCCTGCTATAATCTTTGTTATTTCTTCTGCTTGTTTTGGAATTTTAGTTTGCTGTGCCTTTTCTAGTTCCTTCTGGTGCACAATTAGGTCTTTGATTTCTGTTCTTTCTTTTTGATGTAGATGTTTAGGGCTATAAATTTCCCTTTCAGCACTGCCTTCACTATATCCTTAAGTTTTTTTTTTCCCTTAATGTTTGTTGTATTTGCTGTTGACATAATGAAACAAGATTTTTTTAAAAAATCATTTATTTTTACTTAGATTGCATATATGCTACATAAAAAATACAGAGGCTTCCCATATATACCCCAACCACATTTTCCTACATTAACAGCCTCCTTCATTAGTGTGGTACATTTGTTACAATTGATGAACACATTTTGGACCACTGCCACTAAGCATGGGTTATAGTTTACATTGTAGTTTACACTCTCTCCCACACATTTTTGTAAGTTATTACAAGATATATAATGGCCTGTATCTGTCATTGCAATGTCCCAAGTCCCAAAAATGCCCCAAATTACAGCTATTTATCCTTCTCCCTCCCCTCAGAACCTTCAGTGGCCACTCCCTCCACATCAGTGATAAAAGTTCTTTCATTGCTAGAATCACAACAAGTCTATAGAATAACAGTAAGTCTACTCTAGTCCATCATTCATCCCTGAGGATTCTGGGATGGTGAGGCCCACTCCAACTCTAATTAAGAGGGGGCTTAGATCCCATGGGGCAGATGGATGGGACTCTCTTGCTTGCAGTTGCAGAATCTCTCTGTTCCTTGAGATGGTCATTGTCCATCATTATTTCCTTGTTAGTTGTCCTGGGTGAGCCCAATGAACTGGAGAGTAGGTGTTGCAAGTCTTTTGAGATTCAGGGCCCAATTGGTCCATGGACAGCTGAAAGATTTAACTCTTTTGGACATACACTTATCAACTCTAGTACTAACTACAGGTTCAAATAGAAAGGGCAGAAGAGCCATGTATAGGGAAACCACAAGTGAGTGTGGTTTCCAGAGCCTTCAGGAGCCCTGCTATATGCGGCAATATTTACTTTGGCAGTCAATGCAATCCTGCTGAGACATTCATAATGTAACCTCTGGAATGACCTCCCAACTAACTTAGAAGTCTCTTAGCCATATACACTCATTTGTCTTTACCCTTTTCCCCTTTTGGTCAAGGTCTTTTTCCAGTTGCATTGCTAGTTGGTGCTTGGTAGTAACCCCTTGGTGCCAAGGAGGCTCAATTCCGGAAGTCAGGCCCCATGTCAGGGGGAAGGTAATGCATTTGTATGCTGAGTTTGGCTTAGAGAGAGGCCACATTTGAGCAACAAGGAAGCTCCCAGGGGGAAACTCTTAGGCACCCAATAATACTAGGCTAAGTTTCAATTTCAAAAGTAATGATTCATAAGTACAGTCATCACTATTAAGGGGCCCCTTATAGGTATGCCCCAGGTGAACCTCCTCCCATACACCCCCCCATCTCTAATACTCTGCACTAATGATATTCCCCTGCCACAGTTGTAACCCTTCTGTGATCCAAAATTTCTTCAAAATTGAAGCCAACAAAATAGCTGAATAAAATTAATAGGAAAACAATGTAATAATAATGAGAGTTTTAAAAGTAATGAGTAAAATAAAAAGTTTTTTAAAAATTTGAAATAAAAATGAAAAATTTTTACATTATGTCTTTCATCACTGTAAGATCTGTTGTCTTGTATGTACAGTGACATTTTCTTCCATTTATTCTACAGTGTCTTATTTTTTTCAATTTGTCTTCAAAGAAGCTTTAGGTTGCAGAAAAGCCATGTACAGAATATAAGTGATTCCCATATACTCAACATGCTCTCCATTTTCCCCTTTTCCTATTAATAACATATTATATGTGGATGGTACATTCATTACGCTGATGCACAAATATTGAGACATTGCTAATAATCATGGTCAAAGATTTATGTTATGGTTTACATTTTGGACCATATACTTTATAGATTTTGATGAAGTTTAATATGCTCTTTATCCATCATTGCAGGATCAGGTAGAACAATTCCATTGCCCCAAAAATGTCCCCTGTTCCATCTATTCTATTCCTCCCTCTCCCTCCCCTTGGGCCCACAGTAATCACCAAGTTTATCTCATTGAAGGACAAGATTCATAGTTACCTGCAGCAACATTGAGGGCTTGACATATTGGCTTGTCCTCCCCTATTAGGTACTGCCTATGCCCTCGAGAAACTCCTGCCCCTCTATTTAAGAACATAGCAGACTCCCCCAGATGGGAGTCCAACACCTTCCTGCTCATTATGTGGGTCTCTACCCACTGATAAAACACACTATGACAAGATGAACACTACACATCCCTAGAAGCCTGCCCCAGGGGCTTCCTGTCCTGCATGTCCCCCACATTCCATACCTTAAACCAGTAACCCTCCCCTGCCATATTTGCCAAAAGAACATTCCCAACATTGTGGTTTTAACCAATACCCACAAATCTCCATAGTCCACCTGCTCCTCCAACAATTCTCCCCCCCCAGTTCCATGGACAGTCCAACTCACCCTTCCCATCCTACCCCCCTCACAGACCAGCACCACCCAGCCCAATAGCATCACAGCACCAATGTCATGTCCATCCACTGCAAAGCTACACCATTTCACCTTATCATAGATTAAGCCATATGGGCATTGACTCACAACCTTCTCACTTTCTGTCTCCTCTAAACCTATCTTCAAGACTCTACTTCTGTGAGTCTGCTCAATTTGCTTAATTCTTATCAGTGAGGTCATGTAATATTTGTCCTTCAGTGCCTGGCTTGCTTTACTCAACATAAGGTCCTCAAGATACATCCATGTTATCCCGTGAGTTAATGCTGCATACCTTCTTGCAACTGAGTAATATTTCATTGTAGTCATATACCACAATATGTTTATCTATTAATCTGTTGATGGACATTTCGGTTGCTTCCAACTTTTAGCAATAATGAATAATGCCACTATGAACATTGTTATGCATATATCTGGTTCCTGTCCCTGCTTTCAATTCTTCTGAGTATCTACCCAGCAGTGGGATTGCTGGATCATATGGCAATTCTGTAGTTAGCTTCCTGAGGAACTGCCAAACTGTCCTCCACAATGGCTGCACCATTCTACAATCCCACCAGCAGTGGAGAAGGGTTCCCATTCCTCCACATCCTCTCCAACACTTGTAGTCCTCTGCTTTTCTAAGAACCACCAGTCTAACAGGTGTAAGATGATATCTCATTGTAGTTTTGATTTGCATTTCCCTAATAGCTAGGGATGTTGAGCATCCTTTCATGTGCTTTTTAGCCATTTGTATTTCTTCTTGGAGAAGTGTCTATTCGAAACACTTGCCCATTTATTAAATGGGTTGTTTTTCTTTTTATTTTTGAGGTGTAGGATTTCTTTATATATGCCGGATATTAGGCTCTTATCATATATATGGTTGCCAAATATTTTCTCCCATAAGGTAGTCTGTCTTTTCACTTTCTTGACAAACTCATTTGAGGTGCAAAAGTTTTTAATTTTGAGGAGGTCCCATTTATCTATTTTTCCTTTTATTGCTCCTGGTTTGGGTGTAAAGTTCATGAAACCATTTCTTAATACAAGATCCTGTAGATTCTTCCCTACATTATCTTCCAAAATCTTTATGGTCTTTACTCATATTTATTTCTTTGAGCCATCCTGAGTTAATTTTTGTATAAGGGATAAAGTGGTATTCTTCTCTCATTCTCTTGGATATGGATATCCAGTTCTTCAAACACTTTTTGTTGAAAAGGCCTTTCTCTCCCAGTTGATTTGGGTTGGTAGCCTTGTTGAATATCAGTTGGTTTTATATGTAGAGATCTATGTCAGAACTCTTACTTTGGTTCCATTGGTCAACATGTCTATCCTTGTTCCAATACCATGCAGTTTTAACCATTGCAACTTTATAGTATGTAGTTTGTAGTATGTTTTAAAAGCAGGTAGTGTGATGCCTCCAAATTAGTTTTTCTTTTTCAATATGCCTTCCCCTTCCAAATAAATTTGTATTTATTTGGGCCCCTTTCCCTTCCAAATAAATTTCATAGTTAGCTTTTCCAATTCAGTAAAAAATGCTGTGGTAATTTTTATTGGGATTGCATTAAATCTGTAAATCAGTTTGGGTAGGATAGATATCTTAATGATGTTTAGTTGTCCTATCCATGAACAAGGAAATTCTTCCACTTATTTAGGTCTTCTTTGATTTCCTTTAACAGTGTTGTGTAGTTTCTTGTGTACGTCATTTACATGTTTAATTAACTTTATTCCTACATGTTTGATTCTTTTAGTTAGTAGTGTAAATGGGATTTTTTTCCTTGATTTCTTCTTCAGTTTGCTCATGATTGGTGTACAGAAATGCTACTGATTTTTGCACATTGATCTCATAACCTGCCACTTTACTGACCCTTTTATAAGCTCTAGAAGCTTTGTTGTAGATTTCTCAGGACTTTCTATATATAGGATCATGTCAACTGAAAATAGTGAAATTTTTACTTCTTCATTTTTAATTTGGATGCCTTTTAAATATTTTTCCTGCCTAAGTGCTTGAGCAAGTACTTCTAACACAATGTTAAATAAGAGTGGTGGAAGTTGGCATTCTTGTCTTGTTCCAGATCTTAGAGGGTAAGGTTTTAGAATTTCGCCATTGAATATGATGTTAGCTGTGGATTTTTATATATGCTTTATCATGTTGAGGAAGTTTCCTTCTATTCCTATCTTTCAAAGTGCTTTTATCAGAAAAGAGTGGCTTTATCAGAAAAGATGTCATCTATGAAGATGATCATGTGATTTTTTTTCTTTCAATTTGTTTATGTGGTATATTACATTGGTTTTCTTATGTTGAAACATCCTTGCATACCAGGGGTGAAACCCACTTGGTCATGATGTATAATTCATTTGATGTGTTGTTGAATATGATTAGCAAGTATTTTGTTGAGGATTTTAGCATCTAGGTTCATTAGAGAGATTGGTCTATAGTTTTCCTTTCTTGTGGCCTCTTTGGCTTTGTTATTAGGGTGAGGTTGGCATCAGGATGGAGTTAGGCAATGTTCCTTCCACTTTTTTTGGAAGAGTGTAAGTAGGATGGTGTTAGTTAGTTCATCTATTTCTTTTTGATTTTTATAAAGATTTATTTTTTAAAAATTTCTCTCCCCTTCCTGTCCCCTCCCAGCTGTCTGCTCTCTGAGTCCATTCACTGTGTGTTCTTCTGTGTCCACTTGCATACTTGTCAGCAGCTCCGGGAATCTGTGTTTCTTTTTTGTTGTGTCATCTTGCTGCATCAACTTTCTGTGTGTGTGGCACCACTCCTGGGCAGGCTGCATTTTTTTCACATGGGATGGCTCTCCTTATGGAGCACACTCGTGCATGGGGCTCTCCTATGCAGGTAATACCCCTGCATGTACGGCACTCCTTGCATGCATCAGCACTGTGCATGGGCCAGCTCACTACATGGGTCAGGAGGCCCTGGGTTTGAACCCCAGACCTCTGATAATTCATCTATTTCTTCATTTAGACTTTCCAATGTTTGCCTTATGTATTTTGAGGTGCCCTGGTTAGGTGCATAAATATTTATGGTTGTTCTTTCTTCTTGATAGATTATCCCTTTTATTAATGTATATGTTTGTGTGTTTTGTGTTGTCATTCAAATCCCTAAGTCCCTGCTGGATTTTTTCTATCTCCTTATCTATCTGTTTTACTGTTTGATTTCTTGAAAGTGCCATTCATCACTGTCATATCTGTTCTTTTAATGTATGTTTACAATTTCTTGAGTATGTTCTCCCAGTGTCTTCTCAATATCTGTAATCTCTTCTTTCACTTCATTAAGTTGATTCATGATATTTGTTTGGACATCTCTGATTATGTGTTCCATGTTCTGCATGTCCTCCTGTTTTTTAGTTTGTTCATTGGAATGGGCTGTGTTTTCCTGTTTCTTAACATGGCTCTTAATTTTTTGTTGGTGTCTAGGCATCTATTTATCTTGATGGGCTTATTCAGTTGATTAACTTCTATTTCTACTCTAAGGTTTTATTTTTTGTTGTTTGTATTTTAGTATGACACTTCATCCCTTTTATTCTATTTCCTTGCTATTGGCTATGTTTTGGTTTTCCTTTGGGTTCTTTATCTTCCGAGTACCCTCCTAGGTGACTCAGAGCACCTTCCTATTCTATGCATATCCAAAGCAGCTCCTTCAGATAGGTAACTGCCCCTCTCTTCACTCCTTTTTTTGTGCAAGGGTCAGAGTCTGTTTACTCACCTCATTTTTTTCATTTGTCTCAAGATACTACTGATTTCTCCTGCAATTTCTTCTTTGACTCACTGATTGTTAAGGAGTGTGTTATCCAACTTCCATGTGGATTTTCCAGTTCTCTACCTGTTACTGATTTCCAGCTTCATTCCATTACGGTCAGGGAAAAAATTTTGTATATTTTCAATCTTTTAAAAGTTATTCACGGGGGACATGGCAAGATGGCATCAGTTTAATGTAGCACTCACCATCTTTCTTGCAAAAATGGCTGAATGGGGACAAAATTCTGCCCAAGTGACCTGTTTTGAGAACCCACAGGGCAGGAGGCTTCAGGGCATCAATCTGGAGGGAGCTGGACAAAGAGATAAATTTCTCAAGGTAAAACTATGAGTTTCTTACCCGGGAGGCTGGAAACTGCAGGCAGCTAAGCACCTCCCTAAAGGCAAAAGACCACTGCAAACCCCAAATCCCACTGACCACCCAGCAGGAAGGATCATTCTCCATGAGTGGAAGGGTTCTGGTGAAGGGTGGAGGGAGGTTTCCTTTCCATGGGTTTGGTTTTCTGGAACCCCTTTGTGCTTTGAGGAGAATACCAGCTGGCTTGAGGTGCACCAGGAAGAGGGGAGAGGCAAATCTGCCAAGGCAGCCTGATTTATCTAACCACCCTGGGATAGAGAAACTTGGCCTAGGAGAGGGTGAAGGCAGGCAATTGACTGGTCCTGTGCTGAAAACTAACAAAATTTCAATGCTTCTAAGGAATGTGGACAGTAGGAAGTGCTTAATAAGATTCCAGGAGCCTATTTAGGCTCCCTTGGGAGGAGGGGGGTGGTCTGTAAGAGGGTTGAGAGTCACTTTCTGCTGTGGGTTGAGTCACAAGGGTCCCATTTGAATTTCAAAAGGGAACTTAAACTGACCAGGGAAGAGGAGGGGGCATCTGCTCACATAGGCTATTGTGTCCAGGAGAGAAAGCAATAAGAATAGAAATAGACTCCTAATTAGCAGGAATCTATCCAACTACAAATAGACGAACCTGTCTGAGGGAAAGTGACTGGATAGCTTTCTGAAGATCTAACTGACACAGTGAGAAAGTTTAGCTCTGTGGAGGAGTTTCCACGTTGACTATACCAGGTACTGGCTCCTCACGGTGTTATGATCCACTAAGATATCAAATATGTAGCTGATACTTTAGGACATGGAAAACATAGACATTATTTTTTATTAGTTTCTCTTGTTTTTTTCTTATTTTTCCTAAAAAAAAAGGGTACTTTTAAAAATAATTTAACTTAGTTCACTTGCTAAAACCCTCTTCAAAACCTGCTGAGGGCAGGCTGTAGGGTAGTTGATTGATGACCACAGGCAACCTGGGAAGCTCCTCAGGGGCCTAAGAGGGGAAAGCTGTTTTTCCTTACTTTTTGTTTGACTGATTCCTTGTGTGTTTGTTTGTTTTATTGTTTTTCTTTCCTTTTTCTCCCCTCCCTTACTTTAATTAGGTGCTTCTGGCTTGTTTCTTGTCTGCTGTGTTTCTTCTTCCTTGATTTCCCCTTTTCTGTGTATACCAATTTTGTCTCCCAACACTCTTTTCCTTCCTCTATCTTTCTATCTTTCATTTTCTATTGTTCTAATATTCTACCTCCCTTTGTTTAGCCCTCAATTTTTCTGGTTTTTATTTCTCTCTCATCTATTCTGTTTTCTTTCTTTAATTAACTTTTTTCTTTTTGCCCTTTCTTTTCTCTTTCCCTCTCTCCTCATCACTCTGGTCTTTTAATTCATTCTATATATTTTTTCTCTATTCAGTTTCCCATTTCATTGTAGGTACTCCACTTTTTTATCCTTATTGCTCTACACTGCTTGCATGAGTTAAATATTCATTTTCCTAGGTCTTATACAGCTCCTCTTCTTTTACTATTATTATTACTATTATCCTTTTTTTTTCTTACCTCTTTCATCCTAATCTTTTTCCTTGAAGGGAATATAGACAACAACAAGCAAATAGAATAAGAAGAACAAACTATCAAAGAGAAACTTAACACACATCCACAAACAGCAACTAAATAAAACCACAGAGTAGAGAGAGAAAGTAACCAAGTGAATAAACCCATCAAGATAAAAAGATGACTAGAGAGCAACAAAAAAATTACAAACCATACCAAGAAACAGGAAAACATGGCCAGAGCAATGAACAAACTAAAAACCAGAAAGAGAAGCAGAATATCGAACAGCAAATCAAAGCTGTCCTAACAAATATCTTGGACCAACTTAAAGAAGTGAAGGAAGAGATTAAGGATATTAAGAAGACACTGGGAGAACATACTGAAGAAATTGCAAACATGCATAAAAAGATAACAGATATGATGGTGATGAATGGCACAATCCAAGAAATAAAAAATACATGGGAAGTACATAACAGAAGATTTGAACATGCAGAGGAAAGACAGTACATCTGAAATCAAACAGATGTAGAATGGATAGGTAAAAAGAGAAATTTCAGCAGGGAATTAGGGATTTGAATGACAACACAAAAGCACAAACATACGCATTATAGGCATCCCAAGGGGAGAAGATAAGGGAGATGGGACAGAAGGAGTGTTGGAGGAAATAATTGCTGAAAACTTCCCAACCCTACTGAGGGAGATGGATGTCCATGTCCAGGAAGTGCAGTGCACCCAAACAGTAGAAATCCCAACAGGCCTATTTCACGACATATACTTATCAAACTATCCAATGCTCAAGGCAAAGAGAAAATACTGAAGGCAGCAAAAGAAAAGAGAACCATCAATTACAAGGGAAGCTCAATAAGATTAAGTGCTGATTTCTCATCTGAAACCACAGAGGCAAGAAAGCAGTGGTATGACATAGTTAGGGTACTAAAAGAAAAGCTTCCAGCAAAGAGTTCTCTATCCAGCAAAGCTGGGATTCAAAAAAGAAGGAGAATTCAAAATATTTACAGATAAACAGAAATTTAGAGAGTATGCCAATTAGAAACCTGCCCTTCAAGAAATACTAAAAGGAGTTCTGCAGGTTGGAAGGAAAAACCAGGAAAGAAGGAGTCTTAAAAATAAAAATAAAAACAACATATGACATACATAAACCCAAAGAAAATATGGCTATTATAAGTAACACCTTGAGAGTAATAACACTGAATATCAGTGGATTAAACTCACCAGTCAAGAGGTACAGATTGGCAGAATGGATAAGAAAATATGACCCATCTATATATTGTCTACTAGAAACCCACCTTAGAACCAGATTCAAGGAGGCTGAAAGTGAATGGGTGGAAAACAATCTTACAAGCAAACAATAACCCAGAAAGGGCAGGAGTACCTATACTAGTATTAGACAAAATAGACTTTAAATGCAAAACTATTTTAAGAGACAAAGATGGGCAATATATATGAGTAAATGGGGTAATCTTTCAAGAAGAAAGAACAACAATAAACATTTATGCACCTAACCAGGGCATCTCAAAATACATAAGGCAAACACTGGAAAAAATTAGAGGAGAAATAGATGCCTCTACGATTATAGTGGAGGACTTTAATACACCATTATCAACACTAGACAGAACATCTTGACAGATGATCAATAAAGAAACAAAGAGGCTGAATAATACATCAGAGGATCTGGACCTAATGACATATATAGAACACTACACCCAAATACAGTGGGACATACATTCTTCTTGAGTGCACATGGACTATTCTCCAAGATAGACCACATGCTAGGCCACAGAAAAATTCTCAATGGACTCAGAAAAACCAGAATTATATAAAGTAATTTCTCTGACCACAATGGAATGAAGCTGGAAATCAGTAAGGGTCAGTGAACCAGATTAGGCACAAAGATATGAAAGTTAAACAACACACTCTTAGACAAACAGTGGGTCAAGGAGGAAATCAGTAACTACCTTGAAATGAATGAAAATGACACACTACAACTGCTGCATCCCAAAACCTATGGGATTCAGCAAAAGCTATACTGAGAGGGAAATTCATGGCCATACATGCATATATCAGGAAAGAAGAAAGAGCTAAAATTGAAGACCTAACTGCACACCTTAAAAGAACAACAAACCAACCCCAAATGAAGTAGAAAGAAGGAAATAACAAATATTAGAGCTGAACTGTATTAAATAGAAAATAAGAAAGCACTAGAAAAAATAAAAAAAGCTGGTTCTTTGAGATGATCAATAAAATTTACAAACCCTTAGGAAAAAAGAGAGAAGATGCAAACACACAGAATAAGATATGAGGAAGGAGATATCACCATTTCTTTTATTCCTTTTTGAAAAATTATATGCCAACAAGAAGGATAATTTAGAGGAAATGGACAAATTCCTAGAAACACACAAGCAGCCTACATTGACAAAAGAAGAAATTGATGAAGTTAACAGACCCAAGTAAAGAGGATCAGTCATCCAAAATCTTCTAACTAAGGAGAGCCAGGACCAGACAGCTTCACAGATGAATTCTACCAAACATTCTGGAAAGAACTAACACCAATCCTACCTTAAAATCTTCCAAAAAATAGAAGTAGAAGGAACATTGCCTAATTTGTTCTATGCTGCCATCATTACCCTAATAACAAAGCCAAACAAAGATGATGCAAGAAAGGAAAACTATAGACCAATCTCTCTAATGAACCTAGATGCTAAAATCCTCAACAAAATACTTGCTAATTGTATTCAACAACATATCGAACAAATTATGCACCATGACCAAGTGAGTTTCATCCCGGGTATGAAAGGACGGTTCAACATTAGAAAATCGATCAATGTAGTACAACACATAAACAGATCAAAAGAAAAAAACAACACATGATCATCTCAATAGATGCAGAAAAAGCATTTGACAAAATTCAGCATTTTCCTGATAAAAACACTGCAAAAGAAAGGAATGGAAGGAAACTTCCTCAATATGATAAAGGGTATATATGCAAAAAACACAGTTAACATCATACGCAATGATGAAATCCTAGAACTTTCCTTCTAAGTTTGGGAACAAGAAAAAAAGGATGCCCACTAGCATTGCTCCTATTTAATTAATATTGTGTTAGAAGTACTTGCACAAGCACTGAGGCAAGAAAAAGATATAAATGGCATCCAGATTGGAAAGGAAGAAGTAAAAAATTCACTACTTGCAGACATGATCCTATACATAGAAATCCTTGACAAATCTACAGGAAAGATTCTAGAACTTATAAATGAATCCAGTAAAGTTACAGGTTATAAGATCAATGCACAAAAATCAGTAGCACTTTTGTACACCAATAATGAGCAATCTGAGGAGGAAATCAGGAAAAAATACCACTTACAATAGTAACTAAAAAAAATCAAATACCGGTGGTGGACTTGGCCCAGTGGTTAGGGCATCTGTCTACCACATGGGAGGTCCACGGTTCAAACCCCGGGCCTCCTTGACCCATGTGGAGCTGGCCCATGCGCAGTGCTGATGCACGCAAGGAGTGCCGTGCCACACAGGGGTGTCCCCGCATAGGGGAGCCCCATGCGCAAGGAGTGCGCCCCATAAGGAGAACTGCTCAGTGTGAAAGAAAGTGCAGCCTGTCCAGGAATGGTGCCTCTCACATGGAGAGCTGACACAACAAGATGACGCAACAAAAAGAAACACAGATTCCCATGCCACTGACAACAACAGAAGCGGACAAAGAAGACACAGCAAATAGACACAGAGAACAGATAACTGGGGCATGGGGGAAGGGGAGAGAAATAAATAAATAAATCTTTAAAAAAAATCAAATACCTAGGAATAAATTTAATTAAAGGTGTAAATGACTTATACACAGAAAACTATAACAACACTGTTAAAGGAAATCAAAGAAGACTTAAATAAATGGAAGAATATTCCTTATTCGTGGATAGGAAGACTAAATATCATTAAGAAGTCTATCCTAGCCAAACTTATCTGCAGATTTAATTCAATCCCAATAAAAATCATCACAGCATTTTTTACTGAATTGGAAAAACTAACTATGAAATTTATTTGGAAGGGCAAGAGACCCTGAACAGTCAAAGACGTATTGAAAAAGAAAAATGAAATTGGAGGAATCACACTACCTGACTTTAAAATATACTGCAAAGCTTTAATGGTTAAAACTGCATGGTATTGGCACAAGGACAGACATATTGACCAATGGAACAGAATTGAGAGTTCTGATATAGATCCTCACATATACAGTCATCTGATATTTGAGAAGGCCATGAAAGCCACTCAACTGGGAGAGAATGGCCTCTTCAACAAATAGTGCTTGCAGAACTGGATATCCATATCCAAAAGAGTTAGAAAGGAACATCTTCTCACACCTTAAACAAAAATCAACTCAAAATGGATTGAAGATCTAAATATAAAAGCAAATACCATAGGCGGCAGACTTGGCCCAGTGGTTAGGGTGTCCGTCTACCATATGGGAGGTCCACGGTTCAAACCTCGGGCCTCCTTGACCCATATGTAGCTGGCCCATGCCCAGTGCTGATGCGCTCAAGGAGTGCTGTGCCACGCAGGGGTGTCCCCACGTAAGGAGCCCCATGCGCAAGGAGTGCACCCCATAAGGAGAGCTGTCCAGCGTGAAAGAAAGTGCAGCCTGCCAAGGAATGTCGCCACACACACACACAGAGCTGACACAAGATGACGCAACCAAAAAAGAAACACAGATTCCCGTGCCACTGACAACAACAGAAGCAGACAAAGAAGACACAGCAAATAGACACAGAGAACAGACAATGGGGGTGGGGAGAAAAATAAATAAATAAATCTTAATTTAAAAAAGGCAAATACCATAAAGATCTTTGAGGATAATGTAGGGAAGCATCTACAGGATCTTGTATTAGGAAAACAGCTTCATGAAAATCACACCCAAACCAGGAGCAATAAAAGAAAAAATAGATAAATGGGACCTCCTCAAAATGAAAAACTTTTGCACCTCAGATGAGTTTGTCAAGAAAGTAAAAAGACAGGCTACTCAATGGGAGAAAATATTTGGTAATCATATATCTGATAGGAGCCTAATATCCAGCATATATAAAGAAATCCTACACCTCAAAAATAAAAAGATAAACAACCCATTTAAAAAATGGACAAGTGTTTTGAGTAGACATTTTTCCAAAGAAGTAATACAAATGCTAAAAAGCACATGAAAAGATGTCCAACATCACTAGCTATTAGGGAAATGCAAACCAAAACCACAATGAGACATCATCTTACACCCATTAGACTGGCGGCTCTTAAATAGAAGACTCCAAGTGTTGGAGAGGATGTGCAGGAATGGGAACACTTCTCCACTGCTAGTGGGATTGTAGAATGGTGCAACCGTTGTGGAGGACAGTTTGGCAGTTCCTCAGGAAGCTAACTATAGAATTGCCATATGACCCTGCAATTCCATTGCTAGGTATATACTCAGAAGAATTGAAAGCAAGGACACAAATAAATACATGCACACCTATGTTCATAGTGGCGTTTTCACTATTGCCAAAAGTTGGAATCAACACAATCAACAGATGAAGGGATAAACAAAATGTGGTGTATATCTACATGGAATATTACTCAGCCATAAGAAGGAATACAGTGCTAACACATGAATGAATCTTGAGGACCTTATGTTGAGTGAAGAAAGCCAGGCACTGAAGGCCACATATTACATGACCTCTCTGATATGAATTAAGCAGATAGAGCATACTCAGAGTGTTAGAGTCTTGAAGATAGATTTACAGGAAATAGAAAGGGAGAAGTTTGTGAGCCAATGCCTGTATGGGTGAAATCTGATAAGGTAGAAGTGAGTAGTTGTGCAATGAAGGGATATGACAGCCATGTAGGGATACTATTGGGTTAGGCAGTGCAAGCTTGACAGGAGGGTGGGGTGGGGAGGGTGGGTTGGACGGTCCATGGAATGTGTGGGTGATCATTTTATCATAGTGTGTCAAATCAGTGGGGGAAGAGTGGGAAGGAGTTGGACTCCAATCCTGGGGAGGCCCGATATGTTCTCAGACAAAGGGGAGTGTGTCTCTTGAGAGCACTGGCGGATCCTAATAGGGGAGGGCAGACTAGTGTGTCAAGCCCTCAGCAATGTTGCAAGTATCTGTGAATCTTGTCCTTCAAGGAGTGAAGCCTGGTGGTTGCTGTGGGCCCCAAGGGGAGGGGGAGGGAGGAATAGAATAGATGGAAGAGGGGGTATTTAGGGGGCAATGGAAGTGTTCTACATCATCTTGCAATGATGGATACAGGCCATGTTAAATTTCATAAAATTTTTTTTATGAGTCTAAAATGTGACCCATAATGTAAACCACTGACCATGGTTAGTAGCCATGTTTCAATATTTGTACATTAGTTGTAACAAATGTACCATCCACATGTAAAAAGTTATCAGTAGGGAAGGAGGAAAAGGGGGAGGATGTTGGATATATGGGAGTCCCCTGTATTCTGTATGTGACTTTACTGTCACCTAAAACTTCTTTGAATATAAAATGAAAAAAAGTAAGACACTGGGGAAAAAATGGAAAAAAAATGCCACAGTACATACAGGACAGCAGATATTACAGTGATGAAAAGCAAAATGTCCAAAAAATGTTTAAAATATTTTTCATTATTTTTTAATATCCCAATTTTTGGTGGATTGTGCCTTTTATTAACATATATTGTCCCATATAAGAGCTCATGACATAAAGTCTATTTTCTCTGATATTAGTATAGTTATTCCAGCTCTTTTTTTGTTGTCATTGTTACTATTTGCATGTTTCTCCACCTTTTCACTTTCAAATAATTTGCCTGTGGATCTAAGGTGAGTATCTTGTAAATATCATAGATTCGGATTATGTTTTTTTTTTTTAAATTCATTTTGCCAATATGTTTTTTGATGGTTGAGTTTAAACTCAACCTGTAGAGGCATTACTTACTTTAGCCATTTTGTCCTTTGGTTTTTATTTGTTGTATTTTTACTTGTCTCTCTTTTATTGCAATCTCCTTTTTCTGTGTAGTTGATCTTCTGTATCTGACTGGCAAATTTCTCATTTCTGTTTTTGTATATTTTTAAAATAATTTATTTGTGGTTACACTAGTATTTATATTACACAACCTACAATTACAACCTACTGACTTGAAAAGACAACAATATAGCTTCAATAACATTCATGTCCTCTGCTACCACATCCCTGTTTCCTCTCTTTATGTGGCTATTTTCCTCCTCACTTTACCACTTTATATTTTGCATGTCCATTATCAGGAAATATGCCTTTTTCTTGTTCAATTTTATTTTGGATTTTATAGGAATTAGAGTAGAGCTCTTTACTGAAGATACAGTATTATTGGCTTTAATTTTTTTTTTAATTTTTAAAAAGATATTTATTTTTGGATTTTGCAGTTTAGTAACCCTTATTGAAGATCTTCATTTCTTCACACTACTCCAAGCCACTCACTCCTGCATTTTTCTTTCTTTGTCCCACTTTACCACATTATATTTCACATGTTCGTTATTGAGAAATTTGTCTTTTTCTTGTTCAATTATATTCTGTCTCATATAGGAATTAGAGTAGTTTCACATGGAGGATACAATATTATTGGCTTTGCATTTTAATTACCCTTCCTGAAGGGTAAATTCACACTACTCCAAGCCACTCTCTCCTATTTTCACTTTCAACTTGCAGAACTCCCTTTAGTAATTCTTGTAGAACTGGCATTTTGTAGATAGACTCTCTCAGTTTCTGTTTATCTGTGAATATTTTAAACTCTCTCTCATTTCTGAAGGACAGTTTTGCCTGATAAAGAATTTTTAACTAGCAGTTTTTCTCTTTCAGTGCCTTAATTATATCATGCCATTGCTTTCTCACCTCCCTGGTTTCTGATGAGAAACCAGTACTTAAGTTTTTTTTTAAGATTTATATTATTTATTTATTTCCCACCCCCTTATTGTTTGTGCTCACTGTCTGCTCATTGTATGCTGTGTCTGTTCATCTTTTTTTTGGACCTCCCATGTGGGAGGTGCCCAGTCACTTGAGCCACATCTGCTCCCTGTTTTCTGTGTCTCTCATTGTGTTTCCTTGTTGTGTCAGCTCATTGCATCCTGACCCATCAAGTCAGCCTTGTTGTCTTGCTCATTTTCTTTAGGAGGTAGGCAAGCACCCAACTGCTTGAGCCACATCTGCTTCATGGCACTTATTCTTATTGAAGATCCCTTGTACTTTACAAATCATTTTTCTTTTGCTGCTTTCAAAATTCTCTCCCAGTTGAGTGGGCTTGGTGATCTTGTTGACTATCCCATGACCATATATGTGAGCTCTATATCAGAACTCTCAATTCAGTTCCATTGGTTAGTATGTCTAACCTGTGCTAATTCCATGTAATTTTGACAATTGTAGCTTTATAGAATGCATTAAAGTCAGGTAGCGTGATTCCTCCAAAAATTTTTTTTAATATGTTTTTGGCTATTCAGAGACCCTCTCCCTTCCAAATAAATTCCATAATTAGCTTTTCCAATTCAATAAAAAATGCTGTGGTAATTTTTATTGGGATTGCATTAAATCTGTAAATAAATTTGGGTAGGACATTAAAAGACATTTTAATGATGTTTAGTCTTCCAATCCATGAACATGGAATATTCTTCCATTTATTTAGGTCTTATTGGATTTCCTTTAACAATGTTGCATAGTTTTCTGGGTATAATCCTTTATATCTTTAGTTCGTTTATTCCTAGATATTTGATTCTTTTATTTGTTAGTGTAAATGGGATTTTTTTCTTGATTTCCCCTCAGATTGCTCATTATTGGTGTACAGATATGCTATGATCTTGGCTTATCGATCTTATATTCTGCCACTTTACTGAACTCATTTATCAGCTCTAGAAGTTTTGTTGTAGATTTTTCAGGGCTTTCTATTTAAAGGATTATGTCATTTGCAAATAGTGAAATTTTTACTTCCTTTCCAATTTGTATGCCTTTTATTTCTTTTTCTTGCCTAAGTGCTTGAGCAAGTACTTCTAACACAATGTTAAATAAGAGCTATGAAAATGGATACACTTGTCTTATTCCAGATCTTAGAGGGAAAGCCTTTAGCATTTTGCCATTGAATATGATATTAGCTGTGGTTTTTTCATATATGCCCTTTATCATGTTGAGGATTGTTTAAGAAAGTGTTGTCTAACTTCCATATCTGTGATCCCATTCTGGTTCTCTGCCCCTTATTAATTTCCAGCTCCATTCTATTGTGGTCAGAGAAATTACTATGTGTAATTTCAATCTTTCTGAATTCATTGAGACTTGTTCTATGATCTAGCATGTGGTCTATCTTGGAGAATGATCCATGTGCACTAGGTCAAGGAGGCCCGGGGTTAGAACCATGGACCTCCCATGTAGTAGGTGGATGCCCTGTCCATTGGGCCAAGTCCGCTTCCCTCCCCTCAATTTTGAAGGAGGATTTTGACAGGTATAAAATTCTTGGCTGGCAGTTGTTTTCCTTCAGCACTTTAAGCATTTAAACCCACTGCTTTCTTATCTCCATTGTTTCTGACAAGAAATCAGCACATAGTCTAACTGAGACTCCTTTGTACATAACCCATTGCTTTTCTCTTGCAGCTTTCAGAACTGTCTCCATTGTCCTTTACATTTGATAGTACCATCAATATATGTTGGGGTGTGTTTTCTTTTTTTGTGTGTGTGTGTTTTCTTAATGTATATCCTGTTTGGTATTCTCTGAGATTTTTGAATGTGCATATTCACATCTGTAGCAGTTTGATATAGTTATGAATTCCAAAAATAGATACTGGATTATGTTTGTAAACTGGTCTGTACCTGGGTATGATTAAATTATGATTAGGGCTTTGATTGGGCCATGTCAGTAGGGTGTTGAGTCTCTGTCCCTTGGTGGGTGGGGACTTATAGATAAAAGGCATGGTAAAGGACAGAGTTGGAGCTTTTTAATGCTGAAGCATTTTTAATGTTGCAGTTTTGATGTGGGAGTTTGATGCTGAAGTCTTAAACTGGAGCCCCAGGAAGTAAGCACACAGAGGAAAGAGAAGCACGCCCAGGGAAGAGAGGAAACAAGACCCGGGAAGAGAGGAACCCAGGAAGCTTGAACACTTGCAGATGTTGGCAGCCATCTTGTTCCAACACATGAAAATAGACTTTGGTGAGGGAAGTAACTTATGCTTTATGGCCTGATATCTGGTAAGCTCCTACCCCAAATAAATATCCTTTATAAAAGCCAGCAAATTTCTGGTATTTTGCATCAGCATCCCTTTGGCTGACTAACACAGTATGCTTTGGTTTAGGTTTGGGAAGTTCTCTCTCATTATTTCTTTGACTTTCCTTCTGCCTTCCTTTTTCCTTCTGGTACTCTCATAGTATGAATATTGGTGTGCTTGAATGGTGTCTCAAAGCTGTCTTAGGCTTTTTTTTCTTGCTTTTAATATTTTTATGTATGTATGTATGTATGTATGTATTTATTTATCCTCAGCCAGACTAATTTCAAGTGTCTTGTCTTCAAGTTCACTGCTTCTTTATTCTGCCAGCTCAAATCTGCTCTTGAAACCATTCTGGGCATTTTTCACTTATTGTGGTCTTTACTCCAGTAGTTCTGTTTGGTTCTTTTTAAAAAATTTCTCTTTACGAAGACTCTCATATTATTTGTTCATCATTTTCCTGATATCCTTTCTCTGTACTTTATCTTGTTGAGATTTTTAAGATTATATTTTAAAGGGTATGTTCAGTATGTCCGTGTTCTTATCTTTTTTTTTTTTTTTTTTTTTGTATTTTTAGCCTCTTTCTTTAGCCTCTTTCTTTGGATGGACCATTATTTCCTGTTTCTTTGTTTTATACTTTTTTGTTGCACACTGTACACTGTAATATTTTAAAAAGTTAACTCTGGGACTTGTTCCCTGAGTTGTATGTTTTTAGATTTTGTAAGTAGCCTGTGATAAGACAGAGGACTGTCTTGTGCTTTAGTCCTTGCATCAGGAAGGTCTGCCCGAAGTAAATGCAGTGTGCAGAGTTTTCCCTGTCTTTATGGGCCTTTATCTTGACCCTGGCTTTTGTTTATTGTTTGGGAGTTACTATTTACACGAGTTTGATTATTCCCTCTGCTTCCCAGGAGACAAACCTCCCTCTCCCTTGTATTTGAAGTTGGAAGGCCTTAACCCCAGACTGTCTAGATTTTTACTTTTTAAAATTGTCTCACTTTGTTTTTGCCTGAAGGGCAAATTCTGGGAGGAGCTTCACGCAGGAAGGACTTTCCTAATTTGGTCTTTCCCACCAAAACAGAGCCCGCCATCCACAAAGGGGGCTGAGACTGACTCCAACGTGCCCTATGGATGGGATCAGGAAGGGCACCAAAAACTTCATCAATGGTTCCCGAAAGCTGAGTTTTCCTGGTCTACCCAGCAAATGCAGCCCTTCAGCTAAATTTCCCCCACTGTCCTGGGGAAGCCTTGTGTCTTTAAATCTCCACTGCATCTGCCCCTGCCTGGGGGTGGTTGATACAATGGCTGCTGCAGGACGGGTTGAAGCAATATCTGTCCTCAGAGTCAGTCTGCAGGGACTCAAATTTGCTAATCAAAAGCTATGATTAGGGATCAGCTGTGTACACCTGTTCTTGGGGAAGACGATTTTTATATCCCTTTTTGTCAGCAGCTAACCAGGGATTTGACCCCATGGCAGCCAGTCACAACAGTGGGGGATGGGTGCTGAAATCTGCCACATGACTAGAGCAATTTTCAGTTCTTTACCATATTTTATCAGCTTCTTCCTCCCACTCTTACTTGGAAGCTGTATAATATTCCTTAGGTCTTTGGAGTTTCAAAATATTTGTTTCAGTTTCTGCCTCTTTAATAATTGTTTTGGTGCTCCCTACTCTGCCATTTTCCTGAAGTTGCCATCTGTTTTTATTTTCAAACACTCAACCATTTCTAGATGTTCTTTTTCAAACTTGCCTGTTTATTTTTTCTCAGCTGTCTTTACTATACCTTTTAAAAGTTTATCATCTTTATCATTTTAAACATACTAATTTTACAGTATTTTCAGACTATTTTATTACATTCAGTTTTTGGAGTGTTTTTTTTTTTTTTTTGCATCTACCAACTGTGCCACACAGTGCTGTTTCCTCATATGATTATTACTATTAATTTTTCACTGTGAATTCATCAAAAGAAGAGAAGTCTCTATTTTTTATGTGGATTTTTAAGTGTCTGGGTTGTGGAAGTATCCTAGAGATGTTTTGTTTATGTCTCTACCAGAGCCCTGAGGGAGTTTCACTAGTCCTGGAACAGTTTTTTTGTAAGCACTGGTCTAGTTTTTAGTGTGAGGGTACTTTGTGGACTTAAATAATCAGTTGATTACATCTATGGCTGATTATATCTACAATCAACACAGAAATATTGCCATCAGTAATAAGAGAAGTCTTGTACAAACAGTCGAAAGCCTTACAGGCAAAACTTGATATTTCATTAGTGAGAAAGAATTTCTATCTCTACATCAACCAACAAGCTTCTTTCATCAATGTTCCCAAATTGTAGCCTTCTCTTTGGAATTCAGACTCAACAATTTTCAGCGTCCCATGAGTAAATTTCTATAATAAATTACATATATATCTTGTCAGTTCTGTTTCTCCTGAGAACCCTGATTAATATACAGTTCATGTACCTACAAAGTACAAGATGTTTAGTAAATATATTTGCAATAATATTTGATGATCCTTAATCTGTTCCAGTTGGATAAGTGATATAATTGTGCTCTGGTTTCTCTACCATCAGCCCTTCCTTCATTACAATGTCAAACTATCTTCCAAAACCATTGCTTTGACTTTATTCACTTAATTAAAAAATTAGTAATGATTCCTGTATTAGTCTGCCAAAAGGCTGCCACTGCAAAGTACCAGAAATCTGTTGGCTTTTATAAGGGGCATTTAGTTAGGGGGTAAAGCTTACAGTCCCAAGGCCATGGAAAGTCCAACTCAAGGTACCATAAGAGGTGCTTTCTTACCAAAATCAGTTGCCAAATGTTGAAGCAAGATGGCCACCAATTTCTGTCCAGATTTCAGCCTTCCCCTTCAGGCTCACCCCTTCCTCTTGAGCTCTGTGGGCCTAGTCTCTTGACGTTTCATGCTTAAGTGATCATATACTCCTCTCTCTCCTGGCATAAGGCTTGTTTCTTTCTGGTCCTCCTATATCACTCTTGACTGTTCTGCTCTCTTCCAAATTTCAGCTGTAAGCTATCAGGCAAATACCTCATCTCTCCCCAATGCCTCAACTATTTAAGCCTTCTCCTTTCTATCATGTCAGGATCAAGAAACAGGACAGAGCTCTTTCCTCCTGTGTCTGAGTGTCTGTTCATATCAGACCCAGCAAGGGGTCAGGGACTCAACCTGAGTAATACCCAATGATGTGGGTGAATAGAAAGCTCTAAATCAATCTTAATAGGTAATCTAATCAAAGTCCCCCCCAACTGAATTTAATGCAATCAAAGGGTATCATACCCAGAGGAATAGATTAGTTTACAAACACAATCTCTTTTTGGGATTCATAAAATAATCTCAAACTGCCACAGTTTCCCATTGCTTAATTCTTTACTCTGGTATTCAAAGACCTTCACAACCAGGCTCCCAGATCTACTTTTTCAATCCTCATGCTATCATTTTTCTACATCTATTTTTTAAAAATCCCAGCCAGTCTGACCACATACTGTTAACCAAATATGACTTGGGTTTTCCCATCAAGGTTTTGTGCCAATATCTTTGACATCTCCTTAACTTCTACATATTTAAAATCTTCAGTATTGTTTAAGTCTCAGTTGAAAGTATTATGAAGCCTCCCAAGACTGCCCCAAGTTGACTATTTCCTTCCATTACTTTGTACTTACGTTTTATTTTTTTATACTTTTCACCTGTCCTCCACTGGTTATCTGTATTGCCTATCTGCTTTACTACATTATTAACTTTACAAGATTTGAGGATATAGAATGTGTTGTTTTTAGTAGAGGGCCTTGCATTAGGAGGTGAACCAAAAGTAGTTGATAAAATACTTTGCCTTATAATAAATACTAGAAAATACAATAATAGGAGTTTGTATAGAAGTTTAGAAGCTTCTGTGTTTGAAAGGCTAGTATATAAAATATGTATACTATAAGATTTGTCATTTCACCATTTCTAAGTCTAAAATTCAGTGGCATTACTTACATTTACAATGTTGTGCAACTGTCACCACTATTTTCAAAACATTTTCTTCACCCCCAAAGGAAACTGTATACCTAATAAGCAATTTCCTCCCCCCATTAGCCTTTGGTAGCTTCTAATCTACTTTATAATAGGAATTTGCCTATTCTTAATATTTCATATAAGTGGAATCATATACTGTATTAGTCAGCCAAAGGGGTGCTGATGCAAAATACCAGCAATCAGTTGGCTTTTATAAAGGGTATTTATTTGGAGTAGAAGCTTACAGTTGCCAGGCTATAAAGCGTAAGTTACTTCCTTCACCAAAGTCTATTGCCATGTGTTGGAGCAAGATTGCTGCCGACATCTACAAGGGTTCAGGCTTCCTGGGTACCTTTCTTTACTTCCCAGGGGTTCATTTCTCTCTGGGTTCAGCTGCTCTGCTCTCTGCCATGTGTTTACTTCCTGGGCTCCATCTCAAAACTCCAACCTTCTCTGTGTTGCAGTTTCTCTATGAGTCCTGCCCACCAAGGAGGCAGGGACTCAACATCCTAGTGATGTGGCCCAATCAAAGCCTTAATCATTATTTAATCAAGTAAAAGTGGAACCTCTGAATCCAATATAAACTAATATGTCCAGAGGAGCAGACCAGTTTACAAACATAATCCAGTATCTATTTTTGAAATTCATAAACAATATCAAACTGCTACACTCCACCCTCTGTATTCCAAAAAGACATTACAGTATTTTAAAAAACCTTAAATCAGTACAATGCTAAATACAAAATCATATCACAATCAGTTTAAAGAAACAGTTTGTCTTGGGGCAAACTCCAGTCTGGCTGTGACTCTGAAACTTATTAAACTATTTTTTTAAAACAAATTTTTAAAGATTTTATTTCTCTTCCCTTCCCCCCCACCCCAGTTGTCTGTTCTCTGTGTCCACTTGCTGCGTAGTCTTCTATTATCCAGTTCTGTTGTTGTCAGAGGCATGGGAATCTGTGTTTCCTTTTGTTGTGTCATCTTGTTGTGTCAGCTCTGTGTGTGTGCAGCGCCATTCTTGGGCAGGCTGCACTTTCTTTCGTGCTGGGTGGCTCTCCTTACAGGGCACACTCCTTGCACATGGGGCTCCCCCACGTGGGGGCACCCCTGCGTGGCATGGCACTCCTTGTGTGCATCAGCACTGCACGTGGGCCAGCTCCACACGGGTCAAGGAGGCCCAGGGTTTGAACTGAGGACCTCCAATGTGGAAGACTGATGCCTTATCCACTGGGCCAAGTGTGCTTCCCTTATGAAACAATTTATCTGCTTCCAATATACAAATGGACAAAGGATAAACATTCTCATTACCATAAGGAGAAACTGGGGGGGAAACATGAGTCATGGGTCCTCTACAGTTTAGTAAACCTGCAGGGCAGACCCCATTCGATTTCAAAGTCTGAGAGTCATTCTTTTTTTTTTTTTAATTCATTTTTTAAAAAATATTACATTAAAAAAATATGAAGTCCCATTCAACCCCACCGCCCCCACTCCCCACTCCCCCCACAGCAACACTCTCTCCCATCATCATGACACATCCATTGCATTTGGTAAGTACATCTCTGGGCATCGCTGCACCTCATGGTCAATGGTCCACATCATAGCCCATACTCTCCCACGTTCCATCCAGTGGGCCCTGGGGGGATCTACAATGTCCCGTGAGAGTCATTCTTAAGATGATTGTTTCTTTTTCCCTGGGGCCTCATGGAGATCCACTTCCCACAGGCATGCCCAACAGCCATTTTTTTTTTTTGGTTCCATCCTCATCAAGCATCTGGGTGGTGACCAAGTTCCAGAACTCATCCTCAAAATACCTTGGGGTGATGGCCACACCTTCCCTGTCCTCTGGGGTAAAGTCTTTAGCCCCCTAGTACAGTGAAGTGAAGAAAACATTCTCCGTAACCTTTGGCATACAGCCTCAACCCTCTCAGAGCAACAAGTTGGTGACCTGGCCTTCCCTAATGCTTGGGGACAGGTCTGCCCCTCTCAGACCTATGGGGCATCAACTTCAACCTCCCTAATCCCCAGGGAATGTGCTCTACCCTCTCTGCACCCTGGGAAGGCAAAATTCTCTCTGATCATTGGATGGGGACATCCACCCTCTTCCACTGCCAGGGCAAACTTACTTTCTCTGGACACATGGGTGGGGTTCCTTTCTTGGCCTAAAGAGATGTCTTAATTCCAGATCTGTTTTCATGGTTTTCCTCTTGAAGTCATTTCCCCTTTATTCTCTTCCATGTCCCTTTTAGCCAAGCTGACTGGTTTTGTTCATAGAGCCGTCTCAAAAAGCTTGTTGGTTTGGCAAGAAGCAGGGATCCAAGGCATCAGACAGTAAGTCTTTCCACAAGTCTTTCCTAGATAACTGCATCTTCAAACTTTATCTACAAGTTCCAAGTTTAGTTAAGTCTTCAAAGTCCCCACTATTTTCTGGGGACTTGATTTCCAGAGACTTGGAATTTCCAGAATCAGTTTCTGCTTTCTTTGTGCCCAACAATTCAGTTCTTAGTTTATCTTAGTTTATCTCGTTTGTCTAGCATTTTGCTATAATCTGCAAGCTGCATTCTCTGAATTTACTTTGGAAAGTTCTTCAGCTAAATGTCCAGGCTCGCCATTTTAAAATTCAGTCTTACATAAAATGCCAGGAGTTAATCTTGCTAAGTTCTCTGCAACTTTAAAACATGATCACCTTTTCTCCAGTTTCCAATAATAGTTTCATCACTTACTTCTAAGGCATCACAAAAAGTCTCTTCAAACCACTCTAGGCCTTTTCTATCAAACATTTCATAATTCCTCCAAAAAATACCCCTTTCCCATTTATAAAACTGTCCCAGCATTTTGGTAATTGCAAAAGCAAGACCCCATTCTCTGGTACCAAATTCTGTATTAGTCAGTGAAAGGGGTGCTGATGCAAAATACCAGAAATCAGTTGGCTTTTACAAAGGGCATTTATCTGAGGTAGAAAGAAGCTTACAGTTACCAGGCCATAAAGCTTAAGTTACTTCCCTCGCCAAAGTCTATTGCCATGTGTTGGAGCAAGATGGCAGCTGATGTCAGTGAGGGTTTAGGCTCTCTCTTTCTGGGGCTTGTTTCTCTCCAGGCTCAGCTGCTCTGCTCTCTCCATGTGTTTACTTCCTGGGCTCCATCTCAAAACTCCAACCTCCCTTCTCTGTGGTGCGGTTTCTCTGTGAGTCCCACCCATTAAGAGGGTGGGGACTCAACACCCTACTTATGTGGCCCAATCAAAACCTTAATTGTTATTTAATCAAGTAAAAGTGAAACCTCTGAATCTGATATAATCTAATATTCCCAGAGGAGCAGACCAGTTTACAAACATAATCCGATATCTATTTTTGGAATTCATAAACTATATCAAACAGCTACATACACTATTTGTCCTTTTGTGACTGTCATATTTTACTTAACATAGTATTTTCAAGGTTCACCCATTGTAGCATGTATCAGAACGTCATTCCTTTTGATGGCTGAATATTCCACTATATATATATACACACACACACACAATGTTTATCCATCCCTCTGTTGCTGTCCAGATATACTTTCTTCTTGAGTCAGTTTAGATAATTTGTGTTTCTAGGAATTTGCCTACTTCATCTAGATTATCTAATTTGTTGCAGTACAATTGTTCATACTATCCTCTTAAAATCCTTTTTATTTCTGTAAGGCTGGTAGTAATGCTCCCACTTTCATCTCTGATTTTACTTATTTGTATTGTTTTTGGTCAGTCTGGATAAAGGTTTGTTCAATTTTATTGATCTTTTCTAAAGACCAATTTTTGGTTTTGTCGATTCTATTGATTTTCTATTTCATTTTCCTCCACTCTAATATTTAGTAATAATTCCTTTGTGTTGGCTTTGAGTATTGTTTGTTCTTATTTTACTAGTTCCTAAAGGTATTAAATTAGGTTATTGATTTGAAATCTTTTTAAAATATAGGCATTAACTGCTAATAAATCGCCCTCAGAACACTGCCTTTGTGTACTCCATAATTTTGGTATGCTGTGTTTTTATTTTCATTCCTAAGTATTTTTAAATTTTCCTTGTGATTTCTTCTTTGCCCATTGGTTGGGTAAGAGTGTTGTTTAATTTTCACTTATTTGTGAATTTTCCAGGTCTCCCTCTGTAATTGATTTCTACCTTCATTCCACTGAATTCAGTGTCACCAGAATAGAGTCAGTATCTGAAGCTAAAGGTATAAAAGAGATGAGCTGGGGAGCATATGAAAACTGAAAAGAGCATAGGAATGGTACCTAGAAAATACTAACATTTAAGAGGTAGAAGAAGAAAAGGGGCCCCTCTGAATTCACATTTAGGTCAATCAGGTAAAGAAGAATGAAGTATCTTTCTCCTTTATCTAGCACAAAGTCTGCATGTGAACAAAGGAACTATTTCAGAAATTTTAGTTCGAGGGTCCAAAGTTCTAGTACTATATAGTACTAATCCAGAGTAGGGATATGAAATAGTAAGCATTTCTTCAGTTGTGGTGGCTTGGAGCTATGTACACTAGAAAAAGTTGTTCTCAATCTTAACCCATTCCTGTGGATGTGAACCCACTGTAAATGGGCTTGAGAGGGTAACTTCAGTGAGGGTGTAGCACAACTGACTTAGGTTGGGTCTTAATCCTATCACTGAAGCCAAAGAGAGAAAAACCACAGGGAGTGCCAGAAGCTGAGTCAATGGAACACAGAAGAGAAGGAAGAGGCCAGGAGGCCAGGAGAGGCTGCTGTGTACACTGCCAGCGACAGAAGAGGCAAGGACAAAGGATTGCTGGCAGCCAGCTCCAGAATGCTACCATCCTCTGAGAGAAAGCATAACCTTGATGACACCTTGCTTTCAACCTTTCCTAGCTTCAAAACTGTGAGCCAATAAATTCCCTTTGTTTAAGCCAACTCACTGCATGGTATTTGCTTCAGCAATAATGAAACTAAATCAAAGTGTTTATGGCCTCATATTACCCGGAGAAAGTGTCTGGTATTTTCATATATATTTTTTTTCTCTCTTTAGCAAAATCTGCTGTGAGGAAACAATGTGAAAATCCCTAAAATACAAATAGTTTCATTAAGAAAAATGACTACCAACTTAAGAGGTTATCTTTCTTATGGAGGGCATATGTTAATGAGTTAGAGAAAGATAAATTAAAAGAATGAAGCTTTCAGAGTGGAATTTTAGGCATTATTTGAGGAGATACTTTAGGCAGAGAATGAAAAATCCTACCTAAAAAAATATGTATAACATATAGTATTTAGTAATTTAACATGAAAAATTGTACACATTTTAAATATGCTTTACTTATACATTTTTCTAACATATGTCTTCACACTTAAAAACTTTTTGTATGAAATCTCCATTATGATTTTGTTCATTTTAAGTTATCTCTTGTTACAAGAGTTTAATATATACAGTTCTAACTTATTCTAGGATACTAATATTTTATATCCTTTTGCCCAACTGTACATTTTCCAGGCTTCAAATAATTGGTTTTTGGTCTAGTGATTTAGTGATTAAATTCCAGTTTGTCCTATATTCATCAGGGTTCTCTAGGGAAACAGAACGGACAGAATATATCTGTTAATAGTATGAGATTTTATAAAATTGTCTCACATGGCCATGGGGATGCACAAGTCCAAATTCTGTAGGGCAGGTTGCAAGCCAGGGGCTCTGATGAAAGTCCTTGATGAGTTCCCCAGAAGATGCTGGCTATCTGAAGTAGAGATGGGAATTCTCTCTCTAAATGCTGAAATCACTCCTCCTTTTAAGGCCTTCAACTGATTGGATGAGATGTCACACACTGCCGATGAAAATCAATCTTCTCGGTTGACTGTAGATGTAACCAGTCACCTATGTAATCAATGCACTGATGGTTAAAGTCCATGAAATGCCCCTGTGTTAAAATTAGCCCATTGTTTGCTTAAGCAAACTGGAACTATTACCTGGTAGAGTTCACCCATTAACCTAACTATCACAGTCCACTCCTTGTCACCTTGGCAGCCATACACATCACCTTAAACCATACTCTCTAAATAAAAACAGTAACAGATACACACACATGTATATGTTTCTGCCTAACAATACTCAACTGTCCTGGGTATAACCAGAAACAAATTATATACCTCCAGAACAGGGTGTAAATCCTTGGGTCACATTCACTCTTATGATGTGAAACTAATACAACTTATGTCATACGATAAGGGAAAATGTTAGGGAAGAAAACAAAAATATTGTTTTATGTACATATACAGATGTACAATAAAACAAGGAATATTCATGTCCAATACAGTCCTTGTTTTTGTAACTGGTCACGTGGTCCAAGTTCTTCCATTACCCATTCCATGTTGCCTTTACTCTCAGCAAGCACATCAGCTGGCCGTGGTTCTTCGCCTGGTGAGGTGACCCAAAGTTTCATTCCCAAAGATACTGGGCCATTGTTAGTCCTGTTTGGATTAGTTTGCTGCAATTTTTCACTGACTTTAATCACAACACAGTAGTATTAAGAGACACCCTAGAGGATCTCCTGTATTCCAGGCAAACTCTTCTTTACCTCCATTATATAGGTGCAGTTCTATTTCCCCTTGTTAGTCAGGATAAATCACCCCACATGGTACAGTAATTCCCTTCTTTGCCTGTTGATTCAGAAGCAAAAGGAGCCCAAAGTGGCCAGATGGCAGTCTTAACTTCCAGTTCAATGGTATCATTGTGTTCCCTGGTGGAAGCACTCCTCCTTTTGGAACTAAGACCTGCATACCAGCAGAGCTTAAGGTTGCATGGACAGGAAGTAAACGTTTTCCTAGTCGTTCACTAGGGGAAATAGTGTGTGGTGCCATCCCCACTTCTCTTGATTCCTGGACCCTGAATCTTGGCTATGGGAGAAAGAGCACCATAGAGTGGATGCTGATTAGAGCATACACAGCCTCCTGGAAAATAGTGCCCCAGCCCTGCAAGGTATTGCCACCTAATTGGCAACATAACTGAGTCTTCAAAAGGCCAGTCCACTGTTCTACCAATCCAGCTGCTTTAGGATGATGGGGAACATGGTTAAGACCAGGGAATCCCATGAGCATGTGCCCATTCACACATATAATTTGCTGTGAAGTGGGCTCCTTGATCAGAAGTAATGCTGTATGATCCATCCATGGCAATGGATAAGACATTCTTTAAGTCCACAGATGGTAGTTTTGGAAGAGGCATTGTTTGCAGGGAAGACAAACCCACATCTGATGTATTTTCAGTTGGAACAAACTGCTGCTCCTTCCATGATGGAAGTGGTCCAGTGTAATCAACCTGCCACCAGGTTGGCTGATCACCTCAGGGAATGGTCCCATATTAGGGGCAGAGTGTGTCTCTGCTGCTGGCAGACTGAGCATATGCAGTGCCTATAGCCAAGTTGGCTTTGGTGGGGTGAAGACTGTGTTGTTGAGCCCATGCATAAACTCCATCCCTACCACCACAGGCACTTTGTTCATGAGCGCATTGGGAAATGACAGGAGTGGCTAGGGAAAGAGGCTGAGTGCTAGCCACAGAGCAGCTCATCTTATCCACTTATTAAAGTCTTTCTCTGCAGAAGTCACCTACTGGTGAGCATTCATGTGGGACACAAATATTTTCATGTTTTGTCCATTCAGAAAGGTTTATCCACATACCTCTTCCCAGACCTCTTTTGTCATCAATTTCCCAATCATGTTCAAGTCCCTAACTATCCAGCCAAACCACTGGCAATAGCCCATGTATCAGAATACAAAGGCACATCTGGCTACTTCTCATTCGAAGCAAAACAACTGGGAGCACTGTTTTAAGTTCTGCCTACTGGGAGGATTCTCCCTCACACTGTCCTTCAGAGATGACCCAGAAAGAGGCTGCAATGCTCCAGCTGTCCTCTTTCAGGTGGTACTGTATATCATTCAGAACCATCTGTAAACCAGGCTGTTTTCTCTTCCTTAACAGATTGTAAGGAATTCCCCAAGAGGCCACAGCTGTGGGCTGGGAAATAGAAGCTAATGTGGCAGGAGTGGTGACCATGGCATTTGGGCCACTCCCTCAAGTAACTTGTGCTTTGGGACCCGCTCCAGCCCTATCCCGTATATACCACCATTTCCACTTTATGATGGAGTGCTTCTGTGTACACCCAATATTTTAGTTTGGTGGGTCAGTTCACGATAGGGAACTCAGGTCTCATGGAAACTTGGTGGCCCATGGCCCATGGTTACGCATTGTCTCTACTAAAGCCCAGTAGCAGGCCAAAAGCTGCTTTTCAAGAGGAGAGTAGTTATCTGCAAAGGATGGCAGAACTGTGCTCCAAAATCCTAATCATTGTGATTCTACTATATGGGCCTGCCAGAGGTTCCAGGCAGCAACTTTATTTACCACTGACACTTGCAACATCATTGGATCTGCTGGGTCACATGGCCCAAGTGGCAGTGCAGCTTGCACAGCAGCCTGGACTTGTTGCAAGGCCTCCTCTTGTTCTGGCCCCCCTCAAAACTAGCAGCTTTTCTGGTCACTTTGAAAATGGGCCAGAGTAGCACATCCAAATGAGGAGTATGTTGTCTCCAAAATCTGAAGAGACCGACTAAGCATCGTGCCTCTTTTTTTGGATGTGGGAGGAGCCAGATGCAATAGCTTACCCTTCACTTTAGAAAGGTTATCTTGATATGCCCCACACCACTGGACACTTAGAAATTTCACTGAGGTGGAGGGCCCCCGTATTTTTGTTGGATCTATTTCCAATCCTTTCATGCAAATGCCTTACCAGTAAGTCTAGAGTCTTTGCTACTTCTTGCTCACTAGGTCTTATCAACATGATATCAATATAATGGATCAGTGTGATGTCCTGTGGGAGAGAGACAATCAAGGTGCCTGCAGACAATATTATGACATAGCGCTGGAGAGTTGATATACCCGAGGCAGGACAGTAAAAATATATTGCTGGCCTTACCAGCTGAAGGCAAACTCTTTCTGGTGGTACTTACAAATGGCAATTGAGAAAAAAGCATTTGCCAGATCAACAGCTGCATACCAAGTACCAGGGAATGTGTTGATTTGTTCAAGCAATGATATCCCATCTGGCACAGCAGCTGCTATTGGAGTCACCACCTGGTTAAGTTTATGATAATCTACTGTCATCCTCCAAGATCCATGTTTTCTGCACAAGCCAAATAGAGGAGTTGAATGGGAATGTGATGGGAATCATCACCTCTGCATCCTTCAGATCCTTGACGGTGGCATTAATCCCTACAATCCCTCCAGGAATCCGGTATTTTGATTTACTATTCTGCTAGGCAGGAGCGGTCTAGTGGCTTACAATTGGCTTCCTCTACCATTAACAGCCCCACTGCACAAGTCAGGGACCCAATGTTGGGATTCTCCCAATTACTGAGTATGTCTATTCCAATTATGCATTCTGGAGCTGGGGAAATAGCCACAGAAAGGGTGTGAGGACTTTCCAGACCCACTGTCAGATGGATCTGAGCTAAAACTCCACCAATCACTTGATCTCCATAAGCCCCTAGTCCGAGTAGTGGACCACAGTGACGTTTGGGTCTTCTGGACTAATATCATTTCTGCACCAGTGTCCAATAATCCCTGAAATGTGTGATCATTTCCTTTTCCCAATGCATGGTTAGCCTATTAAAAGGCTGTAGGTATCTTTGGGGAAAGCTGGGAGGAAGACTAACAGTATAAATTTTGGGCAGTTTAATAGGATCCTTCCCTAAGGAGACCTGGCCTTTCCCTCTTTCAAGGGGTTCTGGGTCTGTAAACTATCTGAAGTCTGGGAACTGTTCAAAGAGCTGTGACTGTTTCTGTAATTTAAGTTAGGGTTTTGTTCACTCAATATACAACAGTTCTGCTTAGATAGATCACGTAGTAATTTAGTAGACTGCCCATCTATTTTATTTCTAGATACCCCATGATCTATTAGGCAATACGACAGACCTATGCAGCTCAGACTCAACTGCTGCTTTGAGTCTGTCTTTCATTGTGATAGCCATGTCCAACTTGTCCTTGGTGATTAAGGACTGCTACTTGGCTTCTGGTAAGCCTGGAAGTCAATCACCCCATTTTGTTTAAGGATTCTAGTTCCTTGACACCAATTCCCACAGTAATATCTGACCTATACAGAAAGGCAACCATAGGAAAGATGTAGTTTCACAAATTTATTCCTCACAGTGCTGGTAAAAGGTATCCCTGGGACCCTCCTGGGGTAGGTGGGCAGGTCTTAAAATGGTGAATCCATTCCAGCATTCCAATCTCACTAAACCTTTGAATTTCCTCATCTACAGCAGGCCAGGGTAAGTCAGGAGTCTCATGCATCAGGCATTGTAGGCCATCTTTTGGTCCATGTTTCAGTCACCTACCTGAACAAGCTATTAAAGTCCTTTCTAATCCCTAAAGCTATACTGAATCCAGAATCTCTGCTCAGTGGGCCCATATCAATAAATTCAGCCTGATACAACTTTATATTCCTTCTACCATTATCCCATAACCTTAATATCCATTCCCACACGTATTTCTCTGGTTTCTATCTATATGAATTGAAAAACTCCTGCAGTTCTTTTAGACTACAGCATACTTTCTCATGGATCACATTTTAGACTTTAACTTTGGGGGCTTGTTGTGACTTTAGTTAAGGTCTAGAAGAGAAGTACAGTGGTGGAGGTTGGTAAGAATAATTAGAAATGTCTGGCAAGCAAATAACCTCAGGGAATTCCCATGCAGATTAATCCCTTCAAGTGGGGGTTGGATGGAGGACTCCTTAAGGCAGGGTGGAGGTTGGGTTATGGTTTCCTCAGTGAAGAAAGGAGGTGGAAACTCCTTGGTGTAGGCTGGAGATTGGGAAGTTCAGACTTGAGGTTGGGTGGGGTGCTGGCTGTCTGAAGTAGAGATGGCAATTGCTCTTGAATGTTGATACAACTTCTTTTAAGGCCTTCAAGTGATTGTGTGAAATGTCACTCACTGCTGATGACAATCTCCTCAGCTGACTGCAGATGTAACCAGCCGTTTCTGCAATCAATTCACTGAAGTCTAAAGTCCATGAAATACCCTTGTATTACAATTAGTCCATTGTTTGCTTGACCAAACAACTGGAACCATTGCCTGGCCTAACCATCATAGCCCCTTTTCATGCCATTCAGTTTTCCAAGGATCTTTTTCCTCAGCATGTCTCTGCATAAATTGAAAACATTTATATTTTCTTAGTTATTCTTTACATGGCAAACTATATCTCCCACTTGAGCATTTTAATTGCTTTTCTTTGGACCATCTTAATTCTTTTATTGTGGCAAAAAAGAATTACTTATAATAGGGAATAATATTTTACTTTGTCTGTAACTTTCTTCATTATGTTGACCATTGCAAGAAATCATGTTGAGAGTATTCTGAAGTCTTTTTTTCTTTCCTTTAGTTATAACACCAACATATTAAAAAGCATAGTATGTCTTATTTTCCCTGAAATTTACTTTGCCTTTGTGCACCAGGAAGTTCACCTGCTTTGTTCAGCCTCACTAAATCTTTCCATATTTTATCACAAGCTTAACATTCCTTTGCCCACTAAAACTTTGAAATCTCGGGGAGTTCAAATGTACTAACTTCTACAACATTTCTGAAAAACCAGACAGACACCTATAAGGAAACCCAGGCAATCTGCTTATACTTTTTCACTGAGAAATACCTTTGTTCCCTGTCCTTATACCAGTTCTCAATACAGGGGGAAAAAATCATTATTCTCTGCTTATAATTAAGTTACAGTCAGAGAGGAAAGCTCATTTATAACAATTATGAACTTCCTTTATCATCACCCTTTATTAGTACAGAAACTAATTTTCAAGAGTAAATTCTTTGTTCCAAGATATAGTCACAATAGGAGGATTTTATTTAAAGATAAATGTTAGCAGATAAGACATTTTATATCTTTTATTTTCCAACTACAGGTTTATAGTGTCGTTAAAGTCATTATCAAAAATTTTTATGATCAAATATAGAATCTGTGCTTACTAAAATGTATGTATCATAAACACTAGAGATGGTAATACCTGAACTAAGCTATCTGAGAAGCTGCAGAAGAAAAATTTATGTTTATAGAACTAAATGATGACATTTCTCGTTAAGTTTTAAGAAATACTAATCATACCATATGATTTGGAAAGATGGGAAGACAAATATATTAATAGAATACAATTTAAAAGACGATACTTTCATTTCTTGCATTTCAGCATCATATACTTTAATTTTTCATAACAAAAGTAAGAAAAGGATTATAAACTAATAGAAATACCATGTTACTTGTAAGTAAAATGTCTCATTAATGTGCGTGAGTCTAAGTGAGAAGGAACCCTGCATTTCTGTTTTAGAATTCAAATCCTTGAAAAAAGCTAGGCTCTATTGCAGAATTAGCACTTAATACTGACAGTAATAATATACTATCAAAATATATACAAATGGCAGCTATGTAATCTGTATTTTTAACAAGTTAAATACATGCATCTCTCAATTTAATCTCCTGATGAACTTCCTCCAATGTCAATATTAAGGAATTCTTTAATTTTGTCATATAAAACCAGCACCAAAGCACCCCCTGTACCACGAAGGATATTGGAGAAGGCACCACGAAAAAATGCACCAATTCCCTCATGCTGGTATATCTTCACAAAGCAGTCGAAGGTTCCTTTATATTGTCGTTCAGCCTCACCACTCTATATGAAGAAAGACAAACAGTTTGCTGTCATTTTACTATTTTTCTTAAGGTAGTCTTCATTCAGTCTTAAGAATAGGTAAGATTAACAGTGTATTAGGTTAATGGACATATGTTGAATATTGTACCCAATGTTCAGAGAATATTCATTATTTTCAGTAACCCTTCAAAACTAACCACACCCTAGGCTTAACAAATTTTAAAAGATGGCACCACATAGACCATGACTTATCCACGGACTACAGTGCAACTGAGAAATCAACTGCAAAAAAGGTAACTAAAAAAATCATATGATTGGATATTAATAAAAAGCTTGAGTAAATATTAAAAACAAAGGATAACCAAAAATATTCCTGTGTGAGAGATGCAGTTTGAGCAGCACTTATAAGAAAATGACCTTGAAACATCAGAAAAGGCAGAAAATAAGCAACTTAAACATTTTCAGAAAAAGAATAAACCTAAAAGAAAGTAGTAGGAATTAACCAGAATAAATAGGAGAAATAAAGGAAACTGAAAATAAACACAATAGCATAAAAAGTAAAAAGTTAGTTATTTGAAGTATTTTACTGGAAAATTTTTGGAATATTGTTTAGGAAAAAAGAGAAAATGTCCCCAAAGTATTAGAAATCACAAAGGTAACCTAACTGTAGATGACCCAGAGATTAACGTGCAAGAGGATATTATGGACAACTTTATAATGTCCAGATAGCTTTTTATGTGAGTTCTACTAAACAGTTATTTAATTCTATCATACAGAAATTACTCTAGAGAAGAGAAAAAGTGGGAAGAATCCCCAGCACATTTTATGAGGCCTCATAATGAGGTGGCCTCTGGGTGAGAGGCTGTTCGTCTCTTCATAGATAACCTAAGCTGTATGTGTCCTGAATTGTGGGTGTGGAACAGTGACAGGCTGCAGCCCTGCCCTTGGTGACCATGGCAACGACTCCAGTCCCAGGAGGCAATTTAGCAATGCAAACTCTCTAAATATTCAGGGAAAATGCATACCAAATTTGCTAAAAGCTTATCTAGAAGGTATGGAGTCCATGCTAAAAGCTTACTTAGGATATGGAAGATAATATGCTAATTCAAGCCTATTGAGTACTGAAACAAAGAACCATTTGGCCCTTCCTCTGTATAAAAGGAACTCAAAAATCTTGTTCGGGGCTCAGATTTTAGAGTGAGAAGCTCTGAGCCCGGTCGGCTGTAAATCAATCATTTTTCCTTCCCAAAAATTATTCCTGAGTCCTGGCCTTACTATACACAAATAATTGAACCTCTCAACTTCTATAATAGCAAAGCCCTGATACCAAAACCAGACTAGGGCAAAAAAGGAATGTAAAATGACAAGTCAATGTCACTGAAACAGGGATGCAAAGATCCTAAACAAAACCTAGAAAATAAAATCCATCAAAGGATACAAAATATAATAAGTATATCATGGTCAAGATGGACCCAGGGATAAAGGTTGGTTTATCAACATAAAACAGATGAATAGTATATGCTACATTCACCTTAAAAGAGAAACAAAGACATGACCACCTCAATATACACAGGGAAAACATCACTGGCATTCATGATTAAAATATGCTGTAGCCAGAGAGAAATGACATGGTAAAGGGTAATACAGTAACCCATTACAAACATTTAAGTTACACAACATTGAAGGCATTCCCTGTAATTTCAGGAATACAACACTGTCAGATATTACTTCTAAAATATAATAATCAAAGGTCTTAGCTAGTGAAGAAAGGTAAGAAAAGGATGTAAAGGTGAAAGAATGAGTAAGGAAGAAAAAAAAACTCCTGATAACATTTTATAATCATTCCTCACACCTTGGATTTGAATAACTAATAAAAAAGTTTAATTTCGAATAGTTTATTTCCAACAAAATGTTTTTAAACTATTCTTCCTACTGCCAAAATTGAAGTGAAATCCTAATGTAACTGTGCGACTAGTCTGAACGTATGCAAGCATTTGCATTTACTTTTTTTTTTTTAAGATTTTTTATTTATCCCACCCCCCCACCCCCGTGTCTGTTTTCTGTGTCCATTCTCTGTGTATTCTTCTGTGATCACTTCTATCCTTATCAGCGGCACCGGGAATCTGTTTCTTTTTGTTGTGTCATCTTGTGTCAGCTCTCCGTTTGTGCGGTGCCATCCTAGAGCAGGCTGCACTTTCTTTTGCACTGGGCGGCTCTCCTTATGGGGCGCACTCCTTGCGCGTGGGGCTCCCCTATGCGGGGGATACTCCTGCATGGCAGGGCACTCCTTGCGCCCATCAGCACTGTGCATGGGCCAGTTCCACATGAGTCAAGGAGGCCTGGGGTTTGAATTGCGGACCTCCCATGTGGTAAGCCCTATCCATTGGGCCAAGTCTGCTTCCCCATTTACTCGGTTTTAAAATGTCATTCTGTCAAGGTTTTATGGTAATCCATACATGCCTTTACAGTGGACGTAAATTAACATTACATTTCAATACTGAAAATCAGGAGGGACAATAAGAGAAAGGGAGCTGAGATCCTGCTTTCTGAATTTCTTCTAAAGCAATCATAACTTTTTAAATGTCATTGAGACTATTAATAACTGCAAGGTTGGTCAATCAGGTATTATTTCTCCTTTGCACCCAACTGTTTGAAAAAGAAAATGCAGTTATGTTGGTTTTAAGGAGCATGTTCTTTTTTAGCATTAAAAAGGCCTAAATGTTTCTTCTTATTCTGGAGAATGTAACTTTTTTAGAAAGACACATTTTTAGGCTTTAATGGTGATCCAAACCTCAGGTTTTAGCACCCTTTAAGACTGCTTTAGAAAGGGAACATAGACAGGTTTATAAGAAAAGAGAAAGACATAATAAATATTCACTGGATTTCATGTTAACTGCTCTAGGCTTGAGGAAAAATGTATAATGACATGACAAATTTACTGAAATACTATATTGGTATTGTCATTACCAATTCATACTATATTGCTACCTAACCTGGTGGATAACAGTAATGTAATAATCTTTCTCAAGACTCAAAATATTATGTATTATTTAATAATCTACTACATGCCTAAAATTGTGCTAGGTATTACAGTAGGAAACATTTAGCTTTAGTCCTATCCAGAAGGATTTTATAATTATATTTTGATTCACGAAAGGATTCACTGTCATTGGCATATTTCTAGGCTCAAAATATGTTATTTTTAAATTTTATTGATTCCATAAATAATCCATGATCACTGTAAAAACAAATGAGCAAATACAGATTAAAAAGCCCCCATAATCTTCCCTTCTTCAATTTTTTCTTTAGATTATTTGATCTGATTTCTCTAAAGATGGTTAAAAACAAATTTTAGTTTTATTACTTTTCCTTTTCTTCAACAGTTGTTTTATAATTTTTTTGGTAGTCTAATTCATATTTTTAACTTTTCCTTAAATTCTTTTACTTTCAGTTAAAGATTTCCACTTATTTTTAGTTGAATTTATAGCCTCAATTTTTACATTATTATGATTTTGTAAGGAATATGGTTTTCCTCTATTTTATTCAGGATAAGAGTTTGAACTCAGGAAGGCAAATTCCAATGCCTCTTTTACTCCCAACTCAATTATCTTCTTGTCAGCTTTACTATACCTGTGCATGAATTCAAAATAATCTGTATCCAAGTGTGCTTAGAAATCCAATTAACATAGGCCCTTTAGACTTTGAATGTTCTGAAAGGATGTGTATTCAAGGTTGCATCCAAATGGAATGTGGGCGATATGTTAATTCAAGCTTACCTGGAATGTGGGGAATACGTTAATTCAAAACCTATCTGGTACTTAGACAAACACTTAACAAAGAAAGTAATTTTATTTCATAAAAGCACCATTTAAATCCCCACCCTTACATCTTTTATGTATAAAAGGGAACCCAAAATTCTATTTGGGGCTCAGTTTTTATCAGGACAGGAGTATGGCGAGTCCGGCCAGTTGAAATAAATCATCTTCCTTCTCAGAGTTCTCTTGTCCTGGCCTTCGATACTGTGTACATCCAACTTCTCTGCTACTACAACTTCTATGTTTCTGTTTTTGGTAATGGCTTAAATCTTATTTACAGAAAAGTTACAATAGTAAAAAGAACTTCTCCATAACCTTTACCCATTGTTTCAGTTTGATTGCTCAAGCAAATACCATGCAATGGATTGACTTAAACAATAAGAATTTAATGGCTCACAGATTTGATGTTTTAAAAAAAATCCAAAACAAGGCATCATCAAAGCGATGCTTTCTCCCTAAAGATTGTGGTGGTCTGGGGCTGGCTGCTGGTGATCCTTGGTTCTTAGCTTGTCCCATGGTGTAGTAGTTCAGTAGTATTTATGAATTCCAAAACTAGATATTGGATTATGTTTGTAAACTGGACTGTTTGCACATTAGGCTGTATTGGATTCAGAGGTTTCACTTTTACTTGATTAAATAATGATTAAGGTTTTGACTGGGCCACATCAGTAGGAAGTTAGTCCCCATCCCCTTGGTGGGCATGGACTCAAGATAAAATTACATGGCAGAGCAGAGAAGCTGATGCTGGAGTTTTAATGTGGAACCTGGGGAAGTAAACACACAAAGTAGGAGGACACAAGGGAATTTTGAGCTGGAGCCTGGGAAGTAAACACACAGGAGAAGAACACAGAGGAATACAGACAGCCCCACAGACATGGCAGAGGACCCAGGAAGAGAGAAAGTCTACAGCTGACATTGTGGAGAGAAGCATGCCTGAGGCCAGAGAGAATTGAGCCCCAGGGAGAGAGACGAAGTGTAGAGAGCCGGATGGCCTACAGATGATACTGGAAGAAGCAGGGACCACAGAGTCATAAAAGTAAGAGGAAGGCTGAATGATGGCAGCTAGCTTGTTCCAACATGTGACAACAGACTTTAGTGAGGGAAGTCACTTATACTTTATGGCCTGGTAACTGTAAGCTTCTACCCAAATAAATACCCTTTATAAAAGCTAACAGATTTCTGATATTTTGCATCAGCACCCTTTTGGCTGACTAATATACATGGCAAGGCACATGACTTCTGGCTTCTCTCTTCTCTCATTGTTCTGTTGGTTTCAGCTTTTGGCAGAGTTCCCTCTGTGGTTTTCTTTTTCTCTGCCTGAATTTCATTCAGCTTATAAAGGACTCCAGTAATAGGATAAAGAACCACCCTGAATGAAGTGGCCATACCTCTTTAACTGAAGGTACCTCATCAAAAGGTCCTACTTACAATGGGTTCACACCTGCAGGAATGTATTAAGTTCAAGGGAATATTTTTTTTTGGGTACATACAGCTTCAAACCATCATATTCCACCACTGGAACCCCCAAAAGGTACATTCTTCTAACATGCAAATACATTCATTGCATAACATCTCAAAAGCCTTAAGTAATTTCTGTAACAAAGTTAAGTACAGAGTCTCATCAAAATCTGTTATGGGTGTGGTCTGTCCTGGGGCATAATGTCTCTCTATCTGTGGGTCTGTGAAACCTAAAAAACAAGTTATCTGCTCCCTATATGCAATGGAGGACATAGCATAAAATAAACATTCCCATTCCAGAAGTCAACAGGCCACAGGTCTCAAACAATTCTGAAACACAGCAGGGCAGACTCCATTAGATTCAAGGTCTGAGAGTTCTAGAGTTTGATGTTTTGCCCTCTGGGTCTGATGCAATGGCAGTGCTATCCTCTTCAAGTACTTAGGCAGCAGAGTGCTCTTCCTGAACTCTGGGGCTTTACCTCTACGTGTGTAGGGTACTGGGATGGTGGCCAAGCTCTCTGCAAACCCTGGGGCACAGCACTACTCTCTCCAAGCACTGGAGTGGCAGCCAATCTTTTCTCAAACACTGGGACACAAGCCCCACCAACTTGGAGCACTGGGATAGCAACACTTTTCCAGAACAATGGGGTGGAAGACCTGCCGTCTCTGAGTACCAGGGCAGACTTGCCCTATCCAGATATATGGGTGGGCCCTCTTTGTTAGCCCAAAGAAGTTTCTTGGGCCCAGACCTTTGCATCCACGGTTCTGCCCTTGAAATGATTCTTCCTTCAGTTCATCCCTCATCATCTCTTTCAGTCCAGGCTAGCAGTGGTACCGTTCATGTAAATCTTGCAAAAAACTTGTCAGCTTTGCATGTAGCTCACAGGGATCCAATGCATCAGACAGAAGGATTTTCCATAGCTTTTTCCTGCATAATTGCACTTGAAGTCCTCACTTGGATTCATTTTCAGTTAAACCCTCACATCAAGCCTCATTCTCCAGGGACTCCACGTCTGAAGCTCAGGGAAGTTCCAGAAGAGCCATTTCTGGCTCTAGTCTCACAGTATACTATCTGGATAGCCTCAGAATTTTCCAGTCAATTTCTGGTTTCTTTGTGCTTAAGAGTTAATTTTTTAGTTTATCCCTTTCCTTTTGCATTTCACTATAAGCTGCCAAGGAGAAACCAGACTGTACTTTTCCACACTTAGCTTGGAAATCTCCTCAGCTAAATGTCCAAGTTCATCACTTTAAAAGTTCTGCCTTCTAACCGACATCAGAATTCAATTTCACCAAGCTTTCTGCCACTTAAAAAAAAAAAAAGGATTACATTTCCTCCATTTTCCAATAATACATTCAACATTTCTTTCTAAAGCCTCATCGAAAGTACCTTTACCATCCATAGTTCCACCAAGAGCCTCTGCACAGCAATCTAGGATTTTTCTCTTAGACAGTTCACAATTCTTCCTGCCTCTACCATTACTCAATTCAAAGCAGTTTCCACATTTTTGGTATTTGCAACAGCTAAACCCTACTCTTACTGGTACCAAAATCTGTTTTGGTTTCCTATGCTGCTCAAGGTTATACAATGCAAAGGGAGAACTTAAATAATGGGAATTTATTAGCTCATAGTTTTGAGCTAAGATAGATAGACGTCCAAATAAAGGCATCATCAAGATGATGCTTTCTCCCTAAAGACTGTGGCATACTGGGGTTGGATGCCAGTGACCCTTTGTTTCGTAGCTTGTTACATGGCAAGGTACATGGCAGCACCCCTTGGTTGCTCCCTTCTTTTCTGGATTCTGTTGTTAGTCAGCTTCTGGCTGCTTACTCCGTGGCTTTCTTTGTTGGTCTGAATTTTATTCTGCTTATAAAGGACTCCAGTAATAGGATTAAGATCTATCCTGGATGGGTTGGGCCACACCATAGCCTCATCGAAAGGTCCTACTTACAATGGGTTACACCCACAAGAACAGATTAAGTTTAAGAACATGTTTTTCTTACACATCGCTCCAGACCACCACACCCATATTCAGTTAACATCTTATTGAAATTGTTTTATCATTTTCATCTCTCCCTCTCTCTCTATATGTAACACATACACATATATAGAAACACTCATTATCCCAATTTATCTTCTGAACCATTTTCAGAGTAAATTGTAGATACCATGCCTCTTTTCTTTCAACATTTTAGCGTGCTTTTTCTAAGAATAAGGACATTCTCCTACATACCCATAACACAGCTATCAAAATCAGGAAATTTAACAGTGACACAAGATCATTATCTAATTAACAATTTACATGTAAATTAATTTTACATTCTGATAAATTTCTCAATATATTAAAATTGAGATAGCTACAACAGATCCAGAGGAAATATAATGTAAAAGAGAGAAATTTAAGGGTAGTCTGTGAGTAAAATAAGGGGCTAGATACCCTTTACCCTTTTGGGTGGCCCTACTACGTTCTCCAAAGACCATTATGAAGGCATATAAAATAGCTTTGTTTTGAGCATTAAATGAGTTAAAGTGCAAAATGCTCAGGAGAGTATCTGGCACACAGTAAGCACTCTATTACTTCTCTAGTTTTCCAGCTTCATTATTTTTGCATGCCCTCATGAAATGTATGCTTCTGTTATACTGAACTGCTTCTCAAACCATACATACCTCTCAGCATGTTTTCTTCCATCTTAGAATGCATTCTCATTGTCTGAAGAAAGTCCATTCATTAAGATTTGGCTCTCCAAGAGGATATAATTTAGGCATTTGGGTACCGTTTCTCTGTGCATTCCTGGCACCATTAGCTGTATATGTATGTATTCAGTGTTAGACAGAAGTACAGGTTCTATCTTACTTTGTGTCACCATAGCTTGGCATAAATGAAGTACTAAAATTATTTCCTGAATCATGTAGCAAGTAACAGCAATGGAGATTGAATGAAGTGAAATTTTGGTTTGTGGGTTTATATTTAGAACTTAGATAATTATAAACAATCTGTCATTCTTTTGAGTTCACAATTATATACTTTTATTAAAATATACTACAACACATTGTCACATATATCAATGGCTTATTCTAATTAATCTATCATCTCAGTTAAGATAGACATATTTCTCCAATCCTGCCTGCTATCCCCTTCCATTCTCCAACCAATGTATGCTATCAAAGTGGAAGGTATTTCTGTATATTCTGATGATGGATGAGGAAGAAGCTTTGCTTTTTGATGGCTGTTTTTGGATAGGAAAGAATATAAGACAAAACATATCACATACTTATTTTAGCTAGATAAAACAAATGACCAAAATTTCTCTAAAATTTGAATGATACCTGGACATCAGATAAGTTAAAACACTCAATCAAGCTTATAAATAATAATATAAAATACCTGCATCATCATACGTCTTCTAACTGTGTCAAAGGGATAAGAGAGTATTCCAGAGCATGTAGTCACAACTTGAGCAATTAAAAAGGAGACAAGAAATGGGGTTTCCTTTGGTTTTGGTAATAAACCCTAGAAAAGAAAAATTTGTCAAGTAACCATACAATTTACAAAATGTTTTAATTTCTTAAGACAAAGGATAAGATAATTGTTATAAATATATAAAAGAGGGCTCAACTAGATTTAAAATGAAATAAAAACTGTTGCATTGAATGCAATTAAAAATTACAGGAGATAAATAAGAAAGGGGAATGCCATACATGACTACACTTCAGAAGTATATCTGCTATTACAAGGAATTTATTAATAATGGCACCTAAGATTAGGAGTTGCCCTGGATGGTGCTTCAGGGGCAATCACTGGACACTGTAAATCCTCCCAGGGCCCACTGGATGGAACGTGGGAGAGTATGGGCTATGATGTGGACCATTGACCATGAGGTGCAGAGATGTCCAGAGATGTACTTACCAAATGCAATGGATGTGTCATGACGATGGGAGTGAGTGTTGCTGGGGGGGGGGGAGTGGTGGGGTGGGGGTGGTGGGGTTGAATGGGACCTCATATTTTTTGAATGTAATATTTTTACAAAATGAATAAAATAAAAAATAAATAATGGCACCTAAAACTAAGGATAAGGGGAGCCAGTGGCCCAAAACAGTTTTTCCACGGCTCTTCTTCAGAGTTGAAAAAAATGGAAATAATGCAGCTCATTATCATCAACAGATGATATTCATCAGTTTAAAGCTCTAAGCCAACAAAGAACTACATTCCTAAATTTCACAACTACTGTAGATGACAACAGAGAAAACTCAAGGTAAAGTACACATAAATTTTTCTGTAATTAAACAAATGTAATTTCCATTACCACACCTAAAAAGTACACTACAAATAATATATCCTGGGAAGCAGACTTGGCCCAAAGGATAGGGCATCCGCCTACCACATGGGAGGTCCGCAGTTCAAACCCTGGGTCTCCTTGACCTGTGTGGAGCCGGCCCATGCAAGGTGTTGATGTGCACAAGGAGTGCTGTGCCATAGGGGTGCCTCCTGCGTAGGAGTGCACCCCGTAATGAGAGTTGCTCACTGCGAAAGAAAGTGCAGCCTGCCCAGGAATGGCGCCGCACACACGGAGAGCTGATGCAACAAAAAGAAACACAGAACCCCGGTGCCGCTGATAAGGATAGAAGTGGTCACAGAAGAACATACAGCAAATGGACACACAGAGCAGACAACTGGGGGGGGGGGGGGGAGGGAAGAGAAATAAATAAAAAAATAAATCTTAACAAAAAAAAAAAAAGCAATATATCCAGACCACACTAAAAATGACATTCAATTACATTTATGCTAATGAGGGAGGGCAATGAGACTATATAAACCTATTGTCAATTTTTTCTTGTTTTTATCTTACTTATTAACATACAATACAGATAAAAATGTCATTGTTTCTTTCTGGAAGCTTTAAGACATAGCGATTCCAGCACAGGCTTTGCCTATCACTTAATTAGCAAATTATTTAACTCTTTTTAGGTTATTTATCTTTAAATCAGATATATTAAAGCCATCTCAGAACACTATAAGAATGTAAAGCACTTAAAAGTTTCTTAAAACTGGTAACAGCTCAAAAAAATTTAACCACTATTATAATCTTTCCTGACCCTTATATAAGTACTAATAAGATCTGAAATGCCGAGGCAAACTGCAAAATAACTTAGAGAATACAAAATCTAACAGTTTCCAATAGATAATTGAGTTATGACAACATTTATTTAAAGTACCTTTCATATTTCCCCAAATGACAAGTGTAAATTACTCTTTGCATGTAAAGAAATGATAATAAAGTTAATGTAAAATCAGAAAAATTGTTAGATGATGTCTTGCTACATGGCCAAAGATTTGATCATGTCTTCCATTTACAAAGTGATACATAGTGAATATTTCTGTGTGAAACCATAAAAACCTAATATTTGGAAACATGCTTTATATCTAAAGTCAGAACCTTAATAAATTTATAATTTAATTAGGTGAAGACAAAGTAATGATTAAACAGAATTCCATAGTGTCTCTATTTCATTAATTTACCTAATTTTAAAAGTAAACCTATCTTTTGAATGAAAATGAACCATTTATTTAATAAAGCAAGTTAAAACCACAAAATTACCTTGATTGTATCATAAGCTCCAAAATAAGAGGCTCGATACACAATAATGCCCTGAACTGAAACACCAAATCCTTGGTATAAACCAACAATTCCATCGGCTTTTACTATTTTGATAATACAGTCACCTAAACCTTTGAATTGTCGCTCTGCAGGACCTAAAATAAAACCATTTAACATTCATTAGCAACATTATATATCAGATAAACACTTTAATAAAAATAAAAAATTTTATAGATTTAAATATTTCTGAACTGCAAATGAGAA